>NC_141691.1:1254761940-1255396269 GCF_964263255.1 Lissotriton vulgaris
TATGAAATGGGCGAGGTGACAGGGATGTCTCACAGCTAGGACAGCCAGGGTCAGGGTGAGGGACCAGTCCAGATACCTGTAGATCAGTGCGGTCCTTATGTCACCGCAGATTTGCAAGGCTCAGTTAAGAAATTTTTAGTGGATACAGGTGCAATGAATAGCTCTGTTTCTCGTTCGCTGGTCCCCGTGGCAGCTCTGTCTGGCCAAAATAATGTTTTGGTAGGATTTTCTGGTGTACTGGTTGCAAGCCCCATTTCCAAACATCTTGCCTTGACTTTTAGTCCTTTTACGGCCGATTCACTGATCCTATCGACATCAAACTGTGGAGAACATTTAAGGGGCCTCGATTTCTTAAAGAAGTTGCATGGAGCATTTATTACTCTCCGGAAGGTGTTTACATGACAATGGGTCCAAATATGGTCATGTCTAAGCTGTGTCTGTCCAAAGATGCTCCCCTTCCTTCTGAGTGTAAGGATGTGCCGCCCACTTTGTGGCCAACAGGTGACACAAATGTAGGACTATTGCAAATTCCCTCAATTTCCATTAAAGTTAAAGACAATGCCATTTTGCCTCGTATTCCCCAGTACAAAATTCCACAAGCAGGGGAGCGAGCTTTTCTGTGAATTATACATGATCTGATTGAATTGTAGTTGAAGAGACAGCGGTGAATGTGTGTAATAGTCCTATTCTTCCTATTCTAAAAAAGGCATCTTCAGACTCCCCCGATGACCACCCAGATGTTTATCGTTTTGTCATTGACTTGTGCGCAGTTAATAAAATAGTGGTCCCTCAGTTCCTGGTTCATTAGCAGAAGCCATCCGGTATTTAGAGGTTATCTTGTCCGTTTTGTGGAATCCATTTTGTATTTCTGTCAGCCATTTTGTTTACCATGTGCTACCACTGCTCACCATGTGCTCTGTCCTACCTTGCTGTTGTCCGCTCTTGAAATCTGCCTAGAGACAGGGTATATTTAGCCTCTTTCACTTCGCACATGCTCAGTTGAGCTTGCAGCTGTCCTTGCAGCTCTCCCTAGTCTGTAAATGTCATAATGTGTTCACCATAATTAGCAATGGTAAGAGTTGTTGTGCTGCAGCACTTGCTGTTGGTTTTGATGCCTGGGATTGGTAAGGTAGTTTAGTAACACTTACTGTGGCTTTGGATTTGTTTGGCCAATTTTGTATTTGGAAACAACTAATATATGAATTGCAATTTATATAGGCTTGTAATGAAGAGATTTTTCTCTTTTTTGAACTGATTTGAACGGCACAACGTACAAAGAGTACCTTAAGCACTACTTTGGTTATAATACTGCATATTTTGCACTATTTTTGGCATGCCTGTTTCTAGCACACTTCGTAGGATGTGTTGCTTTTGTAGTGGTACCAGTTTGAGACTCGATGAAGCACAACCGCCCCCCGGAGGGGACGCCTAATAGGGACATGTATGTTAAGTATGGTATCTCTTCTGTAATGTACAGCACATTATGGAATAAATATACTCGTAAGGATCCAGAATTGCTTCAGCCTATGCATGGGTCATCTGATTTACGAAAGATTCAGTATGTGGAACAATGTATGTTTAAGCGAAAGACTAGGCAAGATATGTTTGATTGTGTACGAATGTGGGAGAAAGAAGTGCGTGAACGAATGAAGCGTGAACAAGCCTTGACTGAAAAAGAACAGCAAAAGCATTGAAATGAAAGCATTACAAATGAAAAATAAAGAAATAAAAGAACTTAAAGAGAGGGAAGATAGGGAGCGCCATTTACAGGTAACTGACCAATACGCTGTTCCGCGACCACTCTATCCTATCCTTAATAAACCACAAGATGATTCTCTCTTATTAGATCGTTCTCCACCTCCGTATACCCTTCCTTCTGCTTCTTATGATTCAGATGAGGACTCTCCTACAGACCAGGACAAAACACGAGAAACTCGTTCTATGTTGTCCGCTGAACGTGCGTCTCTGCTTAGATCTGCTGCTCACAAAGCCGCCCGTAATACTGCTTCTGCTTCTGAACTTTTAGATAGCATAACGGATTGGCAGGAAAGGGAGCAAATATATTTTACAGAATTGTTTGCCACCGAAGTTGTTGAACGGTTTAGGAAATATTCTGAAGAATTGAAGCCTGTTGATATAGCAAATGATTGTAAGCAAATGCGTGATGGTCTTTTTGTCTTTTCTCAGGTGGCTGCTTAATCAGGCGTTTGGTTAAATTACGTGTTGAGACAGTCCGTTTGCAAGAGGAGAAAAAGGCAGCAGACGCAGCTGCACAAATACCTCAGACCGGCGTGGCACAAGCTTCTATCTTCAGAACAGATAAGACTATGATAGTTCATGCGAAACCCATGCGGGAAGCAGCACCTTTGTGTGTTACTCCTAAAGTAGCGGGTACAAGTGATGATAAAGCTTCCTCTGATGCAACAGGTTATTTTATTTATAATTGGGTTTACACTCCTTGGAATAGAGCTGATGTTATGGCTCTTAAAACTGCATTGCCCGATCCTCGGAAAAATCCAGCAGCTTTTTATGAAGAAGTTGAGGGTGCCATTAGTTCTTGTACTATGACTCTGCCTGATATTGACCTGTTTTTCGGATTGATATTACCACCTGATATGTGGAGAACTGTTTGTAAGGTTGATGATCATGTGGCTTTTGGGCATTATGGAAATATTTAGAACGACTGGATGTAGAGAGGGAACCCGCACAGAAACCATGTCAGTTAATTTTAGATCTTCCCGCAGCCATATTAGTTAAGTTAAAAACGATTATTACCCCTAAAAAGATAGATTGGAATGTATTAGTGTCTTGTAAGCAAAAGGCAGATGAATTGGTTTCTGATTTCTTTACGCGTTTTGAGGAGGCATTCCACAATTTTAGTGGCCAGTCATTGACAGGTGACGCAGACAGGCATCTGTTCATCGATAAATATGTTGCAAACATGTTGCCAGGAAGAGCTAGTCGCCTAAAGGCCAGTGAGAGTTCATGGACTACCTCTTCTCCGGTTTCTCTTTTAACTATGGCTCAGTATTACAAATGACAGGAATTAAAAGCAAAAGGCAATGAGGATAAAAAGTCGAAAGAATTAAAAACAAAGCTTATGATGGCTCAGGCTTATGGTCCGCCTTCTAGAGGCAATGATAGAAGTAATGATAGAGGTGGATGTGGATCTTATGGTTCGTCTTTTTCTTCTTATACTCATTCAAATTTGTCTATTGATCAATGTGCGTACTGCAAAAAATTTGGACACTGGTCTTCTGATTATCCGGCACTACGTGCCCAGCAGTATCCATGTGGTCGGGGACAAATGAGAAATCATTCAGGATATTCAGGGCCTAGAGGAAGCACGGATGATTGTGCTAGGTTTGATGCTAATACACATGGACAGGATGGGTTTAACACTTTTGACAGACGAAACCAATATCAAATGTCTGATTATGTGCCGTCTGATTTTAAAGATTCTGCTTATGCGTAGGATTGCCTAGGATGGGGTAAGGAATCAGTTGAAGTTCCAGTAGATCAGAAGTTTTCCTATGTTACAGCACATGTTTTGGGTTCTACTGATCAGTTTCTGGTTGATACAGGAGCTAATCGTAGCGCCTTACCTAAACACTTAGGGCCCGATGTAGGTAAAAGCGATTTTCCGATTTCAAAATACCGAGGCGGTCCGAATCGGTATTCTGAAATCGGAAAACGAGATGTAGGGAAAAAAAAGCGAATGAATACCGATTCGGTCGGCATCGGTAATGAGAATCGGTACGTTCCGAATCAGCACGGACCGAATCGGGAAGTACCGAATCGGCCAACTACGAATCGGAAATTACTGAATCGGCTAACACCGATTCGGATAGTCCTGATTCGGCTAACACCGAATCGGTATAAGCCGATTCGGTAAAATCCGAATCGGCAATCATAGAATCGTAGCCATGAAAACACACCCATGGCGAAAAAGCCCATAGGAATGCATTGAAGAAACCGATTCGGTAAAATACGAATCGGATAATACCGATTCGGATTTTACCGATTCGGTAATTTCCGATTCGGTAAAAGCCGATTCGGCAAAAGCCGATTCAGCCAATGAGGTGGCTCCCCCTCCCCCACCCAAACAGGGAGTGGCAACCCTGGCAGGTGCAGCTAATTAAGAAGTTTCTGGAGAGCCAGCCTGAGCTCAACACTCACAGTTAGCAGCAGTGGGAGTAGGAGGTTGTCAACTGTAGTGAAGAACATGGCAGACCAGAGCGAGAGCCAGAAGTCCTCCCAGAAGAGGAAGCCGAAGTTCACCACCACCGAGCTTCAGGTGTTGGTCGAGGAGGTGGTGAGGGTGCACCGCCAGCTGTTTGGAAAGCTGTCCCTCAATGTGCCAGACAGCACCAAGAGGAGGATCTGGGCCGAAATCGCCCAAAAGGTGAATGCTGCGGGTGTCACCCCCAGGTCCGTGGAAGAACTCAAGAAGAGATTCTACGACATCCGCAGCCTCACAAAAAGGAAGATGGCTGAGATACAGAGGCAGGCTGGAGGCACTGGAGGAGGCAGGAACCCGGCGCCACCCCTCACCGAGCTGGAGGAACTGGTCTCCAGCACCATTGAGAGGGAGAGTGTCAGTGGAATTGGGACCCTGGACAGCTCTGCGAGAGCTACAGCTACAGGTAAGAAGCATGCGCATCATGACACACCCTACCAGACACCTCCCCATTAGACACAATGCATAGGCAAACCCCAGCACAGTACTGTCACCAACATACAAGAGACAAGCATCATGGTACATGTAGTCAGCAGAAGTTAGCAAAATATGGCAGTGCAGGATCACAAGACAGGAAACAGTGTGACACAGTGTAAGGAGATGCAAGGACATGTGGAATGCTTTAATTGAACTGACTGTAATACATCGGCACTCAGTTTATAAATGCTTCTTTGTACCTAGGGGCACCATCAGGCGGACCAACATTGCCATCAGAGGGAGCAGCACCGTCTGACACTGCACTCGCAGGGCCGAGCACCAGCCAGGCTGCCCAGGAGGAGGAGGAGGATGGAAACACCCTAGGGCTAGGTATGGAGGGAGACCTGGTGATAGACTTCGACGCACTGCACTCCCCACAAATGGCCAGCACACCCCCCTTGCAGTTCTCCCCAGAGAACTCCCCTACAAGGGACACCATTCCACCTACACCAGCTCCTGCCACAACCATGGCTTTGCCACCTGTACAACCTGTCCTGGGAGCAGGGGCTCAGGGACCGGCCAGCACCACACCCCCACCAGTGGCACCCCAGCCCACTCAGCAGGCCGGCAGCAGCAGTGCCCGGCGCCGTGCCATCACCACCACTGCTGCACCAGCACGGGAGGGCAGTGTATTCCTGGGCCTCGAGGGAAAGATGGTGAAGATACAGAGGCAGCAGGCAAAATCCACGATGCCCTGCCAATGCCAGCTCCTGCAGCACAACCTGCAGATGGGAGAAATGGTAAAGGGATTTCAGACCTTCGTGGAATCGAATAAGGAGGTGGCAGCAGGGTTAGGCAGGCTAACCACTGCCATAACCCAGTTGTGTAGCAGAATGGAGGAGCAGGAGGTGGTGCGCAGGCGGGATGCCCGTGTACAGAACCGCTGCATGAGCCGCCTTGCTGCGGCTACGGCACAACTGTGCCAGCGCAGCGCAAACATGGAGTCCAGCCTGAGTCAGAATACGGCAGAGCTCACAAGGGGGATGGCCCGGATCACCACTGCTATGGAGGCCATGATTATTTCGAACACAGCCTCCAATCCTGCCCTGGACCTGGGTGATGCTGGGGACAGCAGCAGCCGCAGCAGCCCGGCCAGCGCTGCGTCTGAGCCACGTAGGAGCACCAGGCGCTCCGCAGATGCTGCTGGTCATTCAGAGGGGGCTGAGGGACACCCCAGTGGGTCTAGCAAGCGGGCAAAGAAATAGCCTTGCAAGGGCGGGTGAGGCAACCTGAACCTTAGTTTTTTTTCCTATACACCATTTTTTGTTGCACATCAGTGCTGTAACTGTGTTGCAACAGTATTAAAATTTGTTTTTTCCCAACCACCATTTAGCTGTCTTTGCATCTGTACTCACTCAGAAATAGTTCTCAGTAATCTCCTCACGTCTGTATCTGCCATCACTTGGCGTACACACCCCAGCTGGCTGTGTCAGTGGCACAGCTTCGTCGTCGTCATGGTCCTCGTAGTCAGACAACTCCACCTCAGTGCCCTTCTTCACCGCAAGGTTGTGTAACATTGCACATACAGCTATGATCTTGCAGCAGGTGATGGGGGTATACTGCCTTGCACCTCCACTCTTGTGCAGGCATCTGAATCTACTTTTCCAGATGCCAAAGGTCCGTTCGACAACATTCCTTGTGCGTATGTGGGCCCGGTTATACCTCCTTTGGCTGGGTGTGGAGGGGTTGAGGTAGGGAGTGAGTATGAATGAGCGGAGGGCATATGCACTGTCGCCTGGAAGACAAAGGGGTTACATTACACACATGCATACATGTATTACACCTAGCTACTATGTGTTATGGGGGTCTGATGATGTGTCTCACCTAGGAGGTATTCTTCACCAAATTCGCCAGCCATCAGCCGTGCATAGATGCCGCTCTGTTGGAAAATATAGGAGTCATGGGTACTCCCTGGAAATTTTGCTACCAGGTCTGTGATGGTGCACTTTGCATTGCAGATCACCTGCATGTTGATGGTGTGTGTAGACTTCCGATTGCGGTATATGTATTCTGTGTCCGCTGGTGGGCAAATCGGAATGTGCGTGCCATCTATGCAACCAATGATTTGGGGAAATTGTGCCATCTGGTAGAAGTCAGCTTTAGTTTGTAGCAGTTCTGCGTGGGTTGCAGGGAAAGAGATGTATTGGTCCATCCTGTGTATCATGGCGTCAAGGAATGTGTGGAAGAACCTTGACAGGCTGCTCTGGCTCACCCTTCCTGCTGCTGCAACTCCACTTTGATAGCTGCCAGACGCTAGCAGGTGTAGGCTGCATAGCACCTGGATGTGCGCAGGGATGGCGTGTGCCCTTGGGGTGTGGTGGTCCAAGAATGGTTTGAGATCCCTGATGAGCTCAAGTATGGTGTCAGAGTCCAGCCTGTATCTCTGTAGTATCTCTGCCTCTGTGAGCATGAACAGGGTTATCCTCTGTCTGTAGACCTGTTCATTTCTTAGCCATTCCCTCTGTCCTTCCTGCTGTAGCCGTAGCCGCCTCGCAATGACATAAAAAGCTGCCATCCTGCAAGTTGCAATGCATTTTGGGACTGTTTATATGGGTTGGAGTTGGTTACCACCTGATTGGAATCCATGGTAAATACCGAGTGGATTCTACCGATTTTGAGCCGATTTCGGTGTTTCTGTGCCTCCCTACATCTCCCCATCTGTCGGAATCGGGGAATTTCCCGATCGGCGATTCATACGAATCGGTATGTTTTCCGAATCGGCTCATGTCCGAATCGGTCTATCTACCGATTCGGTACATGGACCGAATCGGTCCATGTCCCAATTCGGTGTCACTACCGATTCGGTACATGGACCGATTCGGTAATTTTCCGATTCGGTGTCACTACCGATTCGGTACATGGACCGAATCGGTAATTTTCCGATTCGGTGTCACTACCGATTCGGTACATGGACCGAATCGGTAATTTTCCGATTCGGTGTCACTACCGATTCGGTACATGGACCGATTCGGTGTTTGCATCCGATTCGGTGTTTTACCGATTCGTTACATATCCGATTTTCGGTATGTACGTATCGGATTCTTTCCCATTCGGTACTCATTCCGAATCGGATATCACTCCGATTATGTATGTTTTTTGTTCCCTACATCTCGATGGCTGTTTACCGATCGGTAAGGGCCAAAAATCGGTATTTTCGGCAGTTACCGATCGGTAACCGCCTACCTACATCGGGCCCTTAGTCCCAAGGGCTCCCCTGTCTGGCTTAACCAGTACATCAATAGGTTTCGATGGAACACCTTTCCTTAGCCCACTGTCACGACCACTTGCATTTCATGTTGAGAAATGTATTGCTCCTTGTCCATTTTTGCTTTCTCCGAGCACACCAGACAATATTGTGGGTCTTGATATGCTCAAGTATTTAAGGGCTACGATACGATGTTCTCCTGAAGGTGTACGTGTTATTTTGAATGACAACTACCCCGCAATTGAGAGGTCTTGTCTTGTTAAAGAGGAAACTGCATTAGCTTCACTCCCTAGTACTTTGTGGGCTGCTTCAGACACTGATGTAGGGCAAATGGTTATTCCACCAGTACATATTAGTGTCAAGGAGGGCGCTTCATTGCCACGCTTGCCTCAATACAAAATTTCTCAGGAAGGCAAAGAAGCACTTATACGCATTGTTCATGATCTAATTGAAGTGAGGGTTGTGGAAAAAGTTCCTTACAATATTTGTAACAGACCTATTCCTCCCATTTTGAAAAAAGATACTGGCATAGGATTTACAGATTCATTATTGATTTGCGAGAAGTTAACAAGATTGTAGTCCCACAATACCCATTGGTTTCTGACATAACAACACTTCTTACTTTAGTTCCTCCGACAGCAACTGCATTTTCTGTGATTGACCTAAAGAATGCTTTTTTCTCGATGTGTGTTAGCATCTAGCTCAGGTGCAGTTATTAATTTTGGACGCAGATTGGGCCGATGGTCTCCTGAGCAAATGATGACTATGTACAACTCGGTCATGGTTGCTAAAGTGGTGTACGGGGCAGAACTGTGGGGGATGGTGAATGTAAATAAATTACAGACACAGGAAAATAAATATTTAAGGAGGCTCCTTAAAGTCCCCCAATGCGTACCATCATACACAGTACATGAGGAACTAGGCTGTAAGCATCTGGAGGACAGGGTGAGGAACAGGCCCCTTGTCGCCTGGTTAAAGATATGGGTCAACCAGGAAGCAAACCTGACCCAGCAGATAATAATGGACTGTGTGGGTAGGGATAAAGGTATGTCTATACCCTGGCTGAAATATGTAAAAAGAGGCTTTGAGAGCATTGGCTGTGGAAATTTATTCTTTTAGGCTCAACTTGTATCATCACCTATTAGCTGTACCAGAAGGTTTCACTAATTCAGTTGAGTCAAAGGGTCCCTGCGGCTGCGATCATCGATCTCCACAGGATACCCTTCATTTTGTATTACTATGCCCGTTTTATCGAATGCCTAGGAGCCGATTTTTAAAAGAACTTTTAAAAAAGGCCAACCTTAGAAGAGTGAGAGATGCTCTTGTCTTTTTAAAAATGTCTAGAGATCCCCTGATTTTATTCTGTGTGATAAACTTTTTAAGAACCTCAGTAAGATTAAGAACCACTATTGGAATATGAAAGCTGATACTGTTACATATGGAGATAACACCTGGTTGTTCTTTTCTTTTAATTGATGAAAGAAGTGTGATGTTGTACATTGAGTATTTATTTTTATTTTTTAACGGATATGATGTACTATTTTAAATATTGTACTTTTTATGGTATTGATAAATTGCCGAATAAAGAACATGAATGAATGGCTTTTTACTCGATTCCTATTCATCCTGATAGCCTATATTTGTTCGGATTCACTTTGAATAATCGATCGTAAAGATTCTGTAGCATTCCTCAAGGGTACACTGAGAGTCCTAGCATTTACAGTCAAGCATTGAAGAGACAACTTGATTCTTTCGTTTTGCCTGAAGGAGTAGCTCTCATTCAATATGTCAATGACATCTTGTTGGCAGCCAATACTCCTGAACAATGTGAAAAATGTACTTTGTCTTTACTTTCTTTCCTTGCATCGCACCATCACAAAGTGTCACGGAAGAAACTGCAATATTGTAGACCGAAGGTAACCTACTTAGGTCACCTTCTGTCTAAGGAGGGGCGTGCACTTACATCAGATCGCATTCAAGCTATTATAGACACACCATTGCCTTGCACTCAGAAAGATGTCCGTGCATTCATTGGGTTGACTCCGTTTTGCAGGCAATGGATATTAGGATTTTCACACATTGTTAAACCCCTGTTAGTGCTTTTGACTAAAGACACTCCAATGCCCCTTCCATGGACCGATGAATGTCAGAATGCTTTTCATCAATTACGTCAAGCTCTTTGTTCTGCACCAGTGTTAGGCACTCCAGATTACACAAAGGCCTTTACACTCTATGTACACGAGAAAGATGGGTGTGCATTGTCGATTTTAGTGCAGACACACGGTGACAAGCAGCGTCCCTGTGCGTACATTTCAGCAGTTCTTGATACTGTTGCTCGTGCATTGCCTGGGTGCTTCCGTTCAGTTACAGCAACAGCTGTGTCCATACGTCAGAGTGAAGGGATAGTTTTTTCACATAAACTATTGGTGCTAGTACCCCATGCGGTTGATGCCCTTTTGAATCAGACGAAAACGCAACACTTAACTAGTGCTCGCCTGACAGGATACGAATTGACACTTTTGGCCCCTCACATTACCCTAAAGAGGTGTGCAACTCTAAACCCAGCTACTTTTTTTTGCCATATCCTGTGACTCAGTCTCAATCAAAAGAGCCTCATGATTGTATATTCCTTACTGAGGAACAGACAAAGGGTCGCGTTGATTTGCAAGATAAGCCTCTTTCAGATGTAGATGTGGAACTGTGGGTTGATTGGTCCTGTTAGAAGTTACCAGATGGTATGACCTCAGCTGCATATGCAATCACGACACTTGAGACAGTAGTGGAAACAGCTCATATACCACAGAAGCCGTCTCAAGCAGCTGAGCTAATAGCTTTGACACGAGCACGTGAACTTAGCACTGATTTGTGTGTGAACATCTATACGGATAGCCGCTATGCTTTTGGAGTGGCCCATGATTTTGGCCTGCTTTGGAAGTAAAGAGGCTTTCTTACATCCCACGGGATACAAATAATGCACGGAGAATTAGTGCATAATCTTCTGACTGCACTTACATATCCAAAGAAGATAGCTATTGTGAAGTGTAGTGCACACAAGAAAGTAACTGATAAGACAGAGCAAGGCAACGCCTTTGCAGATTGCGTAGCTCGTGAGACTGCCATGCAACGAAGAACTACATCTATGTACATAGTGAAATCACAAGCTGAGCGATGGCATGACGCTAGACAGGAAGTGTTAGATGTACAGAGATCTGCTTCTGTAGCAGAACTTGAGCAATGGGCTAAAGAAGGAATATTGGACGATGAGGGTTTTTGGCACAACAAAGAAATGGATAAATGGAAACTACCTGCAGCCTATTTACAACCTATGGTTCAAATGGCACATAGGCTGGCACATGTTGGCGCTCTAGCAATAAAGAAATTACTCACGCGAGTTTGGGAGCATCCTGAAATTGCCAGCATAGTACAATCCTGTTTGATCTGTTGGCAGTATAATCCTGGAAAAGGGACACAAACTCCTACAGGAGGGTTTTCTACACCAACCGTACCTTTTGAAGTTTTGCATATGGATTACATCCAACTTGAACGCTGTAACAACTTAAAGTATGTCCTAGTGGTGGTATGTACCTTCAGTAAATGGATAGAGGCTTACCCTACAAAGGATAATACTGCTCTTACCACAGCAAAAGTGCTTTTAAAGGAATTCTTCCCTAGATATGGTGTTTGCAAACTTTTGTGGAGTGACAACGGACCTCATTTTATTGGGCAAGTTGTTGGGTATGTCCTGAAAGGATTCTGGATCAAACAGAAGTTCCATGCAGTCTTCCGCCCACAATCAGCAGGGCTAGTGGAAAGATATAATGCTACTCTGAAATTGAAATTAGCGAAAATACTGGCTTCCACATCCCTAAAATGTCCAGATGCATTACCCTTAGCATTATTGTCTATTAGATCGGTGCCACATTCACGATCTGGACTTACACCATATGAAGTGGTATTTGGAAGACCGATGAACATTTGGGGAGTTCCTAAGCCACGCCCTTAACATGATGTACCTTGTGTTCTGATGAATGATTATTTGGTACAGTTAACCGACATTTTGATCTCTATTCATCAACAGGTTCGAGAAGCTCTTCCTAACAGATCTACAGGTGAGGCTCACAAACTCCGTCCTGAAGACCATGTGATGATCAAGGTTTTCGAGAGGTCGAACAGTTTGGCGCCGAGGTGGGGAGGACCGGAGCAAGTGCTCCTTGCGACGAGCACAGCAGTTTGAGTGACAAACAGAAAAAATTGGATTCATAGCACACACTGCAAAAGTGTTTTGCCCACCTTGGTAGAGCCTGCTTTGCTGATGGACCATCGAGAGATCCTGGATGCGGAGAAAAACCAAGCCAGCTCACCTGATGAATCTGAGGAAGTCGTCCCGGACCACATGATCACTGGAACAGCACGATACCAATTGAGACCACGGAAAGAGCCTGCATTGTCGAAAAGGAATGGTTGAGCTACCGCCCTGGGTTGGTGAAACAGAGTGCCGATGTGGCAAGGGGGAGATCAGTCCTGCATAGTGTAGTGACACCCGTCTTGACCCTCGGTGAAGAAATCTATGGCTGCCCAGGGATAAGAGCTCCAACGGTTGTTTCTTTTTTACGACGAACTGATCATGTCTGCAGAGAGATCAAAAGTTGCTAAAATCTGCAATAAGAAGATAATTTGTACTGTAGGAGTTGTTGGTGCTATGGTGATTATTGCAGCAATTACCTGGTATGTTGAGAAAGTGGCTCCTGTTCGAGAGCTTTTGATCGCCACTACTCCAGTACAAGTTGAGCACCACTACTTTACGCTTCCCTACCATGAGCAGAAGCATCGACAATCCTAACTGAATAATACATTCATCCAGATGTTGCGTCATACACATAATGCCACGAATACTACCATCTGTTGGGTGTGTGGGATGATACCTGCTCACCTGAAAAAGGGAAGAACACCTTTCATTCCTCTTCCATTCTCGCACAATGGTTCTTGTCAAGCTTTGTTTGTGCTTTTGTTTGCTTCTAGAAAGCCATCAGTAGGTGGGATTAGCTTTCACCTCAATAAAGTATGCTATCAAGATAAAGATCTTTATCCTCAAGCAAAAGGGACTAAATAGGAATGGGAAGAGTATCAACCTGACAATATTTGGACACCATATGTCTTCACGAATATGAGAACTATTAAGAACAATGGACCTTTTGGGATTTCTGTGACCAGAGCTAAAGTAAACTTATGTATTAGTAGTGTTGGGAGAATTCCAGTAGGGAGAAGTGAATGTACTGTAATTCTGACAATTGAAGGTACAAATAAAAGCAGTTTAATTTCGTCGCATAATACCTACTTTGTTAGCAGTAATAAGGGATACTACCAACTACCTGTGGGGTGGACTGGGGTCTGCTATGTGTCCTTTCTGTTGCCCCCTGTGTTTCTGGCACCTACATCGTATCATAAGAACTATAGACTGTACAATGACATTTCCAAAAACAGAAATAAGAGACCAATAAGTATGGATGAAGTGGACCACACTGACACCACTCTGCAACAATATGTTGATTTCAATTTAGGCTTGTTTTTCTTCATGGGTGCTGCATTAAACAGCAGGAAAATAAGACGATTGACTAGAGTTGTGGAAGCTGTTACTAATGGGAAAATTACAGAAGAGCTGCAAATTGCAAGGATTGTAGCACTCCAAAACAGAATGGTTCTTGATGTGATTTTGGCTGATCAAGGTGGTGCATGTCGCATCATCGGTAGCAGCTGTTACGTGTTTATACCAGATCACTCACCTTCAGGATATAACACAATATCAAAACTGCATAAGATTGCTGCCGAAATTCACCCAGAGACTGGTACATGGACTTTTTCGACCTGGTTCTGGACACTCTTTGCCACTTGGGGCTGGAAACTACTGACTATCTTTTGTATACTGCTGGCGATACTATTTACATGCTGTGCATGTATACAATGTGGTCCTATGCTGTGCTCCATGTGCATCACTGTGTGTACACCTACTAAGAGAAATGTTGCAGGAATAAAAGCCCAACAAATGCTGAATAAAGAGATCACTGATATAATGAGCATTAATTTACAGGATGCATATCAAGACTACCCCAGATGAACGAATGTCTTCAGCTAATGCTAAAAGGGTCATCTGTTGTAAATTGTCAGCGATTGGGTTAGCATTAGCAGAAGCCATCCTGTATTTTGAGGTTATATTGTCCATTTAGTGGAATCCATTTTGTATTTCTATAAGCCATTTTGTTTGCCATGTGCTACCAAGCGCTAACCATGTGCTCTGTCCTACCTTGATGTTATCTGCTCTTGAAATCTGCCTAGAGGTAGGGTATATTTAGCCTCTTTCACTTCGCACATGCTCAGTTGAGCTTGCAGCTGTCCTTGCAGCTCTCCCTAGTCTGTAAATGTCAGGATGTGTTCACCAGAATTAGCAACTGTTAGCTCATCCCACTTGTTGACTGTGCATTTTCTGTATGACCTTATATGTACCTAAAACCTTCTTGTTGTACTTGTACCACCTTCTTTTGAGCCCATGTGTGGGTATAAAAGGACCTAGCACCTTCCATTTAGTATGCTACTTCATACATTGCCGAATGGTGTTGTGTGAACTAACAGCCTTATTCATGAAGGCTAAATCGGCTCGCAAAGGGCCGGATTCTGAGAATCCGGCCCTTTGCGAGTGCGATTTTTGCATTTGGGATTCAGCATCCCAAATGCAAAAATCGGTAATTGCTAAATCGCTAAATTGCGAGGAATTACATTTAAGGAATCTCTATTTGAGATTCCTTAAATGCAATTCATGAAGCATTTGAAAATTGCGAAAATGCAATTTTGGGCCGCTATTTACCGAGAGGTCAGACCTCTCGGTAAATAGCAAAAACTTAGAAAAATGCTTTTAAAAGCATTTTTCTAAGTTGCATGTTGCACACACACATGTCCTTTGGACATGTGTGTGCGCAACACCTGTTTCAATTTGCATTTAAGGGGTGCTACAGGGTGTCCTTTGGACACCCCTGGCACCCTTTAAATCGCTATCTTATTTGCGAGTAGCAAATTGCTAATCGCAAATAAGGAATACTCCCCATGCATTCCTATGGGCCTTTTGGCCCATAGGAATGCATGGGGAGTTATTCCTTATTTGCGATTAGCAATTAGCTAATCGCAAATAAGGAATCAGTGGGAATCGCAATTAATATTGCGATTCCTACATGATTACCGTTTTGCGAGTCTCAAATAGCGATTCCTTATGATTCGCTATTTGAGCCTCGCAAAACGGCCCGATCATGAATCAGGCTGTTAGTTCCACCTCATGAGGTTTAATAAAACCTTGTATTTTCTCTTCCAGTTACTGTGCCAAATTCTATCCTATTGGTCTGAGGACTTGTGCAGAGAAGGGTGAACCCCTTGCACTGGTAGGCCTTGCTGAGGCTCACCACCACACCTGACATTACTGACCTTCTGAAAATGATGTCAAAACAAGATTTCCCCTTTGGGTGAAATTTCTATGGCATTTACACTCACATACACAGCATTCAATTCAAAAAGGAACAACGAGGAAAATATAAAAATAACTTCATGGAAGATGTACAATTTATTCAAACATATATATGTTAATGTTAAGGGGGTGCTTTTATAGCGCACGGCTACTCTGAGGAGTGTCCCGGCTCTGGCGGAGCCTCACAGATCCAGGGTGGAGGAAAGGGACGAGCGATAGAGCGTAGCTCAGAGGGGGCGGTTTATTGCATGAAAAGCAGGGTATTCAGATCTTTCCTGAATGCCAGCAGATTGGAGCTAGATCTGAGAGAGAGAGGAAGAGCGTTCCACAGCCGGGGGCAAGATGTTTGAAAGAGAGCCCCCCACAGTGAGCACGTCGGATCACAGGAGTGACTGCCCTGGCCTGGGTCGAGGAGCGCAGGGATCTAGAAGGAAGATAGAAGCTGATCCATTTCTGGAGATAGCGGGCACCTGTACCATGAAGGGCTTTGAAGGCGATGGTCAGGGCCTTGAAAGTGATCCGCTTCTTAATGGGCAGCCAGTAAAGGGTTCTGAGGAGTTCACTGGCCCTGGCTCTCCTAATGAGGCCAAAAATGGCCCGGGCCGCAGAGTTTTGCACAACCTGGAGACGCGCTAGGAGGTAGTCCGGAAGACCTAGATACAGAACGTTGGAATAGTCAAGGCGCGAGCCAATCAAGGCCTGCACCGTGGTCTTTCTGTGCTCTAAGGATAAGAGCGGCAGGAACTTCCTCAGCATCTTCAGGATCGCAAAACATCTGCCGGCCAGGCCCGACACCTGGGCCCTGAAGGAGAGGCTGTTGTCGACCTGAATACCCAGATTTTTAGCAGCCCCTGAATCGCTGTCAGGAGGGAACATGGCGGCAGGCCACCACTCTTTCCATCTGGGGTCTGCGGGGCAGCCGAAGAAAAGCACTTCGGATTTGTCGGAGTTACACTTGAGGCTGTTACGACTGAACCAGTCAAACACAACCCCAAGGCAGCCCTGAATAGATGCCCCGTTGAAGTCGTGACCCCTGTCGCAGGTGAACAGGAGATGTGTGTCGTCGGCATACGACACGATCTGGGCCCCAAAATCCTCCGCGAGTGCCGCCAGAGGGGTCATATAAATGTTGAAGAGCGAAGGGCTCAAAATTGAGCCCTGCGGAACTCCGACCTCCAGAGGTGGCATCGCAGCAGAAAAAGATGGGGCCCAGATAGTTTGCTGGCGGTTGGAGAGGAAAGACCTAAACCATCTGAACACCGTCCCCCTTAGACCCACCTCCCAGAGTCTAGAAAGGAGGCGGTCGTGGGGGGTGGTGTCGAAGGCTGCGGAAAGGTCAAGCATCACCAGCATAGCTTTTCCTCCCCTGTCCAAGGTTTCTTTAATCGCATCGGTGACCTCAAGCAAAGCTGTTTCAGTGCTCAGATTTGAGCGGAAACCAGACTGAGTTTTGTGTAGTATATCATTCGTCTCTAGAAAGTGGGACAGGGTAGTATGGACGTGTTTCTCGACCACTTTCGCAAGTGCTGGCAAAAGGGAGATAGGTCTGTAGTTGGCATGGGATTCAGGGGTCAGGTTGGCTTTTTTAAGCAGTGGCAGAATGAGTGCCTGTTTCCAAGGCTGGGGGACTTCACCCGTGTTGAGTGAGAGGTTGAGTATCGGGTTAATGAGGTGGTTAAGGGTGGGGGCCATTTGTGAGAGGAATTTAGCAGGACACGGGTCGAGCGGTGAGCCAGATTTCAGTTTGGAGAGGAGGTCTATAGAGGACTGTAGGGACAGTGAAGGAAAATTCCAGAGGGAAGGGCTCGCCGAGGTCGGGGAGGGATCGAGAGACCATGAAATGGGAGTGTTACTCGTATTAGAGGTCCCAAAGGAGGTCTGGATAATCCGAATTTTGCTGGCAAAAAAGTCAGCGAGTTCGGAGATCCAGGACTCCGAATGCGAGGTTTTGGGAGTGGACCAGGGAGGGGAGATAAAATCCTTGACTATCCTGAAAATTTCTTTGCACGAATTAGAAGCGTCATCTATTCTGCTAGCCAGATAGGACTTTTTGCCAGTGGTTATGTCGTGGTGATAGTCTCTAATCATTGCCCTGTAGGTTTTCTTAGAGCTGGCGTCATAGTGTTTACGCCATTCCTTTCGTTTTTTTTACATTGCCGTTGTTTGTCGGCAAGTGCCGGGGAGAACCAAGGGGCAGAGGATTTCACCGATAGTGCCCTAGGCGGTAGGGCAGGGGCTAGGTCGGCAAGTCGTTGGGTCAGCCAACCCTGCAAGTGATCAAGGTCCATTTCAAGAGAGCCTGATAGCAGGCATGGGTTGGTCTCTAAAGCCTTCAACAGCATAGCTGGGGAGACTCGATGGAAAGCTCTGGAGGGAAGCGCTTCACGCCACTGTCCGCTATCTACGCTCTTTTTTTAAGAGGATCTCAAAATCCGCTAAGAAGTGGTCGGACCACAGGACAGGAGCAAGGGAGGTCAGGACTACCGGGACAGTAGAGAAGATTTGGTCTAGTGTATGTCCTTTACAATGTGTAGGGGACCGAAGCTGCGGGATAAGCCCTAAGGATGAAATGATATCGTTGAGCTTAATACTGTCAGGGTCATCCACCTTGTCCATGTGAATATTAAAATCGCCAAGGAGCAAACAGTGGTTGGACCTGAGGCATAGTGTGGAAATCATGGAGTGGAGTTCTTCAAAAAAAGTGCCCATTGGGCCAGGGGGCCTATAGACCAACAACCCTATACATGATTGCTGAGGTGATAGGGAGAGGGAAAAGGCAAGAACTTTACACCCAGTGATGTTATCCAAGGGAAGAATAGAGCATGCAATGCGCCTGTCAATAACTAGGGCAACACCACCCCCCTTCCCACTGGCTCTGTCTTTTCTATAGATAACATGGCTCGGGGGGATGGCAGTGGCAATATCAGGTCCTGCTCCCTCACCCAGAAATGTCTCTGTCAGGAACAGACAGTCGGCTCTGGAGTCTATCAGTAGATTGTAAACGTCAAGTTCATGCTTGCCTAAAGACCTCGTATTAAGCAGTAGGCACCTAGTACTGTTGGGCGGAGGATTAAGGGAAGCAATACGTCCCTGGCCTGGTTGCCAGCCACAGGCCGAATACCTGTTATTCGACCGAGACGGTTTGGGAACGACCTTAGAACAGTTACAGTTAGTGTGCATAAGGGAAAGAAGGTCATCCCTTGTATATTTTATCATCCTAGAAGCTCACCCGCCAAGCCACCTCTGGGACGCTGACGGGCGCAGACGGGCTTTCCTTCGGCGCCTCCGCAGCGAGCGTCCGCTGCGCGGAGTCGAGTGCACTTAGTTTTAAGGCGTCGCTGGCCGTCCGGCGTGAGTCAGCACCACTAGACTGCCGCCCGTGAAACTGCCTACCCCCAAGATGGCCGCCACAGAAATGCGCGCCTGCAGGTCCCAGAGTATCCCCCAGCACCACGATGCGCCGTCTGGAAGGCTGGGGAGACTGCAGGCAGGGCAGCGCGGCGCGAGCAAGGATGGAATTAGAGGTAGGGGAAATGCAAATGCAATGCTGAGAGGCCTAAGGTCACACGGCTTTCCGCCTCAGGTGCCTGAAAGGAGACTGAAAGTGCAATGTGCGATAATAGCAGCAGAAACGAAACAAAAGCTAGTAGTCAGCTTTTAAAATGCAGTGCAAATAGGTCACAACACAACAGGTTAAAATATCGAGTAAATTAGATTTTTAAAACCGCTTGTAATCAGCGCTATGCTTGTCACTCGCCCACACCCGGCTTCCGCCTCAGGTGAATGGGACAAGTGAGGATATATTAAGTACACATTGTTAATTGATAAAAACAATATACACAAAATTCTGTTATGGTACAGATTAAAAACACAAAAAAGTGGGAAACAGAAATAAGGAATAAAAGTTCCTAATATAGTGAGGCAAGTACAATAGTCCAAAACGCAATCACACTCAAATACATATGTACCTTTCGTAATTAGAGTTGTTGTTTCGTGGACTTAACGTATTGCAACTCAAACATTGCATCAACGCGTTTCAGTGGGCATATATTTAGAGAGTCAACACCTTCTTCAGGATATGATATTTGAATCCCACATAAACATAAAATATCTAAAAATATAAAAGAAATACACAACATAAGATACATACTTGACAAATTATACATAAACACATTATTGTAAACCAAAATTATACTTTTACAAATCCTCTATGTTCGAAACATTAAAATATCCATTCTCAGTAAACCTACTATCTTACACATTGATCGCATTAGAGTATCATAAACAGTACACACTGGCATCTAGTTAAATGGCCCAGCATTGCCTGCCATAAAGTACCCATGACCACCTTATTGTTAGATCAATACATATATGTTTTTAACATTTTTTTATAAAACTTGTGTTTCCTTTGGTCAGGAAATCTTACTGCCATAAACATACTACGTTTGTTATTAAATATTATTGTGATCACTACTATCAATAGACATAACCTTACTGCGTTCGTTATTAAAGGTTATTGTAATCACTACTGTCAATAGACATGTAGATATTATATTCACATCTAATACAGCAGCATAGGGCGTAGATTGCCCATTGATTGTTGTGTCTGGATGGTAATTTATATATATTTACCTCACATGGGGTCACAAGGAACCTCGAGAATTCCGAACTGTCGCCACGATACCTATATATGGATATCTAAATGTCGGAAGAATAAAAACACTGTTCTAATATGAGCCAGTCTATGGTACTCAACTATGATATAAACATCATTATTTCACAAACCTTCATAAGAATCGTTGCTCCCAGAATAGCTTCAAAAGAGTCAAGATTTGTAGTAGTTCGCCAATATAATCACCAGTACTTCAGTCGGGAATATGGAATAAAATACACGATATTGTTATAACTTAATCAGCCAACATTGAAATCAGCATGGTCTATACCAATAACCACGTTTAAAGATGTAAACTTCGTCTTAATTAAAAACGTGTATCACATAATGCCCATTATATAGTGTGTGCCCAACTTCTAAGTGACAATTATGAGCATTAATATATAGCGCACACAAGCCTGGCATATGTATTTAGGAATTAATGTTCCACATGTGAATCTAGATCCTTTCTACGATGCTAGCTGTGCATATTATCGAAAACATCTGAAGTACATAATCTCATAATGCAAAGCAATATTAGCAGGATGTCATGTACAAGTGGAGGGTATCATAAAAGATTATTATTAATCACCTCCTCTTTTCATGACTAGTTTACATATTGTTTACATATTGTAGAAAAAAATGTTTGGGAGATATTACAAAGTCACGTAAACATTAGTGACATTAAGGAAAAACTTTATGTTTTATGTGTATCCATTTAGGCAGATGGAATACGGACATTACCTTGCTGCTACGGTCGTTCGACACAGGCAGTATATTCCAAACGGAGGTAACTGTATATTTAAAATAGTTAGGGGCTTTGCGGGTTACGTCGTAATCCGGACCACCTAGGAGGCAGGACCGCCAGCAGTCTATAGCCAAAACAGGAGAAACAAGAGAACGATATTCTGTTTTAATTACAACAGAGGAAAATGTACGAGACCGCAGGGATCGTGTAAATTCAAACACGAATGTAGTGGTTGTGGGTCGTCCCATCCTGAGGCCTCGTGCAGAGCCAGAACGGGTGATAACGGGGGGAGAGGAGGTGCCAAACAGGTCTAATATAGTCCGAGGGGCGCCTTTACCCACTCCCATTGATACCCTGGCAATGATCCCTTGGCTCAGTGATTACCCGGATCGTACTTCTGCTGGGGTGCTGCGAAACGGTTTTTCGTATGGTTTCCGCATCCCGGTAGGGGACTTTCAGGGTGTGGATAAGTGTAAAAACCAACTTTCCGTCCTGCAGCATACAACCGTAGTACAGGATAAGATCCGAAAAGAGGTGACTCGAGGTCGGGTCGCTGGCCCGTTTAGTGTACCCCCAGTCCAGAATTTTGTTTGTTCTCCCTTAGGGGTAGTCCCCAAGAAAGACCCTGGAGAGTTCCGACTAATTCATAATTTATCAGCTCCACGAGGTCTTTCCGTAAATGAGGCAATCGATCCAGAAGTGTGTTCGGTGCGGTACGCATCCTTTGATGAGGCCGTAGCCATTTTGAATCGCCTGGGGCCCGGCGCGCTGATGGCGAAGTCAGATATCGAGTCAGCGTTCCGATTGCTCCCGGTACACCCAGACGACCAGCGTCTCCTAGGTTTCATGTTTCAGGGTTGTTATTACATGGATAGGTGTATGCCAATGGGGTGTTCTATATCCTGTGCTTATTTCGAGAAATTCAGTTGTTTTCTACAATGGGTCTTCACAAAGAAAACGGGTTTCCAAGATGTAATGCACTATCTTGATGATTTCTTATTTCTTGGGGCAGCCGGGGGTCTTGAATGTGGCCGGGCCTTGGCCGAATTTTGTGTATTGATGAAACAGTTAGGTGTGCCATTGGCGCCGGGTAAAACAGTGGGTCCTACGACTTGCCTCGAGTTTCTGGGGATCGAGTTGGACTCCATTGAGGGGTGTTTCCGTTTGCCAGCCGAGAAAGTGTTGAAGTTCAGGGCTGCGCTGCAACTGTGTATAAATGCATCAAAAGTTACGCTGCACCAATTACAGCAGGTGGTGGGACAGTTGAATTTTGCCCTGAGGGTAATACCAATGGCCCGCCCTTTTTCCCGTTCAATTGCCCAAGCGATGGTCGGCCTTAAAGCAGGCCATCATCGCACGAGACTATCGGCCGAGATCCGCCAGGACATGCGTATTTGGTTAGCATTCTTGGCGGATTTCAATGGTAGAATCGTCTGGAATAAACCAGCCGTGTCCTCTGAGGAGCTGGGGCTATGGACAGATTCGGCGGGAAGCATAGGTTTTGGCGCCATCTTCGGCACAAAATGGTCGGCACAAAGATGGCCGACTTGGTGGCATGAGAAGGGTCTGACGAGTAATATTGCTTTCCTCGAACTGTTTCCCATCTTGGTGGCCTTGAGAACATGGCCCGATGGGTTCAAAAATCACTCGGTCATATTTTGGTCGGATAATATGACCGTGGTCGAGTGCATCAATAGTCAGGCAGCACGTTGTAAACTGATCTTAAGACTGCTTAAAGAAATTGTTTTACTATGTATGCAATTGAACGTGCTATTCAGAGCAAAACACGTGCCAGGGGTGATGAATCAGGCAGCTGACGCACTGTCTCGTTTTCAAATGCAGGCTTTTTCGGGTTTCCTTCCCTCAGCGGACCCGGAGCCGGCACCCTTTACCGAAGCTCTCTGGTCTCTCGGTGCCCCGAACTTCGTCACCTCGTGGGAGAGAGTCTAGCACCAAGGACGAGGAAGGCATATGAAGGGGCGTTTCGGGCCTATTTAGCCTTTTTGGGGAGTGATAGAGAGCGACTTTGGGGTCATGAGGAATGGGTGGTGAATTTCTTGATGTCCTTACGTAGGGCTGGGAAATCGGTGGCTACGGCCCAGAGGCATCGTGCTGCTATTTCCTTTGTTGCCAGAGCACACGCTATCCAGGACCCAACAGCGTCTTTCGTTGTACAGAAAGCGCTGCGTGGGTGGCAACGCCTTGAGGGTCGCAGAGTAGATGAAAGGCGCCCGATAGGTTTGGATAGATTGTCCCAGTTGTTGGCTACACTTCCTGCCACATGTTCATCTCAGTTTGAGGCAGTGTTGTTCCGAGCCGCGTTTACGCTAGCATTTCACAGAGCAATGCGGGTAAGCGAACTAGTTGCAAGGAACAAACTGGATGTGGCGGGGGGTTTGTGCCAGGAACACGTTCAGATCAGGGGAGAAACAATGACTGTCTCCTTTGTAAGGTCTAAGACTGACCAAGATGGGATGGGTGACTGCGTCATCATACGCAGGATTCCTGGGTCCTCCATATGTCCGGTAAAGTGTTTAGAGGATTACCTAGCACGAAGGGTGGCATCATGGGGGGGGACTTTGTTAAGACACGCGGACGCCACCCCACTGACGAAATTTCAGTTTCAGCGGGTGCTTGCGATGTCAGTTGCCGCTGCGGGCTTGAACCCGGGCGAATTTGGGACCCATTCCTTTCGGATAGGGGCTGCTACGGAAGCTACAGCCAGGGGTCTTAATGTTGAGCAAGTGAAACGAATGGGGCGTTGGTCCTCCAATTGTTATAAAAGATATGTGCGGTTGCACATGTTGTGAAGCTGTAATTATGTACTCTGTACTCACGCTTCTTGTTTTTGTTTGGTTTCAGTTACGCAAGCCTACGAGGCGGGGCGGACTATGCAGTCGACCTTAAACCGGGCCAGCGGTCAGACATCACCGGCTGTGAAAAAGGAGGTGTGGGTCGTGGGCCACTCATACGTGAGGCGTGCCGCAGACGTATTCAAAGCAGGTGACATGGTTCACGTAGCTGGGGAATACGGGTACAGGATGTCCTTCTACGGAAGGGGCGGTCTCTGTATTGACCAGTTTCAAACATTTTTTGAGGGTTTGTTAGGGCGGACAAGGTCACCGCCGTCTATAGTTATAGTGCATGTTGGGGGCAATGATTTGGTCACCATCGGTAGACGACTACTCCTGGAGGCAATGCTTTCCACTGTAAGTTGGTTGGCGAGGAGAGTTCCGGGGTGCACGATTGCATGGTCCCATTTGATTCCACGAAAGGTGTGGCGGGGGGCTATCTCTATACCTGCTTTGAATCACTCTGTTAGAAAGCTTAACAATAAAGTGAGTAGGTTGTTCCGTTCCAAGACATTGCATTCGATTTCTCATAGCTGTATTAATGATGACAGGATGTATTCGGGGGATGGTGTGCATTTGTCTTGGGTGGGGAATGAGTTGTTCTTAGGAGACCTCTTAGCATGGTTGAAATCTTTGAAACATGACCTTTAGGTAGGAGTTTTTGTGGGGGGTCCGGATAGCCGGTCAACTATCCGGCCTGTGGCGGTAAGGTCATGATCGGTGAGCACTAATTGGAAGATCCCTATGAGTGGGCGTCACCCAACACGGATGGGAGCGCTCGGGGGAGGTGGCCTTTGGCCCCTCAACGGGGAGGCGGTCCCTTCTAAGGATGGGTCGCCGGAAGAAGAGGAAAGGCGGTCAAGGCCCCTTCCTGTGTAGGAGGGGTTACAGCCCCCTCCTGGGGAATTTCCCGGGGCCAGTGACATCTGCGACGGCAGATGCGGTAAGTTGTGTGGGGTTGGGGGGAGGTCTACGATACCTTCTAGATACCTCACACGAGTCTTCGAACGACCTTTAACTGGCGTCGAGTTGATAAGTGCCCCCGTCAAGACAAGGGAAATTGTAGTAGTTGCACGTGAGTACGCCTCAGTGCTGTCGCCCCTCCCAAGTGGGGGGGGTATGTCTGGTTAGGGATCTTGACACCGGTTACGACCTTGCCGTTGGCCCTTAAACGTTAGGATGTACAATTTCAATATTTCAAGTAAAAGTTTTGTAGGATGTTAGATCGGCTAGGAGAACCTCTGTATTAGAGAATCTGTTAAGGTTAGCCAAACATCGCAGTGTGGTATGAAATTGTACATTAATGTTTAAATGTTTTAATTTTTTGTTTTAATAAATACGGCCGGGAGGGTCACTCCCTCCCACTTCCAAAAAACTTCAAGAACTGTTTCCGGTTTCCCTCATTTGGGGATTGTGTTGAGAGGGGGTGGCGGGTATCTCAGCCATATGGAAAGGGGCGACCACTCGGTCCCCCCGAACGTATGGCAGAGTGCCTCGATCCCCCGGGAAGCCATTTTTGGGCGGGAGGCGCGTCTCGGCTGGTATGCCCGAAGCGGCGTAGCCGGGGCGCGCTTTTTCCCGCCCTTGAGTGGGCTGGCCTAGACACGGACGCCGCCGGCCACGCCCTCGGGGCAGGCAGGGGCGGGTTTACGCCCGCCCTGAAGATGGATAAAAAGAGACGCAAGACCAGAAGACATCCTCTTGTTCCTGTGCTCTGAAGCTGCACCTCCCCGCTGCACGTGAGCTCGAGACGGAACGAAGAGCCAATTTTGACCCACCCACCAGCCCCTGAGGACAGCTAGTTGTTTTAATAAAGTTGATCAGTTATTCTATTTCGTTTTCAGGTTGTTTTGGTGTTATGTTGATATTTAATGTGTAATAAGGATTGGTATAATGTTACAAGTTGGTGATTAAAGAATGTCGGATTTAAGGTCCATTTAGACACAGGTTTTTCGGTCATAGTGGCCAATATAGTTTCGTTTAGTTAGCACTTGTCGTATTTATTTCGGTCAGGCGGTAGGCGGTAAGGTCATGATCGGTGAGCACTAATTGGAAGATCCCTATGAGTGGGCGTCACCCAACACGGATGGGAGCGCTCGGGGGAGGTGGCCTTTGGCCCCTCAACGGGGAGGCGGTCCCTTCTAAGGATGGGTCGCCGGAAGAAGAGGAAAGGCGGTCAAGGCCCCTTCCTGTGTAGGAGGGGTTACAGCCCCCTCCTGGGGAATTTCCCGGGGCCAGTGACATCTGCGACGGCAGATGCGGTAAGTTGTGTGGGGTTGGGGGGAGGTCTACGATACCTTCTAGATACCTCACACGAGTCTTCGAACGACCTTTAACTGGCGTCGAGTTGATAAGTGCCCCCGTCAAGACAAGGGAAATTGTAGTAGTTGCACGTGAGTACGCCTCAGTGCTGTCGCCCCTCCCAAGTGGGGGGGGTATGTCTGGTTAGGGATCTTGACACCGGTTACGACCTTGCCGTTGGCCCTTAAACGTTAGGATGTACAATTTCAATATTTCAAGTAAAAGTTTTGTAGGATGTTAGATCGGCTAGGAGAACCTCTGTATTAGAGAATCTGTTAGGGTTAGCCAAACATCGCAGTGTGGTATGAAATTGTACATTAATGTTTAAATGTTTTAATTTTTTGTTTTAATAAATACGGCCGGGAGGGTCACTCCCTCCCACTTCCAAAAAACTTCAAGAACTGTTTCCGGTTTCCCTCATTTGGGGATTGTGTTGAGAGGGGGTGGCGGGTATCTCAGCCATAAGCTCTTTATACACTGTCTCACATTGTCTCATTATGGCTACTAATTATATCAAGCCCTTTATTTAACACACTAAATTTACTAAGAGAATATTAACAATTTATACCAATCTCCACATATTCAATGTATAATGATCATAATTCAATAATTTCTAATCATGGTCATCTTGCTGCCATTTAGTGCTAACAATAACCCAATATTCCTAATTATTGGCAGCAGGCTTCACAGATCCTGTCACCACACATATTTCAGTCTATTATATACTTGATCATACTAACGGCAAGTAGGGAAAAACCCCATATGTATATTCACTCCCCTGGACATTTTCAAGGAACAGAGGGAGGAGCTTCTGACAATGATTCCTTCCTCTGCTAAATTCTTCTCTGTCATTGATTTGAAAATTGCATTCTTTAGTATCTCAATCCATCTTGACAGCTGAAATTTGTTCGGCTTTACCCTAGCTGGCAGAAGCTTTAGATTCTAATTATAGAAAGGGAGAGAACCCTGCCTCAGGATATATAGGCCCTAGCTATCGGGTCCGAATTGATACATATGGAGGGGTGATTAACCAAGGGGTTGACGGCACATAGCAGAATCACATGGTCGAATCAAGGGGACTAAACAACTTCATTTTATGAAAATATATTTTTTATTTTAATTTTAATTTTATGATACAAAAAATACTCTTTTAGTGGAGCAAAATAGATTTGGTAAGGATATATCACAGATGCATTTAAAAACAGATAGATTAGAAGGCAAAACTGTCACAGCAATTCATCCTACCCAGTAACAGCCTCAATTCACAAGCACATACTCATTTATTTCAACCCTACTTACACTCTCTCTCCTAGTTACATACACCAATCACTCTCTCATTCATCCTACTTTCCCTTGCAATTATAGCACATAGGTGGTACAGTCGGGATGTTCATCCGGGTAGTTGGTTTTTAGCTACGGGTCCTGTTGTTATGCGGATAATAGCTGTATTCCAGGGGACATACGCCGACGCGCGTTTCGGTGACCGGCCAGTGAGGCCGCACCTTCGTCAGGGCAAGGGGCAGTATACTGGGGCGGGCACAGGGGTATAAAACTCTGTAATAGAGAGCAGAACAAAATACATTTTTACTCTTCTGTTTAGTTATATATATATTCAAAAAGCTGATCTCTTTTTTTTTAAAAAACACAACAGTAATAGTTCATCCACAATGATTATAATACTTTTCAAGTGTTTAAGCAGACATAATTCTAATACTTTCATCAATTACATTTTTCATATTAAATAGTTTTGCAGCAAGAACTCCTGCATTCGGCCAGTGATTGCCACGTTATGTCAACCCTCTTGAGACACTCCCTAATGCAGATTCCCTGATAAGTGAAATCTGGAAGGCATCATGATGGCCGGTTACGCATAGGTGAGCATAAGTCTAATATAAGGAATAAAAAGACAGCAGCTCCTATTGTAACCCATTGGTTAGAGAAAAACCATACAGACACGGAAATCCGCTGGTTTATCTTAGAAAAGATAAAGACCAACCCTGGAATCGACCCCACATGCCTCCGAAAGAAACGGGAGGTCTTTTGGATCTTCTATCTGGACTCTGTCAAAAAAGGCTTGAATGAGGAGTGCCCCTGGCATCAGGCATTTCTTTAATAAAATAAAGGCAGATCAGCGGGTATAAAAAGTGTAGCCTCACCGATTTGACTAAACAACTGACCATCATAGGTACCGTAATTTATTTATTGGATGTACCTTCGATTGGGTCGAGGTGAAACTATATAACTGAATTCTAAAACTAGCTCGGGCATACAACAGATCTAAGGAATACTGTCCTTCGTCTTGCCTTGATTGATTCCCAAATAAGATTCTTAAAACCACATGTAGTTATAATTGAATCCTTATGAAGTCCAACTGCGGGCGTGTCTTCGTCATACAATGTCACAAAAACAAGTAATAGCGCCGGTGATACTAAACAATACGCTAAGTGACCGCGGGGATTACTTGTACCCTCAGGAACGTAATAATACAATAATAGGTATGGCGGCTAAAAAGAATATCAGTCCTTATTTTGTTGTCTACCGCATTCCTTCTGATTGCGATTAATATGACATTCGTCGACAAACACCATATGCCGACTCATGAAATTAAGGCAGTGAGAGTAAAATAATAAATAAATTAAAACAATGTCATAAATAGCAAGAAATTAAGACAGTGAGAGTAAAATAATAAATAAATTAAAATAATGTCATAAATAGTAAGAACACCGTGGATAATGAATACCACGTTAGTTATCAAATTTATTACTATGACTCTCAAGAGATGATCGGTTTTACTTTGATGGCCGCCACATCTCCCTAGACTACTATTAATATGACCACCGTCAGGATACACAATATGGCGACTTAGGATACAATGATATCGAGAGTCCGTCCTCTATTTCCATCGTGTTCAATCAGGGCCAGCTGAGAAGGGACGCCCATGAAGCGCGGATATGCCGATACTTAAATAGGACGCCGAAAAAGCGGGAATACCGGCTTCTCCCAACTGGTCGACGGACAAAGTCGGCGGAACCCCCCTTTGAGGATACAGGCGTCCGGAAACGAGGTAAGTGCTTAGCGGAAGCCTCGCGTATTTCGAAATACCACCAGGGAGATTCCCTTCTTCTAAAAACTTTCCCCACTATCCCCATGTA
Organism: Lissotriton vulgaris; assembly: GCF_964263255.1. Taxonomy (NCBI): domain Eukaryota; kingdom Metazoa; phylum Chordata; class Amphibia; order Caudata; family Salamandridae; genus Lissotriton; species Lissotriton vulgaris. Next base: position 1,254,791,071 of record NC_141691.1, read on the forward strand.
GGTACTGTAGCAGTCGGCGCTTGCTGAAAACGGCCGGGAAATGCGCGAAAGTCCCTTGTAAATAGCAGGGAAATTGAACAAAATCGAAACCGGTGTCAAGATGTTCTCCCGCTTATAAAAAGGTAAAAACGATAGCTATAACTACAAATTAGTGAAAAGGGGTAACGAGGGGTTTTAGCTACCTCTAATCATTGTCCCTACTCACAGGCATATAGGCACCGACTGGATCCGTGTATCCCTACGCTCCCGGAATCCACTAAAAGATAAATCACCCATATTCGAACATCTATGATACCCAAGAGGTCTAACTCTGCACTGAAGTCTGAAAGGTAAATAAAACTATTCAAGGAGGCTAATAATAACAACTTAGAAAACATAAGGGAGGGGTGGATCAGGCCCTTGATCACCACGGACCTTGAATCAATGGGCTTAAAGCTTGTGCCCCAGCTAGGTATCTGATCAGACCTGTTTACCATGTGGAGTAGCGTTGGAATGTGTTAACTATTTCGATTCAGGGGGGCCAGTACTATAAGCTGATACAACTGTCCTTTATTTGACAGGCCCTCTTGCGGTCCAACTGTTGTCTTGAACTGCCTCTCAACATCCAGGTTGAACAACAAAATATATTAATAGGTAGGTGATTAGTGCAACATGGTGTACTTTCTGGAGTGTTAACAACAATGAATAAGGTAACCTAGATAAGATCAAGGTTCTAGCTAAACACCCGAACTATGATCAAGTTTAGAAATAAAATAGGATCTCCATCTGCTTCTTACAGGAACCTAACTGTAAATATTCAGTAAACATTCAGTTCCACGAATGTATCAAAGCCTAGACGCCGATGTACCCGACGGGGTCCTTTGAAGCTTGCCTCCCTTAAACAGCATTACTGAATAAAGAACCAGGTAAAAAAAATTTGTAACTACCACCATTATATGGCAGGAGAAGTATAAAACAACTGTACATATTCCACTAGGACCTCCTATAACCTACCTGGACGAGTTAATGATAGGATTTTCCGTGTCATGCGTGTACCCGAGATGAGAACGGAAATAAACCTAAATACAAGTGAATGTGTGTTAACAGTTGTATGGAAGTGAAGATGTCCTGTTCTATGCTAAAATGTGCTCCATGGTCCATACAGTTAAGGCCATCATGATGCCTTCCAGATTTCACTTATCAGGGAATCTGCATTAGGGAGTGTCTCAAGAGGGTTGACATAACGTGGCAATCACTGGCCGAATGCAGGAGTTCTTGCTGCAAAACTATTTAATATGAAAAATGTAATTGATGAAAGTATTAGAATTATGTCTGCTTAAACACTTGAAAAGTATTATAATCATTGTGGATGAACTATTACTGTTGTGTTTTTTTTTAAAAAAGAGATCAGCTTTTTGAATATATATATAACTAAACAGAAGAGTAAAAATGTATTTTGTTCTGCTCTCTATTACAGAGTTTTATACCCCTGTGCCCGCCCCAGTATACTGCCCCTTGCCCTGACGAAGGTGCGGCCTCACTGGCCGGTCACCGAAACGCGCGTCGGCGTATGTCCCCTGGAATACAGCTATTATCCGCATAACAACAGGACCCGTAGCTAAAAACCAACTACCCGGATGAACATCCCGACTGTACCACCTATGTGCTATAATTGCAAGGGAAAGTAGGATGAATGAGAGAGTGATTGGTGTATGTAACTAGGAGAGAGAGTGTAAGTAGGGTTGAAATAAATGAGTATGTGCTTGTGAATTGAGGCTGTTACTGGGTAGGATGAATTGCTGTGACAGTTTTGCCTTCTAATCTATCTGTTTTTAAATGCATCTGTGATATATCCTTACCAAATCTATTTTGCTCCACTAAAAGAGTATTTTTTGTATCATAAAATTAAAATAAAAATAAAAAATATATTTTCATAAAATGAAGTTGTTTAGTCCCCTTGATTCGACCATGTGATTCTGCTATGTGCCGTCAACCCCTTGGTTAATCACCCCTCCATATGTATCAATTCGGACCCGATAGCTAGGGCCTATATATCCTGAGGCAGGGTTCTCTCCCTTTCTATAATTGGTTTCTTCCCCTACTCTACCTGCCCACATCATCAAGACACCCTCGGGGAACCCCCTTCTCTGTTCAGAAGCTTTAGATTCTGTCACGCTCCTCGGGCTATAGGGAGAGCCTTTGTATACATAGCCAAACCTTGAAAGCCTAGTTGGACTCCCTCATGCTTTCCCCAGGTAATGTATTGCTTCAATATGTGTATGACATACCAATAGCTTCTGACAGTGAACCAGGATGCAAAGACAGTACAGTTATGTTGTTGCTACATTTGGCTCACCATGGACATAAAGTGGCCCTTTCCAAATTTCAATATTGTTCACAGGAGGGCACCTATTTAGGTCACCTAATGTCGAAGGAGGATGGAAGATTGACCCCCTGAGCACATCAGTCCACTTGTTAAAATGTCTATCCCTAAAAGTCAGAGGGATGTGCACCCTTTTATTGGAATCACTTCCTACTGTCGACCATTGGATCCCTAATGATTTATTACTAATAAAGCCCTTGCTCGCGCTAACCTCTAAAGATGTGCATGAACCCCTGCCTTGGACGCCTGAACGTCAACAGTCTTTTGAGCTATTAAAAGCTGTGCTTTGCTCTGCGCCTATGCATGGTACGCCTGACTATATTAAGCTGTTCATGCTGTACGTCGATGAGACGGCTGGCTGTGCACTCTCTGTCTTAACACAGGCCTTTGGAGTTAAGCAACGGCTGTGTGCCCATTTTTCTGCTCTGCTTTATCCAGTTGCCAGAGCCCTCCCTAGCTGTCTAGGAGCGGTCGTGGCTGTGGCCGTCTCCGTAAGGCAATCGTCTGGGCTCGTACTTGATACTGACCTCACAGTCATGGTGGGCAATGCTGTGGGCACCGTTTTGAATAAGACCAAGTTGCAGCACCTTACTCGTGCGCATCCACCCCCAGTCAACAGGTCTGGTTCAGAAGTACAATGGTAATCTAAAACTGAAATTGGCAAAGATTCAGGAGAGCGCAGGATTGCAGTGGCCAGATGCTATACCATTAGCTCTTTTGTTCACAAGAGCTACGGCTCACACTAGGACAGGGTTGTCACCGTACAAGGTTGTGTTCGGACGCCCGCTGAATGTCTGGGGCATCCTGCGACCTTGACGGTTTTCACAAATTGAATACCCTATGCTAGTGGATTACCTGTGTGAGTTGACAAAAGCTTGCATTCTATTCACCAACAGAACCACAAAGTCCTACCGCCAGCACCAGAGGTGCCAGGTTGTGATATTCAGCCTGGGGATTTTGTGCTGACCACATACTTCCAGAGGAAAGGAAGCTTAGAGCCGTGGTGGAAGGGGCCTGGGCAGGTGCTCCCCGCCACCTGTACCGCCATGAAGGTGGCCGACCAGAAGAATTGGATTCATTCCCAACACTGCTGCAAGGTACCCCATCTTTTACCCTACGACCAGTGGGTGCTTGACGGAGTTGGTGACTCTGAAACTGAGCAGGGGCCCCATTTTGTTCCTTTCTCGGATGCCCGGCTGATGTGGGAACAAACGGAGGAAGAAAATCAGGGCCATCCAGGAGCCCCAGTCCATTAGCCCCCCTGTATCTGAGCCCCCTTTCTCTGACTCCTTTGTCCCTGGAATAGCTTTGTATAGTCTGCGCCCCTGACACAGAAACAGTGCCCCAAAGGAAAAGTAAGATAAGCAAGGATAAACTGGATAAGTCAGGCAACAGTAGCATAGGAAGAGACGAGAATAGTGCATTGTTCGGACATTGGACAGGATTGATAGAGCATGCTCCCCTGGGAAGGGGGTTGCCTTATCCTGAGCAATGTGGGATTCTTCAATAGCTGGCCCGACAGCTCCACCGCTGGTGCTCAACAGAGCCAACACTGATGATCAATAGGAGTCTACCAGTGAGGTTCTGAAGGACACTGGGAACATTTGCCCCTTCTTGTTATCTTGTCATTGGCTCCATTGCACGTCATTTCCTCTGGTTAAGATGTATCCATTTGGTCGCCCCATTATGGGGGAGGAACAGCCATTTGCAGCCCCACGTTTTAGACAGAATGTTTCTGGTTGGTCCAGTTGGACTACAAACAGGAAAACTGTTTTCATGGTAATTGTCCTGATTTCCTCTGATAGCAATACATGGAATAGGATGGTTCCTTTAGAATAAATAACCTGTGCACTCTTTGATTGGTACAACGCCTGTTCCCCCTGAACACATGTTTGTTACTTTGGCCCCGCATAAAGGTGAACACAGAAAAACATATGTAGGTGGATGTGTTTTTGCAAACACTCCACCAAGCCCATGATACATCCAATGTTACAAACTGTTGGATATGCGGACTGCTCCCTTCTGTTACACATAAGAGTGATAGCCTCTTGTCGCTGCCTCTGTCTTATTTAGGCAGCTGTGAGGAATGGTTTGAATTGCTCTCTATGATATACATTCATTATTGTTCTTGTACTATGAATATGACATCTGCCTATTATCTCACAGTGTTAGAATATATGCGTGTCCACCAAGGATTTACCCTGGGAGAACAAGGGACTCCTGATACATTATCCCCAACAGCCTGCATGAATATCTATGAAAAAGAGAAAAATGTAGCATGGCTTCAAAATGAAATGCTGGATTTCCAGGGATGTAATGTCACTAAATACTTTCGCTCATTTCAGATGCGCATTATTACTCAGGATGAGGTGATACCGGTGCCAGTAGTCAACTCAATGGACCAGTGTGTTTTTTGTTATTGTTATTACCTCAGGTCCCCAGTGATACTTGGTTCTCCCTTGTTGAAGTATTATTGCGATGTTCAAATATAGCAGGGAGTTGTTTGCCATGAAACAATGGCATAATATGAGACATTCTACTATGTTTCTTGCATTATAGTGTAAAGTGTATATTCCTGTCATAACTATAAGGCCACTTCTCCCATGAATGCATGCAATGTGTAGTTAACAGAATGCTGTTGTACACATAGAAAATGCCTTCTGAAGCAATGCTGTTGCATTTAAGCCTATCCTGTAACAGATATTACTTGCCCTTATCATCCATACCATTCTGTGTTTAATGCCCATTCTGAATGGTCTGCAGATCTGGGAAGCATAGTGTCACAGCCTGCTCTTACAGCCATCCTCACTCAGTCCCTGCATGCAATGATTCAACAAGCAAATCACTAGATGTTATTCCCAACCAAAGGCATACTTTGAAATCCAGGATCTTATACACAATATATCTAAAGAAGTTGTAGCAAATAACTGCACCCATGTGGCACTCACACCACCCAAGAATGTGTGGTGGTGTACTGAAAGTTAAAACAAATTCACAACATCAATGCTCACGTTGTTAGTGATGTCAGTCTGTGCTTGACCATTAGTGCTTGACATCATTCTGTGGACATCACTCACAATGTACAATCCACAAACCCAATAGTCATGGTTGCTCAATTTTTTGAACAGTTACCAAGATTTCTGGCTATGACGAACTGCCCATTTTGGATGCTGACCACTTTGGGCGCTATCATGAACATAGCTGTCATGTTTTTCCATTCACTAAATGAGGAACATGACGACTGGCTTTGATGGGCAACACACTGTGGATAATTCTCAAGGTGGACACCTTCCTGAACCTTCTCATTAGGTTTATGCCATGTGTTGAAGAGCAACCATCGTGTCCACCCATGCAGACTGCCCACCAACGACACCAGCCCCAGGAACACTATTATGAACACGGCAGTCATTTTGCTTCCATTTATTGAAAAATGACCATGCGGATTAACTATGACTGTCTACTATGGGCAATTCACCAACCATACCTGTCTTGGTTCCACCATTCATTGCCTGGTGACACATGACCATAGCAGCTGTTGAGTGGCCCATGATGGACCACTCAACATCCAAAGTTGGCAATCCCCTAAACCTGGCCATCATCACCACCAATGACATGAGAGATTGACATAGTAGCAAAGCATAGCAGATCACCCACCTTGAGTGATGAAATGCCCACCTTCCATTAAATGATCCCCATTATTGGACACTGCCTTTGCACAATATAAAGAAGTATGCAATGTACATAGTCACCTAGAAAGGCAGCACTCCTATCATTTAACATTCTCATAGCAAATCATAAGAGAAGAACTAAAATGCCATTGCTCAGCCAATATTTAACTTGACAAGATCATGCACCATCATCAGCTGCTCCCTCATACCCAATAGTCTTCAACACCCCACCCAAATACAAGGGTGGTCTTGATATGGACAAGAATTTCAATCCGAAGAAAGCTAGAAAATACCCTAAAACATGACATTCAGCTGTATAGTGAGGTGGACAAGCTGCTTGACTGTCATTCCAATCATTATATCTAGGAGACTATTGCCTGCAAGTGCAGGGTGGACAACTGCCACTGGTGGAGAACTGCTGCTGCACATGCCAAAAGTGTCTGAAATACGGGGGGATCACCTGGCAGGAGAATTAGGTATAATGATGGGTGAGAAACCTTAGGTGCCATTTTTGAGATACCAGTCAAATGCAAGAGAAGGACTTGTAAAAATTGACTTTTTCAACTCCCCCCTAAAATAATCTATAATGTTCTGTTTTAGTAACATTGTATTTTGCATAGGCAATTATCAGCTTGGAGTATTTTGTGGAGTATTGAAATGTTGGCTCATCAGATATGATTGGATTTTTGTTCTGGCATATATACATGTGTTTATTCCCTTTTTATGGCAAACCTCTAACAGGTATGTGTCTGCATGCTTAAAAATGATAACTTTGAAAATTAAGGGCCTTAATTTTTGACAGGATTTAATTTTACCCTAAAACAGCTAAATCAAATAACTGTATTTTGGTTTTGAATGACATAGAAGCTTTAGCATTCTGGCAGTTGAATAATCAATCACAAATCAATATGACCATCATTAACATATTAGGAGATGACAGGTTGGCAGGGATAGCAAATGAAAAGTAGAAACTTAAGGACTCAACCCAAAATTGACCAAAAAAGCATGTAAGGCAGCTCTGTGCTACATGAAGAGGAGAGAGTGGTACAGCACCATATTTACTAAAATGTGGTGCTGTTCTGCTGACTCCCTCTGCTGGTGCACTTTTGGTCGCAATACACTAATGAAGAAACCCCATCACTATAGTGCAAGGGAATTTGTGTTGTGGTAAGCATAGCTGTTGGACAGCAATACAGTCCCTTGCAGTACATAAACTATAGTCAAAGCATTTACAACTTTGTATGTGTGCAACAGTATGCAGCGCATATGAAAAGAGGAAAAAACTCGAAGAAATTAAAACATTTCTCCTAGTTACACCTACCTCAAGGAGGACCAGAACAGGCACAATCTGTTTCTACATTTCTTTGTAGATAGGGATTTGCAGGAAAACCCATGGATGGTTGAATGGAAAAGCCATGCACCACCCATGGAACTCCCTCTTGAAGCAAAGTATTACAATGTAGTGCACTGCACTGCTTTGCTTTACTTTTGGTTGCAATCCAAACCCAATTTACAGATGATTGCAAATACCGCTAATACACTTTTAAATGGGTTTTCATTAAAAAAGTACTGATATCCTGATGCAAAGTATTTGCAAATCTGTGCCATGCCATGAGTGATGTAATATGTGAGGTCATAGGCAGTGCATTGCGGGGGCATAAGTTATAGTTAGCTCAGGTAACTTTAACCGCTGAATTTCTATGGTTTGTATGAGTGACATCTGAGCCTAACTATAACGTCCCTGTAACCTTTGTTTTTTTTCACTGAACTTCTAAGGTTTTTAAATTCTAATTCCTAACTATAATGTCCCTTTAACATTTGTATTTTACAGTGACTTTCTATGTTTTTTTGATAACTATTTCCTAATTATAATGACCCAGCAACCTTGTTTTTTTTTAAACTACTAGTGGCATTTGCAGAGTGGTGGAGAAAGGAGTTGGGGCCTCCGACCAGCTCTCAGAAATCCCACATTGTGGGAGATACTGCTGGTAACAGCTTGGCCCCCAAGGGCCCTTAGCATCCAATGAAGGTGCACTAGAAGGTGCGTTTACAGAGGTATGGGGACAACTCAACTCCAGCTGGCCACCAAATAGGAACTCTTCCTCAGAGCTCCCGGGTTGAGGATTACCAAATCAGTAGCTATCCCCCTGCTATCCCGATCATCCGCCTTTCACTACCTTACATCTCGTCCTTACTACACACTACGAAATTTGATGTTCTATTTCAAAATCACTCACCTGCAGTAGTGATCTCCCTGAGTCCAACATGCCTTGCCTCATCTGCTTCATTGCTCACCATCAGGAACCATCTCTCCAATGTGGCGTGCTGCACCTCCTCTGCTTCCGATGTAGCTGTGCTGATTGCAAAATATACGAAAAAAGAGGGTCCAAGGGAATATTTACCGACCCCGAATTGTTATCATCCCTAGCTACTATAAATACCAACAACTAGATAACAATGGGTCAAAACACAAACTATTTGTAAACTGACTGTGTAAATGAGGGATACATCCGACAAATCCACCCAGAGTGTGTCACCGTTAAATAAATGTTCCCATCAGATTACCAACCTGTACCGCCCTGCATCATTTGGGATCCTTCACCCTGAAGGAAAGTGGTTTTACCCACAGTAGACTAGACGGATGTAGCCCAATCTAGTGAGAATGTCGCAAATGTGCATGTGGTATACTATAGTATCAGGGGGTAAGCTGAGTAGCAGTGCCTATGTGAAAATAGTAAGTGCTAAGTGCGTGAAAATTCTTAAAATTGGGTGGTGGAAATGGAAAAAGCTATTTTAATATGGTCCTATCCACTCCCAATGGTTAAAAACAGTGCATAGTAGCGTCAACAAATAACTACTAGTGTTGTAATGTGGTCGACATGTTTCTGCAGTTCGTATGAAGCCTCGAGGTCTTCTACTGCTTCCTCAGGACCTTACTTAATGCTACTGCATATTGTGAAACAAGGTGTAAAAAATTTTTTTTATACAATATCACCTGGAATTCGCCTATGTTTTAGGGAATGCACTCTCCACCTCACCTGGCTACAGCTCAGGTAAAACGGAGCACCGCTCTGTCCGTCGGTACCCCGGACATCCGTCTAGGCTGTCTGGAGGTGGAACATTTATTTAACGGTGACACACTCTTGGTGGATTTGTCGGATGTATCCCTCATTTACACAGTCAGTTTACAAATAGTTTGTGTTTTGACCCATTGTTATCTAGTTGTTGGTATTTATAGCTGTGCTCTACTGCAGGACCGATCTTCACCTGGGCAGGCATGCTTTGCCTCATCTCCTTCCGCCACAGCTTCGAATACGCTGAACGCGCCATGAAAGGGTGAAGCCCTGGTTCCCCAGTGAAACTTCTGACTGGCCTTTGTCCGGCTGTGTGGCGCAGCCTTTGTCCGTGCTGCTGCCTGGATCTCTGAGACTGGATCTGCGCCCTGCTACCACACAGCCCGCAGCTAACACGAGCCCCGGTTCTCTTCCCCTGCTCTGGCTGCTGTTTGCCCTGCCACTGAACTTCCTGGTGTCTCTGTGAGGCAGCTCTCTAGCCGTGCTCTGTGTGTGTGAGCCTCCAGCTAATGGCCTTGATCCTGGTACCAATGCTGACGACCGCGACTATGTTGTCCCAAATATCCTGCTGCTTCTGGAGGTGTCTCTCTAGTCATGCTCTGTTTGCGTGAGCCTCCAGCTAGCAGCATATATCCTGGTGCCAATGCCGACATTCTTGAGTTTGTTGTCCCGCTCTTCGCCAGACTTCCTGGGGCAGATTAGTGGCATTTCCTATGGGCCGCTCTGCTTCAAGATGGGTGAGTGCTACTGCCCAACCCACTTTCCAACTAAGGGGCTGCACTTCCTCCTATGGAGACTCTGACTCGAGCGGTCCACTGCTACTGTTGCTTAAAGCCCCAGCAAGTAGCGGAGCCTGAGGCTGCGACACTCGTTGAGTGCAAGTCAGCCGGGGGTCGGGCTTGGTCCTCGTGGGCCTCTTCCTGCTGATTTCAAATCATTGCTTGGCCGAGTCCTCACCATCATGGTTGGAACACACGGGGGCACGCCATGGTGTGTTTAAGCACCCTCGCAACCTCTTGATTGTCGACTTAGCGTCCAATATGCCCGCCATTTTGTGACTTGCCAAATTGGCCCCTACATAAAATGGCCACTATTTATGAATCACCAATCCTTGAATTATTTGCAAACAAGGAAGGAGGCCCACGCTCTTGCTCTATTTGCCTGTCCCCATCTACTTAGTGATTTGTCCATCTCAGCTCCTCCCTATACTTGCACTGCACAGTTCCGCTTTTGCAATGGGAGTGCGCCAATACCTACCTGATTAGGAAGGTTAAGGAAGTTTAGGAAGCCCTCGGATATCGCTACGGCCTTCTTTCAATTCCACACTCAGCTCTTCCTTTTACTGATCAGGTGGCCATCTTGGATTGTAAGGGCCCTCTGCTGAATGCTACCTGAATCACAAGGTTCATCGCTGTGGTGATGTTACTTGCTACTCCCCACCGGAGTTCGCACTACATCTAGCACACTTTGGCTCTTAACTCTCCTCCTCCTCATTCGGGTTCTGCCTGGGTGATTCACTCAGTTCTTCGCTACCCCTATGAAACAGACTTCTGAAAACGGCTAGTATCTTCTCTGTCAACCTCTCAAGATAAGTGACAGTGGATTCCCCTCACTTTTTTCATGGATTGTAAACACTATCTGCTACTGCTTCATCCATCCTTGATCACTTACCTTAAGCTTATCCCTAGGTTGACAACCATTTTGGAATGGTTAGTGACACTTTGTCATACACTTGAGCTTCTCCCTCTCTTCCAGCCCCCACTAATCTTCCCCATTGAGGGCCCTCTCTCAGCTCTTCACTCGCCTTATTTGACGTCCATCTTGGAACATGTAGAGACACCTTGCTATCCACGAATAAAGTAATCCCACTCACTTCCACCCTCCCCCCAGTCGTCACCACTTTGGTTATTGTGCCATCATCCTAAACCTTGTCCTCCCGCACTCACAGCAGACTGGACTCCAGTCTAGAGCAGCTTGGTAGGAATAGTTGTATAATTAATTATCCACCCAACCTTTCTAAAAACTCAGTTAAATCCTTCAAACATAGGCTGCTCAAAGCTAATCCAGAAACCCTTATCTCTGACCCCTATTTCTGGCATAAAAAGGAGCTATTACTAGTGATCCGATCTTTTATGCTAAAAGAAGATCCCAGTGGAGGAAGGCATTCCACTTTTTACTCAGGATAAACTCTGCTAAGAAATTCCCTCATAGCTTAAGGCTCTTGGCAGTGCCATCACCCACATTTAGAGCTAATGCCACCAGATCCATCTACAACAATGGAACTATCCTCATCCAAGCCTCTGATCAGAATCTGGGCATCTTCGATGACAGTTTCTCCATCATTAAAAAGTCTCTTGGCCAAAGTGACACTTCCAGCTACTCAATTGACACTAGCCCCACAACCATTCCTCAGGACCTCCAAGATCTTTCCTTACTGAGCCCTAATCAACAGGTGACTTTCCCCCACTACCTCGAACAGCACTCATTTAACTATAGCTCCACTGCTTCTAGATTGCTCTGACTCACCCAACATCTCCAGACTACCCAGACTTCACCCCCTATACTCTAGGGTGTTGTGGTCCAATGATAGCCAGAGCACTGATTACCTCTCTCACCCTTCTGTCACTCCCCTACCTCCTTGCTCTAACCTAGATAATTTCATATCTCTGATGCAGGCTCACCCGCTCTCCACTTTGAAGTCGGATCTCCCAAACCTAATTAACAGTATTGGACCTCACTCCTTCATGATTCCCCAACTCTTTAACTTTAGTCCCTTGCCACCCAAGCTCCTGCACCACCCTAGATCCAGCTCCTCCTTGCTGCTCCCATCGGACTAACAACACCTGAATCCTCCTCAGGGCCGGTCACGAGCTTTATTGTCCCCTTTTGTTGGATTCACTGATTTCTTCCCTCACTAATGACACTGCTCCTCCCCACTCCAAGAGCTTTGATCTTCAAACCTGTCCCACCTCTAGACTCAAGCAAATGAACCAGGAGCTTCTAAAACTCAAATCCAACATACAAAAACTCATAAACACCAACTCGGATCAGGCCCCCGACCTAGCGTCTGACAAGTCTTTGCAGGAGATCCAGCAACAGACCAACCTGCACCCTAAAACTCCAACTCCTTCCTCTGTGTTAACCAGTGACCCTAGGCCAAAATTGCCCGTCCAAAACTGTAGTACCACTCCCTACCTTCACGCCCACTCCAGACCCATCAGATTTGAAAACCACCTTTCTGAACCAGACATTTTCTCCCTCCTCAGAGCCTACAACTCTTCTCAATCTGTCTACCAAGTTTCTCCTAGAACAGCGCAAACTTCCCCACTAAACCCTTCTGCTGCTACAATTCACAAGCAGATCATATTAGAGGCTGTCCAAACTTCCACCTAACTCGAACAGAGGTCCCAGACACAACTCCAATGCCTCAAAATTGCTAACATTATGCAAGTTCCTATTACACAGACTACTTTTACAGACTACACATCACACCTGAAATGCATGTTACTCAACTGTAGAGCAGCTGTTAAACATGCCACAGACCTTGCTGACCTCATCCTTGATCAGGAACTTGGCCTCCTTACCCTCACAGAAACCTAGCATCCTAGTCCCTCCTAGCCACAACATCATCAGACTCGATCAAATTAAGAGAACTGGTGGTAGCATTGCTTGTATCTACCATAACAGACTCTCATCAAAGCAGTCCCCCTCTGCAACTTTCTCATTCTGTGAATATCTATGCATAGACATCATCAGCAAACATAGACACTTATGCAACCTGCACATCTTTTACCATCCTTCGGGAGACAACCTCCCACTGGTCAAACAAACTATGGAAACCATCTCGTCCAACTTAGATCTCCACTGCCCACAGATCTTCCTGGGCAACTTCAATCTACACTGGAATGACCCAAATGATCAGGCAGTGAATAGTCTCAAAAACGTCAGAGCTGACATCAACATTACTCAATTCTGTGACAGCCCTATGCACAACTTAGGCTCAACCATCGATTTAATCATCTCCAATCGCAACACCAGTCAACTTGAATCTATTATCCCTTGTGACTGGTCGGGTAATCACTATATCACCTTCCAAATACTAGAAACAACAAACACCAAAAGAGTCCTGCCATTAAAACAAAAACACTGGAAAAGAACATTGCAAAAGGCAAACATAAATTAGCTCACAGTCACAACCTTGTATAAAAAACAAACAGACCGGAATAAATCACTCCATTTCTCAAACAACCATCCGCGAAGTATGAAAGAAAACTTACCTTATGGACAATATTTGCGAATCAGTTGCAATTGCCATTTCAAAGATGAGTATTTTACCAACGCCACCAAACTGACTAAAAATCTTTTGGAACGAGGCTTTCCAAAGAAACTACTTAAAAGGTCGATGAAACGCGCGTGGTGGACACCACGCGAAAGCTTACTTGAAAGAAGGGATAAAAAAGAAACTGACAGGATTGTATTTGTTTCAACATATTGTCCCAATTCAAATTTGCTAAAAAAGGTAATTACCAGCAATTGGCATCTAGTGAAAAATCTACATACATCCCTGAATAGCAAACCGTTGCTTGCATTCAGAAAGGACCGGAGTATTGCAAATCATCTTGTTAGAGCGGCTCTCCCACCGAAAGAAGAAATCACAGTAAGATCCTTTGTAGGCCTTCCACCCATCATAGGACATAAGAAATGTGGGAATTGCATATGTTGCTCCACTAGAGAAGAAGGGTCGATTTTCCGACATAAAAACATTTTTGGGAAACACAACTCCTTTACAAATTGTAGATCACAGTATGTTTTGTACGGTATTTAGTGCCCTTGTGACCGCTTATATATCGGAAAGACCAATCAAGAGGTCAGAACACGAACTACACAGCACAAATCGAGAATAAAAATGAAGGTATTAACTGCCCCCGTTAGTCAATCATTGGTATACCATGGATCATAAAGAAAAAGACATCAAGTGGACAGTGATCTCGAAGGTAGAACGGGATCTAAGAGGCGGCGATCTGGATGCGAAACTATCCAGATGAGAAGCAATGCTGATTTTAAAATTCAATTCAGCGGTAGAAGGCCTGAATGAACGGTCTGAATTACACAAGTTAAATTAATACAGTTACACACCAATATGAGATGACCAGATAGAGCACTGAAGGAATCAAGGATCGACTCATGACTCTTTGAACTCTAAATGACATGCTGCAATCCACTTCTAACCTTGTCTGCGGATTTTATTAGAACTAACAACTTGGGGCTTGATCACTTTCTACTTGCGACTGACTCTTCACGATATATTATACACGCTATGTAACTGCAGGCTTCTTCCAACCACATCCCACATAATGCACCTCAAAAAAATGAGGTTCCAAATTTGGTTTGTTCAAACAATTACCCACATATTTATGCCGCATTCAAGCTTAATATCAATGCAAATTTATGCCCTTGCCCGATCAACTATCTGCCATCATTGACAGCATCGGATTTATTATCAGAGTGATCCATGCAACAGACTTCTTTAACGCTCGGATTCAATAAATAAACTTCAATTCCCAGCAGTGCCACTCCCATAATTCGATTCGAACCAGGATATCCTCCGGAGGCATACCACGGCATTTTCCAGTGAATCAACATGCCGGTAAAGAAGAGAAACTGTGTTACTGAGAGCACTTTCAACACGAAGGTAAGAGGCTATCTCCAAGCGCAGCAGGTTGCAAATTGTAAACTACTCCTGAAGCTACAATGGACATTCATTTACAAGCGCATCCGTTTTTTGACAGGACCCAGAATCAACTTTTGGCACCTCGAACCTGCATAGGAATACGAACAACCATAAAGTAAGCACATTAGAGCATACTATATAGGACGCTCCCTGTCACCTAACAGTCCTCCTTCATTTAGTGTATTGTCTCCACAGATCTTCTACACAATATAGGAGCACCTGGAAGTATTGTGAGTAAGACCTTCCCCATAGATTGTGATCTAGGTTTTTGTGATTAAAGCAGGCTATAAACTTTGTTTGCACCCAGTGTTGGGAACAGTGGGCCCGATTCACAGAATGAACTTAAGACTCAATCCTAAACTTACTACTGTTTTGGTATTCACAGATTGCACTTACTACTTTTGGCATTCACAGAATGCACTTACTACTTTTGGTATTCACAGAATGAACTTACTCATTTCGGTATTCACAGAAGTTAGGACTCCTAACTTTAGGACTCCTAAATGCCTTCTGTGAATACCGGAAGTCCTAAAATTACGATTCTTTTCAATTTAGTAGTAGTAAAGTTAGGACTCCTAACTTTAGGACTCCTAAATGCCTTCTGTGAATACCGAAAGTCTTAAAATTAGGATTTTTCTCAATTTAGTAGTAGTAAAGTTAGGAGTCCTAACTTTACTACTACTAAATTGAGAAAAATCCTAAAATAATGGCCCATACATCTCAATCACCAAATACCGGTCGGTAACGGCCGAATTCGCCCGTTACCAACCGGTATTTGGTGACCTCCATCGGGCCCTTAATCCCCTGAAGTCAAAAACAAAAATTATACATATATTAGGGGGCAGGGTGGGGATATCCTGTCCCCTCTGTGCCCAATCAGGGGGGCCCAGAGGGACTCCTCCTGGGGCAGAAATTGAAAATAAAATTGGCCTTATTAACTGTAATTCCGTGGGTAAAAAAACTGCCCACCTTTATTTAAAAAATGTAGGGGAGGGGCGTCAGTGGTGCCCCCTTCACTTTTTAATTAATGGAAAAGGCACAACACTCTCTGCCTGACTCACTGTAGGCCCAGAGGAGCCCCTATCCTCGTGCTGAAATGTGTAATAAAAGGAACAGAGACAGGCAGCCTCAGCATTCTATTCTCCAGGACTGATTACTTAAAAAAAGTGGAGGGGGCACCTGGTCCCTCTCCCCAAACGTTAAAAAGGCCCCAGGGACTGCATCCCAGAGGTATAACATTAATTTAAAGGGATGGGGGCATGTGGACCACCCTCCCTAAGCCTTTAAATGCCCAAGGATCACTATCCATGGGGCCTGCTTACTTACTGTGTCACTGTGTGAGCCTACACCTGGGACACCATAGTTTCCCTGCCCATACTAGCGTGGGAAGGGAATCATGTTTGCTCCCACCTGGCAGGAGCATCTTTAAATCTCCTGCCAAATGGAAGCAAATACTAACTCTGCTCCCAGCCGGAGAGAGATTTAAAAATCCTTCTGCAGGTAAAACAGAATCACCCGAAGGGAGCAAGCATATATAGCTGCTCCCTGTAGTCAGGAGCAATGCTCACTGGTCCCTGGGCCAATAATATGGTGCTTGGTTGGTGCCCTGGGTGGGCACTGGGGCACCCACCTATAATTAATGTAGGCCCCAAAGGATAAGGGCCCCCTCCCCTTTTAAAAAATAACAGTCCCTGGGGGATTTAGTTCCCATGCCCTGAGAAGGCTTGTGGAGGTGAGCTGCACAGCACCCTCCCCATTTAAAATATATTTGGACCTGGGAATGGGTCCCCTTGGCCTAATAAGGCTTAAGGAGTGAGGCCACGTGGCCCTCTGTCTTTCATTATTGGCTTTGGCCCCCGAGGGGTTGGGGACTCCGGGCATAATAAGGCTGATGGAGGGAGGCAGCATGCCCCCGCACTGTCTAATTGTAATTGTCCCTGGGGATGGAGACCCTGGGGCCAATTAATGTTCAGGAAGGAAGGCTGCATGCCCCCCCCCCTTAATATATATGTTTTGGCCCCAGAAGACAGTGTCCTTGGGGCCCAGGGGTCAATCCTATGCTGGGCACACCAATGGCTGTGTGTGATGTGGGGTTGGCAGCCTACTGGGGGGTTGGACACATGGCCTAGTGGCAGCCTGTGGCTAACCCCATGCTGCGCATGGCCTTTGGGGTTGGCTGCCTGGGGAGAATTGAACACAGAGTCAGGCTGTAAGCCATGCCCAGCGCCCAACCCCACACACCACCAAAGGATGATTGAGGCATGGGGAGGATTACATCCGGGTTGCTACCTGTGGGGAGTTGGATGCAGGCCCTGGCTACAAGTCAGGCCCTTAGGCTAACCCCACACGCATAATAAAAGGTCATGCGCATCGTGGGTTTGGCAGCCTCTGGGTGGGTCTTCTAGGCACTGTGGCCAACCCATCACTGCGCTGGGCAGAAGGACATGCACAGGAGGGGGTTGGCTGCCTGAAGCCAGCTTTGGAGTGTGGGGTTGGCTGCATGCTGAGGTTTGAAGCAGGGCCTGGTCACAGACCATTGTGCAGCAGTGGGTTGGCTTTGCATACGGTAACAAAATATTATTTTACATAAAAAAAAACTAGAAATTCACTGAAACAAACAAAGGTTAATGTAACTTTATAGTTAGGTAAAATGTGCAGTAAAAACTTAATGTTTTAAACAAAACAAAACACAGAAATTCACCATTCAAAGTTAGCTCAAGTAGCTATAACTCATGCCCTAAGATAACTGTGCGATACCAAAGGGGATGATGGACGGAGCGTTTGAGCAAATCAAACACTCACCCCCAGTCAACTGATCTGGGTTTAATCCATCATCATTCTTTAGCTCACTCCACCACCCCAGTTCAGACATGGCCATATGCAAATCAGTCTGACCCTGTGCCTCATGGGAACAGTCCAGCCCGAATGCCAAGTCATGTCTTCCGTAAGGTAACTGTAACACATGCCTTCACCATGCACTCCTAATTGTCCCACATATTACATCACTCATGACATCTTCTTTAACATCATTGATATCATCACTGCATCATTGGCAATTAAATTATTGATGAGACAACTGTACATATTTAAATATGGTAATATTAGAAAATACACGTTAGTACACTAGATTTGTAAAATATAGTGAACTACAATGTGTTTTTTTTTTTTACATATATATTTATTTATTTTTTGGCACTCCTATAGCAGTACTGTAGTACTCCGTACATTTAAAAAAATATATATTGAAACTTATACATATTGTTCCGTAACTATTGCCACTATAGTAAAGTGGGTAATAGGTAGGGGAAATACTACACCTAATACTTACCTAGATTTGATGGTGAAAAACAGAATACACCAAAACTGTACCTAAAAACAAAAGGGCTGCTGTTTGTAAAGGCAGTCATTAGAAAATCACTTAATGACTTGTCAATGCTATGTAGTGCAGTACTTCTGCAAAATGCCATGCTATTTTGGGAAGATACAGTGAAACAGATATCACTAAGTTAAAATACTGTATAACTTAAAAAACGTTTTTTTGGCAAAACCCGTTTGGGATCATTCTTTTTATGCTTGCACCCCCTTGACCAATCAACGTGAACCTTTGCATTATCTACCAATGTAGATGGTCTGCATAGTTTCGTGGAGATTTGTCGAATAGGGACAAAGATATTCATGGTGAAAAATTCAAGGAATTCCTATCTCTGGTAACCCTAACTATAATTAAAGAGTGTCAACTGCTGTAATAAATAAATAAATAAACACATAAATAAATTAATATATATATATATATATATATATATATATATATATATATATATATATATATATATATATATATATATATATATATATATATATATATAAATATATATATTTTAAAGGAGGGACAATCACCATATATGACTTGCAACACAGAGTTTGTGTTATGTATTTTAGAATATTATTCTGGTAAATCACATGTGGGGAGCACAATTAAAAAACAAAAAGTGAGAGTTCTACAACATATACGAGAAATCAGAAATGGCGATATTAGTTATCTAATGGCTAGTCACTTTATGGAATACCATCAGGGTTCACTAGTAGAACTAAAATATTATAGCATAAACACATAAAGGCTCATCCCTGGGGAGGTGATAGACAAAAACATTTATGAAAACTAGAATCTAAAATGATCCTTACATTGGGGACAAAATACCATAGAGCCACACTACTGGTGCAGAACTTCATGCACATCTTTATTATATGAATAGGAGTGTGGAGCATCAGTATTGTTAATGTTCTGCAATGGAGTGAACACTTTGATTTTTCAATATGATTTGATCATGTATCTCATATGTAGTTGAGAAAATGTGTTTAAGAATTAGGTATATGTTTTAAACAGATGCAGACATATGGAAATATTCTTGTAGAGAAAGACAGAAATTGATGCAGTTCAGTGAAGGAAATAGTGATTTTAATGTTGAAAAGCATGGAGGCCCTTTCCATATAACATTTGCACTTTAATACAATGCACTTTAGGTTAGTGGATAATTGTTCTAGATATCTGTCCCATATAGCTCCTTATGACTCTTTATCTATCTGAGCATGATAGAGAAGCTATTTTAAAAACACTTTGCACTTTACGATTAGCAGTGCAATAAACTGAAAATCATATAATTCATTTGCACCTTTTGAAGAAGCACCAAGGATATTCTTTTGATGTGAAGTGCAATGAATTAAAATACAGATAATGAGGGGATTGAATAATGCACTGGTCCCTTTTAAATAATAATAATAATAATAATAAAACCATTTATAAAGCGCATGGTTACACCCAAGACAGTGTGTCCCTGCGCTGTGGATGCATTCCATTCTAAATACAAGCCCACCACAAGAACAATTAAACTGGACAGCTAAGCGCCATCCCCTAACTTCTGGAGAAGAGATGTGTTTTTAGCCTCAGGCGAAACCTCCTTTTGGAGGGTTCCATACGCAATTCTAAGGGGAGTTTGTTCCAGTGAGTGGACGCCAGATAGCAAAATGAACGGCCTCCCATTCTTGCTTTAAAGATGCGGGGCACTGAGAACATCATGCTTCCCAAGGACCTCAGATTACGTTTGGGGCGATGGATAGCAAGAAGCTTTTTTAGGTAGGTTGGTCCTTTCCCTTGGGCAATTCGATGGGCGAAGCACATAGCTTTGAAAAGAATGCGCTCTTTTATGGGCAGACAGTGTAACTTTGCAAGAGTGTGCTTCCCAGATGCTCTCCGAGGAAGATTTAGGACTAAGCGGGCATCCGCGCTTTGAACTCTGTGAAGTTGCTTTAGGCCTTTCTGAGTGAGGCCAATGAAAAGAGCATTGCCGTAGTCCAGGTGAGGAGTAACTAAGGCATGAATAAGGGATTTCCTAGAGCTAATGGGTAAAAGGTCAAGTACCTTACGCAGGGTTTTGAGAGTTGCTTAACAATTGCCGGTTACTTTTGCAATGTGCTTTCCAAACGAGAGTTCTGTATCCAGCAGGATTCCCAAGTTCTTTGCTGATTCTGTGGGGACAGGAGTCTGACCTAGTTCTACTGGCCACCAAGTTGATGACCACGCTGAGGGAGTTCTTCCAATCAGTAACACCTCAGTCTTGTCCCCATTAAGACGCAGACAGTTGTTATTCATCCAGCTTGCTACTGCTGAAAGACAGGTGGAAAAGTTGGTAGCTGTCTCACTCTGTCCCTGGGTAAGTGTGATCATCAGTTGCGTATCATCCGCATAAGTGATGATTTCAACACCAAATGATTCCACTATACGGGCAAGGGGTTCCATGTAAAGGTTGAATAAGGTAGACCTCAAGCTGGAGCCCTGTGGAACCCCATGCTTCAGCTGTCTGGATGATGATTTAAGTGGATTTGGAAGCTTCTATTGTCCAGAAATGACTTTAGCCACTTATAAGCTGCTCCTTCCACTCCTATCTCTGATAGCCGTGACAGCAGCGTGGAGTGCGGCACAGTGTCAAACACCGCACTTAGATCTAACAATACCAACGCTGCTGTCTGACCTTTGTCTGCTATTTGTCTCAATAGTTCAGTGGAATAGAGGATAGCCGTTTCTGTCGAATATTGAGCTCTAAAGCCCAATTGAGTCGAGTGTAGGAGCTTACCTTGCTCAAGGTAGTCCATAAGCTGCAGGTTAACAATTTTTTCTGCAACCTTCATGCAAAAAGGCAGCAGAGAAATGGGGCGGAGATTCTGGAGTTGAGACACATGCAAGTTTGGTTTCTTTTTCAGGGGGATGACCTGTGCTCTTTTCCATGGTTCTGGTACCATACATTCTCGGAAAGATAAAGTAATCAGGTGACTGATGTGATCTATCACCTCGTCAAGAATGTCACTAAAGCATTTTGGGGGCGCGGCATCATTAGGAGAACCTGACTGTACACTTTTAGCAATACTAAGCTTTAAATGCCTATCCAGAATTTTAAAACAATTCAGGCAAAGAGATTTAGCCAGGCTCCTATCTCTCTCATTCTGACTCAAGGGCCCATCTATCTTTTTTGTAAATGAGGCGTGTATTAATTCCACTTTATTTACGAAGTGGTCAGCGATGGAGTTACACAGTTCATCAGAGAAAGTGTCTTGGCAGGTAATCTATTTGGGACAGTGATTTCTTTATAAATAGCAAATAATTCTTTTGCTGGATTTTCCGCATTTGCGATTCTGTCTCTAAAGAACTTTCCCTTCGCTACTCTAATCATTTTAGAATATTTGCTTAGCTCCACTTTATAAAGTTGTTTTCTCCTTGTGTCATAATTTTTATGCCAGCAGTGCTCCAACTTTTTACAAGTAGCTTTGGCTATTTTAAGTTCCTCAATAAACCAGGGAGATGTTTTGATACGTCTCACTGGAGCTTTAGTGGTCCAAGGTGCCACCTTATCGAGTGCCTTAGCCATCCACTCCTCATAAGCAGCCCAGTCTTCTTTCAGATTATCGCTCCGAAGGGGCAGTTTATCCAATAGGGCCAGTCTGTATGCTTCTTGTGCAAATTTAGGGGAATTTGTGCAATAAAAATGGTAGTACTCCAGGAACCTCGTTTCCAGAACCAGCCCCAATCAATTCCGAAAAAACAGCGGCACAACCAGGTAACTAGTTCCTTGTCTTTTTATTATTATTTAACTTTCAGCCATAGCCTTCAACAGGGTCAGGGTCAGGGTCATAGAGTTGCAGTGTATGCATGCATGGACTGCTCTACATTTGACTGAATGACACATTTCTTCCACCATATTGTGTTCCACTTCATACATTTTTGTGGTACATTTTACAGTTTTAACTTTCACTACAACGGGTTCTTCACAGCTCTACATGTGACACAACGAATGACAAACATTTTAAAATTACATGTTTAATTTTCAGACATATTTGAAACATTTCTGATGAATCCTGGTGAAGTACCTTATATAAATATCACAATATATTTAGATGTGTGGCCATGTCTCTATAAATATATGTTTTCATTGTATTTATCAAAATGAAAAAAACTAAACAATTCCCTTCAACTCTGCCCATCCCTGGCCTCTCGAACTGATCCCAAACTTTTCTGACCACTATGGAGTCTCAAAAATCCTTTCCAAACTGTTCCCTCCTTTATCTAATTGATTCAACTTATAAGCACACATGCCCACCACTACCAATAACATCTCACTTCTTCCCTGTACTAATCCACTTCAACGAAGTTATTTCTGTCAAAGCACTACAGTAAATGCATAAGATCCTAAGAGCTTAAGCTTAACAAAGGTCCACAAGGAAAAGATAGACTACCTATTTACCTCTAACTGTGGGTTCTGGAGTACTGTGCTTCTCAAGGCAAAGCATGTCAATGTTTCGCCAGAGGTGGTAAGACCTATATAAATGCAATTTATAACTACAATAAATTGTATTTCATGTTTCTGCAGATATCAGCAACTTTTACACAGATGAGTCTGTCATAAGATGCTTTCTGTTTATTCACAATAATCAATTATATCCACACGCTTGTCACTTAATCCCCTTATCTTTCGAAGAAGGCAAGTGCAGACCCAAATTTTTTCCAAGTGGTTTTATTTATGCTACCACCTTGTCGTCTTGACGCGTTTCGGCTGGAAACCAACGGCCTTGTTCACATAACAGCGCATGGGCGGCAGTCCCTCCTTTTAAAGTGCAAGGTGCAAAAAAGCTTCTGCATAGAAATTGAAAACATACTGCTATTTTGATAACAACAGTGCAGGTTACAGCATGAATGCTTTTAAATTCATTATTCAAAACTTTAAGTGTATAACAAAGCAAATGACTTTCCAAACACAAACCTCTGTACAATACAGACAGTATACATGATAACTACCCATTTACTGTATGTGGATGAAATCATGTATAATTTTATGGTGCCAAATGCCTCTGTGCCGGGATAAACTTCTATCTGGGCGGCATATTTTACTTCATATGACAAAATACCTTGCCCCAGCTAAAGATAAAATTCCTGCTGTTGCAATAAGAAAGTGCCTAAGTGCTAAAAAGAAGAAAATACCCCAATCTCATAATCAAGCGGGACCCCTATGTGCAAATATTATGTGCAAAAGTGCAAAAAAGTGCAAAGATGAATCTTATATGCAAAGATAGTGCAAGCAGCTTTAGCAAGTATATGGTCTGATGCTTTGGATGGACAATACATCCTACTCTAAAGTGTCAGTGTCCGTATTACAACTACGGTCTCAAGAGAATAAGCGGAAAACAACTCGGTAAATGTCAAAAGGAAAGATCTATAGGTAGGTTCCCACAAATGATATACACAATATTAAAATTGATATAAAATCATTCCTAACCTAAAAATCCCAATACATTACCTAACATCCTCCCATGAAGTAATATAGCAAAATTAAACACAGTGTAAATATATATATAAAATATATCATAAAAAATAGTTTTTGTATAAAAAAAGATTTTTTCTGGTGTTTGTGATTTATCTAAAGTGGAGTATATACAAGTCATTAGTAGCCCCTAATCTGGAATCTAATGTGACGGGGTATAAGCTCCCATTACATTGATCCCCGGACACTGTTTAAACAATTAGACAGTACACAAACTAAGCATGGGCGAATTTTGCGAATCTCGCGTTCGCGAATTTTGCGGATTTGCGAACTCGCAATCCGCAAAATCCGCGAATTCTCGCGAATTTGCGGATTTTTTTTGTGTTCGCGCGGGTTTCTGCCAGTTCGCGAGGGTTTTGTACAATTTCGCAAACGCGAACTTACCTGTCGGGTCGCAAGTTTTGCGAACTTGTTGTTTCTACGTGTCCAGCCTGTTTGGGACACTCTTCTTCATCACTGCCACTCTCTGTCACCACTGTCACTCTCTGACTACTCATGCCACCCTCTGGCCCACCCATGCCACCCTCTGTTTCATCACAGCACCCTCTGGTTGTCCAGTCAGTGTACATTATTGTGGCAAAGCAAAGCACACCTTCCCTGCCTCAAGTGACCTGAATTAATTTGGGGCTGATTAATGTGTCACAGAATATTTTTTTAGCTGGCACCTGCTTCCTTAGTGCTTCCTGATTAGTGATCTTTTGCACTTGCTAAGTGCTTTCATTGTTGCAAAATTAGTTACAACACCTGCCCTGCCCCAACTGACAATAATGAATTAGGGGCTGATTAATGGATCTGAACTTCCAGCCTGGCTCCTGCTTGTCTCCCTTAGCTGTAATTCAGGACCTTTGTGGCATATGTGTAACTATTCTGAGGTTCAGAGCAGGGTCACATAATAGTTGCAACTGGCAACTGAACTCTGGAGGGGCCCCTCAGGAAGCACTACAGGAAATGGCTACTAATGATGAGCCTGAACTTTTGAACCTGGTAAGTAGTTTCAGTTTTGCTAAGATCGTATTTCTGCAATTTAGCGCTTATTCGCGGGGCGCGAAGTTGTACTGGGAAGCCGCGAACTCACGCGAACAGTGCGAGCAAGCCATAAAATCCGCTGCTCGCGGATTTGCGGATTTTGCGGGAGATTCGCGAATCTCGCGGATTGCGAATTTACCGAAAATCCGCAAAATCCGCGAGCGAAACGGATTTTCCGCCCATGCTTAACACAAACCAACAACTCAACAATCCAGTATATTAACACAGATACCCAGTCAATAAATACCCTATACATACATACGTAGATTAATAAATAAATACATGCATAAATACAGGATAAAATTCACTAGGTACAATATGTAAAATAGATAGCATACATACGATTGTAAACAATTGATGACCTGATTATTTATAGATATGTATGTAAATCCTCACAGGTGTTGAGACCTCTAGGTTGTTTGGTATCTAGCTCCAATATATACCTGGTCTTCAAACGCCGTAATTTGGCCTCTCTATTGCCTCTCCTTTTGTTAAAAGGTACTGTATCTAACACATAATATTTTAAATGTTTGAGGCTACTCTGGTGTTGTTCATTAAAATGCCTCACCACAGGATAGCTTGGGTCTTTGTTCACAATGGCCCTAGTATGCTGCAAGATTCTCTTTTGCACTGGTAGTTTAGTACTGCCTATGTATGTAAGATTGCAGCTACATACCAGGGAATAGAATGCATATTCAGTTTTGCAAGACAAATATTTAGATATGGTGTGCTGCTTTAAACTAAAGGCAGTTTGATAATTTTTGGTATTCACACAATATTGGCAAGCCTTGCAATTTGGACACTTATAAAAGCTTGTTCTGGGGGTCAACCACGTGCTGGATTCTACATCTTCAGGGTTGTCTTTAATAAGTACATTGCCCTTCGATGTACTTTTCCTAAAAGTTATAGTAGGTTTTCTTGGCGAATCTCCCCCTATGACAGGATCTCCCAGCAGAATGGGCCAATTACGTCTTATTATGGCCCTAATATGTCCCTCCTGTCTACTGTATCCCAATATCAATTTTTAAGGCTCCTTCAAAGTGGCATCTGTGGCGGTGTTAGACTTAGTTTTGTATTGCAATAGATCTTGGCTTGCCAGGGATCTAGTTTTAGATATTGCTGCTTCTATAGTGTGATTCATGTTCCCTCGTTGTAGGAATCTATTTTTGCATTTCTCTTGTTTTTCCCTTATATCTTTGTCCTCACTGCAGATTCTCTTAATTCGTAGCATCTCACTGTAGGGGATGCTGTTAATTAAGTGAGGGGGTGGGCACTTTTCACATGCAATATCGAATTGCCCGCTGTGGGCTTTCTGAACAAGGTTGTTGTCAGGCCATTGTGAGATACATTTACCTTAGTATCCAAAAATGTGATAGTATCACAGCTAATGTCACATGTAAACTTTAAATTCAAATATTCTTGTTTATCTTACAAAACAAACTCATGTGCACTCACAGTTGACCCATTCCAGACTATGAAGAGGTTGTCGATGAATCGTAACCAGGATACTATGTTCTTTGCTAAAGTGTGGACATGCTTCTTCATCAGGACCAGCTCCACCCGCCATCCCATAAAGAGACAGGCATAACTGGGCGAGAAGCTGGACCCCATTGCCACACCTTGTATCTGCTGATAGACCTAATTTTTGTATAGAAAGAAATTGTTTTCCAAACAAAATGTCAATAAGTCTAATATCATTTGGTTGTGTTTGGCAAATTTTATGGGTCGATTGGCTAAAAATATTCCACCGCCTTGACTCCATCCTGGTTGCGTATGCAGGAATACAATGCTGTAACATCAAGGGCTATGAGATAGTAGTCCTCCTGCCAATTGATCTCTTCGAGTTTGCGGATGAAGTCACTTGTGTTTTGCACATATGATTTGAGAGATTTCATGTGATATGGTAAAAACAAGTCAATGTACACTGACATATTTTCCAATGGACCATCACAGGCTGAAATTATAGGTCTTCCAGGTGATTTCACTATAGATTTTTGCACCTTTGGTACAAAATATAGTAGGGGTATGGTTGGGTTCTCTTTCTTTAAGAACTTAAATTCCTGTAGATTTAAGAGGCCAGTGCTCTTCCATCATGCCAACAGTTTGCTGAAAAATTGTCTTGCACCTGTTTAAATTTTTGCATGGTACTCTTTCGATAGCAGTTTGTGTCATTCAGCTGCTTTGCTGCCTCTTCAGAATAATCTTCAAGTGACCATAACACCACATTTCCCCCTTTATCTGCTTGTCTGACTACCACATTTTTATTGCCATTTACTTTTTGCATCAGTTGATGGTATTTGCGTTCTTCATTGTTGATATGGGTCTTGTCCTTGCTTGTCTCCATATAAAGCAGTTTGATCTCTGCCACTACTTGCTCGTTGAACAGATCTATGGCATCTCGAGCATCATAGGTGTGAATTTAGATTTCTTCCTGAAGGCTGTTACAGGTTTGGCACATGTTTCAAATCCTGGAGAAAGTAGATCTTATGTTGCCAGATCCGATTCTTCACCAGTGTCTATACCAGGTGTACACACATTGGTGATAGCGCCTTCCTGTCCCACATTATATAGGTCTTTGAGGGACCTCAGGTCAGCCACTATCAGGCCTCCTGTCTCATCATTTTCTGATGCTGATGGCATCGTTGGGGTGCTCATCTTTGTTTGGTGAAATGTTTGTAATTTTAATTTCCTGACAAACTTGTATAGGTCGGCTCGAGTGTTCATGTAGTTGAAGTTGGTAGGGGGACAGTATGACAGGCCAAGTGAAAGAATTTGGTGTTCTGAGGGATTTAATTCAATGTCTTTCAGATTGAGAATAGTGGTGTTTTGACCCATTATCATTTCAGTCCCTGCGTTGTCTTGACTCTCTTGGGTTATTGCCTTTTCCTCCATTATCCCCGACCCTTTCCTACTTTCGAATTTCCACTGTTGCCACCTTTCTTTTGCTGCCCTCCTTGGTTGCCTCCTGTTCTTGGTCCTTTGTTTTTTGTCATTTGTGTTGCCCTGGGTCTAAGAATATCCCTACGGCTCATTCTGAGACAGTCAAATTCTTCCCCCAAGGAGAGTTTTATTGCTCGCAATATTTGCCTGCCTCTGGTGTTATCCATCTCAGTTTCACTTTCCACAGCAGAACTTAAATCAGATGCCGAGGTTGAAGATGCACTCCTTGTTCATAAATTCGTCCCTGCTGTTGTGTTTTGTTGCCTCTCAGGGTTTTATTTTTGTAGATGTCATATTTGCGAGCAAAAGTGAAAATCTGACCGTTGGTGTAATCGTCTTTATCTCTCTGGAACGTGTATATTTTTCTTTGTTTGATCTTTTCCTCCTCTTTATTTAATCTTCTAGTCATTTCTTCATGGTATTTTTTCTTTAAGTGTATATCACCGTGTTGTTCTATTACCCCATGAGACCTTCTATATTTTGTTGTAGCTCCAACCTGTCCACCTCCGCGTATTTCACCAGTATTTCCACCAATCTGCGTGAGGAGTCCAGGTTGCACTCTGCCCACTCAGCCATCATGCGTAGGTTGGGTGAGTCATAGCTGGGGGCTAACATAATCCTCAGCCCCCTTGGAATTCGGCCTGCATCTATGTATTTTTGGGGGGATTTTGCTTCCCACCACTTGTCAGTTTCCTGTTTCATCACCTTCTCCAGCATTCGGAAATGATCTTTTAGCCCCTTCACCGCCGTTGATATTGTTGCGGCACCTTGATCTATACTTTGATGTTGTTGTTGAGGATTGTCAAAAAACATTTCCCCTGCCGCACTCACCCAATCTCTTAGCGCTGCGGCATACATGGTGGTAGCAAAAGAATACGCACTATGAATGTTGCTGAAGAACTACAATCCCGATTATAATGTCCCCGGGTCCGGAGTTACAGACGAAACCTCCCCGCCTGTGTTGTGTTATTGCTTTTCAAAGGGATATTACCTTGTTGTCCGGTGTCTGTGTCCGCTGAGGGTGACTGCTAACGGTTCTCCTGAGCGACTCGGCCGAGCCGCTAATGGTGTTTTCCACACGTCTCCCTGTAGCCGCAAGCACCTTCCAGAGGTCAAAAATCCCCAATAGCTCTTTTCGCAAACACAGGGGGCTCAGTGGATTTCTGACCCGGAAGTGAGAAAGTAACCTTCCAATACTCCTGCTGCCACCCAATGCCATCCGCCGAAGCTGCCGTCACCAGTAGCCAGGGAAACTCAGAAGGCAAAGACCACCAACCTCGGAGCCGACTTGTGGAGAGGGGGTCTGCTTAAACCGGAGGAGGTCAATCCGGAAACAATATCCACAAGCTTGCCGTTTAATCCACTTATCGTTCGAAGAAGGCAAGTGCAGACCCACATTTTTTCCAAGTGGTTTTATTTATGCTACCACCTTGTCGCCATGATGCATTTCGGCCGGAAACCAACGGCCTTGTTCACATAACAGCGCATGGACGGTAGTGCCTCCTTTTAAACTGCAAGGTGCAAAAAAGCTTCAACATTGAAATGGAAAACATACTGCTATTTCGATAACAAAAGTGCAGGTTACAGCATAAATGCTTTTAATTTCATTATTCAAAACTTTAAGTGTATAACAAAACAAATGACTTTCCAAACACAAATCTCTGTACAATACAGACAGTATACATGATAACTACCCATTTACTGTATGTGAATGAAATCATGTATAATTTTATGGTGCCAAATGCCTCTATGCCGGGATATACTTCTATCTGGGCGGCATATTTTACATTCATATGATAAAAATACCTTACCCCAGCTAAAGATAAAAATTCCTTCTGTTGCAATAATAAAGAGACTTACAGGCAAATGCATCAATGTTGGCTTTTGTGATTCCTTATATCCTGTATACAATTTGCGACCCTCTTGCCTAGGATGCATGAGGATCATCTAAATCACCTGGCCTAAACCTGCTGGAAATGGTGCTGGGTGGGGGAACCATAGCTGAATCCATTAAAGGAGAAAGGTGTCAGCATAGCAGAACCTCTGTAGAAGTTCTCTAAAGGAAAACATATTGTATATCATGTAGCCACACAACTGAGATGTTGCAAAGAGATTTGAACCTCTCTAAGTCTAGCAGGAGTCTGAATAAACTGAACCGTGATCAACAAGTATACCCACAAAAGAACCTTTGATAATCCCAAGCCACATTTTTGTTTTCCACCTTCAAACAGTAAAACTTGGCAACTACACTTGAAACTCCTTTCCTTTGGTCCACACATCACAACATCCTTGGATTCCTCCCTTCTCCCAATTCTGTACAAACAGAAGTCTGCCCTTTGTTCGTTAAGGCTTCTCGTCCTTGCCAAAAGATACTCCTTTTGAACCTTACTATCTCTTGCACACAATATGCCCATTTCTCTTCATAAGATTACACAACAGCACCCGCAGAGGAGAGAAAAACATTGCATGCCAAGCAAACATTCACGTTGAAGGTTAAACATTAAAAAATCCAAATGTTTAACCACATGCGTGCGGGGGTTATTTTTGCGCTACGCGGCTTTTTTCCAAAAGCCGCGTTACATGACGAGCTCAGCTCGTCATCCGCACACGACCACCGTGGCAGATGACGAGCTGAGCTCGTCATCAGCATCGAAGGGGTTAAGGCCTTTGGTCAAGTTAGTGCGGCAAGCATCTCCATACATGTTTAAATACATGATTACAGATACATATAGGGTTATAATATAATGACGAGTACTACTCAAATGAATTCATTTTCACTATAAAATAAAGGCAGAGTATTATTCAAATGAGTATGTGAATACATAGGAACTAACAATATTATTCAAGCCACACAAATGTAAATATATATGAGAACTGCAATTCAATGTTTCTGAAAGGAAAACCTTAATATGCATACTCATATAAATGTTGAGATTACACATTAAATGCACCTTTTGTATCTCTTCAGGTGCACTACATTACTTTTATAATGTCAAATCACACAAATACATGAAGCCATGTGTAAATATATATGCCTGGCCTAATCAAACAAAAAGGCAAAACCAAACGTATGCCGCTTCAGAATCACATTCACAAAGGAGACAGCAGTGGCTCAGCTGATTTTGTGAGCTTCAGAACAACATTTAAGTCCTATGGGCATGAAGGCTTTGAGACTCTCACCTACAAGTATAATGTTAACATGGCGGAGGCAGATGTTACGTCAACTTTGATTGGTGCTGCACTGCTGTTGCTTTGTTGAAGTGTAGTATTAAAGGAAGCTCTGTCGGGGTACACAAAATTATGTTTTGAGAGCAGTGGGTGAGGCGGTTTGTAGCATTATAATGTAAGTGGTACGTCTAAATGCCAATGCATCATGCTAAACATGTTTTTTTTGTCTGCATGATTGGAAACAATTGGATGACTTCGACTGATTTGGCAGACCAGGTCAAAGAAGAGAGAGAATGTCCTGGAAACCACCATGCATGCATGCCTACCTGTAACGTAAGCAGAGACAGCAAGAGGCAAAGAATCCCTGTGAACTTTTTCTCCATCAGTATCACGTGGTATTCTCCTGGCTGCTGCACAACTTTCACATTAAAAAGAAAATGTAAGTATTGACACACTTTCCATGCTGAGGCAGTCCAGAGGTGACTACTAATTTAATCATCGTTGCAAATTAGCCCGATGTCATGTGTGGCTCCGTCAGCCAGTGTTGACACTTAAGCCAATGGGACATTTCATTCTTGGAATTGTTGTTTTCATTTTACCTCTGGATTCACAATTCGGCCATGTTAAAGACCTATTGTTGCCTATGCTTTAACATTAACATTGGTTATTGGCTCTACCCAACATGATTACCTTGGCACCTCATGCTGTTGGCTGATTGATGTTTCATTCCACTTCATGGAGTCCTTGAAATGCAATGCATGATGGACTGCAAAGGACACTCAACGCACACTGAATCTTCACACATTACATTAATTATCCCATGGATGTATTGGCCATGAAAACAAAAATTTTTTTCTTTTGTTTTTCACTGCAGAAGGCTTAAAAAAATTAGAACTAAAAAATGCAAGCATCTCTATTGGCTTTGCCAATGCTTTTTAGATATCTCCTCTATGTGGCCTGTTTCTGCTGTCCTGAAATTAGGCGTGTTGCATGGTATATCTTATTTATAGAGGTTAGTACGCTGTGTGAATATGTCAGTTAGTGACATCAGGTCATATGCTAAGTCCCTACTGTCCTCTATAAGCTGATTGCACTGTAAGTCAGCAACATCTTGGAATCTTGACCTTGGATGGACCTTTATGTCTGTTGAAGAGAGTTGAAGCCATGAGCTGAAAGAAATTGAATTTAGGAAACCGGTTTCCCTGATCCCCAACCCCATATTCAGAGGGTTTTGGGATTGTCATGGCCGAGGAAAAGAGTTTCTCCCTGCGAGATCTCTTACAGTAATATTTCCCTCAAGGGAGGTGGGAGGGTCCTTTCCTCTATTAGTGGCAACCAAGCCCATGCAGCACATTAGCTCAAAATGTCCTTGACTAATGATGTGTTTCTTCAGCTGCTAATGAGGTTTGGGGAGAGGTTGATGTCCCCACGTTTAAAGAAGGTCAGCTCCAGGATCATCTTAGGAAACAGGGACAGAAATTAGTAGTACTGACAACCTGCTAGAATTAAAACATCGTATGGCAAGGCGTGATGGACTAACAGTGTGAGCGAAAGGCTCAGGCCCATTACTCCGCAGAGCAAATGAGTGAAAGACATGTTTAGGTGACATGTTTAAAAGGGTTGATAGATTTTCAAGCACATAAGGATACCTTTCAAGGAAGGTCGAACCCACATGCTGTCTAAAAGGTAATAATGTGTAACAAGTTTCCATCCAACATGACTACT
The DNA here is from genome assembly GCF_964263255.1 of Lissotriton vulgaris. NCBI lineage: Eukaryota > Metazoa > Chordata > Amphibia > Caudata > Salamandridae > Lissotriton > Lissotriton vulgaris. The sequence goes on from NC_141691.1 coordinate 1,254,823,629, forward strand.
GTTTGTTTTTCTGCACCATTGGTAAATCTCTCACCTGAAAAGAATGTACTTCTAAATCAGCTCACTAAGCAGTGGAGGTCAGCTAACAAGTCATTTTTTTGTTAGGGAAGAAATTCCTGTGTGAACTATAAGGTCTCCTCGGATCAAAGGATGAATTCATGAAATAGACAAGAAACGTTCTTCATTAAATAAAACTGCAAAGTGACAGAAAATGTGGGCCACATTCATGATGGTAATATGAATGAGTTTAGTAATGGAATTCTACTAGGATGTGTGTGTGTGCCAAGGTTTAGTTGAGAGAAAATCGCAGATCATAATTCATGTTCTGCCTAATCATCAAGGGACAATATCTTAGGCACAAACGTCTTTTTTGTACTCTCAGGGCTCTCAGATTCCATGAAACTGACTTGACTATTAGTTGTGCATCAGTTACAGAAAAATAGTAAAATCAAAAAGTCATGTTACAAAAATATTTCAGTTTGTTTATGCTGTTTAGTTGATGTGCAATTTACCACTGAAATATAATACCAAGACCAGTGACCAATTTAAGAGTCATCCTATACTGACTAAATACGTTCCCCATTAAGCATTTTTATTAGTTTTTAATAGATATATAAAACTTCACGAGATTAGTCTGAGTTCCACCAACAGGCAGAAGTATGCACATTGCACTTCTGCAATTTAGCACCAGCAGCGTTGAAAACTCAACGCGAACGGCACCATGCATTGTGCAAGAGTGTCCGACTATTCAAGTTGACTTTGCTGCTGCTCCAGTAGAAAATCTACTCCAGCAGCAACAAATCTACTCGAGAATTCGACTCCAACAGCCCACATTGGAAAATGGCACTAGGGGCTGCGACTTTTGCTCACATTTCTGGAGCCTCTCAGGGAAATCTTTCTGCCCTGAGGCGATGGGTGGAGTTTGGCCAGATCTCGGCATTAAGAGAGTAACATGGAGTCACCAAATTCCACCAATTCTGCTGACGGAAGGAAACATTCGGCCCACCCCTACTTTTCATATGCAAAATGACATGGCAACATGACAATAGTCCTCAGTATCTACAGCTTAATCTTCTCATTCAACAGGACACATAATCATCATCATTAAACCATGTTTTATACTCATGTACACCAATCTATCAATTTCCAGTGCACCATCTATGATGGCCAAAGCAATGTACACTTTAAAAACACAAACCTGCCAATCTCCTGCTGCACATTTACCACTGCCTAGAACTCATTTTATTCTCATGAACCAGCTGATCTGGGTATGGAAAACCCACCTCAGTGGGTTTTCCATACCCATACAATGCACTTTTGATAAAGTAACTAAGGTTACTTTATCAAAAGTGCATTGTTCCAGACCAAGAGAGTAACAAGCCGAATTGCAATTGACAAACAATTTCATAGTGTGATTCTGTCTATTACAGAAGCATTTTCCTATCATATGTTTGTCCATTTCGGAATATTGGGGTCTCTGGCATAAATGTACTATTATTTTGCGTCTGGGTTGTGTCTCTTTTGTGGTGCAGTCCCAATGCAAAATCCTTTTTTGCATTTTAATCCACTTTGTGTCGCTTAGTAAATACAAAGTAGAGCAACCCAGCACATTGCACTGACTTGTCTTGCTTTGTATTAGGTAGGTGTTACATGGTTGCAGCATGGTCGCTCCCATGCACCTATCCATGTATTTTGATGCAAACCCAGATTTAAAAGACATGTAAAGCTCGGTTAGTGCCAACATTGTGCACAGACCCCACAGAGGAGTTGCAAGGAGTAATATATTAATTTCTCCTTATTACTTCCTTTTCCATGTGTTCTACATTTTGCAGCACTTATAGAAAGAGGAATATGCCTCTTAGGATTGCTTGTGTGCAGTAAGTTATCCCTTAAAGCAAAAAAACAATCCTGCTCATAACACAAGCACCCTTGAACTATGGGGTTTGCATGTGACTTGTGAGGGACACCTAGTAACAACTAGTGGAACTGCAGCTTCATGTAAGAATGTCAATGCGTTTACATTATTATTGAAAGGAACACCTAGTAATGACCTATGGAACTGCAGCATTGTTAAAGAATGTCAACTTGACTTGGGAGGGACAACTAGTAGCTACTTGTTGCACTGTGGCTTCATGTAAGAATTTCAAGCTTTAGAATCTGACTCCATAGGGATGCCCAGTAACTACCAGTAGAACTGCGGCTTCATGTAACATTTCACTGCATTTGACTTGAGAGTGTCACCTAGTAATAACTTGTGGAGCTACAGCTTCATGAAATAATTTCAATGCTTTTCCACATGACTTGAGAGGGGCAACTAGTACTGACTTGTAGAACTACAGCTTCATGAAAGAATTTCAATGCTTTTGCACTTGACTTGAGAGGTACACAAAATAACAACTAGTGGAACTGCAGCCTCATGGAAGAATGTCAATGTTTTTGCATCTAACTAGACAGGGATATCTAGCAATGACTAGTGGAACTGTGCCTTCATGTATGTAATCATTTCAATTCTTTTACAATTGGCTTGACAGGGACACCAGGTATTGACTTGTAGAACTGCACCTTCATAAAAGAATATCAATGCTTTTACATTTTCCTAACGAGGAGTATGAGGAAGATGTTAATGAAGAGCTCGCTAATCCATCCGTAGACACAGTTACATTTCTGGCGGACAGAAGGAATAAGGCTAAATCCAAGTCTGAATCTAAAAACAAGAGGGGGAAAGCACTCACTACTGCTAACAAGCCAGCAATAATCAACGCCTCTGCCCCCCAGGAAGATTCATATCGAAAAGAGCCTCTTAGGAAATGGATACAGGCAAAGGGACTTGTGAAAAACATGACTCTACGACTGTCAGGTACTAGCCCTACGGATCTTGATCTTGATCTTATGATCTTATGAGAGTCCGTCCTGTTACATCGGAGGGTTCTTCTTTCAACGATAATGCTAATACTCTCTCAATGCCTTCCATCAACACTATTTCGCCAACATCATTGCCCGAGCTCCTCCTAACATCCATTGGTTCAGATTTGACCCCCCCCCACCGTGTTGGTATCTTCAAGCGAAGCAATATCTAGTAATACCAGCTCGACTTCTATTTTAATATTTTCTACTCCCCCTACTTTAACTTTATCTGTACCTGTGATATCTGACACACCAAACACAGCTCCAGCTAGGACGGGTGAACAAGAGGCTATTATTTCTTCCTTTGATATCATCTTGCAAACTTTAACCAGTCATCACCTAGAAGCGCAAGAACATTTTCTGCAGCTGCGCGAAGATAACAGCAAGTTACAGAACTCTCTGCAAGAGATAACTCCTAAACTTGGGGGGATATCACAGGAAATAGAGGATTTACAACACAGGGTGGTAAATATACAAGAAGGGTCAGCCCGTACGGAATCTGCCGTGAACCAACATCATACTCAGATCACATCCTTACAATTGAAGGTTGAGGACTTAGAAAATCAGCAAAGACGATCAAACCTGAGACTTTTTGGAATTCCAGAGGGTTCAGAAGGGTCAGATCCCCGAGCTTATCTTGTAAAGCTATTTCAAAAGGCATTCCAAGATCTATCTGACTGGGATTGGGACTCCCAACCTCAGAGAGTCCACTGTTTACCATTAGTTCAGAGGAATAAGGAGAGTAAATTTCCTCGTCCCTTTCTCATTTGTTTCGGCAATTTCTTACTAAGGCAGGCAGTCTCTTTGAAAGCACGCCCTAACTCTCCTGTTATAATAGGGAATCTCTCTTTTTTTGTTTGCTCTGATCTCAGCAAAGCTACCATGGATAGACGGTGGAAGCTACGTAAATTTATTGACCCATTTAAATCTATGGGGGGGCAAGTGTTCCTGGAACTGTGCCTTCATGTATGTAATCATTTCAATTCTTTTACAATTGGCTTGACAGGGACACCAGGTATTGACTTGTAGAACTGCACCTTCATGAAAGAATATAAATTCTTTTACATTTGCCCTGTGATGGGCAAGTAGTTAAACTGCGGCTTCATGTAGCATTTTCAATGCTTTTACATATTTATTTATTTATAAAGTTTTTTATAGCGCGAACAAGATCTCGAGGGATAACAGAGCGCTTTACAATATGATGGGAGGAAGAACAAAAGCAATATCAATAACAATATCCATAAGAGTAAGGGAGAGAAAGAAAATACAGTGCAAAATACAACTAGGAGGGTAATACAATAAAACAAGTGTAGGCGGGTAGCAATGGTGTGTTCAACAGGGAGCTGTATCAAAAGTAAGACCAAAGTCAGAAGATGCAATGTCAACGGGCCTGTGAGGCTAACCCTATTAGGGTATGAATTTGTTCATTAGGAATCTTTTGGCTTCCACTTTGAACGCAGTCAATGAGGAAATTCTACGAACTTCTGGTGGGAGAGAGTTCCAAATCTTAAGGGCAGCTCAGGAGAAAGCTCAGTGACAACTTCTCTTTTTCTTAAGGATGCCTTGTTTCAGGAGGAGGGAAGAGGCACTTCTTGAAGCTCTTACGCCACAGGATAATTTACGTTTTTTTTGCAAGGTACGTAGGAGTATTTAGGTGAAGGGCTTTGTGTGTGAGAACGTAATTGAATTTGTGCTTCAAAGGGCAACCAATTGAGGGATTTTAGGACTGGGGTTTATTGATTTTTTTGCTTGGTATCAGTAACCAGTCTAGCAGCTGAGTTAAGTGCAGCCCTTAGTGGTGCCAGAGCATATTTGGGATGGCCACAGAGGTTATCGCTGCCATAATCTAACCTTGGCAAGACAAGCGCTTAAACCACTTGCTTGAAATCATTTAGAGGAAGGAAAGGTTCAATATTTCTTAGAGATCTGATCAAGTGGTTGGCTCCTTTACATACATTGCTGAGGTGACCTTTCATGTTTAGGTGCTCGTCCATAGTGATACCGAGAGACTTGGCTGCGTCTACGATATGAGCGTACAGTTGAAAGCTGTGAGGTAACTCAGGTCTAGCTTGGGGATGAGATTCAGGGGGAAGATGAGCAGGAATTCCGTTTTAGAGTTGTTGAGCAGTCGATGATTCTCCGTTAACCAGTTTTGAGTAAACATTAAGGTAGTGATGAGTGAGATGATGTTTTCCGAGGATGAGATTTTTAGATATATTTGCGTGTCGTCCAAATGCATGTGGAAGAGAATATTCATGGAATTTAGAGAATGTGCAAGAGGTTCCAAGAAAAAATTGAAGAGGATAGGAGATAGAGCGGATCCTTGGGGGACTCCCATGAGTACGGGAGAGGGCTGAAAGAGAGAATGGTTTGCCTTGACTCTTTGAGTTCTGTGATGAAGGAAGGATGAGAACCATAGTAACACCTGATCAGAAAAACTCATTCTATTTTGCAGGATGGATAGCAGATTGTAATGAATAACCATGTCAAATTCGGAGGAAAGGTCAAGGAGGATCAGGAGGCAGGATTCATTTTGGTCGAGCATAATTAAGATGTCATCAAAAACATGAGTGAGAGCCGATTTGGTGCTGTGCCACTTCCTAAAGCCTGATTGGTGTTGGTTTAGAAGTTGGTAGTTCTCTATGTGGGCACAGAGTTGAGATTGCACAAATTTTTCTAGTAGTTTTGCTAAGGTGGGGGTGTTGGAAATGGGGCGGACGTTATTGAGATCAGATTTGTCAGCGTTAGCTTTTTTTAATATGGGTGTTACCTGAGCTGCTTTTAGGCCTTCTGGGATCATGCCTTGTGTTAGGGAAGTATTAACAAGCCTAGTCCATGTGGGGATCAGTGCATTCTTGAGTTCTTTGAAGATAGAAGGGGGCAGCGGGTCGCTGAAGTGGTTGGAAGGGTTGATATTCCAAAGAATCTTGAAGATATCATGTTCACTAAAAGTGGTAAGGGTGCACCATGATGCATTGTTCTTGGGATTTTTGGAGGTCGATTTACACCTCACAGAGGAGTCAACGGGTGAGGCAGCAATGGGAGTAGGTAGTAGCGCCTTCTTAGAGGCAAGGTCAATTGAGATGATTTGTGATTCCTCTATGAAGAAGGCGGCAAGATCATCGCAAGGGGGTGGGTTGCCACCAGGATCAGATTGGTCAGACCCAACGATTGATTGTTGTTTGACCAATTCGAAGAGTTTCTTGGGGCGGTTTGCAGCTTAATCCAGTTGGTGTCTAAAGTAAGTCGTCTTAGCACTCATGATTTGTTTGTTGTATTGGCTCCTGGCATCTCTAAGGAGTTTTAGTTGGTCCGAGGAAGGATTGACTCGCCATGACCGTTCAAATACCCTAAGGTTGTGGCGTTTTGAGTTTAGGTTTTCATTATACCAAGGTTTGGATATTTTTGTTGAGGCATTTTTTAGTTGGAGTGGAGCAATATTCTCCATGTTGTTGGAAATGGTTGAATTGTAGGCCTCGGTGAGTGATTGTACCTCAACTATATCAACTAGGAAGGAGAGGGCAGATTTACAGTGGGCAGCTAGTACGTCAGTTTATAGCTCTTATGTCCCTTTTCCAGATCTTAGATTTTAGAGGTTGAGCTTTTTTCATCAATACCTTCTTGTTGGTATAAAAGAGGATGCAATGGTGGTCGGACCAGTCACAAGGGGTGATGGAATCAATGGAGATAGATTGCTCTTTAGAAATAACGAGGTCTAAAGTTTCTGCTTTGTTATGAGTTGGTTGGATACAGTGCTGAGTACCATGTTGATCAGTTAAGAAAGATTTAATGCAAGATACAGCGGGTCGTTGGGGTTAGACCAACTAAGGTTGAAATCACCAAGGAAGAATTGTGATACCGCTGAGTCAACATTACTAGAGATGATTTCCATTAGTTGCTCAGTGAAAGGGAGATTGTCACCCTGGGGGTGTAAAAGGTGTGAAGTTTGGGAACCGGTAGGTTCATACTTGATATAGTGAGACAAAGGTATTCACAGGAGGTAGGCGTCGAGGAGTCTGATTGAGAAACCAAAAGTGTGTTTCTGTGAATACATGCTAGTTCCCCACCCAGTTTCAGATCTCTGTCAAGCCTAATTATGTCATGAGTAGGGGGTACTAGGAGGTCTAGGAAATGAGTGGAAGCTGGATTTAGCCAAGTTTCAATAAGGATGATAATGTCTAAATCGTTGTGTTGGATGAGGATGAGGTGCAAGCATCTCTATTGGTTTTGCCAATGCTTGTTAGATATCTCCTCTATGTGGCCTGTTTCTGCTGTCCTGAAATTAGGCGTGTTACATGGTATATCTTATTTATAGAGGTTAGTACGCTGTGCGAATGTGTCAGTTAGTGACATCTGGTCATATGCTAAGTCCCTACTGTCCTCTATAAGCTGATTGCACTGTAAGTCAGCAACATCTTGGAATCTTGAGGCTGGATGGACCTTTATGTCTGTTGAAGAGAGTTGAAGCCATGAGCTGAAAGAAATTGAATTCAGGAAACCGGTTTCCCTGATCCACAACCCCATATTCAGAGGGTTTTGGGATTGCCATGGCCGAGGAAAAGAGTTTCTCCCTGGGAGATCTCTTACAGTAATATTTCCCTCAAGGGAGGGGGGAGGGTCCTTTCCTCTATTAGTGGCAACCAAGCCCATGCAGCACATTAGCTCAAAATGTCCTTGACTAATGATGTGTTCCTCCAGCTGCTAATGAGGTTTGGGGAGAGCTTGATGTTCCCTCGTTTAAAGAAGGTCAGCTCCAGGATCATCTTAGGAAACAGGGACAGTAATTAGTAGTACTGACAACCTGCCAGAATTAAAACATCGTATGGCAAGGCATGCTGGACTAACAGTGTGAGCGAAAGGCTCAGGTCCATTACTCCGCAGAGCAAATGAGTGAAAGACATGTTTAGGTGACATGATTAAAAGGGTTGATAGATTTTCAAGCACATATGGATACCTTTCAAGGAAGGTCGAACCCACATGCTGTCTAAAAGGTAATAATGTGTAACAAGTTTCCATCCAACATGACTACTGTTTGTTTTTCTGCACCATTGGTAAATCTCTCACCTGAAAAGAATGTACTTCTAAATCAGCTCACTAAGCAGTGGAGGTCAGCTAACAAGTCATTTTTTTGTTAAAGAAGAAATTCCTGTGTAAACTATAAGGTCTCCTCGGATCAAAGGATGAATTCATGAAATAGACGAGAAACGTACTTCATTAAATAAAACTGCAAAGTGACAAAAAATGTGGGCCACATTCATGATGGTAATATGAATGGGTTTAGTAATGGAATTCTACTAAGATGTGTGTGTGTGCCAAGGTTTAGTTGAGAGCAAATCGCAGATCATAATTCATGTTCTGCCTAATCATCAAGGGACAATATCATAGGCACAAACGTATTTTTTGTACTCTCAGGGCTCTCAGAATCCATGAAACTGACTTGACTATTAGTTGTGCATCAGTTACAGAAAAATAGTAAAATCAAAAAGTCATGTTACAAAAATATTTCATTTTGTTTATGCTGTGTAGTTGATGTGCAATTTACCACTGAAATATAATACCAAGACCAATGACCAATTTAAGAGTCATCCTATACTGACTAAATACGTTCCCCATTTAAGCATTTTTATTAGTTTTTAATAGATATATAAAAACTTCACGAGATTACTCTGAGTTCCACCAACAGGCAGAAGTATGCACATTGCACTTCTGCAATTTAGCACCAGCAGCATTGAAAAATCAACGCGAACGGCACCATGCATTGTGCAAGAGTGTCCGACTATTCAAGTTGACTTTGCTGCTGCTCCAGTAGATAATCTACTCCAGCAGCAACAAATCTACTCGAGAATTCGACTCCAACGCCCACATTGGAAAATGGCACTAGGGGCTGCGACTTTTGCTCACATTTCTGGAGCCTCTCAGGGAAATCTTTCTGCCCTGAGGCGATGGGTGGAGTTTGGCCAGATCTCGGCATTAAGAGAGTAACATGGAGTCACCAAATTCCACCAATTCTGCTGACGGAAGGAAACATTCGGCCCACCCCTACTTTTCATATGCAAAATGACATGGCAACATGACAATAGTCCTCAGGATCTACTGCTTAATCTTCTCATTCAACAGGACACATAATCATCATCATTAAACCATGTTTTATACTCATGTACACCAATCTATCAATTTCCAGTGCACCATCTATGATGGCCAAAGCAATGTACACTTTAAAAACACAAACCTGCCAATCTCCTGCTGCACATTTACCACTGCCTAGAACTCATTTCATTCTCATGAACCAGCTGATCTGGGTATGGAAAACCCACCTCAGTGGGTTTTCCAAACCCATACAATGCACTTTTGATAAAGTAACTAAGGTTACTTTATTAAAAGTGCATTGTTCCAGACCAAGAGAGTAACACGCCGAATTGCAATTGACAAACAATTTCATAGTGTGATTCTGTCTATTACAGAAGCATTTTCATATCATATGTTTGTCCATTTCGGAATATTGGGTCTCTGGCATAAATGTACTATTATTTTGCGTCTGGGTTGTGTCTCTTTTGTGGTGCAGTCCCAATGCAAAATCCTTTTTTGCATTTTAATCCACTTTGTGTCGCTTAGTAAATACAAAGTAGAGCAACCCAGCACATTGCACTGACTTGTCTTGCTTTGTATTAGGTAGGTGTTACATGGTTGCAGCATGGTCGCTCCCATGCACCTATCCATGTATTTTGATGCAAACCCAGATTTAAAAGACATGTAAAGCTGGGTTAGTGCCAACATTGTGCACAGACCCCACAGAGGAGTTGCAAGGAGTAATATATTAATTTCTCCTTATTACTTCCTTTTCCATGTGTTCTACATTTTGCAGCACTTATAGAAAGAGGAATATGCCTCTTAGGATTGCTTTGGGCAGTAAGTTATCCCTTAAAGCAAAAAAACAATACTGCTCATAACACAAGCACCCTTGAACTATGGGGTTTGCATGTGACTTGTGAGGGACACCTAGTAACAACTAGTGGAACTGCAGCTTCATGTAAGAATGTCAATGCGTTTACATTATTATTGAAAGGAACACCTAGTAATGACCTATGGAACTGCAGCATTGTTAAAGAATGTCAACTTGACTTGGGAGGGACAATTAGTAGCTACTTGTGGCACTGTGGCTTCATGTAAGAATTTCAAGCTTTAGAATCTGACTCCATAGGGATGCCCAGTAACTACCAGTAGAACTGCGGCTTCATGTAACATTTCACTGCATTTGACTTGAGAGTGTCACCTAGTAATAACTTGTGGAGCTACAGCTTCATGAAATAATTTCAATGCTTTTCCACATGACTTGAGAGGGGCAACTAGTACTGACTTGTAGAACTAAAGAAACAGAACAGAGGCAGCACCAAGGATGAAGTAGCCAGGACCATGTAGTATCAAAAATAAATTCTTTTATTTTCTCATTTATAGGACAGCCAACGCGTTTCGCTCCCCAACCATGGGAGCTTCGTCAGGGCTGAAAGCAACACAGAAGTACACCAATATTAATAACACATACCAACATGACATTTACAATAAACAAACAAGGTTAAAAAATACATTGCAGTTGTGCTTTTAACGAGACGAGATGGCAAAACAAAAAGAGGGTCACAATATTAATCCTATATATATTTTTTGGAAAACATCTTGCATTTAGATCCAAAATATCTAAACACAAAAGTCATGCAACTTGATGATTTATATAGGACATTGGTAACCAGAACCGAATGTGAAAAGTTGTAAAGAAAAATTGCCTCAGGTAACGCAGATAAGAAATAGCCATTGAATGAAACCCGAGTAAGAAGAAGAAAGAAAGGAGGAAAGCAAGAGGAGGTGAAGCAGATAAGAATAGCCATTGAATAAAAACCCAAGTAAGGACAAGGCAAGGGTTGACACTATAGACAAGACGTTCTCACCAAGTGTGTTGGTCAGAACTTGAAGCGACGAAAATAACGTCAATGAAGTCGTTTGGTCCAACCGGTAGATGCTGAAAATAGTACAGAAGATTAATTAGTATATGGGAATTGGTCCAGAGGTCAAGCCCTAACAGGTTTTAAAAGGCACCAGAACTCCTTACCCTATGGCAAACTTTCGATATCCGGATAATATTTTAGCCACGTCAAGGGTATATATTTAAAAGAAACAATTCGTCCAAGAAGTTCCACTAAATCAAAAAAAGATAAGGAGGATTTCAATCAATGCACGTCAAATTTAGTAAAAAAAGCTGGTTGCTAGTAAGCCATATTGTATGTTAGCCACGTCAAGGGTATATACTTAAAAGACACAATTCGTCCAAGCGGTTCCACTAAATCAAAAGAAGATAAGGAGAATTTCAATCAATGCACGTCAAATTTTAGTATTAAAAAGCTTTTTGCTGGTGAGCCATTTTGTATAGGCTAGTCACAAGGGACAATATTATCTATATCGACATGTCAAGCGGAGATGGGGATTCCTGCTCGAATCAATATTGTAAAATTACTCACAAAATTAGTGTAAAGTTTCTGGTGTCCAAAGAACAGTAAATGCGCAGACCATAATAAGCTGCCACCCAAATTGCTGTAATGAAAAATGGAAAGAAAGGGGAGTACTATATATACATACATTGTAAATGACGACCCCACACAATAATATCATTTATCCAAAACAGTAAATCACATGAGGGCGTATCGACTGGAACCTGAAGGTCTTGCTGTAAAGTGAAGGCTCACAATCCCAGCGTGTGCAGACCCCAAGAGTTTCTTGACGTTTTTAAACATACCCAGGGGCTAAAGAATTACGGAACATTTTTATCCCGACACCCAAGGAGAAAATAAAAGCGGGTGCATGGGAGACACACTGCAAACTAGTAAAAACGCTGCTGTCAGGGTGCTTACTTTTCAAACGATACGAGAGGCGGTAGCGTTCAGAGCCCACCCCCCTTTAGAACCAAGTGATTACAAACAGGTTACTCGGCAAGTGCCAAGGGACGGAGCGTTTAAAACCCAACCCCCCTTAGAACCAAGGAATTACAAACAGGTTACTCGGCATATGCCAAGGGACGGAGTGTTTAAAACCCAGCCCCCCCGAATACCAGACGGGGTGATTTCGCAAATTGCAAAGGTACTTAAAGTATCCCATCCCTATGGATAAAAGAAGTTGGAAAATAGCAGGTTAACCAAAGTGTGGCGCAAACTCACCTGAAGAGCCCTCTTTCAGAGCGGTGTCCCCATGACGGATTCAATCGACAGGGATCAGCCCGTTCTGGTGCGCTTTTAAACGCCCCGCGTATCAGTCACATGGTGTACAATAACATACACCTGTGTTTGTGCAGTCAACACGAGAATCTCGTGGCTGCAACTGGGGACGCGGAAATAAAGAGGGGACTACACAGAGTCCCAATGGAACGGCCATATTGAACTGACCTCATAATACCGACAGTCTTAACTAAAAGCACTGAAAATTCACCAACATCGCGATCACCCACAGGAAATAACAGGTCAAATGTACATATAGAAAAATACGTCTATATGCATATTCCAATTAAGGATTCCCGTGGCTGCAACGGGGGACGCGGAAATAAAGAGGGGACTACACAGAGTCCCAATCGAGCGGCCATATTGAACTGACCTCAAAAAACCGACAGTCTTTACCAAAAGCACTGGAATTTCACCAACAACGCGATTGACCATAGGAACTAACTGGTCAAATGTATATATAGAAAAGTACATCTATATGTATGTTCCAATTAAGGATTCCCGAAATCAAAAATACGCCGCGCTCTACCATAGGAAATGCCGGGCCGAAAACCTATATAGAAATTAACATCCACATATGCATTCCAATTGTGGATGTCCCTCCAGAGCCCTTAAGAAATAAGAAGAACGGATGATAGGAGATTGAGGCAAAAGATGAAAAAGAAATGGACAGATCAAAGACAAGTCCCCATTCAAAACATAGAACATCCCACCAAAGCCCAGTAGCCTGCAGTATACCAAGTGAGAACAACACGATTCACATCGTGTGAGTACCATCTCTATATGAACATACAAAAATACAGTCAACAACACAACAACATAAAAAGAGGTCAGAATCACAGTTAACAAATGACATGAATAAAACTTATTAATCATACTGGAATTTCATCATTTCTTCTCTACCTAAGCCAGGATACACAGTAGGAGGCAATCGTATCCTTTATACCCCAACCATGGTGAGGTAAAAGTCAAACATCAGGGTGAGCACCGGGTACAGGGATTAATCACTCCGGGCAAGAGGAGCCAAAGAATTGACACTGCAGGGGTGGCCCAATATTACATTATAAAAAGTAATGCATCTCATTGTCCGAGTTGTGTCCCTGGTTGATAGCTCTAAGGCGACATATCCACTTGGCTTCCTCTCTCCTTAGCGTAAGCTCCCTATTCCCACCTCTTTTATTGGGCGGAATGTGCTGAATTGCGTGGAACCAGAATGTATTGTCATTGGCATGTTCCAAATTGTAATGCTCCATTATCGGATGCCTACTGTCCCTATTTATAATTGCCCTGCGATGTTCTTGGATTCTCAGTTTGAGTGGCCGTATACTGCTGCCTACATATATACGACCGCAGGGACATCCTAGGACATAAATAGTGTAAGTGGTGTTACAATTACAAAAATGGGTAATCCTAAATTGACGATCATTATTATATGAGAAGGTAGTGGTCTTATTTTTACCCATCTCACAAACATTACAGGTTCCACATACAAAGAAGCCTGGGGGCTTTGGAGCTAGCCAATTTTTGTTGTTAGGGGGAGTAGTCACATAGCTTGGACATAGTTCTCTACGTAGGGAAATGCCTCTCCTATAAGTAATGGAAGGTTTATCACCTACATGAGTTTTTAGGCCCTCCCTATAGTTTTTACCGTCTGATAGTTAGGAAGATAAAGAGCAATCCAGTACCACTTGTTGTGAATACCATCAATCAGAGACTATGTGAATGGAAGGATTCCTGTTTATTAACAGAGGATGAATTTAGATTTTTACATGTTTCCAATCCCTCCTATCCTTGTATATATATTCTCCCCAAAATTCATAAGGAGGGGGAGGGGTTCCCACCTGGTAGACCCATCATCTCGGGGGTGGGCTCACCCACCGAAGGCCTCTCCCATTATGTTGATCTCAAGCTCCAGAAACACGTGCTGAGCCTTCCCTCCTATGTTCAGGATAGTAAGGACGTCCTGATTAAGCTCAATGACTTCGAGTGGTCGGATGACCTTAGGTTTGTGACACTAGATGTCACCAGCCTCTACACATGTATTGACAGAGTGTATGGGAAAATAGCGGTGCAATCATTCCTGGATAGAGAAGATGCCCAGCTCTATTCCCAAAATGAAATGATTATGCAGATGATAGATCTTATCTTGCTTAACAACTACTTCCTCTTCGATGATCGCTGGTACCAGCAGATCAGTGGTACCGCGATGGGTTCCAGGTTTGCTCCTTCGTATGCCTGCCTCTTTATGGGGTGGTATGAGAGGGAGCATGCCTGGGCCCGATGTGCCTCCCCTTGGACCAACAACATCGTGTTCTGGGGGAGGTACATCGATGATGTGATATGCTTGTGGTCCGGAACTGATGAGGAACTTGCTAGCTACTTTGCATATCTCAATGACAACCCGTACAATGTAAAGTTCACCATGTCACATAGTAGGAACGATTTACAAAAAGGGGGTGGTGATGAACAGAGTGTCTGAGTTAAACAGACCACTCTTACCCAGTCCAAAGATCAGGGCTAGATCCGAAGACGGCTGTAATGCCAGAAACCGGTCCCCGGGAGCTTTTTTCCTTCCCAGTGTAAGAATTGGCTTCTGTAGTTTGGTTTGTCCTGTTCCCATCATGCACTGGGACAGGAACAGACTAATTTGCATACAGTCAGGTTCTGAAACTGGGATGGTGCAGTGAGCTAAAAAACGGTGTTGGATCTAGCCCTGATCTTTTGACTGGGTGAGAGCTTTCTGCTTAATTCAGAGACTCTGTCCCTCACCACCCCCCTTTTTGTAAACATAGTAGGAACAGCATCAACTTTCTGGACATCACTTTTTATGTACAGAATGGTCGTGTTCAGAGCAAGTTATATCGAAAGGAAACCTCATGTAACTCTGTTCTACACGCCAGTAGTGCACATGCCAGTTCGGTGATCAGAAACATTCCGTTCGGCGAACTTGTCAGAGTTCGTAGAACTTGCAGTGAAGAAGACACATTCAGGGAGAATGTAAATGTGACCAGACAGAGATTTTTAAAGCGAGGATACGACCAACAAACTGTGGACAGAGCAGTTTGTAGAATTGAGACGGTAGATAGGGAATCTACCCTGTCCAGTAAGAATGAAAAAGCTAGAATGGACAAGGAAACAAGCAGAGTTAGATTTATCACCCAATATACATCACACAGTGACAAGATCTTTAACATATTCAGGAGAAATTGGCATCTATTGACTGAAATAGAGGGCCTAAAAACTCATGTAGGTGATAAACCTTCCATTACTTATAGGAGAGGCATTTCCCTACGTAGAGAACTATGTCCAAGCTATGTGACTACTCCCCCTAACAACAAAAATTGGCTAGCTCCAAAGCCCCCAGGCTTCTTTGTATGTGGAACCTGTAATGTTTGTGAGATGGGTAAAAATAAGACCACTACCTTCTCATATAATAATGATCGTCAATTTAGGATTACCCATTTTTGTAATTGTAACACCACTTACACTATTTATGTCCTAGGATGTCCCTGCGGTCGTATATATGTAGGCAGCAGTATACGGCCACTCAAACTGAGAATCCAAGAACATCGCAGGGCAATTATAAATAGGGACAGTAGGCATCCGATAATGGAGCATTACAATTTGGAACATGCCAATGACAATACATTCTGGTTCCACGCAATTCAGCACATTCCGCCCAATAAAAGAGGTGGGAATAGGGAGCTTACGCTAAGGAGAGAGGAAGCCAAGTGGATATGTCGCCTTAGAGCTATCAACCAGGGACACAACTCGGACAATGAGATGCATTACTTTTTATAATGTAATATTGGGCCACCCCTGCAGTGTCAATTCTTTGGCTCCTCTTGCCCGGAGTGATTAATCCCTGTACCCGGTGCTCACCCTGATGTTTGACTTTTACCTCACCATGGTTGGGGTATAAAGGATACGATTGCCTCCTACTGTGTATCCTGGCTTAGGTAGAGAAGAAATGATGAAATTCCAGTATGATTAATAAGTTTTATTCATGTCATTTGTTAACTGTGAATCTGACCTCTTTTTATGTTGTTGTGTTGTTGACTGTATTTTTGTATGTTCATATAGAGATGGTACTCACACGATGTGAATCGTGTTGTTCTCACTTGGTATACTGCAGGCTACTGGGCTTTGGTGGGATGTTCTATGTTTTGAATGGGGACTTGTCTTTGATCTGTCCATTTCTTTTTCATCTTTTGCCTCAATCTCCTATCATCCGTTCTTCTTATTTCTTAAGGGCTCTGGAGGGACATCCACAATTGGAATGCATATGTGGATGTTAATTTCTATATAGGTTTTCGGCCCGGCATTTCCTATGGTAGAGCGCGGCGTATTTTTGATTTCGGGAATCCTTAATTGGAACATACATATAGATGTACTTTTCTATATATACATTTGACCAGTTAGTTCCTATGGTCAATCGCGTTGTTGGTGAAATTCCAGTGCTTTTGGTAAAGACTGTCGGTATTTTGAGGTCAGTTCAATATGGCCGCTCGATTGGGACTCTGTGTAGTCCCCTCTTTATTTCCGCGTCCCCCGTTGCAGCCACGGGAATCCTTAATTGGAATATGCATATAGACGTATTTTTCTATATGTACATTTGACCTGTTATTTCCTGTGGGTGATCGCGATGTTGGTGAATTTTCAGTGCTTTTAGTTAAGACTGTCGGTATTATGAGGTCAGTTCAATATGGCCGTTCCATTGGGACTCTGTGTAGTCCCCTCTTTATTTCCGCGTCCCCAGTTGCAGCCACGAGATTCTCGTGTTGACTGCACAAACACAGGTGTATGTTATTGTACACCATGTGACTGATACGCGGGGCGTTTAAAAGCGCACCAGAACGGGCTGATCCCTGTCGATTGAATCCGTCATGGGGACACCGCTCTGAAAGAGGGCTCTTCAGGTGAGTTTGCGCCACACTTTGGTTAACCTGCTATTTTCCAACTTCTTTTATCCATAGGGATGGGATACTTTAAGTACCTTTGCAATTTGCGAAATCACCCCGTCTGGTATTCGGGGGGGCTGGGTTTTAAACACTCCGTCCCTTGGCATATGCCGAGTAACCTGTTTGTAATTCCTTGGTTCTAAGGGGGGTTGGGTTTTAAACGCTCCGTCCCTTGGCACTTGCCGAGTAACCTGTTTGTAATCACTTGGTTCTAAAGGGGGGTGGGCTCTGAACGCTACCACCTCTCGTATCGTTTGAAAAGTAAGCACCCTGACAGCAGCGTTTTTACTAGTTTGCAGTGTGTCTCCCATGCACCCGCTTTTATTTTCTCCTTGGGTGTCGGGATAAAAATGTTCCGTAATTCTTTAGCCCCTGGGTATGTTTAAAAACGTCAAGAAACTCTTGGGGTCTGCACACGCTGGGATTGTGAGCCTTCACTTTACAGCAAGACCTTCAGGTTCCAGTCGATACGCCCTCATGTGATTTACTGTTTTGGATAAATGATATTATTGTGTGGGGTCGTCATTTACAATGTATGTATATATAGTACTCCCCTTTCTTTCCATTTTTCATTACAGCAATTTGGGTGGCAGCTTATTATGGTCTGCGCATTTACTGTTCTTTGGACACCAGAAACTTTACACTAATTTTGTGAGTAATTTTACAATATTGATTCGAGCAGGAATCCCCATCTCCGCTTGACATGTCGATATAGATAATATTGTCCCTTGTGACTAGCCTATACAAAATGGCTCACCAGCAACCAGCTTTTTAATACTAAAATTTGACGTGCATTGATTGAAATTCTCCTTATCTTCTTTTGATTTAGTGGAACCGCTTGGACGAATTGTGTCTTTTAAGTATATACCCTTGACGTGGCTAACATACAATATGGCTTACTAGCAACCAGCTTTTTTTACTAAATTTGACGTGCATTGATTGAAATCCTCCTTATCTTTTTTTGATTTAGTGGAACTTCTTGGAAGAATTGTTTCTTTTAAATATATACCCTTGACGTGGCTAAAATATTATCCGGATATCGAAAGTTTGCCATAGGGTAAGGAGTTCTGGTGCCTTTTAAAACCTGTTAGGGCTTGACCTCTGGACCAATTCCCATATACTAATTAATCTTCTGTACTATTTTCAGCATCTACCGGTTGGACCAAACGACTTCATTGACGTTATTTTCGTCGCTTCAAGTTCTGACCAACACACTTGGTGAGAACGTCTTGTCTATAGTGTCAACCCTTGCCTTGTCCTTACTTGGGTTTTTATTCAATGGCTATTCTTATCTGCTTCACCTCCTCTTGCTTTCCTCCTTTCTTTCTTCTTCTTACTCGGGTTTCATTCAATGGCTATTTCTTATCTGCGTTACCTGAGGCAATTTTTCTTTACAACTTTTCACATTCGGTTCTGGTTACCAATGTCCTATATAAATCATCAAGTTGCATGACTTTTGTGTTTAGATATTTTGGATCTAAATGCAAGATGTTTTCCAAAAAATATATATAGGATTAATATTGTGACCCTCTTTTTGTTTTGCCATCTCGTCTCGTTAAAAGCACAACTGCAATGTATTTTTTAACCTTGTTTGTTTATTGTAAATGTCATGTTGGTATGTGTTATTAATATTGGTGTACTTCTGTGTTGCTTTCAGCCCTGACGAAGCTCCCATGGTTGGGGAGCGAAACGCGTTGGCTGTCCTATAAATGAGAAAATAAAAGAATTTATTTTTGATACTACATGGTCCTGGCTACTTCATCCTTGGTGCTGCCTCTGTTCTGTTTCTTAAGTCTTTGTCTGGATTTCCAGTAGGACCAAAACCACAGCAGGTCCTGGAGGTTATCAGCACAACACCAAATTGGATATTAGAGGGACATCGGAAAATAGAGGTGCTGTCTACAAGATCCGCTGTGGAACATTTTTCTTCTGACTTGTAGAACTACAGCTTCATGAAAGAATTTCAATGCTTTTGCACTTGACTTGAGAGGTACACAAAATAACAACTAGTGGAACTGCAGCCTCATGGAAGAATGTCAATGTTTTTGCATCTAACTAGACAGGGATATCTAGCAATGACTAGTGGAACTGTGCCTTCATGTATGTAATCATTTCAATTCTTTTACAATTGGCTTGACAGGGACACCAGGTATTGACTTGTAGAACTGCACCTTCATAAAAGAATATCAATGCTTTTACATTTTCCTAACGAGGAGTATGAGGAAGATGTTAATGAAGAGCTCGCTAATCCATCCGTAGACACAGTTACATTTCTGGCGGACAGAAGGAATAAGGCTAAATCCAAGTCTGAATCTAAAAACAAGAGGGGGAAAGCACTCACTACTGCTAACAAGCCAGCAATAATCAACGCCTCTGCCCCCAGGAAGATTCTTATCGAAAAGAGCCTCTTAGGAAATGGATACAGGCAAAGGGACTTGTGAAAAACATGACTCTACGACTGTCAGGTACTAGCCCTACGGATCTTGATCTTGATCTTATGATCTTATGAGAGTCCGTCCTGTTACATCGGAGGGTTCTTCTTTCAACGATAATGCTAATACTCTCTCAATGCCTTCCATCAACACTATTTCGCCAACATCATTGCCCGAGCTACTCCTAACATCCATTGGTTCAGATTTGACCCCCCCCCACCGTGTTGGTATCTTTAAGCGAAGCAATATCTAGTAATACCAGCTCGACTTCTATTTTAATATTTTCTACTCCCCCTACTTTAACTTTATCTGTACCTGTGATATCTGACACACCAAACGCAGCTCCAGCTAGGACGGGTGAACAAGAGGCTATTATTTCTTCCTTTGATATCATCTTGCAAACTTTAACCAGTCATCACCTAGAAGCGCAAGAACATTTTCTGCAGCTGCGCGAAGATAACAGCAAGTTACAGAACTCTCTGCAAGAGATAACTCCTAAACTTGGGGGGATATCACAGGAAATAGAGGATTTACAACACAGGGTGGTAAATATAGAAGAAGGGTCAGCCCGTACTGAATCTGCCGTGAACCAACATCATACTCAGATCACATCCTTACAATTGAAGGTTGAGGACTTAGAAAATCAGCAAAGACGATCAAACCTGAGACTTTTTGGAATTCCAGAGGGTTCAGAAGGGTCAGATCCCCAAGCTTATCTTGTAAAGCTATTTCAAAAGGCATTCCAAGATCTATCTGACTGGGATTGGGACTCTCAACCTCAGAGAGTCCACTGTTTACCATTAGTTCAGAGGAATAAGGAGAGTAAATTTCCTCGTCACTTTCTCATTTGTTTCGGCAATTTCTTACTAAGACAGGCAGTCTCTTTGAAAGCACGCCCTAACTCTCCTGTTATAATAGGGAATCTCTCTTTTTTTGTTCGCTCTGATCTCAGCAAAGCTACCATGGATAGACGGTGGAAGCTACGTAAATTTATTGACCCATTTAAATCTATGGGGGGGCAAGTGTTGCTGGAACTGTGCCTTCATGTATGTAATCATTTCAATTCTTTTACAATTGGCTTGACAGGGACACCAGGTATTGACTTGTAGAACTGCACCTTCATGAAAGAATATCAATGCTTTTACATTTGCCCTGTGATGGGCAAGTAGTTAAACTGCGGCTTCATGTAGCATTTTCAATGCTTTTACATATTTATTTATTTATAAAGTTTTTTATAGCGCGAACAAGATCTCGAGGGATAACAGAGCGCTTTACAATATGATAGGAGGAAGAACAAAAGCAATATCAATAACAATATCCGTAAGAGTAAGGGAGAGAAAGAAAATACAGTGCAAAATACAACTAGGAGGGTAATACAATAAAACAAGTGTAGGCGGGTAGCAATGGTGTGTTCAACGGGGAGCTGTATCAAAAGTAAGACCAAAGTCAGAAGGTGCAATGCCAACGGGCCTGTGAGGCTAACCCTATTAGGGTATGAATTTGTTCATTAGGAATCTTTTGGCTTCCACTTTGAACGCAGTCAATGAGGAAATTCTATGAACTTCTGGTGGGAGAGAGTTCCAAATCTTAAGGGCAGCTCAGGAGAAAGCTCAGTGACAACTTCTCTTTTTCTTAAGGATGCCTTGTTTCAGGAGGAGGGAAGAGGCACTTCTTGAAGCTCTTACGTCACAGGATAATTTACGTTTTTTTTGCAAGGTACGTAGGAGTATTTAGGTGAAGGGCTTTGTGTGTGAGAACGTAATTGAATTTGTGCTTCAAAGGGCAACCAATTGAGGGATTTTAGGACTGGGGTTTATTGATTGTTTTGCTTGGTATCAGTAACCAGTCTAGCAGCTGAGTTAAGTGCAGCCCTTAGTGGTGCCAGAGCATATTTGGGATGGCCACAGAGGTTATCACTGCCATAATCTAACCTTGGCAAGACAAGCGCTTAAACCACTTGCTTGAAATCATTTAGAGGAAGGAAAGGTTCAATATTTCTTAGAGATCTGATCAAGTGGTTGGCTCCTTTACATACATTGCTGATGTGACCTTTCATGTTCAGGTGCTCGTCCATAGTGATACCGAGAGACTTGGCTGCATCTACGATATGAGGCGTACAGTTGAAAGCTGTGAGGTAACTCAGGTCTAGCTTGGGGATAAGATTCAGGGGGAAGATGAGCAGGAATTCCGATTTAGAGTTGTTGAGCAGTCGATGATTCTCCGTTAACCAGTTTTGAGTAAACATTAAGGTAGTGATGAGTGAGATGATGTTTTCCGAGGATGAGATTTTTAGATATATTTGCGTGTCGTCCAAATGCATGTGGAAGAGAATATTCATGGAATTTAGAGAATGTGCAAGAGGTTCCAAGAAAAAATTGAAGAGGATAGGAGATAGAGCGATCCTTGGGGGACTCCCATGAGTACGGGAGAGGGCTGAAAGAGAGAGTGGTTTGCCTTGACTCTTTGAGTTCTGTGATGAAGGAAGGATGAGAACCATAGTAACACCTGATCAGAAAAACTCATTCTATTTTGCAGGATGGATAGCAGATTGTAATGAATAACCATGTCAAATTCGGAGGAAAGGTCAAGGAGGATCAGGAGGCAGGATTCATTTTGGTCGAGCATAATTAAGATGTCATCAAAAACATGAGTGAGAACCGATTTAGTGCTGTGCCACTTCCTAAAGCCTGATTGGTGTTGGTTTAGAAGTTGGTAGTTCTCTATGTGGGCACAGAGTTGAGATTGCACAAATTTTTCTAGTAGTTTTGCTAAGGTGGGGGTGTTGGAAATGGGGAGGACGTTATTGAGATCAGATTTGTCAGCGTTAGCTTTTTTTAATATGGGTGTTACCTGAGCTGCTTTTAGGCCTTCTGGGATCATGCCTTGTGTTAGGGAAGTATTAACAAGCCTAGTCCATGTGGGGATCAGTGCATTCTTGAGTTCTTTGAAGATAGAAGGAGGCAGTGGGTCTCTGAAGTGGTTGGAAGGGTTGATATTCTGAAGAATCCTGAAGATATCATGTTCACTAAAAGTGGTAAAGGTGCACCATGATGCATTGTTCTTGGGATTTTTGGAGGTCGATTTACACCTCACAGAGGAGTCAACGGGTGAGGCAGCAATGGGAGTAGGTAGTAGCGCCTTCTTAGAGGCAAGGTCAATTGAGATGATTTGTGATTCCTCCATGAAGAAGGCGGCAAGATCATCGCAAGGGGGTGGGTTGCCACCAGGATCAGATTGGTCAGACCCAACGATTGATTGTTGTTTGACCAATTCGAAGAGTTTCTTGGGGCGGTTTGCAGCTTAATCCAGTTGGTGTCTAAAGTAAGTCGTCTTAGCACTCATGATTTGTTTGTTGTATTGGCTCCTGGCATCTCTAAGGAGTTTTAGTTGGTCCGAGGAGGGATTGACTCGCTATGACCGTTCAAATACCCTAAGGTTGTGGAGTTTTGAGTTTAGGTTTTCATTATACCAAGGTTTAGATATTTTTGTTGAGGCATTTTTTAGTTGGAGTGGAGCAATATTCTCCATGTTGTTGGAAATGGTTGAATTGTAGGCCTCGGTGAGTGATTGTACCTTAACTATATCAACTAGGAAGGAGAGGGCAGATTTACAATGGGCAGCCAGTACGTCAGTTTATAGCTCTTATGTCCCTTTTCCAGATCTTAGATTTTAGAGGTTGAGCTTTTTTCATCAATACCTTCCTGTTGATATAAAAGAGGATGCAATGGTGGTCGGACCAGTCACAAGGGGTGATGGAATCAATGGAGATAGATTGCTCTTTAGAAATAACGAGGTCTAACGTTTCTGCTTTGTTATGAGTTGGTTGGATACAGTGCTGAGTACCATGTTGATCAGTTAAGAAAGATTTAATGCAAGATACAGCGGGGTCGTTGGGGTTAGACCAACGAAGGTTGAAATCACCAAGGAAGAATTGTGATACCGCTGAGTCAATATTACTAGAGATGATTTCCATTAGTTGCTCAGTGAAAGGGAGATTGTCACCCGGGGGGTGTAAAAGGTGTGAAGTTTGCGAACCGGTAGGTTCATACTTGATATAGTGAGACAAAGGTATTCACAGGAGGTAGGCGTCGAGGAGTCTGATTGAGAAACCGAAAGTGTGTTTCTGTGAATACATGCTAGTTCCCCACCCAGTTTCGGATCTCTGTCAAGCCTAATTATGTCATGAGTGGGGGTACTAGGAGGTCTAAGAAAGGAGTGGAAGCTGAATTTAGCCAAGTTTCAATAAGGATGATAATGTCTAAATTGTTGTGTTGGATGAGGTTGAAGATATAGGTGGCATGTTTACTGGCTGACCTGCAGTCAATTACTACACATTTAAGACGGGGTGGATTTGAGAGGGGGGGCGACTGGGTGATGTTCACACAGGTGAGGTTGTTAGTATTACTGCAACTAAGTTTGCGACGGAGTTCTCTGCACAGGTTAGAAGGGATGGAAGGAATTTGTCTCGGAGGGTCTAGGTTAGGTTCTGACAAGGTCGAGCTAGAGTTGTGAGAGACATGTGGATAAGCGCTCGAACGGTGGAACTCAAATCAATTGTGACAGGCGTTAGCGTTGGGTAGTGGGATAAGTTTGGGAAAGGTTGTGTTAGTGTTGTGAGAGTCATGTGGATCAGTGGTCGAAGGTTGGGACTCATCTCCCATGTGACAGGCATTGGCGTTGAGTAGTGGGATAGATTCGGGGGTGGAGGGACCTAAAGGCTGGACTATGTGATCCGAAGTCTTAGAGGTCTCTCTAGGCCCGCTCGCGAAAGAGAGGAGAGAAATGATCATAGGGACGAGATCAATTGAAAGGGCTTTCATTTCATGTAGGTCAGAGGAGAGAAGGTGTAGCTGAGGAGATATATCAACAAGACAAAAAGTCAGGTGAGAGTGTTGGGCGAGGGGAGGCGGGAGTGGGGAAAAAACCATCTGCGATGGGGAACCTTGGGGATGGCCTTTAGGGGCTAGTGGGGGCAAACAATGCCCAGACGCCCAGACTCAAGTCTAGAGTGAAGCAGTGTTATAGGGTAGGGGAGGGGTACATCATCTGAAGTAAGAGAGGACTGTACGATTTTAGAGAGCAACTCCGCTCTAAAGTCTTCCTGTGTCAATTTGACAGTAGGAGAAGAGATTGAGGCCATTGAGACTCAAGGGAGCAACTCTGTTCTGCAGTCAACAAATGACAAACTGACCAAAGGTGAGGAAGATGAGGCCATTGGGGCTTGTGAGGGGGATCCATGTCTCGACTCAAGTCTAGTAAGAGGCAGAGTTATAGGGTTGGTGAGAGGGACAGTGTCTGTTACATGGGAGGACTGTACGACTTAAGAGGAAAGTATCTCCACTCTGGAGTCATTGTGTGTTGAGATGACAGTCAGTGAGGAGATAGAGGCCAAAGATTCGTCATCCAGTTTAGGAGGCGAAATAATGAGATGATGGGATCCAACTGGGGACAGGGTGGCTATGTGATTATCTAGCTGAGGTGTGGGATATAGGGAGAGTGGGGTGCTCATGACAGTTGAAGAGGGTGTTCTACTGAGTTGAGCATATGACTTGCGAGGAACACCTAGTAATGAACTGCATAACTACACTTTTTTTTCTTTCGAGTTTTATATAGCACAAACTTAACCTGAAGGTATCAGGTATCAGAGCGCTTTACATGAGCACCAGTTGTGTTATACAAAGACACCTAAATGAAAAACAATCAATCATGCAGACTTAGAGTTGTGAGGGACACCTAGAGGCACATTTACGAGGGCCTTACATCGTGCCTGCACCACACAACGTGATACATGGACAACGCAAGCTCCAAGTCATATTTTTGAAGCCATAAAAAACCGCTTTGTGTGGCTTTGAATACCTTCATAAATATGGAGTAATGCAACGCAGTGCAAATTGTTAAGATGCATTACTATGTGCAGGGGGTGCATTCCATGGGTGTTGTTGTGCGTTCTTCCACGCTAATTCTCTGGATTTTTGACACATTCACAGATTTACCAAGCCTGGTAAACCTGGGAATTTGCCAAAAACATACGCCTCTACAAGTGAGATATAACAAGGAGAATAGGTGCCCCTACCTGCACAAAAACAATCCTGCGTACAACACATGCACCATTGCATGATTGTGCAAGGATGGCTGCATTGGCACTAGACTGCTGAAACCCCTCCTGTGACCTCCAGAAAGACCCACACAGCTGGATTGCTGAGAGGTCATTAGAGGACATGCACCCTTTTTCTGCCACTCTGCAAACATGCTTCCTGGCGTACTACTGGTTGGAGGAAGAAGTGCACTTTAGTTCTGAGGCCCTCAGGAGTAAAGTGGAATTCATTCCTATACAAGTAGTGTTCCAAGAGGTGCATTTGCAGAGTGGTAGAGAAAGGGGGTATGACCCCCAAAGACCTCTCAGCAATCCCTCTGTTTGAGACTTGCTGGAGGTAAGAGGAGAGCTTGTTGACCCCAAGGACCCCCTGGTGTCAAGGGGACTTCATCCCCCAACCAGCAGCGCACCAGGAGGAGCATTTGCAGAGTAGTGGAGAACGGGGGCAGGGGCTCGGGCGAGTTGCCGTGCTTCTTTTACTTTTTTTTTTCTTAGGGAAGCATGCTGCTTGGCCCCACTTTGCTAGGCCGGTTTCGGCCCTGGTCATTTCATCCCCTGGAGCCAGTACTGAAATGGGGAGGGGGCCACATGGCCACACTCCCCAGGCTGATTTTGGCCCCATGTCCCCATGCCCCAGAGCCTGGCCTTTCTTTTTAAAATGTTGTTATTTTATAAAAGGGAGGGGGCCATGTGGCCCACTCTTGGGCCTATTTTGGCTCCATTTATTGATATTTTTTTAAAGTTAGGGAACCTCCTGATTTCCGCCCCTGGGGACTCCATTCCCCGTTGCCCAGCCTCTGTTGCGGGTGCTCTGGTCCTACCCGCTCTCATCTGTTCAGGACGGAAGGGGGGCCTAAGGCATCCATGGTCCCTGCTAGCTCCCAGCCTTCTGAGGGAACTGGCATTGCTTTTGGAAAGAGGGAGCTGCCTAACGTGCAGCTCCCTCTGTCTAAAAGCAATTCTGCTTTGCTTCAGTAAAGCAAGAGCATTTTACATGCTCTCCCTTACTCAAAGCAGACCAGAGTTGGCTATGGCTTGGCGGGAGTGGTAATGCTCCCGCCAAGTCATAGCTAACAGCAATGTCAAAGGGTGAGCACCCTGGTCCATTGCAGGAGCCGGCCCTGGGGGTGGTAATACCCAGGGCTGTGGGGGGCCATAAGGCACCCGGCATTATTACTAATTAAAACCCTGAGGGGGTGGTGGCCTATGAGCCAATGGTGAGGTGTAACAAGGAGCAATTTCGTTATTTCTTCTTGTTTTTTCCTTCTTCTATGAGTGCAGCATAATGCATAGAAAGAGGAAAATGCCTCTTAGGACTGTTTTTGTGCAAGAAGGGGCAGCTTTCTGCACAAAATCAATCCTGCGTACAAACAGGCACCCTTGCGCCATTGGGGCAAGGGTACCTGCATTGGCATTAGGCCACCAAAACTGGGCCAGCACTGGGGAAAAGGACAGGAATGCACCATATTGCATAAAGAGGATGCATTCCTGCTCTTTCACTTCACTTAGGCGTAGGGCAGGGCAGCAAGGTGTATGGCAAATCCCCGTAAATGAGAGCTGTAATGCTTTTTGTTATCCAGTCTGGAAAAACAGAATTCCAATCGTTGTGCCAGTCTGTAGAGATAATAATATAAGGCCACTATTGAATTAAGGCTCACATTTGGAAGTCCAGCATACTTTGATGAACTGCAACTGGAAAATGACACCATTGTGCTGAGAAATACAAGCTATGGGGCTTTTTCATGAGAGCCCTGCGTCACTTTTGCGCTATGTAAAGTGGTACATGTGTGACACTTGGCTCTCATTAAGATTTGTGAAGCCACGTAAAGCCACCCTGCATTGCTATGCATGGCCTCATAAATGATGAGTAAGGCTATGCAGTGCAAATCATTGCATCGCCGTACTCTACACCCGGTAGACGTTTTATGTGTGTTGTGGCGGGTCCTCCCATGAAGGGTGATGGTTTTTTTTGGCCTTTGTTGTTTAGTTCTTTTTTTTGGGCCTTTATTGTTTAGTTCTGGGAAACATGTGCATTTTCTAACGTAACATGCCATGTATGAATACACAGATGCCTTGCCTGTTACATTGTCTTGCAACAGCAGGTCATCTCTTGCACTTTCCTTACCAAAATATAACCGCCTATGTTTCTTTACTATGTTACAGTCACAACATGACATACCAAACTGAGGTTATTGATGTGTGCTTTTTCTGCTTTCTTTTCCTATTCCATTGATTTCTTCTAGCTGTGTAAATAGTGGGGTCACCTACAAGGCTGGAGAGAGGTATTAAAACACCACAAATTGGGTAAGATGACTTAATTATTACTTTTAACTCTTTGTTGTTGTAAAAATTGTTTCCCTTTCGATTTGGAGACCTTGCTATGTGTATATTAACAGGCAATTTCTACATAAGATGTATGGCCTCCTTGTTTTGTTTTGTCTATTTTGATTTTGTCTTTCAGATGAGACAGTGGACACATTCTTTTGCAATTCCTAGGCCATCGCTCACACATAAATCTATGGAAAAGTGGTTGCCCGAATATTTACTTACACATTTTTATATATATATGATTTTGATGCAGAGTGACTTACCATCTGGTCCTGAAGAATGGTCCTGAACCCTTCCTGGCGTCACTAAAGGGCAGAAACATGTTGACCTGCTCATGGGGTATATTTGTTGATAACCCCTAGTCCTCTCTCTTTTTAGTCCTATCCTAGGAGACCACAGAATAAGAGATATTTGGCCTCCTGGGTACAGTTTTAACTTTCTTCTGTGACACTCTGTCCCTCACCATCCCTACCCTTGGTTCCTTCCTTACAACACCTCAGCTCCTCTTCAAGCCCAGAAGAGTCGTAGCCCACATCAGTGACCTTGCGACCCTGGTGGGAGGAGAGAATCCTATGAGGAAGCATGTCACCCTTAGGTGAATGAGGGTTATTGTCCTAAAAGAGGTCTACTCCCATGAATAAGGCACATTCTGGGCCCAGTACCTTCAGTGTATCACAAACCGGGGATTTTTCTTTCTCCCCCCTTCTGCTCGATTTTGAGACATACTTTTAGTGACTTTACTCACCCATACAACACTCAGAGAATTTGACACTGTCCCAGATTTACAAAGTGATTTAAACCTGGAAAACCCTCAAATCCATATGCCTCCCAAGGTGAGGCGTAACAAGGGGACATATGTTTGTTTCTTCCTGTTTTTCCTCTTTCCATATGTGCTGCATTCTGCAGTACACATAGAAAGGAGGAAAATGCCTTGTAGGTTTGTTTTTGTGCAGGAAGGTGCCCCTTCCTGCACAAAAACAATCCTGCCTGCAACGGAGTCCACCTTGCACCATGGTGCAAGGGTACCTAAATTGGTGGTAGGCTGTCAAAACAGCACCACCGTAGGCAGAAATTACAGGAATGCACCGCATTGCTTAAATGTGGTACATTCCTGCCCTTTTACTTTGGTGAAGGGCAGTGCAGCAAAGTGCCTTGCTGCGAGGCCCTATGTCAAAATGACATAAATGAGACCCTCAATGCCACTAGTATCTCTCCAGATTGCAGTAGAATTCCTGTCTGAACAAGCCACTGCAGTGTACTCTGAAAACAGAAATTGATCATTTATTTATCTGCCTTACTTAGAATGAATGGGGAATATATTTTGGTTGCTCAGCAATAATTTTAGAAGAACAGAAAACACAATATATGTGCTCAAGTGCTATGTTGTTTTCAAGCAACAGTAAGCTAGTTGAGTAAAGATACATAGATAAGAAAACTACCTAGTAATCCGTAACATTCACAGATATAATTGGCTCATTCCAAGTGCACTTATTAGAAAGCATTTACATACAACGTTTTATAATAGAAATATCAGTGCCTCAGGGCAGGTGCACTTGGGCGAACTGATTCAACATGAGCTTTGTCCTATTGGTGACACCACCTATTGTGCAACAATATAAATTTGATTGGGATTCAGTCCAACGTGTGTTGTCTACCTGCCTGGATGTGTGCTGCGAATTTTTGTATGATTTGTGTGCTGATGATCTTTCAAAAAATATATATTAGCAGATTTAAAATGAAGCACATATAAAATAAAGAACATTTCATGAAAGGATTGTGTATTGTGGGATTTTATCGTCAGGCATTTGTTTCCTGCCTACTGCTCTTGTGGGCTGTTAACGTTGACCCTTAATAAAACTGGTAATTTTTCCTGGACTATCAGCGCTTTTATCATTAGACATTTTAGTGATTAGTGCTGATGAGCAGACTTCATCGACCCACCAATGTATCCGTCAGGATCAATTGGTGCTCAGCCAGACAGTGTACACACAGGGCTCAGGACTAAGGGGCATATTTACAAGCCCTGTGAGCCGCTGGAACGTCACTTTTTGTGACTTTATGGTGGTGCACAGGACGTAGCCATATCTACAAAGCCACATAAAGCCACCCTGCAAAGCTTTTCTTGGCTTTGCAGATATAAAGCAAGGCAAGGCAGCGAAAGTCGCTGCCTTGCCTTTCTCTGGGGGATATGTACAATAGAAGTGGCGGAGTGAGGCATTAGCCGTCATGGCTTAATGCCTCAATCCGCCACTTCTGAAACGCAAGGCTGCACCATATTTACAACGATATGGTGCAGCCTTGTGTTTCCCCCTGCATTGGTGCTACACTAAGCAGTGTAGCACCAAAGGCACCCTTGCACCATAGTACAAGGGTGTCTGCGTGCATGGGAGGATTGGTTATGTGTAGGAAGGTGTCCCTTCCTGCACATAAACAATCCTGAAATGCCATTGTGTGACTTTCATGTGTGCTGCTTAATGCAGTATACATGAAAGTCACAAAATGTTTTTTAAAGATTGTTTATTGTACAGGAAGGAGGACTTTCCTGTACATAAGCAATACATGGCATTTAGCTTTTTCCATGTGTGCTGCACAAGACAACACACATGAAAAAATCAAAAACGAGGAGAAATAATGCCTTTCTCCGTGTTTTGCCAACTTAAGACCAGGTTTTAACTTGTCTTAATAGTGGTACTGCCTCCTATGTACGCTGCCCTTGTACAGGGGGCAGCTTCAAAATTAATGGGTGTTGCGGTGGAAAACTCACCACAGCACCCACTACTCACCTCTTTTACGCAAACCATAGCATGAAAGGGTGCCTTATTTAGAAGGCAGCATTACGCCACGTTAAGTGGCTTAACGCTGCCTTGTAAATAAGGCTAAGGCCCTATCGCCACTACAACGTCGATAAAAGTGATGCTATGGTGGTGATAGGGGCTTGAACATATGTCCTTCTGGGTGAAAGAGGATTTCTATTGGTGTTCCTTTGGGTGTTCCCAATTAACACCCATGGAATTGGATTCTTCCCCAGATTTATGACATAGGGTAAACCAGGGGGTGTGCCAGAACCGTATGCCTCCATGCAGCAGGCGTAATGAGGAGAAATGTGTAAATGTTCTCGTTTTTTACTTTTTCTATGTGTGCTGCATTCTGCAGCACAAGTAGAAAGAGGAAAACAACTCTTGTGATTGTTTGCACCTTCCTGCATGAAAACAATTGTGCCAAGACACAGACACCTTTTTCACCATTGTGCAAGGGTGCCTGCAAGTGGTGCATGGCTGCAAAATGTGCTGGCTGAATATGACAGGAATGCAGCGTATCTTGTAAATATGGTGAATTCCTACCCTTTCAAATTGGCATAGCGCAGCTTAGCAAAATTATTTGCGATGCTGTCCTACGCCAATTCCTTGTAAATATGTCCTTAAGTGAGTGTGTTAAACTGGGTAAGAAAGGTGCAATCACAGTGAAGGAGCAAACAAGGCTGTGCTGAGTTGAGTGAGTATTGGAATCGAGATGTTTCGGTTGTTGGAAAGGTGGATTCTACTGCTACTAATGGGTAGCTGCAAGTAGGCCAAGTCCAGCATAAGCATCTGTTTGGAGTGACTGACACAGGAAGTTCAGCTGCCTGACATGTGGCAGTAACGTTCCTGAGCTATGCAACATACAATGGACTGTTACAATCACACAACATGGAGCCCAACATTTGAGCAACCTTTTCAATAGAAAGTGGCTATTTATTTTTATTTTAGTAGATGGTGCATTGTGTCTAAGCAGGTCGACTGTGACGGAAAAAGCTGTGACTCACATTAAGCAAGCTACTCCTGAAGTAAAAACATTTAGCATGACACGAACACCAAAGTTTCATGTCAAGCCACAGCTCTACCAGGAAATTTGATGACTGATATCAGCCATTGTTCTGAGTAAGACACACACACTTTCTTCATGTGTGCTTTATGGGAAGTTGACTGGAAGAATGTACATGTTCACTTCTCAATGATCATTGCATTAACTTCACTAGTGATGTGCACACCTTGCATTGCAGCTTAGACACCATCCAGCAAACACCAACCCATACACCCTTACATTCTTGGAAATGTAATTCATTGTAGCTTACCTGGTTGCTACCTACCTTGATGTAGTGGTAAATGCGTTGTTGTAAATGCATTGCGGTGGCCCCTAGTTTTAGTAGATGCATTCTGATTATGTTGTTCCTTTGGCCTTGCTAGCACAGTCCCATATAACACTCACATTCAAAATAAACAATTTAAAGGAAGATTGTATTTAATTCAATCTGTTTAAGAATTATTAAGGGTCATCAGGGCAAGACTGTGCAGGGCAGAGCTGACTCTATCAGGGGCCCCATGAAACGCTGGGCCCTTGGTCAGGGCCCACTTTGGTCATGCCTTAGAACGTCTCAGCAGTGTTCCAGCACATAGTCGGCTAGTCATCTTACTGGATCCGAAGGTCAGTGGGTCTCTTGTGACTGTTATGTGTTATAGAGCACGGAGCAAAACTTGCAGGAACTACGGAGCCGAGGAGTGAAGCCACTGCGTCATCTTAGTGTCAGACGATGGCATCCACATTCCTGGTTTAGGACATCGGGTTTGTTGTATCCCCGCCTGTGGCGTAACAGGCGTGCTCTGTCACGGACACGTGACCTTTGGAATAAATATGGGCCACGCACTGACGTACGCCAGTTGGCGACGGCGGAGTGAGCCATTGCCATATATATTTTATTTATTTTTAAGGGATTTTCGAAATACAGCTTCTGTCTGGCAGGCACGAAGGTCAATCGGGAGTTTGTTCCAGTGCTGACTAGCACAGACTTCAAAGGTCTTTCCTCCTGCACGTGTCCTTTTGAATCTAGGAATAGCAAGGAGAATTTGGGAGTTGGAGCGCAGTGTTCTGGCGTTTTGATATGGACGTAAGCTACTTTTCAAGTGGGCTGGACCTTTACTCTTGGAGGCTCTATAAGCCAGAGTCATGGCCTTGTATACACATCGTTTGGCAATGGGTAGCCAGTGTAATCTACGGAGGAGTGGGGAGATATATTGTCTGGGAGAAATTCTCTCCACCAGACGTGCCGCAGCGTTTTGAACAGTCTGGAGTTTTTTACATAAGCCTGCCGAAATGCCTAGGTACAGCATAATGATTGTGCCAGTGATTATTTCTAGGCCCGGAGTATTACCCCCAGTGCCCCTCACCTCACATCCCTCATGCGGTCTACCCGACACCAGGACACAACTGGGTTCAATTTTGAAGATTAATATTTCTTGTTCAGATTACCTCTTTTGTTAGTTGCCCTTGTGTCTTGAAGTATGAACATTGAATTCAGTGTGGCGTCAATAATCCATACACAGAACCAAAAAGCCTCAAAGGGGTTTTTGGACCTAAACCGAATCTTCCTGTTTTATAGACCAGCCCAAAAAGGCCCTCTCTGTGTGGAAATAAAAAAAGACGCGAATGAGTCCAAAGTAATGCCTGTGGTTTACACTGCTCTTGCCATCAAAATGACCCACGCACTGAAACTCAGAAGTATTATTCCGCCCCCAACATTTCCGTAAAGAAACTTCCAAGAGTTCCTAATTTTGATGTACTAACCAATTCTCACAGGTTTTTGTTTGTAAACTACGACCTTTTGGTGGGAATGCAAATGATGACAGAATAATTGCAATGTAATACTGTAGTAAACATTATTTTAATTAAAACATAAAATAATTATTGTTATTAGGAAACAGGAATGAATCATCGAAACGTTTGCATCTCTCACTAGCAGCTGTAATTCTTTCATAATTAAGAAGACATTAAAAGTTTGCTGATGCAGTAACATGTTTTATCACCTCAGGCAATATTTTGCTTTTTCTAAGTGTTTAATTGCTTGTTTCAAAATCTGCTAATTAATGAGGCAGTGGAAATGGAATACATGCCAGACAGCCCAAACTCTGCAACGAAAGAGTACTTTGGTGAATAGTCTACACATATAATTTAGCCTCTATTGAAAATCAGTGAAAGAATAACTAAAGCAAAGGAATTTGCAACTTAGTATGTGAGGCTCTGGATCTCAATGCATTAATTAACAACAACCTTCCTTTAAAGTGGCAGCCAGGCCTTTGTGGCCTATGATGGTGTTAAACAAAGGGCTACTTTGTTTAACGCCTCTCTTTTCTTCTTGGTTTCAGCACAGCTTCTTCATGGTCTAGTTGTTTATTCAGAAGAAAACCAAACCAATAGTAACGAATAAAAATCCTTTCATAAATGGAAACCGTTGACCATCTGTCCAGATCAGTTGTTCTTAACCCGTGGTTCGAGGACCAGTGGCTGCTACTCCGCTAATGCTGCTTTGCAGCAATGAAAGAAAGAAAAAATGAAATGATAATAACTTGATGTTATTATAATTGTATTTGTTCCTGCTGTGGCAGCATGGGGGCGGGCGCAGCGGCTCTGCTTACAGAGCAGCGCAGGGGAGGAGTGGTGGGCACACTGGAGTGCGCATGATGCTTTGGCCGGCCGTCTCGAACTGGCCAAACAGTCATGCGCAATTAGCATGTTCTCCACTTATTATAGCCTCGGTGGAGAACGTGCCCAGTCCCCCATTCCCCCATTTCACTGGCTAGCTACGACGCTTAGACCAATCATAACGCTGCATACCAGTGTTGTGATTTGCTCAGGAGAGTCTGGCTGCCTCCTGTTCAGCGGACGTGGAAGAGAGATGACATGGGAGAGATGGTGAGGAGGTAACCGTCTTTCTTTTTATACACCCCCATACCACATTCCCCCCGCCACCACAAGTCTGTGCCAGCCGCCACTCCCATTGACCTCTTAGAATGAAGTAGCATTAACAGATTAATAAACTGTATATAAATATAGCAGTAAAATGTAAATTTTTTAAATTAAGCACTTTCTGTAAATATAGAGGAATTTGAAATTGGTGGCTAAAATCTAAGGAACAAATGTATGAAAGATCTTATTTTGCCATGCACAGCGCGAGAGGATTTAGGGTGATGCAAAACCATAATTGAGATTTACCATGCCACACAGACCTACTATGCATACCCAGCGCTGATTGATAAATATAGAGTAACGGAAGACAGTAAAATTCACTGTCTTTCATTACTCCATGAGTATGGGCACAGTGTGGGTGTTCTCTCACATCCACCTGTGCATGCTGACACATTCCCAAATTTACCAACACTGGTAGACCTGGGAATGTGCCAGAATTGCATACTTCCCCACAAGAGGTGCAATGAGGAGAAATAGCTTTATTTCTTTATTTCTCCTCAATGTTTCCTCTTTCTACATGTGCTGCGTTGTGCAGCACATGTAGAAGGAGGGGAATACCTCTGAGGACTGTTTTTGTGCCGGAAGGTGCACCTTCCTGCACATAAACAATTCCACATATAACACAGGCACCCATGCATCATGGTGCAATGGTCCCTACATTGGTGCTAGCAGCAGGTCGTGCACAGAGAGCAGGAATGTGTTTAATACAATGCCCTCCTGCTCTCTCCCTTTCATGCAGTGCAGCAAGGTGGCTTGTTGAGTTGCATTGTGTGAACATTTATTAAATATGCCCCAAAGTTAGTATCCACAGATTGATTCATTGGAGCACTGCAAGTACATCAAACAGAATATGGTATGCATTATATGTGCCCTAAATTTAATTTAGAAAATATCTAACCTTTCCTTAAATTTTAAACTTTGAATTACATTTTTTGTGAATTAGATAAAAAAAATGTGGATTTGTTTGATGAATGCTAATTCTGTATTTTTTATGTGTATTATTTGTGGTTAAAATCATCTGCCATTCTTGGACTGAGGTTCCTGGCTTCCAGTAACTCCTCAGTGATGGTCTCAGATTCCAATAATATTTCAGTGGAGTTTCCCGAGTTCCTGTAATGGTTAAGTGGGGCTCCACATAAATCAAAAGTTTAAGAACCCCTGTTGTAGATACCACTGTTTGCTGACCGTGGGAATATAGGCAGTGATCAAATACAGGAAAAAGGCTACCTCCTGGAACACAACTCTAACCACAAAAGATATAGTTGACTCCTTATATAAGGCGCAATTATTCTTTACCTAGTCAAAGGTATTTGGAGCTCAAAATGACAATCCATTATTATTGGATGAAGTGGCCTTGGTATGACGATGTGTAAAATACATGTCAGCACAGAAGCACCATTAGGTGCAAAAAGGACAGCACCAAGATGACTAGACACTATCTCAAGAAGAGTCATACTGAGGACGCTATTGAGTTGTATAGTACTGAAAAATGTAAGCCACTTCAACCTGACATGACGAGGGCACAGCTAATGTATGAAAAACATTGAGCGTACAGGTTGAAGAAAAATTCACAGGGCTTATTGACGATATCCTATGGGCACAACTGACTGGACATGCATGAATAAAATCCAGGTGGTACGATTTGAATAATTAGAAATTCCACCGCAGAACAGCAAGGTTGACCTCATTTTTCTCTGTTAAACAATTTTTCATCTTAAAAGGTTATTAAATTATTTGCTCCCCTGGTGTGAAATTGACTAAAAGAAATTAGGTCCTGATGATCCATAGTGGGTGTGGCCTGGATTGACATAGCAAAACTCTGTAGATATTTGATATGGGCAGTAATTAGTGTAAAAACTACATGCCCCATGAATCCCCAGTAACTTTTCAAGATGAACCTATAAGATGACATAACCCATGCTGAGCAAGGAGAACAAATAACAAATCGCCACGTGGTGTTGCTGATCGGGAACTACAACCTTGTGTAAGAAGAAGAAGGAGACATATGACTGGGAGTGCCCCACATTGAGGAATTACTTGGTAATGGCATGAACCAAGCAGGATATGCCTAACAATGGCGCCCCTCAGGCTGTTAATGCCAGTGTGAACAGGATCAAGCACACAAGTTAGGCTGACAGCAGGAGAGAATGTAGGTTAGATTACCCAGCACACCTGCTTAATGAAGTAAGTAAAAGGGCACATGTTCTAGTGATGTATGAACTTTGAACCTCTTCTTAGGAAAAAGAGATATTATTTTCCTAAGCCGCATGTTACCACAAGTCACTATTGCGGTGTGGGCGAGAGTGAATTAAAATTTGTTTCCACTTTTTCCATTTTTAAATATCATCTACAACTGGATTCAGAGTATCCACCATTAAACCGATTCAAAAGAAATTAGGAATCACCTTAAGGAATGCAGTGACCAACATGTAATTTGTGTAGTATTTAGTATCATCCTTTTTTTGAAAAGGCGTGACTACATGAGTTGCCACCCCAACTCATTATCAGGAGTGTTGATAACTCTGCATGCGTTTCACATTTCACAGTGACATTGTTATCAAAATGATAATATCAAGATAAAATATCTGTGATTTTCCTAGATTGGCTCAAAATACGAGGTGAAGGTAGGAAATCAGTCTCTCACCTGGTGTAAGTTTGCAAACATAGGAAAAGACTATTAATTAGGGATCCATGTACAGACCTTAAGAATGCCCTCAACCAGGTTTTTGGCACATGAGCAGGCAGAAACATGTCTTCACTTTTAAGGATGATAGGGTCATGATACCCATAGAACATCTGTAGTTACCCCTTTTTTAGTCATACCTAAGGTACCACCCAATAAAGGAAATTCCTGCTGTATACCATAAGGAATTCTTAATTAACTTTCTAATCTAGATTCTTGCACTATCCAGG
Organism: Lissotriton vulgaris; assembly: GCF_964263255.1. Taxonomy (NCBI): domain Eukaryota; kingdom Metazoa; phylum Chordata; class Amphibia; order Caudata; family Salamandridae; genus Lissotriton; species Lissotriton vulgaris. The sequence continues at coordinate 1,254,861,292 of NC_141691.1, forward strand.
ATTTTTAGAACTCCCTCACTGGTGAGGTAGAGTCTACCTGGGTAGCACTATCTTACCAGGGTAGGGTAAGGTGGGCAATGATGAACCATGCCACAGTGCATGGGTGAGACTTCTTATCCAAAAACAAGGAACAGGCATTTTGAGTGCCTAGGCCCTTTGACTAGCTAGAGAATCAATTCATCCTGAATAAGGAGTCCACTCTAACCTTTGTGTCGTAGAACAAATGAAAACAGGAACTTCTGTTTTAGCAATCCCCTAAAAGGGACAGCCCTGCCCCAAAAGGGCCAGTCCAGCCTGAACCTCTAAATCAGGTTCCCTCTAAATGGAACCACAAGACATACTGGAGATAATTTAGACTATTTGGCATCTATTAGTGAAATTCAAGCTAAGTTCCTGTGGGTGAAAATGCTACAGACACCCCATCACTAGGAATGCCCATAGCGCAATGGATGTACCACAAAGAAAAATAAAACGCTAAGCAATGAAGTAGATGCTGTTGATATTAACAACTCCATACTATGGTTTGCACATGTTCCATTGTTATTGTTTCATCTCTCTTCATTTTCAGAGAGGGACTAACCATTTTCAAATCCATACTTTTCCCACACTAAAAGGAACCATTTCAACCAAAATGCTTCATAATACCGCCTCGGAACAGGGCCACAAGCAGCCCTCATGTTTGGGTCCAAATAATAATTATTTGCCCCTTTCATTAATGTTAAAGGTCAGAGAATGTAAACATAATTTTTGCCAGAAGGCAATACATTTATACATATATCTCCCCGGTTTGCCATGTGGGTGGATGAAAGATAAAAATGGACCCTTATCCCATCTCTCTGGGTTTGACCACATCTGAAGGAGTAACAGATAGACCCAAGCATTGACATGCCATGATGTAGATAAAGATGAAAAACACTGCTCTGGTGAGTGTCTCAGAAGCAAAGGTTTGGTCCTTGTAGCCACAAACTAAAAACAAAAGTAAACCTGGTACAGACATCCTGCTAACTAACTCCTATCTTGCTTAAAGGATGAGGCCCTTATTATATCCCCTCTGCATTGCCCAAAAGTGAAAGATCATTTGTAGTCCCACCCTAAAAGTAAGAGGTATATGGGATTAAACAAACTAACATGCCAGAAGCAGCAGTAAGCTGCCCAATGCCATCACCCCACAGTTACCAAATGTAAGGGGATTATTTACTATATCCCTCACTCCCTACACCACAAAAAAAGAGCCTGGGAGATTAGCCATTAGTGCTTATTATTGCCCACCCAGAGTGTGAAAATCTGACCAGATATTGCTCCCCCATCCCAGACTAATAGACAATTAATACAAAATAAAGGATGTGGTAATTGTGAATAGAAGCCTGCAACATCTGTGAACTGGCCTGGTCCTCCATGACCAGAACATTTTTATGAGCTATCGAAGAGAGGGCATCAAACAATTTTTAATAGTGTATTGTGTGTTGGGAAAGATACTTAAAAAGAATTCTAAATTACTAAACTTTTGGGAATTTTTTTCTAGTTTACAATCTATTTCTATTGCTATCCTGATGGGAAAGACACCCTCTAACATAGAAACCAAATCCATGATCAACCACCCATGCATGTGATCACACAAGGACAAACACCTTTAAAGTCTGTTGCACACAATCAAAAACACCAGGACACACTAGCAGACATCATGCATATTACTCATTTTTATAATTTCATATTGCATTAAATATTTTGCTGGCTATATTTTCATATTGTTCTGTTATTTCTTTTTTTACTTGTGCAAATATATTGTGATTAGTAATGATATTACAAAGGAAGTGCCTTTTTAGTGCATTACGGAGCATTCTACAGCACTTATAGAAAGAGAAAAACACCTCTAGTGATTGTTTTTGTGCAGGAAGGTGTCCCTTCCTGCACAAACAGAATCATCTCCGTAACGCAGGGACCCTTGCACCATGGTGCAAGGATGCCTGAGCAGGCACATGGCAGCCAATTGCGCACCATTGAAGGGGAGAGCTCAGGATATGTCTTATTTGCTGTAAATATGAAACATCCCTTTACGGGGCAGCCAAATGGATTTCCGCACTGCGCTTTGCTACTTTCTTGTAAATAAGGCCCTAGATGTATCAATTCCCCTTAGGACTGACATTTACCTAGAATGAGCTGTAGGTTTAGGCATAGATCAACAGTGCCCAAACCTTTGCAAATCTCAAACTTAACCCTGGAAAGTATCTGCTTCTCCTCTAACCACAGCTCTAATTTGGAGGCAATAATTCTGCCCAAGTTCTTACATGAATTGTCCAACAAGAAGATTGGACAGTAACAGCAGGGTAGATTTTTGTGCCCTTTCTTAAATATTGGAACTACCACACTTGCACCAGGATGGAATTAATTGGCTAGATAGAGCGACTCTTAAAACATCCATTATCAATGGTGCGCATTGAGAACAATTTCCTTGCGAGACTGCACCACAAGATCCAAATGAACCACGTTTCATTGCTGGAAAGCAGGGCAGGCAGCACCCTGTGTAGTGCCTTTTTCCACTTGGAATTTTATTTTGTTCAAACTTGAAGGGATTGAAAGCTGCCCCAGGGGTGGAAGAAGGTTGGTGCACTGCAAAGCCCAGAAAGCTTTGCGAAGAGACACGCCCACTGTGGCAGGTGTTGGAAATCTTAACCAAAGTGCGCAATAAAAACTGCTTCCAAATCCTTTCTGAACATTGCCTCTGAAGAAAGGTTGAGATTCCTGAAACGCGTCAGGCAGATTATAACTATTTGAAGATTGCATTTGCGAGTTGTCTGCTGGCAATGAAATGGATTAAAATACGAGTGCCTATTGACTTTATGTGGCTTCACTACGTTTTTTGGGGCTAACCTGCTTTGTTGGAATATATATATATATGTCATGTGATCAAGTCCTCCCTGTAAGGATGAAACGCGTCATGGCTGCCTTCGTTTGACTGTATGCTGAACCTGAAATAAACTGAGGCATTTTCTAACAGCTCTGTGGTCCGTGCTCTGTTTCTCTGTCCTGCGAGGGAGAAGCGGTGTCTGGAGTTTGCTGGTGATATATATATATATATATATATATACATATATATATATATATATATATATATATATATATCTCTTGCGAAAAAAGCTCCTGCTAGCAACCCTTCACCTTCGATAGGGGTGGCTCGAGCCGGCGGAGCAGCCGGATTCAATATGCATTCAAAAACGGCGTTCCTCACGAGCGCTCAGGCAAAGGACGTACAGACCACAATCCACTTGTCAGTCCAAATAGTTGATTTATTCCAACATAAATCTACGTACTACGAAAATGGCTAAACAACGAATACTTGAACATACTAGAGCCATAACGAACAAAGATAAACAGTACCCCATTGCTCGGCATTTTGAGAGTCACCATTTTTCCAATGCTAAACTTCTGAGATACTATATTATTGAACAGGTGATCCTATCTGCAAGAGATGGCAACCGTGCTTTAAAACTAAGACAACGAGAGTCGAGACATATTATAGGTCTCTGTACCCGTTTCCCGAAAGGACACAACCTCGATGAGGAATACAATGTACATTTACATGGTGAATGATTGTAGTTGAAACCACGAAGAGTGTATAGTTATATCCGCTTTTATATGCTTTTTCCAACAGGTTGAAAGGGAGGGACTCTGTCTCAGGCTTGCGACATCTGCACCCTATTCCTTTCAACGTTGGCCTTCTCCATTCTTCGCTCCAAGTATGTCTCTTCTTGTTATTTTGTATCGAATCACAGTGCACTTTGACTTTTATTATTTGTAACTTGGAATATGGGTTTTTCTTGGCTGTTCTATAACTTAGTACTCAAATTTGCCCCCTTTATATCAGGTGTATGTCTATTAACTATACATTACGGGTACACTTATTGGATTACGATTTGTATACTGGCAGTCTTTAGTTAGACCCACTATCTAGGGCATTACACCGTGACTCATTTACATACCCTTTTCCCACTAACCAGGGGATATGATACATTGTGCACTCCTGACACAATGTGATACTATTTAACATATATTCATTTATTTTCCCTCTCCCACTAACCAGGGAACTGACACGCATGAGGGCGGACTCTACCCTAAGGGTGCACACGGGGCAGTGACAGACAAACAGTACATTCTGCCAATCTGCCAATGCATACTGTGGCGTATTGCGCTACTATGGCAACCGCTACGACACGTGACCCGTAACTAACGCCGGCTTAAATTTAAATTTAATTTCAACTATCACAGCCAGCACATTACACGTAGACATGACGTATGTACATGGTACCATGCCAGTTCATTACCGTTATTAACAAGGTTCATATCGTATGATTGTAACAATACTTGGGATGTGTACAAATCGTTTATTTATTGTTTTCATCAACAGACTTTGACAGACATTTAATGTAAGATATGTACATACCTGATAAATTGTTACCATGCCTGACTAACTACAATATGGCGCCTTTAATTACAACTTTAGGTTCGTTAGTCCGTTGTTGATGTTTACATGTGTACACACGGTAAAAACAGCAAACTTTCAGAGTACTATTGTGTGCACAAGCACTCATGGAGTGCGAAACGCGTCACGTAGGGCTTATGGCGTGAATAAACCCTACCTTTTTGACAGACCTGCAGTCTAAGTGTGGATTATTGTTGTACCTGAGTGCACGTTTGGAACGCCGCTTTGGACTACATATATATATATATATATATATATATATATATATATATATATATATATATATATATATATATATATATATATATATATATATATATATCAAGACCAAACAGTCCCCCACTTCTTGAGAGACAAGAGCCACACAGGTAAGTTGGAATCCTTTTCGTTTAATTACAGTTTGCAGGAAAAGCGACTGACATAATGCATTTCGGCATCACTGCCTTCCTCAGATGTCTCGTGCCCTTTTCACTCGTATTAACTGTCTGCTTTTAAAATCAAAGCGTCTCACATGGATTGGAGGAGACACTCTTGCCTGTTTTGGAGGGCCGATGCTCCAGACTCGCTGCCCCGAGTCTTTTCGCCACAAAAAATCATGTGGAAGTCCTTGCCCCAGTGGGCGGTGTCCGCAGCTGCACCTCCAAAGCCCGGATTTTGAATGCAGGAACGGAGCGGGATTCCCGTACCTTTCATCCCACCTGCACTGCCCACAACGTGGCAAGGCGCCCACCGCTTCAGTGAGCATGGGCACTATCGTGCGGTCATGACCCAGTGTAATCCAGCCTGTCGATCGCTGTGGTACCAGGTGGTTTGGCGGTTTCCCAAGCACTTTGAGACACACCACTTTTTTTGCCACACTCCGCCAAACTTTCTTTAGGGATGGGGGCTCCTGTGCTTGTGGCCAGCACTACACACCAAGACCAAACAGTCCCCCACTTCTTGAGAGACAAGAGCTACACAGGTAAGTTGGAATCCTTTTCGTTTAATTACAGTTTGCAGGAAAAGCGACTGACATAATGCATTTTGGCATCACTGCCTTCCTCAGATGTCTCGTGCCCTTTTCACTCGTATTAACTGTCTGCTTTTAAAATCAAAGCGTCTCACATGGATTGGAGGAGACACTCTTGCCTGTTTTGGAGGGCTGATGTTCCAGACTCGCTGCCCCGAGTCTTTTCGCCACGGAAAATCATGTGGAAGTCCTTGCCCCAGTGGGCGGTGTCCGCAGCTGCACCTCCAAAGCCTGGATTTTGAATGCAGGAACGGAGCGGGATTCCCGTACCTTTCATCCAACCTGCACTGCCCACAACGTGGCAAGGCGCCCACCGCTTCAGTGAGCATGGGCACTATCATGCGGTCATGACCCAGTGTAATCCAGCCTGTCGATCGCTGTGGCACCAGGTGGTTTGGCGGTTTCCCAAGCACTTTGAGACACACCACTTTTTTTGCCACACTCCGCCAAACTTTCTTTAGGGATGGGGGCTCCTGTGCTTGTGGCCAGCACTACACACCAAGACCAAACAGCCCCCCACTTCTTGAGAGACAAGAGCCATACAGGTAAGTTGGAATCCTTTTCGTTTAATTACAGTTTGCTGGAAAAGCGACTGACATAATGCATTTCGGCATCACTGCCTTCCTCAGATGTCTCGTGCCCTTTTCACTCGTATTAACTGTCTGCTTTTAAAATCAAAGCGTCTCACATGGATTGGAGGAGACACTCTTGCCTGTTTTGGAGGGCCGATGTTCCAGACTCGCTGCCCCGAGTCTTTTCGCCACGGAAAATCATGTGGAAGTCCTTGCCCCAGTGGGCGGTGTCCGCAGCTGCACCTCCAAAGCCTGGATTTTGAATGCAGAAACGGAGCGGGATTCCCGTACCTTTCATCCCACCTGCACTGCCCACAACGTGGCAAGGCGCCCACCGCTTCAGTGAGCATGGGCACTATCATGCGGTCATGACCCAGTGTAATCCAGCCTGTCGATCGCTGTGGCACCAGGTGGTTTGGCGGTTTCCCAAGCACTTTGAGACACACCACTTTTTTTGCCACACTCCGCCAAACTTTCTTTAGGGATGGGGGCTCCTGTGCTTGTGGCCAGCACTACACACCAAGACCAAACAGTCCCCCACTTCTTGAGAGACAAGAGCCACACAGGTAAGTTGGAATCCTTTTCGTTTAATTACAGTTTGCAGGAAAAGCGACTGACATAATGCATTTCGGCATCACTGCCTTCCTCAGATGTCTTGTGCCCTTTTCACTCGTATTAACTGTCTGCTTTTAAAATCAAAGCGTCTCACATGGATTGGAGGAGACACTCTTGCCTGTTTTGGAGGGCCGATGTTCCAGACTCGCTGCCCTGAGTCTTTTCAACACGGAAAATCGTGTGGAAGTCCTTGCCCCAGTGGGCGGTGTCCGCAGCTGCACCTCCAAAGCCCGGATTTTGAATGCAGGAACGGAGCGGGATTCCCGTACCTTTCATCCCACCTGCACTGCCCACAACGTGGCAAGGCGCCCACCGCTTCAGTGAGCATGGGCACTATCATGCGGTCATGACCCAGTGTAATCCAGCCTGTTGATCGCTGTGGCACCAGGTGGTTTGGCGGTTTCCCAAGCACTTTGAGACACACCACTTTTTTTGCCACACTCCGCCAAACTTTCTTTAGGGATGGGGGCTCCTGTGCTTGTGGCCAGCACTACACACCAAGACCAAACAGTCCCCCACTTCTTGAGAGACAAGAGCCACACAGGTAAGTTGGAATCCTTTTCATTTAATTACAGTTTGCAGGAAAAGCGACTGACATAATGCATTTCGGCATCACTGCCTTCCTCAGATGTCTCGTGCCCTTTTCACTCGTATTAACTGTCTGCTTTTAAAATCAAAGCGTCTCATATGGATTGGAGGAGACACTCTTGCCTGTTTTGGAGGGCCGATGTTCCAGACTCGCTGCCCCGAGTCTTTTCGCCACGGAAAATCATGTGGAAGTCCTTGCCCCAGTGGGCGGTGTCCGCAGCTGCACCTCCAAAGCCCGGATTTTGAATGCAGGAACGGAGCGGGATTCCCGTACCTTTCATCCCACCTGCACTGCCCACAACGTGGCAAGGCGCCCACCGCTTCAGTGAGCATGGGCACTATCATGCGGTCATGACCCAGTGTAATCCAGCCTGTCGATCGCTGTGGCACCAGGTGGTTTGGCGGTTTCCCAAGCACTTTGAGACACACCACTTTTTTTGCCACACTCCGCCAAACTTTCTTTAGGGATGGGGGCTCCTGTGCTTGTGGCCAGCACTACACACCAAGACCAAACAGTCCCCCACTTCTTGAGAGACAAGAGCCACACAGGTAAGTTGGAATCCTAATATATATATTACCTACTGGCGGTCGCCAGTAGGTATATATAGTTAGGATTTCTTTCCTATGGGATTTTTGAAAATTCTATGTCGAATAACTTTGGCGTTTGTGGACGGAATTGGCTGAAAGTTTCAGGAAAATGGCACATTTTGTTTTTGAGAAGCCCTTGTAAATTTGGGGCGCCGAAAAAAAGGGGGGTCCCAAAACGCGTTTTTCCCATTCATTTTTCCATAGGGCGGTTGGAATCACTTTTAGCTCGAACGGCTGAATGGATTTACACGAAACTTGGCAAAATTGTAGATATGGTTTGCCCGATGTGCCTTTGCTATGTCTTAAAATATGTGCTCCAGTGGATTTTGAGAAATTAACGTTTTAAAAAACAGATATATCTGTGACAGCCACCCGGTTAGCACCCCGGTTCGCGTACCTGACGTGTAACGCAACTTCGCTAGGAGAAGCGGATTGGCTCCCCGGTGACTGTGAACATTCTAAACAGTCCGGAGCGGCCGCCATCTTGTGTCTCGGTAGGATCGAGACACAAGATGTGGCAAAAACAAAGGGGGAAATGAGCATAAGGGGGCAGAGTACATCCTCCCTGACCCCCTACGTTTGATGGGGGGGCTTTAAAAGGGCCCCGCGGGGAAAAAAGAAATAATTTTTATTATCGTTTTTTTGCGGGGGAAGCGCTCGGTACGCGCACCGGGAAGCGGTCCGGGAAGCATAATATAGGGAAAATAGGATGAAACAATGTTCAAATAATGTATGTATATTGATTGTTCTTTTTGTTGTATTTTTTTTTATTTTTTTTATTTAAGTACTAACATGTAGGTACCAATGCAGAGTCTAAAAATAAAAATACACCGTTTCCTTTGTAGATATCTTGCATGTTGTTTCAGAAGTTATTGTGGTATATGGAATTCATAGCGTAGTCTGTCAGGAAAGCAGACACACCATGGAGCCAGGAGATGATAAAGAGATGTTAAATACACATTGGAGATAATATAGTGGGAGAAAGGAAGTAACTATGAGCAAACTTACTATGTAACACAAAAAAGTTGCACAGTATATTTAAAGTCTGATTTTACATTATAATCAATTTGGTACTAGTTTAAAAAATACATATAAAAATGAATAATGTCTCAAACAATTTTTGAATTATTAAATATAAATTTATTTCTCTTATTCGTTTTCAAAATTTAAAAGAACTTCTAATAATTGATTGTCAGAAATGTTCTCATTTTCAATCAGGTAATCTACTGATTCTACACATTGCAGAAGTTCAAAGTCCCGTGATTCATCAAAGAATTCAGAGTCATTGGGTTCATTTTCTGTATCTTTGTTGCTTTCCGGAACAATTTTGATGGTATTTTTTCGCTCTCCTTCCATTTTTGTGCTGTAAATTGAATTTAAAAATAATATATCAGTACAGATAGGGCACTGTTGGGTTTAAGTACAGACAGGTAGTTTGGTTTTTTAAACAGTGATTTTATCTTTGGGCAGTGTATGGTATCAGACTGGAAGTAGAAATATAAAAAAATGTATGTGATAAAGCCTAAGTAAATTCTTAATTATACAAGACAAGACTAACTCAATCCATAACTAAAACAGAGAAGTCTATCTTATTCTATAACTATTACAGAGGGATAGTATATAACTATCAGAAAATGTTTTCCTAATTAACTTAAAGTGCACAACATACTTCAGTATTTAAAATAACATCTTACCTTTCAAAAAGAAGTTTAAGTTCTCAGTTGAAATGCACTTGATATGTACTTCAGGAAGTAGTAGTCAAAATGGCTGTGTTTCTCTCTCTTTCTTTATATATTTTCAGGTACATAACCAATCAAATGTCATGAAATAATAGAAGATATTGAAAGTAGCATTTTAATTGGTTGTCAATTCTAACACTTCATAAGTGTTTTTGTTAGGTAATTTACCTCAGGATATTTAGTCAGGCTTACAGCATAATTTTCTCAATGGAATTCCATCAAATTTGGGTAAATGGTAGGGACTGCTATGTAGTAGGGCCTATTCTATATTTGATGAAAGTGTCTGTAGTGGTTTTACTGTAAATTACTTTCCCACCTTTTTTTATCGAGCGCTCACCGGTGCGCTCCCCGGGACGCGAACCGGCAGCGTTACAGGAGTCCTCCATTTTGTGTATCGGTAGAATTGAGACACAAGATGGAGGACAAACAATGTTCGGAATGGGTAGAAGGGGGCACGGTAGACACTTTGTGACCCTCTAGGTTTTCTGAGGGGGGCTTAGGACGCTGATGTATGCAAAAATAAAAATAAAAAATTGGAAAATTTCGCGGGGGGAGCGCCCGGTACGCGCACCGGTAAGCGAACCGGGGAGCGTACTTTGGTGAAAAAAAAAAGTTAGAAAAAGATAAACGTTTTGAATGATCAGAGGTAGGGTAGCTCTGAAAAGAGCTATTGGGTTCTGTGGCTAATTTAGGTACCTACAAGTAGGTTCCAATGCACAGTTTTAAATAAAGGAGGAATATTCTATTCCCCTCATCAGAGAAGTGCACACCATCTCTTCTGTAGATGTCTTGAATGTTGTAACGCATTTTATTGTTGTACATTAAACCCATTCCATAGTCTCTCATGTAAGCAGAAACAGATTTATTCACATGTTTCCGTGCTTTCTCAAATTGTGGAAAAAATTGGTTGGATCACTTCCATTTCTGTCTTTGGCATATATTGGAATATACCAAGGCAGTTTGGGGAAAAAGTGCCATCAATTGATGAAAGGTGTCCTTTAAAAGCATTTCCAGACCAACCCCAGTCATAGTGCCCAAATCATTTCCACCACAGTGCACTATTAAGAGGTCAGGGTTTGGCAAATGCATAAAAAAATTATATTAAAAACATATAAAATATATTTTTCATTTAAAAGAATAATACATTTTACAGCTTTTGATATTTGCTATTAAAAAAAACATTGAAATTCACTGAAAAAACCATAGGTTATAGACCATATATAGTTAGGAATTAGCATTTACAAAACCTTGAAAATTCAATAAAAAAACCATAGGTTATAGACCATATATAGTTAGGGATTAGCATTTACAAAACCTTATTTTACTCACACAAAACCATTGAAATTCGCATATATAGTTAGTTGCACTAACTATATATCGCGCACCCGCAATCCACTGCTGATGATGTCACATATTACATCATTCATGACATGGTCAGTGACATCACTGATGACATCACTGATGACAACTCAAATGACATCACTGACAACATCACAGATGACATCATTCATGTGTTAATACGATGAACCTCTACAGACTCTGATATAACCTTAGATACACTCAGTGAAAACAGACACTCACAGATTGTCACTCATCCATGGAGTTACTCATACACCTAGACAGTCATGCAAAGAATCAATCACACCTCCATTTCCTCAACTATACAGTTATACACACCTTACTTATTGAAACATATTGTAACACATATTTACTCTCTTATACAATCACTGATACGAGTTTTCAATGATCCATGCAGCCACTCACACATTCACTGGCTCTTAAACACAGTCATTTATATATGTCAACTCTCACATTGATGAGTGACAATCTGTGAGTGTCTGTTTTCACTGAGTGTATCTAAGGTTATATCAGAGTCTGTAGAGGTTCATCGTATTAACACATGAATGATGTCATCTGTGATGTTGTCAGTGATGTCATTTGAGTTGTCATCAGATGTTGTCAGTGATGTCATTTGAGTTGTCATCACTGATGTCATCAGTGATGTCACTGACCATGTCATGAATGATGTAATATGTGACATCATCAGCAGTGGATTGGGGGTGCGCGATATATAGTTAGTGCAACTAACTATATATGCGAATTTCAATGGTTTTGTGTGAGTAAAATAAGGTTTTGTAAATGCTAATCCCTAACTATATATGGTCTATAACCTATGTTTTTTTAATTGAATATATATATATATATATATATATATATATATATATATATATATATATATATATATATATATATATATATATATATATATATATATATATATATATATATATATATATGTATGTATATTACCTACTGGCGATAGCCAGTAGGTATATATAGTTAGGACCTACTTACCATAGGAAATGCCGAACATTCTATTGGGAATAACTTTGGCGCCGATTGAGGGATCTGATTGTAGTTTTCCTCAAACTTGCCTCGCTGCGCTCTGCTCCTTCCCTGAAAGTTTCGGGGGGATTCGTCAAGCAGGGGCCGAGATAAAGGGGGGGTCCCAAAACGTGTTTTCCCCATGTTAATTTCCATAGGGACATTCTGACAAGGCTACAGGTCGAACGGCTGAACGGAATTACACCAAACTTGGCAAAATGGTAGACCCTGGTATGGCGTAGTGCCTTTTGTATGTTTGGTGTAAATCCGTCCAGTAGTTTTGAGAAAATTGAATGTGAAAATGAGTCCAATGCAATTTTGCATTGGACCTTTAGACACAGCTACTGCCCGAACGGCTGAATGGAATTACTGCAAACTTGGCAAAATTGTAAAGACTGATATGCAATAATTTATTTTGCATATTTGGTAAAAATCCCTCCAGTAATTGTTGAGAAAATCGACTTTTTTCAAATGATTCATCTATAGGCGGGACACAGTGCACGCTCGTGCGCGCACCGTCCTTGCACCGTCCTTGCACGTGCACGGACCTTAGCGTGCGCACTTGGAATTCTGATTGGCTGTTGGACGTCTGTCAACATTCCAAAACAGAAATTGTTGGCAGCCATCATGTGCCTCGGTAGACTGAGGCACAGGAAAGCAGAAAAACAAACATGTAGAACTCAAAAAGGGGGCAGGGTAGAAGTTTCCTGACCCCCTAGGCCTGCTCAGGGGGTCCCACAAGGCACCCCCAGGCCCCAAATGTTTGTTTTTTTTTTTCGAAAAATCGCGGGGGTACGAGCAATGTGCGTGCACAGTACGAGTACCGTACGAGTACCGTACGCGCACCGTGCGAGCACCCCGTGATTTTTCGAAAAAGAAAAATTTGTTTTTGGGCCTGGGGGGGGACTTGTGGGACCCCCTGAGCAGGCCTAGGGGGTCAGGGTGCTTCTACCCTGCCCCCTTTGCGTGTTTTGCACCTTTGTTTCACTGCTTTCCTGTGCCTTGGTTCTACCGAGGCACAAGATGGCTGCCAACACTTCCTGGTTTGGAGTGTTGACAGACAGTGGCAGCCAATCAGCATGCATTTCACAGGAAAGCAGCATGCTCATTGGCTGTCAACACTTCTAACCAGGAAGTGTTGGCATTCATCTTGTGCTAGGTGGACCGAGGCACAAAAGAAGCAGAGCTCACAGCCCACACAGCTCTCACAGCCCACACAGCTCTCACAGTCCACACAGCTCTCACAGCCCACACAGCTCTCATAGCTCTCACAGCTCAAACAGCCCACACAGCCCTCACAGCCCACACAGCTCTCACAGCTCTCACAGCCCACACCCTCACAGCCCAAACAGCTCTCACAGCCCACACAGCTCTCACAGCCCACACAGCTCTCACAGTCCACACAGCTCTCACAGCCCACACAGCCCTCACAGCCCACACAGCCCTCATAGCCCACACAGCCCACATAGCTCTAACAGCCCACACAGCTCTCACAGCCCACACAGCCCTCACAGCCCACACAGATCACATCCCACACAGCTCTCACAGCTCTCACAGCCCACACAGCTCTCACAGCACACTTAGCTCTCACAGCCCACACATCTCTCAAAGCCCACATAGCTCTCACAGCCCTCACAGCCCACACAGCCCTCACAGCCCACACAGCTATCACAGCCCAGCCAGCTCTCACAGCCCACACAGCCCACACAGCTTTCACAGCCCACACAGCTCTCACAGCTCTCAGAGCACGCACAGCCCACACTCTCACAGCCCAAACAGCTCTCACAACCTACACAGCTCTCACAGCCCACACAGCTCTCACAGCCCACACAGCTCTCACAGCCCACACAGCCCACACAGCTCTGGCAAAGATAATACCAGCAGCAAACAAGCACTGGCAAAGACAATAACGGCAGCAAACAAACACTGACAAAGACAATAACGGCAGAAAAAAAACACTGGCAAAGACAATAACGGCAGCAAAGAAACACAGGCAAAGGCAATACCAGCAGCGAACAAACACTGGCAAAGATAATACAATCAGGGGGGCAGGGGCACGAAAAATGGCAAAATCAGGGGAAAGAAGGCCTGACAAACGGCACAATCAGGGGGCAGAAGGCAAGAAAAAACGGCACAATTAGTGGCAGAAGGCAAGAAATACGGCAGAATCAGGGAGCAGAAGGCAAAAAATATGGCACAATCAGGGTGCAGAAGGCAAGAAATATGGCACAATCAGGGGGGCAGAAGCCAAGAAATACGGCACAATCAGGGGGGCAGAAGGCAAGAAATACGGCACAATCAGAGAGCATCTTGCTCCGGTCCAAAAATTGGATCTCTAGGGCTGCTCAGGTTGTCCCACAAGGATATTAACATATTTAAATGTTATCCGCTAATAGAATTAGCATTTGAAAAAACCTTGCAAATTCACTGAAAAAAACATAGGTTTCAGGCCTTATTTAGTTAGGAATTAGCATTTAAAAAACCTTGCAAATTCACTGAAAAAACCATAGGTTTCAGGTCATATATAGTTAGGAATTAGCATTTAAAAAACCTTGCAAATTCACTTAAAAAACCATAGGTTTCAGGTCATATATAGTTAGGTATTAGTATTTAAAAAAAACGTGCAAATTCACTGAAAAAAACATAGGTTTCAGGCCTCATATAATTAGGAATTAGCATTTAAAAAACATTGAAATTGCTCCTATATAGTTAGTTGTACTAACTATATTTTGCGCACCCTCAATCCACTGCTGATGATGTCACATATTACATCATTCATGACATGGTCAGTGACATCACTGATGACATCACTGATGACATCTCAAATGACATCACTGATGACATCTCATTTGACATCACTGATCACATCACTGATGATATCATTCATGTGATAATACGATGCACGTCTTTACACTCTAATATAACCTTTGATACACCCAGTGTTAAATACAGACTACCATTCTTGAAACCATTGACACGCCAATACCAGTTACTACATACTCAAACACTGATTCCTAGGTCTATAGACACATCCACTCATTTACCCATAGAATCACTCATACATACAGTCACTCACCAATACAACACTATCATCTGCACTCAAACACCTATACAGACACTCACACACTCCACTCATCCATGGAGTTACTCACACACCTAGTCAGTCATGCAAAGAATCAATCACACTTCCATTTCCTCAACTATACAGTTATACACACAACACCTTACTTATTCAAACATATACTAACACATACTTACTCTCTTATACAATCACTGATACAAGTACACAATGATCCATACAGCCACTCACACAATCACTGGCTCTCATGTATAGTCATTTATATATGGCAACTCTCACATGCACTGTGTTTTACAAATGTATTTACTTGGACATGTAGCACTACGATATCCATTCACTCACCAACACACCCATGCACACAGTCAACCGCCCATACAGCTGTTTCCACATGCACTCTTGAACCCATACACCTAGTGAATCAACTGCTCCCACATCTATGCACAGACTCACACACCTCCCAGCCACCCACACACACTCACTCTCCCAAACAAATACTTGGACATCCAATCAATAACCCATATAGCTACTCATATAGCTACTGATCAACACATGCAGCAGCTTACACAACAACAGACATACTGATGCACACATTCAGACAGTTGAGTCACTAACCCATGCATTCAGTAAGACACATTTAATCACTCACTCATACAGTCAGTCACGCACCTACTAAATCCTTCATCCAGACACTTATACAACCACTCATTCTTCATTATGTAAAACATATTTAAACTTTACAGAAACATATAGTCACTGGATGATGTCATCAGTGATGTCATCAGTGATGTCACTGACCATGTCATGAATTATGTAATATGTGACATCATCAGCAGTGGATTGCGGGTGCGCGAAATATAGTTAGTACAACTAACTATATAGGAGCAATTTCAATGTTTTTTTAAATGCTAATTCCTAACTATATATGGCCTGAAACCTATGGTTTTTTCAGTGAATATATATATATATATATATATATATATATATATATATATATATATATATATATATATATATATATATACATATATATATATACATATATATATATATATATATATACATATATATATATATATATGTATATATATATATATATATATATATATATATATATATATTCACTGAAAAAACCATAGGTTATAGACCATATATAGTTAGGGATTAGCATTTAAAAAACCTTATTTTACTCGCACAAAACCATTGAAATTCCATATATAGTTAGATGCACTAACTATATATCGCGGACCCGCAATCCACTGCTAATGATGTCACATATTACATCATTCATGACATGGTCAGTGACATCACTGATGACATCACTGATGACATCTCAAATGACATCACTGATGACATCTCAAATGACATCACTGATGACATCACTGATGACAACACCCAGTGACTGTATGTTTCTGTAAAGTTAAAATATGTCTTACATATTGAAGAATGAGTGGATGTATAAGTGTCTGGATGAAGGATTTAGTAGGTGCATGACTGACTGTATGAGAGAATGATTAAATGTGTCTCACTGAGTGCATGGGTTAGTGATTAAAGTGTCTTAATTTGGCAATCATTATTTATGTTCTTCTGTAAACTGCTGCATGTTTAAATCAGTAGCTATATCAGTAACTATATGGGTTATTGAATGGTTGCCCAAGTATTTGTATGGGAGACTGAGTATGTGTGTGGGTGGCTGGGAGGTGTATAACCCTGTGCATAGATGTGTGAGCAGTTGATTCCCTAGGTGTATGGGTTCAAAAGTGCATGTAGAAACAGCTGTATGGACAGTTGACTGTGTGCATGAGTATATTGGTGAGTGAATGGATATCTCAGTTCTACATGTCAAAGTAAGTACATATGTAAAACACACTCCATGTGAGAGTTGACATATATAAATAACTGAACATAAGAGCCAGTGAATGTGAGAGTGGCTGTATGAATCATTGTGAACTTGTATCAAGGATTGTATAAGACAGTAAATATGTGTTAGTATATGTTTGAATAAGTAAGGTGTGTATAACTGTATAGTTGAGGAAATGGAGGTGTGATTGATTCTTTGCATGACTGACTAGGTGTGTGGGTAACTCCATGGATGTGTGACAGTCTGTGAGTGCCTGTTTACACTGAGTGTATCTAAGGTTATATTAGAGTCTGAAGATGTATTATCACATAAATGATATCATCAGTGATGTAATCAGTAATGTCAAATGAGATGTCAGTGATGTCATCAGTGATGTCATTTGAGATGTCATCAGTGATGTCATTTGAGATGTCATCAGTGATGTCATCAGTGATGTCACTGACCATGTCATGAATGATGTAATATGTGACATCATTAGCAGTGGATTGCGGGTCCGCGATATATAGTTAGTGCATCTAACTATATATGGAATTTCAAAGGTTTTGTGCGAGTAAAATAAGGTTTTTTAAATGCTAATCCCTAACTATATATGGTCTATAACCTATGGTTTTTTCAGTGAATTTTCAAGGTTTTGTAAATGCAAATTCCTAACTATATATGGTCTATAACCTATGGTTTTTTCTGTGAATTTCATTGGTTTTTTAAAAGCTAATATCTATAGCTGTAAAATATATTCTTTATTAAGTGACGTATCACGTAGCCCGTGAGACGCCTCATGATACATCGCATAACCGTGACGTATCGTCTCTGCAGCGCAAACCAAACCCAAAACGTAAGCGCGCCAGAACACGCTTAAAGATATATATATATTTTTTTAACCTTAATTAGACAAAATCCACACGTGCACATATCACAAACGTTCAAAAAACACAATATGTCGGACTCCCGTTACGCTGCCGGTTAGCTGCCCGGTTAACGTACCAGGAAGCACCTTTACCGCGAAAAATCGCAAATTTTTTTCACCCCCCAGGGAACTTTAATAGCCCCCTCATCAATCCTAGGGGTTCAGGAGGGGTTTGCCTTACCCCTTTCATTCATTTACACCTTTTTTTTTTTCCACCTCTTGTCTCTCGATCCCACAGAGAGACAAGATGGCGGCCGCTCCAGACTGTTTACAATGATAACAGCCAATCAGCTTCTCCTCAGACTCCCGTTACACTGCCGGTTAGCTGTCCGGTTAGCTGCCCGGTTCGCGTACCAAGACGCGTCTCTACGGCGAAAAAATCGGAATTTTTTTTTTTTGGGCCCAGCGTAGCTCTATAATATCCCCTCATCAATCCTAGGGGGTCAGAAGGGGTCTACCTTGCCCTTTTCCTTCATTTTCCCCTTTGTTTTGGCCTCCTCTTGTCTCTCGATCCTACCGAGAGACAAGATGGCGGCCGCTCCGGACTGTTTACAATGTTGACAGCCAATCAGCTACTCGTCAGACTCCCGTTACACTGCCGGTTAGCTTCCCGGTTAGCTGCCCAGTTAGCTGCCCGGTTCGCGTACCAAGACGCGTCTCTACGGCGAAAAAATGGGATTTTTTTTTTTTTTTTTTTGGGCCCAGCGTGGCTCTATAATATCCCCTCATCAATCCTAGGGGGTCAGAAGGGGTCTACCTTGCCCCCTTTCCTTCATTTCCCCCTTTGTTTTGGCCTCCTCTTGTCTCTCGATCCTACCGAGAGACAAGATGGCGGCCGCACCGGACTGTTTAGAATGTTGACAGACACCGGAGAGCCAATCAGCTTCGCTTCGCAAAGTTCCGATAAGCGAAAAGTACGCGAACCGGAGCGCTGCCCGGAGCGCTGTTACAGATATATATCTTGTTTTAAACGTTAATTTCTCAAAATTCACTGAAGCACATATATTGAGACCTAGCAAAGGCACATCGGGCTAACAGTCCCTACAATTTTGCCAAGTTTGGTGGAAATCCATTCAGCCGTTCGGGCTAAAAGTGAGTCCAACCGCCCTATGGAAATTAACATGGGAAAAACGCGTTTTGGGACCCCCCTTTTTTCTCGGCCCCCCCTTGACGAACCCCCCCCAAATTTCCAGGAGCTGCTCAGACACAAAATGTGCCATTTTCCTGAAAATTTCAGCCGATTCCGTCCACAAACGCCAAAGTTATTAGACATAGAATTTTCAGAAATCCCATAGGGAAAAAATCCTAACTATATATACCTACTGGCGACCGCCAGTAGGTAATATATATATATATATATATATATATATATATATATATATATATATATATATATATATATATATATATATATATATATATATATATATATATATCCAACAGCCCTCTCTTCAAAAGAAAGAAATGAGCCTCTACTCCTCCCGGTTTGAAAAGCTTTTATTATTCAAAACGGCAAGTTCTTTTCCCAATGCATTTCGGTCATCTCTATGACCTTCGTCGGGGTGAGGCTCCGCAGCTGCAAGGTACAAAACAATAACACCACACGATAATTGCCTTAAGTACTCCGTACTCTTTGGGCATGCTGGGTCATGTAGTGCGCTGTTACCTTTTAGAATCCTCCAGTGGATGCTGCGCTTGATTTTCATGCCTCATGTAACATTCCGGAAAGCACAGGTAATGTCCTTTTCACATTCACCCGGGACCCTAACCAAAGTCCAGTCTTTGGCGCCACCAATCACCCTGCGTGTCTCCACTTCCACAAATTCGGTCCGTTTTCGGGTGAATAATGGCGCTCTTTATGGGCGGTGCGTGTCTCTGGGGCTGGACCTAGCCACCTAAAATATCCAACAGCCCTCTCTTCAAAAGAAAGGAATGAGCCGCTACTCCTCCCGGTTTGTTAAGCTTTTATTATTCAAAACGGCAAGTTCTTTTCCCAATGCATTTCGGTCATCTCTATGACCTTCGTCGGGGGTGAGGCTCCGCAGCTGCAAGGTACAAACAGTAACACCACACGATAATTGCCTTAAGTACTCCGTACTCTTTGGGCATGCTGGGTCATGTAGTGCGCTGTTACCTTTTAGAATCCTCCAGTGGATGCTGAGCTTGATTTTCATGCCTCATGTAACATTCCGGAAACCACAGGTAATGTCCTTTTCACATTCACCCGGGACCCTAACCAAAGTCCAGTCTTTGGCGGCACCCATCACCCTGCGTGTCTCCACTTCCACAAATTCGGTCCGTTTTCGGGTGATTAATGGCGCTCTTTATGGGCGGTGCATGTCTCTGGGGCTGGACCTAGCCACCTAAAATTTCCAACAGCCCTCTCTTCAAAAGAAAGGAATGAGCCGCTACTCCTCCCTGTTTGTAAAGCTTTTATTATTCAAAACGGCAAGTTCTTTTCCCAATGCATTTCGGTCATCTCTATGACCTTCGTCGGGGTGAGGCTCCGCAGCTGCAAGGTACAAAACAGTAACACCACACGATAATTGCCTTAAGTACTCCGTACTCTTTGGGCATGCTGGGTCATGTAGTGCGCTGCTACCTTTTAGAATCCTCCAGTGGATGCTGCGCTTGATTTTCATGCCTCATGTAACATTCCAGAAACCACAGGTAATGTCCTTTTCACATTCACCCGGGACCCTAACCAAAGTCCAGTCGTTGGCGGCACCAATCACCCTGCGTGTCTCCACTTCCACAAACTCGGTCCGTTTTCGGGTGATTAATGGCGCTCTTTACAGGTGGTGCATGTCTCTAGGGCTGGACCTAGCCACCTAAAATATCCAACAGCCCTCTCTTCAAAAGAAAGGAATGAGCCGCTACTCCGCTCGGTTTGTAAAGCTTTTATTATTGAAAACGGCAAGTTCTTTTCCCAATGTATTTCGGTCATCTCTATGACCTTCGTCGGGGGTGAGGCTCCGCAGCTGCAAGGTACAAAACAGTAACACCACACGATAATTGCCTTAAGTACTCCGTACTCTTTGGGCATGCTGGGTCATGTAGTGCGCTGTTACCTTTTAGAATCCTCCAGTGGATGCTGTGCTTGATTTTCATGCCTCATGTAACATTCCGGAAACCACAGGTAATGTCCTTTTCACATTCACCCGGGACCCTAACCAAAGTCCAGTCTTTGGCAGCACCAATCACCCTGCGTGTCTCCACTTCCACATATTCGGTCCGTTTTCGGGTGATTAATGGCGCTCTTTATGGGCGGTGCGTGTCTCTGGGGCTGGACCTAGCCACCTAAAATATCCAACAGCCCTCTCTTCAAAAGAAAGGAATGAGCCCTACTCCTCCCGGTTTGTAAAGCTTTTATTATTCAAAACGGCAAGTTCTTTTCCCAATGCATTTCGGTCACCTCAGTTGAAGGTATGAAAAGTTACAGCCGAAAATAAGAAAGGTGCAGCAGAGCAAAGGGACGTGAGCAGACACAGGTCTGTTCATTACAGATTTTCAAATGCTCTGAAACACTGCGTGAACTTTGCAGCAAGATAATTTTGGGCCAGTTACGGTGCACGTGGAAACTGAATACAAAACGAGTGTACAGTCTGCAATTCGCCTGAAATAATGAACTATTTGGAAAATGTAATTGCTGACTTTCTCGCAACATGAAAAGACTTACACAGTGCAT
This sequence comes from Lissotriton vulgaris, assembly GCF_964263255.1. NCBI lineage: Eukaryota > Metazoa > Chordata > Amphibia > Caudata > Salamandridae > Lissotriton > Lissotriton vulgaris. The sequence continues at coordinate 1,254,882,794 of NC_141691.1, forward strand.
TGTGGACATTGAAGTACTCCAGGACTGCAAAGTGACGTTGCAGTCTTGGTTAAAGGGCGCAGCATCAAGGCCACGCCCGCAAATTATCCAGAGGCTCACCTGTGATCAAGGCTTCATTAGCTGAAACGCGTAAGGAACCTATCTGCTGCCATGCTGGTGTATTCGCAATAAAGCTCCTGTTTTCCAAGTCTGGTGCACGGCGCTCTTCTTTTGGTCTCAAAGGGAGGATGTGTTGTGGATGTTAAGCGAGGAACTCCGGTCCCCGCGTGCCGGTGCCACCCTGTAAGAGGTCGAGGGCTCAAGATCGGAGAAAGTGAGGTGGATATATATATATATATATATATATATTCACTGAAAAAACCATTGGTTTCACACCAGTTATAGTTGGGAATTAGCATTTAAAAAACCTATTAAATTCACTGAAAAAACCATAGGTTTCACACCAGTTATAGTTAGCTGGAAATTTTACTGACATAAAACCATTGAAATTCCCACGTTATAGTTAGTTGGACTCACTATAACTTGCGCGCCTGCAATGCACTGCTGATGACGTCACATATTACATCACTCATGACATGGTCAGTGACATCAATCATGACATCACTGATGACACCATCCAGTGAATGTGTGTCTTTCTGAAAAATAAATATTAGTGAGCAATGTTTAAATTTTTAAATATATGTATTAGTGTTTCACTTTGTGTATAAGTGGCTGCATGGGTTGATGAGTAGCTACATGTGTATGCACATGGGATATTAGATGTTTTTCTTAGTATCAGTATGAGTGTCTATATGGTTTGGTGGGGGTATTACTTAGCACATAGATGCATGATTGACTGACTCTCTGTTTGTATGTGTTTTGAAGATAGCATATGTGCTGGACTGTATGAGTGAATGAGTGTGTATATGTGTGTGTTACTGAGTGAATGACTGTCTCACTAGTGTCTTTATCAGTAACTACATATGTTTTAATCTAGTATATGTGAATATTGATGTATATAAGTGAGTATATGTGAGAGTAAGAGATTGTAAGAGTTCCTGTTTAAATAAGTATGTGTTTCTATAAGGGATTGTTTAAGGGAATAAATATGTTTAAATTTCAATTGAAGTAAGGTGGTAGTGTGTGTATAGCTCTATATGCAAATAAACGGATGTTCAATTGTTTATTTGCATGTGTGAGTATGTGTGTGAGTAACTTTTGGATGACTGTCGGTGTGTAACAGGATGTATAGGTGTATCACTACATATGATGAGTGAGTATATATGTATGAGTGAGTATATTGAACTGTTTGTGAATGAGTAGATGTGTAAATAGATGGTGGAATTACTGAATTGGTTGTTGAAACTGATATGGTTATCTCCATTTTTTTTATAAATGTTAGTTTCTATTTTTAAATATGTATTTCAAGGGTTACATTACAGTGAAAGGAGGTCTGCCACTCTGTCACAAGGATGGTGTCATCAGTGATGTCATGAGTGATGTCACTGACCATGTCATGAGTGATGTAATATGTGACGTCATCAGCAGTGCATTGCAGGCGCGCAAGTTATAGTGAGTCCAACTAACTATAACGTGGGAATTTCAATGGTTTTATGTCAGTAAAATTTCCAGCTAACTCTAACTGGTCTGAAACCTATGGTTTTTTTAGTGAATTTAATAGGTTTTTTAAATGCTAATTCCTAACTATAACTGGTGTGAAACCTATGGTTTTTTCAGTGAATTTCAAAGGTTTTTTAAATGTTAATTCCTAACTAGAAGTCTCAGTTTGTAAGTAAGACTGTTAGCGCTCTAGTTGTTCTTTAGAACACTCTGTGACATTCTGTCATTGGGCTATATTTGGGCTACATCTGGCTGATATTTGGGGAACATTTGTTTTTTTTTTGTCTCTGGTGGCCATCTTTGGGCTACATTGGGCTACATTGGGCGACATTTGGGCTCTAACATATATATAGCCCAATGTAGCCCAATATATATTTTTTCACAGTTAATTTTCGTAAAAACCACTTGAGCATATATCTTGAGACATAGCAAAAGCACATCGGGCTACCAGTCCCTACAATTTTGCCAATGTATTTTTTTTTATATTGTTTTTTTTTTTTTTTGCCTTGGAGCGCTCCCGGTGCGCGCCCCGGTGAGCGCCCCAGAAAGCGTAGTTTTATGAAGCGCCCCGGGGAGCGTCCCGTAAGCGCCAATATCGCGAACGAAAACATGATCGTGACGTATCGCGTAGCTGCGACCGCGTGATATGCACGGCGTAAACGCACCCGGAAGCACTCGAACAAATACGATTGCGCAACGTAGGCGTCCGACGCACTTACGCGACGCCCCCGGGGCGCGTAGCGTAAGCGCGTCGGGTCATGTGACCTGAAAATAACACTTTTTATTGGTTCATAACAGTTTTGGTTTCATAATGATGAAGCCCCTGGTCATGTGACCTGAAAATAACACTTTTCATTGGTTCAATACATTTTTTTTCAAAAGGATGAAAGACCCCACCTTTTTTCCTTATTCTGACTTTGTCCTTTGACTTAGGAAGACCTGTTTGTACCTCTCTGTACCTTTTTGATCTTTATAATGCCTTCAGTAGCAGCAGCAGCTGGTGCATCTGCACCACCACCACCACAACCACCAAGAGGACCACCACAAGATATTATTGGTGGTCAACAAGAGAAGGAAGAGGAGGAGGAGGAGGAAGAAGGGAGAAGATGGCTTGATGAACAAAATACCCCATACCAGCCAAGACCACACATTATATGGGAGTTTTTTCCATCCCACAGGGGAAGAAAAAAGTAAATGCAGCCAAGGTGACTTGCAAAATCTGTGGCGTGGAACTTTCCAGGGGAAACCCAAATAAGAAATATTAATTTGGAAACAACACGATGATACGCCACATGCAGTGCAAGCATCCAATAAATTATTCTGCTGCAGAGATGAGAAAACTGGCCAGTAACCCTCCCCAATCCACAAGCACCACCTCAAAAAGGAAGCAACCCACTCCGTCAGCACCAGAGGAAAGTGAAACGATGCCGTGCATTCAACCGCGATTTGCAGATTTCCGAATTATCTGTAAATGTTGTGGGAAGACCATTTCCTACGGAGAACAGAGCGTAAAGCTCATCGTCCTTGCTGGGGACAACCACAAATGCCCCAATAAACCCTAATTATTTCTTTTCTTTTTTTTTTTGCTCCAGTTGAGCCATTTTCAATTTCCTGTTTTTTCGTTTCTCCCCATGAAAAATACAAAAAAAATATAAAACTGTTCAGAAAACCCCAAAAAAGTACAAAATGTTAAAAAAAAACAACAAAAAAATATAAAACAACAAAAAGAAGAAAAAAAAGGTTCTTTTTAGAACTACCTCCAATTTATAAAAAAATCTACATTTTTAAAAAACTCTATTATTCATTTTTCTCCATGGGACGCTCCCCGGTGCGCGTACCGGGCGCTCCCCCCGTGCAAATCAAAAAAGAAATTTTTTTTTTGCCCCGCTGGGCCCTTTTATGGCCCCCACATCAAACCTAGGGGATCGGGGGGTCTATCCCTGCCCCCTTATGGCCATTTACCCCTTTGATTTTTCCACCTCTTATGTCTCAATTTTACCGAGACACAAGATGGCGGCCGCTCCGGACTGTTTCGAATGTTTACAGACACCCGAGAGTCAATCAGCTTTCTGTGCGCAAGTCGCGTGGCGCGCCCGGAGCGCTCCCCAGAGCGCGTACCGGGGCGCTGCCATAGATATATATATATTTTTTTTAACCTAATTCACTCAAAATCCACTGGAGCACATATCTTGAGACATAGCAAAGGCACATCGGGCTACCAGTCCCTACAATTTTGCCAAGTTTCGTGGAAATCCATTCAGCCGTTCGGGCTAAAAGTGAAACCGACCGCCCTATGGAAATTAACATTGGGAAAACACGTTTTGGGACCCCCCTTTTTATCTCGGCCCCCACTTGACGAATCCCCCCCAAACTTTCAGGGAAGGAGCGGAGCATAGCGGGCCATTTCTTGGAGAAATTCGCAAAGATTCGTCCACCGGCGCCAAAGTTATTCCCAATAGAATGTTGCGGATTTCCTATGGAAAGTAGTTCCTAACTATAACTACCTACTGGCGACCGCCAGTAGGTTATATATATATATATATATATATATATATATATATATATATATATATATATATATATTAGTCTGGAGTTGAGGTTTTGTCTTGAAAAGTCAGACGCAGATTTACAAGCTCCTTGCGCCACTTTGCCCATGTTAAAAGTGACACAAAAGTGGCGCAATAAGCTTGTAGATCTGTTTCTCAGACTGTTGTCACTGCTCGGAGGTAATTATACATTTCTACCCAGTCAAGCTGCTGCACACTATCCACTCTCTCCTTTCTCAAATTTGTTGTTGTTGTTTCGGAAACAAAAATATTTGCTCACCTAGTGCCATTGGCGTGATTGAAAGAGGGTGCTCTACGTGTCAGAGAAGCCTTCAGTGTAACCAAGATAGTACACCACTTCAACTCAGATAGGGTTTTATACAGCTGACTGGAGATAGCAGCGTCCAAAACTTAAAAAAAGAAAGTGAAACAATGTGAGAGAGTAAGAAAGAGAAAGAGAGAAAAAATTACATTCAAATGTGGGAGAGATACATACGGCAGGGGGGTGGTGCCTGAAGCCAGGGGCACAACCACAGTCAAAAATATGGGGGGGGCTAGAAAAAAAATTCGGGGGGCTTAACTTCAAGCAAAAAGAAGAGTGGAGCTGCAGGGGCTGTAAGCGGGGGGGGATATCAAAGCCTCATTAACAAGGAAAATGTCCTTAAAAGACCTGTGAAGTACTCAGGTGCGACTGTGTGTGGGCCCAGGAAGCTATCTCATCCTAGCTGAAGTCCCGTTAGCCCAGTGTGTGTTTTGCGCGCCTGCTGCATACTACACATTTTCTCCTTTCACAGGTAACTTGTCGTTCTTTCAGAAACAAGATTCTTTGCTCACTTTTTGCCATTGCCGTCGTCCTTGTTACATATTCCATCCTGAAGGTATACATCTAAAAGATATTAAAAGAAAGATGTTATGATTGGTAATTGTTACTATATTATTTTGGAGTTAGATAACATTGCGCTTTTATACACGGTCCTTCTCACATTTCTACGAACAGCGATTATAAAAACGTTCCTGCTATTGGGAAAAAATGTATACATGCCAATTAATACACTATATAGAAGTGCGTTCGTCTGAAATGCTAAGTTGCGTTTTTGTATCTAGTCTGCTACAACCCTTGACTCCGTCTGATGCATACTCAAGCCTCACTGCTCACCTTTTCGTGGAAAAGACACCTTCTTCATGATGCAGTTTCGATCTCCAACAAAGAAGTCTCATATATGGTGCAGAGTCTTGATATCTCTATGGCTAATGACATACTCCTGCTCCCATCATCATCGCAGGTTCTTCACCCGCTCAGTGCTTCGGGCACCACTAACTCAGTGACCAAAGAGGCATGCATGTAATAGTAGGCCCCTTGTTCGGTACTTTGGGAACAACTCTAAAATTGCGTACAACACGTGCACTCTGTCTTTTTTATACATAGGGTCACGCGTGTAGTGACAAATGCGCTGGATGGGTGTGGTGTGGTTGTATACCAGCCATGAGAGAGTGTGTGTGTCGATCTGACAACTAGACCTGCAACTAAGAAATCACTACAATGGAAATCTGGGCCTTGAACTATTGTTGTGTTTTCCTGGTAGCGTAAGCACAGTAGGCTGTACTAATGTATTCAGTCTCGATTAATTTACCACCTCCCCCAGGGACTTTTAAATGTAGGGAGAGGGGTCAATAATTGTGTTGACTTTTCTCCTTTAGCGTGCAGTACTATATTGTTTTATAAAATGTGTAACTCTTCAAACCATCCTTGCTCTTAAGACGTATGGCAGCGATTTCCTTAATTGCTTTTAAAAGTAATATACGCTTATTTAAAGTTTTTAAAAACTATTTTCATGATTAACCCAGATAATGTCTTCCCTTATTATGTACATTAAATACATAAATATATGTTTTTGAACAATTAGAAACTTTCGCGCCGTACGCGTACGGGGTGCCGAACATGACGTCACGCGGAAATTATTATTATTTTTTTTTAAAAGGGGGGTACGCGTTTTGGACGAAAAAGAAAAAAAAGGCGAATCCCGGGGCTATTTTTTGGCTACCCCCAGGTCTTTAACTATATGTATGCAGGGGGGCTCATGGCCTCCCGGAGTTCCGGGGACTGCCTCCCCCCCCCCTCCGGGGCCTCTTTTTATTTAAAAAAAACTGTGCAAGGGGGTTGTAAATGTGGTATTTTGTTTTCCTCTCTGCCTTGTAGAGGATCCAGGGTAAATATAAAGTTTTTTTGTACAGCCAGTACCTTTTTGCCTGTTACCATAGTAACAGTTCATGGATCAATTGCGTGAGTACAGAGGTTAGAAGTTCACCACAATATGTTGCTAATCGAAATAGTTACTGTGCTGGAGATTTATATTTATTTTTTTCATAGGAACCGTTAATCGTAGAGCAAGTCAGTGGAAAAGTTTTGTAAGCGATTCCTTCCTGTTCGGGGAGTATTAGGGTAACGTGCTCCAAGCGGGACTTTACGAAGCTTAATGTTCATTGGCTGTGAAGTATTAAAAGTAGAAGTTCCTTGCTCGTCTGTGGAACAACATGGACATTTTATTGGCTAAAGTGTTCCAAGCACAAGTTTGCTCCTTATTGGGTGGGAACGGTTCACTGTTGTCAGTGATATTGTGATGCATTTTCCAAAAGAGTATGGGGAAAGAAAGTAGTAGAGGGCAGGTTAGGAACACTATTAACTCTGTACAGGGCCCATAAGGTGGTGGAGAGGGATTATGAGGGAAACTATTTTTTTTATATCTTTCAAGGGCCATTTATATAATTGCCATGTGGTGTATAAATCATAACGTAAAAATGGCAGTGTCTTGCGCTGTTTTTTTTAATCAAGTTTGTAGGTGACAAACTTCTTAGGAGTACTATTTACTTATAATGTGGTGTTTACTTTCCAGATGTGGAGGTGTGATTGTGCAGCAAAAAAATCAGTTTGGGTTTGAAACAGTTTTTGTTAAGCAAATACAAATAAACTTTCTTCAGAAACTGTTACTTTATATATGAAAGGGGTGACAATTAAAAATGGGATTTCATAAAATTTCAGTTAAGTGTGGCTATATACTTCTTTTTTGTGCAACAGTTTGTGAAATTGTTGCCTCACATTCTTGATGATGAAAGAGGGCATCAGTTACTTTTAGATAAAGTATAATAGAAATGTTACAACAAACACTCCCGCACTACATTATCTCAGATCAAGAAAACAATTAAAAAACAGTTAAATACAAATGAATTCATATTACATAGACATGCATGCATTATTATTTTTCAATTTTGTATTCTGTACAATTCAGGAACGTGCTGTCGTAGGGCTTAGAAGTTGCAGACTGTTCCGCTAATAAATCACATACTCACTAAAGAATATATAGGATGGTACTGTTATAATATAAAGTACAGGTCCTATATATTCTTTAGTGAGAAGGTGAATAGGAACCGCAAATAAGAATAGAAATTAGTAAATAACATTCAGAAATGTAGGGTTTATTACATATTTAAAGTAACAAAGTATGCATGATAGCTATATTTTTTTGAAAAGCAGTCTTGTAAAATATGTTTCTTGAAAAAAATATCTGAACAAGTACTTTTTAATATTTGAAAGTTATATTATAGATGGCGCTGAAAAATCTCCCATTCCTCTTCTGTAGCAATAGGACAATCTATTACAATATAACGATAGATACCATTTTTACAGTAAAAAGAAAAGGAAAATAACGTTATGTATTTAGCAGAACATCCATAATGAAATATTTTCGAGCGCTAATTATTTACTGAACTTCTTTTGATCTTCGTGGTGACGGGTCATAAACTCCTCTGAGATCATGACTGTGAGAATAATAATATGTATATATTCTCACAACACATGATCACAAAGGGAAAATAGACTGGAAACCGCAAGCCGGTATCGTTGCTTACTTATCGTTACTCTTTGTGACGACCGATCGTGAAGTCCACTAAGATCACCAAGACTGTTAATGTTATAATATGCATATTAACAGTATTTGATCTCTAGGGGAAAACACAATGGCAAGTGGAAGATGGTGACGTTGATTGTATTTGTTTAGGGTTTACGTTGACGGGTCACCAACACCTCTCAAGCTAAGTACAGTGTCAATATTATAATATAAAACCTCACTATATATAAGGTGAAAGGAGCCAGAAAAGGAGCAATGTTTGGTATAATCTATCTGTTTCTAAGAACAAGCTGCTGACGTTACAGAGAAAAAGTGAAAAACATGCAATAACATTTTTTTTTACCTATACATGTTTAAATATTGATAAATATAACAAATTATAACTAAGTACTATGCCTACGCCATATTGAAACAACTTACAACTCCGGAATATGTTTGTTGTCGCAAAAAAAGAATCCGATGTTAGAAAACGGAACCTGCAACACAGATTGGCGACTCAGAAATAACTCGCGAAAACGAAACTAATTGCACAGTAGGTGTGGTTTATATAGTTTTTGGTTATGTAGTAGTCTACGGAAGGAAACTCTTGGTCCGCCTATTTAGTTGGCACGTTTTGCAGTTTACACATGATCACGTTTTATCTGGTTTTCTTCTGCACGTGTTCGGAAAAATTACAAACTGTGAAGCTGTAAAGGTTTCGATTTCGATCGTAACGCGTATAAGGTATCATTATCTACATACGTTGGAGAGTTTAAAAAGTGTTACTCTGTAGAATGTGTTGTTTGCATTTTCATGATTAAAAACATCTAAATAGAAGCCATAAAAAAAATCGTTATAATTAGAAGAAAAAAAAAGGATTACTATTTGTTATTATTATGCTACTTAATTAAAAAAATGCTAGCATTTGTAAATCGGAAACCTACCCTTGGAAAGATGTGCTGGCGCTTCGGGCATTGGGAAGATTAATAAATAATAAATGACTTTTTCTATGCACCTGCAAACTTGGCTTTTAAACTTTCAATTGCCCAGTCTGTATCTTTACACTTCCTCCAAACATTCTGCTACTGCTATTTTAGTATTGTAGTGAGCCATACAGCAGTGTGTGTTTATCTATACCCTGTTTTAAAAGTGAAACAGTAATACATTCAACTCGACACTCTCATTGGACAACTGTAACCATCCAGTCAGTATCTAAGTAGTCATGGAGCAAAGTAGGCCTTAGGCCATGGACTGTTTTAAACTCTTATAGATTATGCTTGCAGTCTTCTATGCACCTGCAAACTTGCCATTTATATGTTCAATTCCCCAGTCTCCATCTTTACACTTCCAGAAAACACTCTGTCACTCCTGTTATAGTTTTGTAGTGACTCATTGATCAGTGTGTACTAATCCATTCACTATATTAAAACACTAATGGGTAGATGTAAAATAACTGCCATATCCCCAGGGGTATCCCAGTTATTGTGCACTGTGACATCATCACTATGGATGCGCCGTATTTAGAATGCGGTGCACTATGGGGCAAAAATGGTACAGATATGTGATGTCTCTGTGCCGTAAAGGCGGCGCATTGCTTAAGTTGTGTTGCAAGTGCAACGCATTTCTAGCAATGCTCGGGGGCTCTATGCTCACAATGCTGAGTCAATCCTTTCACCTGCTTCGAGCAAGTGCAGGGTTTTGAAGCAGCATGAGTTCAAAAGTGACAAAGTGAAATCTTGTATATTTCACTCAGCCACTTTTAGGAGGTGTTCCTGCAGCAGAACGCCCCTCCATCCCCCCGCTTCTAATCAATATAAACTATGTATTCACTGTTGTATACAGCAGCAAACTTGCCTTTTATATCTTCAATTACCCAATTACCCAGTGTGTATCGTTACACTTTCACCAAACACTCTTACACTACTGTTTCAGTATTTTAGTGAACCATACACCAGTATATGCTTATCTATACACTGTTGTAAAAGTAAAGCTGCTATACATTCAGCCACACACTCTCCTTGTAGAATTATAATCATTCAGCCAGTACCCAAGTACTCATGGTGGAAAGTGTGCCTTAGGACATGGACTGCTTCAAACACCTATAGACTATGCTTGCAGTGTTCTATGCACCGGCAAACTTGTCTTTTATACCTTCAATTCCCCAGTCTGTAGCTTTACACTTTAACTAAATACTCTCACACTACTGTTTCAATATTGTTGTGAGCCATTCAGCAGTATGAGTTTATCTATATACTGTGGTAAAACCGAGGCTGCTATAAATTCAATCAGGTTCTTTCCTTGCAGAACTGTAATCATCCACTCACTACCTAAGTACTCATGCATTAAAATAGGCCTTAGGGCATAGACTGTTTCATACCCCTATAGACTATGCATGCAGTCTTCTATGTACTTGCAGATTTGTCTTTTATACCTTCAATTTCCCAGTTTGTATCCTTACACTTCCACCAAACACTCTGTCACTGCTGTTTTAGTTTTGTAGTGACTCATTCATAGCTATGTAGTAATCTATTCACTATATTAAAACACTAATGGGCACATATACAATAACTGGCATATCCCCAGGAATATGTCAGATATTGTGTACCGTGACACCACCACCTTGGATGAGCCGTATTTACAATGCGGTGCACCATGGGACAAAAATGGCACAGATATGTGATGTATCTGTGCTGTAAAGGTGGTGCATTGTTTGAGTTATGTTGCAAGTGCAACGCATCTCCACCATTGCTCTGGGGGCCCTATGCTCAGAATGCTGTGTCAATCCTTACACTCAGCCACTTTTAGGAGGTGTTCCTGTGCCGGTACGCCACCCCCACCATGTAGGCATGTCTCCTCCTGGTACAGGGATTTACAATGCGACGCACCTCCCAGATAAGTCACATTCTAAATACCACACTCCATGGCGCATCTTTTGCACCCCCGCTGCATCAGAAAAGTGATGCAAAGGCAGTGTAAAAGAGGCACAAGGGGGTTTTCAATCTCCCCCTAACAAACACTTACAAATTCACCCAGGCTGTTTCACTAGCAGTGCATTCTTTTTGAATTTACTTTTCTTAATATTTTACATTAAAAATATGAAATGTAACTTCGAAATTAAAATAAATTTATAATAAAAATGTAGGAAATTACTATAAAAAGAAAGAAATATAATAATTAATACATTTTAAAATTATCATTTACAAAACCTTTCAAATTCACAGAAAAAAACATAGGTTTCAGCCACGTTATAGTTAGGAATTAGCATTAAAAAAACCTTAGAAATTCAATGAAAAAAAACATAGGTTTCACTCATGTTGTAGTTAGCTGGACATTTCACTCATACAAAACCATTTAAATTCTCCAGTTATAGCTAGTTCCGCTAACTATAACTCGAACGCCCGCAAAGCACTGCTGATGACGTCACATACTACATCACTCATGACATGGTCAGTGACATCACTCATGACATCACTGATGACATCTCAAATGACATCACTGATAAAATCACTGATGAGATCATCCAGTGAATGTGTATTTTTCTGAAATTTAAATATGTTTTATACATGTATATCTCAAGGTCAATGGAAGAATAAATGAGTATATAAGTGTCTAAATGGATGATTTTTTTTTTGTAAAATAAATGACTGATTAATTGTATCTTAGTGAACACATGGGTTAGTGAGTAATGTTTAAATATGTAAATATATGTATCAGTTTCACACATTTTTTGAATAAGTGGCTGCATGGGTTGGTGAGTAGCTACATGAGTGTCTATATAAGTTATTAGTTGTTTTTTTGAGTATCAGTATGAGTGTCTGAGTGTATATATGGTTCAGTGGGGGATATTACTTAGCGCATAGATGAATGAATGGGTGACTAACTATTTGTCTGTGTTTTGAAGACAGCATGTGTACATGACTGTATGGGTAGATGAGTGTGTGTATAAGTGTGTTAGTGAGTGAATGACTGTCTCAATACTGTCTTTATGACTAAGTACTTATGTTTTAAACTACTATATGTGAGTATTGGTGTATACAAGTGAGTATATATGAGAGTGAGAGATTGGAAGAATTCCTGTATAACTAAGTATGTGTTTCTATAAGTGATTGTTTAAGAGAGTAAGAATGTGTACATTTCTTTACAAATAAGTGTAGTGGTGTGTGTATAGTTATATATGCAATCAAATGGGTGTTTGAACGTTTATTTGCATGTGTAAGTATGTGTGTTAGTAACTCTATGTATGAGTGTAGGTGTGTAACAGGATTTATAGGTTTATGAGTACATATGATGAGTGAGTACATGTATGAGTGACTATATAGAACTGTTGGCGAATGAGTGGATGTGTATGTAGATTTTGGAATTACTGAATAGGTTGTTTTAACTAGTATTGATATCTCCATTGTTTTGATAATTTCAGTTTTTATATATATATATATATATATGTTTTCAAAGTCCGCTCTGCGCGTGCTGACTGCGGCCCCAAGGGAGGTGGCACCAATGCCGGCTGAGCACGCCGGTAATCAAAGTTCCAAAAGTTCCAAAGATAAAGGTGCTTTCAGATCGCAAAATCACACGCAACTCCGCTGCTACTCCAATCCGCTCTGACCCAAATCTCACTGAATTCTGGCAATATGTTAATACCTGGTGGCGTTACATCGACGACCTCTTCATGATTTGGAGGGGTCCTTAGAAATGGCGCAAGAATTTGTGAAAAAGCTCAATGTGAATGATCTGAATATCATACTTACTAGCAACATCAGTAGCACCATGGCAGAATATCTGGATGTTAAGGTTGAGGTGACAATTACAGACTTGCCTGTTCAGGAAAGCCACTGCGGGCAACAGTGTTTTGCATGCCTTGAGCAGCCATCCGGAGACTCTTAAGTGGAGTATTCCGTTTGGAGAACTGCTCAGGGCCAAAAGGAACTGCAGCACCAATGCAGCATATGAACAAGTCAGCCTAGAGATGACAGCCAGATTCAGAGACAGAGGCTATCCAGCATGGGTGATAAGAAAGGCAAAATCCCGGGCGGATGGTATTCCCAGATCTGATACTCTAGAGGAAAAGGTTCCTGACATCACCTGTGAGGATGAACATACCCATCTCATTCTCATGTTTAATACTGAATCCAAGCAAATTCAAAGAATTATATCCCAGAATTGGAACATTCTCACTGCCGATAATGTGATCGGCAATGATGTCTCCAGCAGACCCCTTATAACATACAGAAAGGGGAGATCCATACGTGACATAGTTGTGAAAAGTGACATCACTGTCTACCCTAAGGTGCAGAACCTTGGGCTGGCTGGTTTCTTTCCCTGCGGTCACTGCAAGGCATGTAGATTTAGTACACATAAGAAAACTGTAGAGTACAATGGGATAAGAAAAGAAATCAAGCAATTCCTGACATGCAGCACAACTTATGTCATTTATGTAATTGTCTGTCCGTGTGGCCTGTGGTACATAGGCAGTAGTACCAAACAGGCCAAAAACCGTGTCCTTGAACACTACCGGGCTATTTCTAATAACAACGAAAAATACCCCGTAGCTAGACATTTTGCGGAAAAACATTTCTCGAATCCAGCACAGATGAGTTACCTTGTGCTAGAACAAATGGAAAGAAATCCCCGGGGAGGAGATAGGACTTTAAAACTGAGGCAAAAAGAGTCCAAGTACATAATAGAGTTTCAAAGTAAGGCTCCAGGAGGACTCAACCAGAATGAGGAGCTAGCAGTACATCTTAGGGACTAACCTGAGTTGCCTGATATGTATTATTGTTCTGCTATTCTACTGTCTTTAGGGATCTATATGACAGCTTATATTCTGTGTCCTTTTCCCTCTCTCCCTTCCATGTATGATTGCACTGTTTATTTATTTTTAAGATGATGCTCTTAGTGAGTTTTTAACTGACATGTTGAGTTCTGATCTTCTGTTCTCTCATGTTTTATTTATAGATTGGCACCTAGTACGGGATCTCGTCACCACTTCACTTACCTGATGTTTCCTGTTATATGGAAAATTAATACACTACTTTTTCACGAGCACGGCCACCCCCTCTCTTTGACATCACGTCAGTTTCGTAAGAGCACGGTAGGCCCCGATGTGGGGGCAACCTTCTATCCCTGGACTTTGTTTATTAGAACTTGGACCTCCTTAACATTCTTTTGGCAAATGTTGTACAGTGTCGCATTGAGGCATTAAGTAACATGAGTTTCCACAACACAGGACTCAAGTTGTGTATTTTACATACATAGAACTCTAGTGTTATGTTCACTAGTTCACTTAGAATCTCCCCGCTTTGAGGTATGGTATTGGTTATGCACGTCACTCCAGGGAGAATAGGGGCAATCTTGAAAGAAACAATTTGTATAGATACCCAAAGTAACTTCATGTATTTTGTGAAGATGTTTGATTTGTTTTCTTCTGCCGTTTAAATCAATTCAAAGGTGGTGCATATATTAACTGCTTACATGCATGTACTTGCAGATTGTCAGAATTCTTTTGTACTAGCGGCAGGCACCTCATGAGTTAACACGCATGGTACTGCGTAGTTCTTTGCTGTCCGTGAAAACTACAAACATGGCGGCAACTTTTATTTTATTTAGAAATTGCGGGCGCGAACGCAGTGTGTAAATCCTTCTCTGCCTCTTGAGCAAGCACTATTCAGTTTATATATTATTGTAGCTTACGCACAGATGTCAAATTACTAATTTAAATGTGTAATCATGTTGTCACATTTTGATTTGAATTTTCATCGTAATAATGCCAATATACAATGTTGCGCTCTGTAATCCCATGTACGACCCTCGAATATGGACACAAACTGTTTCATTGTATACCACTGTCGTGAGATGGTCCAAATTTTGAAAGTCCTGTTTCTATGTTTTCATGCTGATACTTTATTAGTTGATGAAACTGACGACAACCTAACGTGATTAAGGCTGTCCGAAGCCGAAACATGTTGTTAGGTAAATAAACACCCTTGGAGTAGCAGCGGAGTTGCGTGTGATTTTGCGATCTGAGAGCACCTTTATCTTTGGAACTTTTGGAATATATATATATATATATATATATATATATATATTTATATACACTACTATTATAAAGGAAGATCTTTGAGGATTTGAGGCGGGTAAACTCTGGAACCACAGCACCAATCCACACACCTGATACATCGTTGGAATCCTCAGGGTGTGCAGATGGACATAGACTATATAAATTTAAAAAATACATTATATTTAAAAAATTTACATTTAAAAAAAAAGTAGTCCCCTCGAAGCAGCGTCGGCCGCGACCTGCGTGCTGACGTCGTCCAGGAGCACGAGAAACGCGAGGAGGAGCGGCGGACATGGTGCGGGGGAGGAGCACTGACGAGCGGCACACAGGCGGTGAGCAGCAGCAGACCGGCGGAGCGGCGAGGAGCACTGAACTGAGGAGCGGAGGCTGAGCGGCAGACATGGCGCGGGAAAGGAGCACTGACGAGCGGCACACAGGCGGTGAGTAGCAGCGGACCGGCGGAGCGGCGAGGAGCACTGAACAGAGGAGCGGCGGCTTATGTAAGGCTCTGGGGGACAATGTCGGGGCAGGCGGGGGTCGGGGACACGCGGGGGATGGGGAGTTACAACAAAAAGGCTTTGGGGGACAATGTCTGGGCAGGCGGGGGTCGGGACAGACCGGGGACCCTCTGGCATAATTGTGCTCAAGCTCCCGACTCCTGCCGGCCGCTCCATACTCTGTGAACTTCTACTCTTATCCCTGCAACCTCTGCTCATCCTCGCCTCCCTGCAAACAGAGCCCCAGAGCCCCACTTACCCAGAAAGCTCCCCAGTGCCTCAGGCACTGCTGCTGACCACTACTGCAACACTGGGTCTCTGGCATAATTGTGTGAGGTAAGCCTCCGGAGGACAATGTCAGGGCAGGCGGGGGTCGGGGCTGCCGGGAGACGGGGCGGATGGGGGCCCGGGCTGATGGCCAATGTCGGGGCAGGCGGGGGTCGGGGAAGCCTGATTGCTCCCGGACAAGGTCGGGACGGGCTGCTAGTATATATATATATATATATATATATATATATATATATATATATATATATATATATATATATATATATATATATATATATGTTCAAGCAAATGTCCCTTGCTGGAGGAGGAGCGACCATTCAGCTGGTGCCGGTGCCGAGTCAAGGACAAGACTCGTTAAACCTTTCCAAAGCAATTTGAAATAAAACACCGCACTCTTCTAGGTTTAAGCTCTTTAATCCATCAAGGAAACGACTTCCTCACCTACGCGTTTCAAACAGATTACTGTTCTTGCTCACGGTAGTTACAAGTCCATTTTTTCTTTTTACTATTTATACCCTCCTACCCATGTGGCAATTAGGATGCATTATGGGAGGGGTAGTTTTTGGTGAAAGCAAACCATGTCAGGTCTCTTTTACAAGATATCACAGTCTAATTATTTGACTTTGCGATGACTTATGATGGCTGAGTGCCTATGGTTTTATTAAGAAAAAACCATTGTGTAGCGGGTCGAGTTGTTATCTCGCTCGCTGCATAATTGTACATATATGGTACATTATGGGTGGTAGCTGAGTGCTAATTATGAAAGTCAATGACTTATAACTTGTTCCAGCACTCTGACATTATTTAAAATAAACGCTGTAAATAACAAACAAGAAATTTTTCATATTTTTGCATATGTACTCAGTTTAACCCTATATATTTCAGACTTATAAGCATTATGTACTCAAAGGAATCAAAACGTTCAGTTCAAGTTTCAAGTTTACATTTCCAGATATTGTATTATAGATTCAAACACTACTTTGTGAGAAATAATTTTTGAGAAGAATATTATATCATCTTTTCACACGGGGATCTTCATACATCTAGTCATGTGAATATATTGGACTGTTGGATAAGTCATAAATGTACATAAAGTTCCTCGTCCCCGTTCAATCCTTGCGGGGTCTTGGTTTTGAATTTTATTATTAATTTTGACTCCAAACGTCTGAGTTTCTGCAGGCGATTACCACCTCTCTCATTGTCCGGTATCATTGCCAGTCCTGAATATCTCACATTTAGCCAGGTTTTATTTTTGTGAATCATGAGGTGTTTTGCCATGGCATACGTTTGGTCCTTGTTTTGCATGGCCCTAATGTGTTCTAACATCCTTTTCTTTAGGGCACATATAGTCGATCCAATATATCTCTTACCGCATTCACATTCCAAGAGGTAGACAACATAATGGGATTCACAGGTGATCTTTGTTTGAATTTCAAAGGGTTGGCCTTTAGGATCAGTTATGGATTTGAGATTTTTTCCGATTTTGCACGCTTTGCAAGATGAGCACTTGGTAAACCCTTTTTGTCTTTTCTCTAGCCATGTTTCTTCTCTTCTGTTTATAAAATGGCTATTGACCAGAATGTCACCAATTGATGGTGCTTTTCTGAAAGAAAGTAGGGGGGCATCTCCTATTGTGCTTCCAATGTCAGGATCCTTTTTCAATACACTCCAGTATTTTGTGACCGCTTTTCTTATATTTACACTTTCTTTTGAGTATGTCAGGATGAGGCGTGGTTTCTCTTCCTTTGTTGTTTCGGTAGCCTCTTTTTTCTTGACTATCAGTGTCTCTGTTCTGGTTTTTTCTCGTGCTCTCATTTCTCCTCTTTTTATTGTTTTCATCTTGTATCCCCTTTGGGAAAACCGATTGACTGTTTCTGCAAATTTGTTTTCCATTTCCGTTGGTTCTGAACAGTTACGTTTCATCCTTAAAAACTCTCCATATGGTACATTTGATTTCAAGGATGTTGGATGAAAACTGGTCCCATGCAGGATGCTGTTAGTAGAGGTTTTTTTACGGAAAAGGGTCGTATGTATTGTGTTGTCTTTAATGTATACTTTTGTGTCCAAGTAGTCTATCTCCTTTTCTTGGATATTGAAAGTAAATTGTAGGCCCACATTATTCTGGTTCAAGATCCCTATGTATTCTTCCAACTCCTCCCTGGTTCCATTCCACACCAGGAAGAGATCATCAATAAATCTCAGCCAAAGAACAGTCTTGGCAGTATATGGTTCGTTTTCTTCTCTCCAAGCTATGTGTTTCTCCCACCATCCCATGGTGAGATTAGCATAGCTCGGAGAGAAGGAAACTCCCATAGCAGTTCCGCAGTTTTGGGAATATATTCCATTATTGAACAGGAACACATTGTTCGTTAGGCATATGCGTATCATGTCCAACAGCATAGCAGAGTGTTTAAGTTCCCCTATTGGTCTCTGTCTTAAAAAATAAGCAATTGCATCAAGACCTATATGGTGATCTATCGATGTGTAAAGTGAGACTACATCGATTGTAGCTAACAGATAAGTTGGTTGCCATTGTGTGTCCATTATAATTCGAAGAAAATCTCCTGTGTCCTTGATGAAGGAATTCAGTGTGGGTACTATGGGAGCTAAGAAATTATCCACATATGAGGCAATATTTTCGTACAGCGACCCACAGCTGGAAATTATCGGTCGTGCCGGAGGTTTACACAATGTCTTGTGAACTTTCGGCAGAAAGTATATAGTAGGTGTTATGGGATTTTCTACTGTCAGAAACTTGGCTTCTTCCTGATTCAACAGACCGCTTTCTTGCCAAGTTTTTATTTGACGATGTATTTCTGTTGTCATTCTAGCTGTTGGATTTGCTTCCAATTTTGTATAATTTTTTGTATCTAGCAGTTGTCGATTGGCCTCTTCTATGTAGTCAGTTTTGTTTAAGACCACAATATTCCCGCCTTTATCAGCTGGTTTTATTTCAATTTTTAAGTTCGTTTTGAGAGAGTTCAATGCTTGACGTTCCCCCCAAGTTAGGTTTTCTTTGTTTTTGTTGTTGACATTCTTCATTTTGTCCAGTTCCGCAGTGACTAGGTCATGGAATGCATCAATTTTGTTGCCAGGATGTAGGATTGGGCAGAATTTTGACGGGTTTCTGAAAGATGTTCTTGGATGTTTATTGTGTTCTATATCCATTTCTTTCAAAATTTGTGTTTCCGTTAAGGAAATATTGTCATCCTCTGTTGCCAAGTTGTGAGCTTCTACAAGTGCTGGGAGGTCGGAGATTGTGTATCCAGCCTCATCTCCACTATTGGTCGCATTTGGCTCTTGTGTGCTTTTTTTGTTGTTTGATTTGGCAAAAAACTTTTTTAATTTCAGTTTCCTTATATATTTGTATATGTCAATTTTCGTTTCCGCTTCATCCTGATGTTTTTCTGGGCTGAATGTTAATCCTTTATTCAATACCTTTCTTTCATTGGTGGTGAGGGTGTAGTCTGATAAGTTTATTATTAGATCTGGATTCATGTTGTTTTTCCTTGTGTTATCCATTATTACTTCTTTGATAAGGTGCGATTGCGCAATGGATATCTTGGGGCGTTTTGCTCTTCTGGTTTTGCGTTTGCGTTTGAGCTTGATGGTTGACCCCTTCCTCGCCCTCTTTGTCTCCCTCTTCCACGTCCTCTCCCTGCTGGTTTTGGGGTTTGTTGGTCGTTGTATAGCATTTCCATCTCCTCTAAAAAAGAGAGCTGCTTTTGGTTGGTTATTCTTTCTCTCCCTCTTTGTTCCCCTTCACTGGCGTCAGATTCAGTTTCACTTGCCCCTGGTTTGGGTTTTGATTTGTTTGCTCCTTGTTGTTTGATCACATCAAATCGTTTTGCAAATGTGAAAATTGCGCCATTTGCATAGTCATATTGGTCTCTCCTGAATTTGCGCTGTTTACGTTCCTCTATCTCATTCTCGTGTTTGTCTAAATTATTTTCCATTATGGTTCTTAGTTTTTTCATTTCATCTTCCCCTTCTTGTGAGGCTTTTATTAGTTGTTCTATTTCCTCTATTTTCGTGTGTAGCTCTGTTACTCCAATTTTTGCATGTTTTATTATTATCATTATCATTCTTTTGGAGCATTCCATGTTGTTGCGCCCCCATTCCTCAAGCATGGCAGGGCTGGTGTCTGGGTGATTTGGAAGAGTGAAAATGCGAAGGCCCCTTGGGACCATGCTCAATTCCAAATATTTTTCCAGTGTTATTATCTCCCAAGAACGAGATATCTCTTTGCGCAGCAATTTCTCTAGTTGTTGAAAGAGTTGTTTTAGTGTTGTCTGAGCTGGTTTGGAGGTTGTAGCTTTAGGATCTGTGGGTTGGTTCTTTTCCGGTTGTTGGGAATCTGAAAACAAACTCTCCGCTTTTTCCAAGCGTTTGGCTGCTCTTTTTTCCATGTTGCTCGAAGAATAACGGGTTGTTCTGACCAGAGAACACCGTTAATTGTGTTCGTGTTATTCACTATGTTTGTTATTATACCTCGCGTTTAGTTTTGCACTTGTCAACTAAAACGTGGGAAGTTCGTTCGGTATTAGCTTGCAAGGCTGTTTGCCCTGTGATTGATGGATTGCTTTACCTAGAAAGTGATACGCTTTTATGGCTTACTCTGAAGTCCCGGGTAGTCAGGACATTAGTGTATTCACTCGCTGCAGCACTGATCGGTTCTTTCACACTGGCACACACGGCACATCTGGTTGTTACACTTACCGGGGAGTCTCCTGGACCGCTGAATGCCCTCCGGCACTTCCGCGTCAGCGCTCGACCTGGCAAGAGGTGGGTGTGTGCTCTGCTTAGCCGGTGAAACTGATGTTTTTCTCCGATGAACGCGCTCTCGATTCCAGGTTCAGTCACGGACTGTTTGGAAAGGGCGTCTCCGCTTCAGATCGTCTGTGCTCCTTTCTGCCGGCTTTCCCTTCCTGATTTCCTCGCGTTTCAAAGATGTTGATTTTTGCCGATTACGGAGTTTTGCATATGCTGGGCTCTCTCCTTACGTATCCAAATGTTCAAGCAAATGTCCCTTGCTGGAGGAGGAGCGACCATTCAGCTGGTGCCGGTGCCGAGTCAAGGACAAGACTCGTTAAACCTTTCCAAAGCAATTTGAAATAAAACACCGCACTCTTCTAGGTTTTGATTAAGCTCTTTAATCCATCAAGGAAACGACTTCCTCACCTAGGCGTTTCAAACAGATTACTGTTCTTGCTCACGGTAGTTACAAGTCCATTTTTTCTTTTTACTATTTATACCCTCCTACCCATGTGGCAATTAGGATGCATTATGGGAGGGGTAGTTTTTGGTGAAAGCAAACCATGTCAGGTCTCTTTTACAAGATATCACAGTCTAATTATTTGACTTTGCGATGACTTATGATGGCTGAGTGCCTATGGTTTTATTAAGAAAAAACCATTGTGTAGCGGGTCGAGTTGTTATCTCGCTCGCTGCATAATTGTACATTAATAAAACCATAGGCACTCAGCCATCATAAGTCATCGCAAAGTCAAATAATTAGACTGTGATATCTTGTAAAAGAGACCTGACATGGTTTGCTTTCACCAAAAACTACCCCTCCCATAATGCATCCTAATTGCCACATGGGTAGGAGGGTATAAATAGTAAAAAGAAAAAATGGACTTGTAACTACCGTGAGCAAGAACAGTAATCTGTTTGAAACGCGTAGGTGAGGAAGTCGTTTCCTTGATGGATTAAAGAGCTTAATCAAAACCTAGAAGAGTGCGGTGTTTTATTTCAAATTGCTTTGGAAAGGTTTAACGAGTCTTGTCCTTGACTCGGCACCGGCACCAGCTGAATGGTCGCTCCTCCTCCAGCAAGGGACATTTGCTTGAACATTTGGATACGTAAGGAGAGAGCCCAGCATATGCAAAACTCCGTAATCGGCAAAAATCAACATCTTTGAAACGCGAGGAAATCAGGAAGGGAAAGCCGGCGGAAAGGAGCACAGACGATCTGAAGCGGAGACGCCCTTTCCAAACAGTCCGTGACTGAACCTGGAATCGAGAGCGCGTTCATCGGAGAAAAACATCAGTTTCACCGGCTAAGCGGAGCACACACCCACCTCTTGCCAGGTCGAGCGCTGACGCGGAAGTGCCGGAGGGCATTCAGCGGTCCAGGAGACTCCCCGGTAAGTGTAACAACCAGATGTGCCGTGTGTGCCAGTGTGAAAGAACCGATCAGTGCTGCAGCGAGTGAATACACTAATGTCCTGACTACCCGGGACTTCAGAGTAAGCCATAAAAAGCGTATCACTTTCTAGGTAAAGCAATCCATCAATCACAGGGCAAACAGCCTTGCAAGCTAATACCGAACGAACTTCCCACGTTTTAGTTGACAAGTGCAAAACTAAACGCGAGGTATAATAACAAACATAGTGAATAACACAAACACAATTAACGGTGTTCTCTGGTCAGAACAACCCGTTATTCTTCGAGCAACATGGAAAAAAGAGCAGCCAAACGCTTGGAAAAAGCGGAGAGTTTGTTTTCAGATTCCCAACAACCGGGAAAGAACCAACCCACAGATCCTAAAGCTACAACCTCCAAACCAGCGCAGACAACACTAAAACAACTCTTTCAACAACTAGAGAAATTGCTGTGCAAAGAGATATCTCGTTCTTGGGAGATAATAACACTGGAAAAATATTTGGAATTGAGCATGGTCCCAAGGGGCCTTCGCATTTTCACTCTTCCAAATCACCCAGACACCAGCCCTGCCATGCTTGAGGAATGGGGGCGCAACAACATGGAATGCTCTAAAAGAATGATAATGATAATAATAAAACATGCAAAAATTGGAGTAACAGAGCTACACACGAAAATAGAGGAACTAGAACAACTAATAAAAGCCTCACAAGAAGGGGAAGATGAAATGAAAAAACTAAGAACCATAATGGAAAATAATTTAGACAAACACGAGAATGAGATAGAGGAACGTAAACAGCGCAAATTCAGGAGAGACCAATATGACTATGCAAATGGCGCAATTTTCACATTTGCAAAACGATTTGATGTGATCAAACAACAAGGAGCAAACAAATCAAAACCCAAACCAGGGGCAAGTGAAACTGAATCTGACGCCAGTGAAGGGGAACAAAGAGGGAGAGAAAGAATAACCAACCAAAAGCAGCTCTCTTTTTTAGAGGAGATGGAAATGCTATACAACGACCAACAAACCCCAAAACCAGCAGGGAGAGGACGTGGAAGAGGGAGACAAAGAGGGCGAGGAAGGGGTCAACCATCAAGCTCAAACGCAAACGCAAAACCAGAAGAGCAAAACGCCCCAAGATATCCATTGCGCAATCGCACCTTATCAAAGAAGTAATAATGGATAACACAAGGAAAAACAACATGAATCCAGATCTAATAATAAACTTATCAGACTACACCCTCACCACCAATGAAAGAAAGGTATTGAATAAAGGATTAACATTCAGCCCAGAAAAACATCAGGATGAAGCGGAAACGAAAATTGACATATACAAATATATAAGGAAACTGAAATTAAAAAAGTTTTTTGCCAAATCAAACAACAAAAAAAGCACACAAGAGCCAAATGCGACCAATAGTGGAGATGAGGCTGGATACACAATCTCCGACCTCCCAGCACTTGTAGTAGCTCACAACTTGGCAACAGAGGATGACAATATTTCCTTAACGGAAACACAAATTTTGAAAGAAATGGATATAGAACACAATAAACATCCAAGAACATCTTTCAGAAACCCGTCAAAATTCTGCCCAATCCTACATCCTGGCAACAAAATTGATGCATTCCATGACCTAGTCACTGCGGAACTGGACAAAATGAAGAATGTCAACAACAAAAACAAAGAAAACCTAACTTGGGGGGAACGTCAAGCATTGAACTCTCTCAAAACGAACTTAAAAATTGAAATAAAACCAGCTGATAAAGGCGGGAATATTGTGGTCTTAAACAAAACTGACTACATAGAAGAGGCCAATCGACAACTGCTAGATACAAAAAATTATACAAAATTGGAAGCAAATCCAACAGCTAGAATGACAACAGAAATACATCGTCAAATAAAAACTTGGCAAGAAAGCGGTCTGTTGAATCAGGAAGAAGCCAAGTTTCTGACAGTAGAAAATCCCATAACACCTACTATATACTTTCTGCCGAAAGTTCACAAGACATTGTGTAAACCTCCGGCACGACCGATAATTTCCAGCTGTGGGTCGCTGTACGAAAATATTGCCTCATATGTGGATCATTTCTTAGCTCCCATAGTACCCACACTGAATTCCTTCATCAAGGACACAGGAGATTTTCTTCGAATTATAATGGACACACAATGGCAACCAACTTATCTGTTAGCTACAATCGATGTAGTCTCACTTTACACATCGATAGATCACCATATAGGTCTTGATGCAATTGCTTATTTTTTAAGACAGAGACCAATAGGGGAACTTAAACACTCTGCTATGCTGTTGGACATGATACGCATATGCCTAACGAACAATGTGTTCCTGTTCAATAATGGAATATATTCCCAAAACTGCGGAACTGCTATGGGAGTTTCCTTCTCTCCGAGCTATGCTAATCTCACCATGGGATGGTGGGAGAAACACATAGCTTGGAGAGAAGAAAACGAACCATATACTGCCAAGACTGTTCTTTGGCTGAGATTTATTGATGATCTCTTCCTGGTGTGGAATGGAACCAGGGAGGAGTTGGAAGAATACATAGGGATCTTGAACCAGAATAATGTGGGCCTACAATTTACTTTCAATATCCAAGAAAAGGAGATAGACTACTTGGACACAAAAGTATACATTAAAGACAACACAATACATACGACCCTTTTCCGTAAAAAAACCTCTACTAACAGCATCCTGCATGGGACCAGTTTTCATCCAACATCCTTGAAATCAAATGTACCATATGGAGAGTTTTTAAGGATGAAACGTAACTGTTCAGAACCAACGGAAATGGAAAACAAATTTGCAGAAACAGTCAATCGGTTTTCCCAAAGGGGATACAAGATGAAAAGAATAAAAAGAGGAGAAATGAGAGCACGAGAAAAAACCAGAACAGAGACACTGATAGTCAAGAAAAAAGAGGCTACCGAAACAACAAAGGAAGAGAAACCACGCCTCATCCTGACATACTCAAAAGAAAGTGTAAATATAAGAAAAGCGGTCACAAAATACTGGAGTGTATTGAAAAAGGATCCTGACATTGGAAGCACAATAGGAGATGCCCCCCTACTTTCTTTCAGAAAAGCACCATCAATTGGTGACATTCTGGTCAATAGCCATTTTATAAACAGAAGAGAAGAAACATGGCTAGAGAAAAGACAAAAAGGGTTTACCAAGTGCTCATCTTGCAAAGCGTGCAAAATCGGAAAAAATCTCAAATCCATAACTGATCCTAAAGGCCAACCCTTTGAAATTCAAACAAAGATCACCTGTGAATCCCATTATGTTGTCTACCTCTTGGAATGTGAATGCGGTAAGAGATATATTGGATCGACTATATGTGCCCTAAAGAAAAGGATGTTAGAACACATTAGGGCCATGCAAAACAAGGACCAAACGTATGCCATGGCAAAACACCTCATGATTCACAAAAATAAAACCTGGCTAAATGTGAGATATTCAGGACTGGCAATGATACCGGACAATGAGAGAGGTGGTAATCGCCTGCAGAAACTCAGACGTTTGGAGTCAAAATTAATAATAAAATTCAAAACCAAGACCCCGCAAGGATTGAACGGGGACGAGGAACTTTATGTACATTTATGACTTATCCAACAGTCCAATATATTCACATGACTAGATGTATGAAGATCCCCGTGTGAAAAGATGATATAATATTCTTCTCAAAAATTATTTCTCACAAAGTAGTGTTTGAATCTATAATACAATATCTGGAAATGTAAACTTGAAACTTGAACTGAACGTTTTGATTCCTTTGAGTACATAATGCTTATAAGTCTGAAATATATAGGGTTAAACTGAGTACATATGCAAAAATATGAAAAATTTCTTGTTTGTTATTTACAGCGTTTATTTTAAATAATGTCAGAGTCCTGGAACAAGTTATAAGTCATTGACTTTCATAATTAGCACTCAGCTACCACCCATAATGTACCATATATGTACAATTATGCAGCGAGCGAGATAACAACTCGACCCGCTACACAATGGTTTTTTCTTAATAAAACCATAGGCACTCAGCCATCATAAGTCATCGCAAAGTCAAATAATTAGACTGTGATATCTTGTAAAAGAGACCTGACATGGTTTGCTTTCACCAAAAACTACCCCTCCCATAATGCATCCTAATTGCCACATGGGTAGGAGGGTATAAATAGTAAAAAGAAAAAATGGACTTGTAACTACCGTGAGCAAGAACAGTAATCTGTTTGAAACGCGTAGGTGAGGAAGTCGTTTCCTTGATGGATTAAAGAGCTTAATCAAAACCTAGAAGAGTGCGGTGTTTTATTTCAAATTGCTTTGGAAAGAAATATATATAAACGTAATATTACCATATTAGCCGCGAACGGTGCATACTTAAACTTGGTGGCAACCAGTTTGACATGCTTGGTTTTCTTTAACAACGATGAGACTATGTTTGCTAAATTTGCAAATAAGAATTTTACTATACACTGCATTGTGCATAATTACAATTTACAATACAGTGACTGAATTTAATTTAATTTAATTTAAATTTCATTAATTTGCATTGTTATCCAGCAAATATGTCAAAGTATAATTTAACCTATGTATTGAAAAACGTTTGTGGCAGAGTCTGTCGTCAACCTCAATGGTAGTTCTTACTAATTGTAGTTCTTGATAATAGAGCAGTCCTACCTTTATTTCTTGAAAAGTATGTGAAACACTTTATGCATAAAATGGTGAACACACTTTATTTTGGTTGGCTTTGGAAGAAGACCGTTTGGTCGAAACGCGTCGCCATTAAACATCTTTAAAACACAGACCCTGGAGTGCGAGTCTCTTTGTGTGGTTGCGGCGTGGATGCAAGCTGTCAGCCCTTTCGAAAATATTTCCGGGTATTTTCGGCACCCGGGACTTGCACCTATCTCGTCAGGACGTGAGCGAGTGGAGCCGGAAAGCCTTTCGGACACCCCGACCCTCGGGTCACATCGCTCGCTCCGACCGCCTGTCCTGGACAAAGGTAACGGACTGTGACCACGTGTGTCTGCAGCTGGGGGCGTAATCGTGGAGACGGGCTGCGGCAGCGGCTTGTTACCGCGGTCTAACGCTTCCAAGTGGTGGACCCGCCGTGTGAGCAGAACACCGAGGAGATTGAAAACGGGCAGAGGTACCGCGCTGAAATCGCTTCTAGCGGCGCGGCAGGGTTTGAAACTGTGTTAATACACCAACAAGCATTGGTATCCCCAGAGTAACACGGGACATTTCTCCATTCACGGACAAGATGACCAGGGGCTCGCAGAAAGCGGCGGCGGCTGCCGCTGCGAACACAGCCCAAAAAAACATCACGGGTGGTGAAACTAACATACAGGCTGAATCTGCAAGCATGGATGCGAGCACAAGCTCAAACGTCATGACAGCGAGCCGACGAGCAGGCAGAATTGAAGAGGCTCGATCCCTGTTTTGTGAGGGAGAACCGACGAGCACAGGACCAGTAAACAACAATGAGGTCATAACAACAGTACCCGACAAATCGACGAAACAGTTACTGTTTCAATATGAAAAGCTACTGAAAAAGGAAATCAACAGGTGGTGGGAGGTAACTTCATTAAACAACTACATTGAAGTTGGGAGGGTGCCTAGGGGCCTCAGAATCATGATTACCCCAACATACCAAAACCCCCACCCCAAACTGATCGAGGATTGGTCCCAGTTAATGGCAGGTACCTGCAAGAACATGCTTGGCCTGCTATCTAAATATGCAGCTATGGAGTTGGAGCAAGTGATTGCAGACATTGCCAAAATGAAAGCAGAGTTGGATGAACTTGATGCAAAGGAGGAGATAGCCAAAGCCCTCGAGCAAATGGAAAAGAGGCTCGACAAGTATGAAAATGAGATCAAACAGAAGAAAAAGACCAAGTTTTTGAGGGATAAACAAGATTACGCCAGTGGGCGTATCCTGACCTTTGGCAAAAAATATGATGCGGCTATCAAACAATTCAAGCAACTTGCGGGACAACAACGAAATGTAACAGTCTCTGAATCCGGATCAGAAAACTATTCGGACTTTGATGAAAGTCTGGATATAAGTGGGCGTAGCTTGCTTTCCTTTAAACCCATGGAGGAGTATGATTTTTTACAGTCGGCTCAGACTTTGAGGGGGAGACCACCAAACCTGGCTTACGGAAGAGGACGAGGAGGAAGCGCATGAGGAAGGCAACAAGGCGTGGGGGGAAACAACACAAGAGGAGGAACATCGCGTGGGAAAGTGCAGCGACAGAACAAGCAACAATGATGGGTGAGCAAAACTTGACCATTATAAACATTTCCCCCCACACCCTATCTGAGGCTGAAAAATCGGTTTTGGAGTTGGGCTTGACTTTTTGCCCCACAGCCAACTTCGATTACAGCCAAACAAGGATTGATATGCTCCTCTTTGTCCGTAAATTAAAACTTATGAAAATGTTTGAATTGAAAAAGAAACGTGCATTAGAACAAAGAAGTAATGGTAACATTTGTAGCACACAATTGTCTAAAATCTTACAAATACGAGATGTTGACAGCCTAGCGAGTGCATTTGAACTGTGTGGGGAAGATGTGAGTGGCTTGGATGATGAAGAAATTCTTAATAGGATGGGATTAACATTGAGTGGCAGGAGTGCTACTGAGCACAGACCCAAATCCACCTTTAACCCTATCACACCCCATGACAACCTGGAAACCTTTCATGATATTGTTAACAGGGATTTACTAAACCTATGGGAGAAAACCAAGAATAGACATGCCCACAACCTTACCCCACAGCAGAGGGAAGCTCTGAAAACACTTAATAGTGATAAGAGCTTTGTAATCAAACCCTCAGACAAGGGCGGCAACGTTGTTTTGTGGGACATTAACCTATACAAACAGGAAGCCCGAAAACAACTGGAGCTGTCAGGCAATTACAGGAAGGCGAATAGGGAGGAATATACCCTGAGTATTTCAACATATCATGATAAGTTGAGGGTTTGGAGAGAGAGAGACCTGTTATCCGAATCCGAGTTCAGATTCCTGCATGTACTACATCCCGTTTCACCCTGCTTTTACATGCTACCCAAGGTCCACAAGGACAGTAATGAACCCCCGGGAAGGCCAAT
Organism: Lissotriton vulgaris; assembly: GCF_964263255.1. NCBI lineage: Eukaryota > Metazoa > Chordata > Amphibia > Caudata > Salamandridae > Lissotriton > Lissotriton vulgaris. The sequence continues at coordinate 1,254,911,962 of NC_141691.1, forward strand.
AGTATCTGCAAATGGTAGCCTTCTTGATAACACTTCTATTTTCCTTGACACGTTTCTTTCTCCGTATGTTTTAAATCTTCCCTCCTACTGCAGAGACAGTACTGACTTCATTTCCAAGATTGAGGGTATCAGATGGGAGGACAGCTACTGCATGGTTACCATTGACGTGGTCTCTTTGTACACGTGTATTAAACACAGTGATGGTCTCAATGCTTGTAGACATTACATGAGGGACCGGTCGATTTTCTATCTGAACCAAACAGAAATGCTTTTAGAAATGTTGGAATTTTGCCTAACTAACAATTTCTTTTTGTTTGATAACATCTGGTACAAACAACAAGTTGGGACTGCTATGGGGAGTTGTTTTGCTCCTAGTTTTGCCTGTATGCTAATGGGATGGTGGGAGGAACAGATCCTGTGGTCTGAACACAATGCTGATGCAACCCGTCACATTGTGTTCTACACCAGATATATAGATGATATCTTCATGATCTGGGATGGGTCAAGAACAGACCTGAACAGATTTCTCCTAGATAACAACAGGAATGACGTGAATCTCAGATTTACTAGCAAGATAGATCCTGTGGAGATGGACTTCTTAGATGTCGCAGTCAGGGTGATAGAAGGGGAAATGGTTACAGACCTATACAGGAAACCTACTTCAGGAAATAGCATCTTGCATGCTAAAAGCCATCACCCAAACAGCTTGAAGGATAGCATCCCATATGGCGAGATCCTAAGGGCCAGGAGAAATTGCAGCAACAATGAAAACTTTGAAAAAGCACAAGGTAACATGATCCAGAGGTTCAGAGCCAGGGGCTATTCAGAACAGACACTTATGAAAGCTAAAGACAAAGTGAAAACGAGAAACAGGGCATCACTTCTAACTAAGAAGGTTAGCAAACCTCTTGAGACTTCTGGTTCTAGCAATGTCAGGATGATTACATCATTTAATGTTGAGGCAGCTAACATACGAGGTATCCTGAAGAAACATTGGCACATAGTGAAAAGTGATCCAATAATTGGGAAATTGACTAACAGTTCACCGCAGGTTAGCTACAGAAAGGCACGTTCCCTGCAAAATATGCTGGTCAGAAGTAACTTTGAGAGCCCAGTGAAGAGCAAACAGTGGCTTAAAGAGCAAAAAGGCTTTTATAAATGTGGAAAATGCAAAGCCTGTGTAACCAGTCGCAATGTGAAATCCTATGTACTACCCACGGGAAGAACTGAGAGTATCTGTAAATTCATGAACTGTAACACCGATCACTGTGTGTATGTAATTGTGTGTCCATGCTCAAAACTCTATGTAGGCAGTACCATCTTCCCTATAAAGAAGAGGATCCTTGAGCACATGCGTGCTATCAGAAATGTTGATCTGTCCTATGCAACTGCTAGACACTGGCTTTGAGTTCATAACAGTGATGTTAACCAGTTTTCCTTTTTTGGCATTGACAGGATCCCAGCGAACCCCAGAGGGGGAAACCGTCTCAAACAACTACGTATCCTGGAATCCCGCTATATCATTCACCTGGATTCTATGAACCCCTTTGGTCTGAACGAAGATGAAGAACTGTATGTGCATATTGGCTAAGACCATATGTTGAGCCGGTATATCCATTCCTTCTATGCACTAGTTCTTAAAGGATCCTGCCCCCCCTGCTACCCTGTTTTCCCTTTTCTGGTACATGTGTTTGTCTTCCCCTCCCTCACTAAACCTGCTCAGAGAGGGCTCTCTCTGACACAGGTTGGTAAACGATATCTGTACCCCCAGAATTTATGGGCGCAGAGCCTCTTTACCAATCCCAATCTGTCTGAAATGTCTGGTTCTGTATTGTGTTACGAACCTATTATATATACAGATCTGTCCCCTGTCCGAATGTGGATACTGGTGCAGATACCATTGATTTTAATTACTTTCACACTCACACCATTGTGCTTGTTCATGTCATACCTGGCTAGGTAGGTCTTAGACAACACAGGGTTCACTTTCACTATAATCACAGGGCTGAAAGAAGTATTTCAGTTCCTCACCCTTTATTTTTGTTTTATTGTTAAGTTGAGTTGGTATGTTTCTTGTATAATGTCGGGTACTCCCGTCATATCATTGAGACATTTCCTGTTCTTACCTTAGTTGGAGAGTAGGTCGGGCTGCCTGATCTGTTATGAACTACCCAGACAACCAATTTGGGGGAATATTGGCAATTTGATTTGGCCACTTGGCCGTGACGTTTAATTCTTTTATGTTGTTGAAAATGAGGCCACTTGGCCGTGATGATGTGATTTACAATACCAGGTAAACGTAATAATACCATATTAGCCGCGAACGGTGCATACTTAAACTTGGTGGCAACCAGTTTGACATGCTTGGTTTTCTTTAACAACGATGAGACTATGTTTGCTAAATTTGCAAATAAGAATTTTACTATACACTGCATTGTGCATAATTACAATTTACAATACAGTGACTGAATTTAATTTAATTTAATTTAAATTTCATTAATTTGCATTGTTATCCAGCAAATATGTCAAAGTATAATTTAACCTATGTATTGAAAAACGTTTGTGGCAGAGTCTGTCGTCAACCTCAATGGTAGTTCTTACTAATTGTAGTTCTTGATAATAGAGCAGTCCTACCTTTATTTCTTGAAAAGTATGTGAAACACTTTATGCATAAAATGGTGAACACACTTTATTTTGGTTGGCTTTGGAAGAAGACCGTTTGGTCGAAACGCATCGCCATTAAACATCTTTAAAACACAGACCCTGGAGTGCGAGTCTCTTTGTGTGGTTGCGGCGTGGATGCAAGCTGTCAGCCCTTTCGAAAATATATATATATATATATATATATATATATATATATATATAAAATCTACTGCTATAGCTGTTATAGTTAGGACCCAGTTTCCATAGGAAAAGCATTTTTTGTTTTCGCTGGTTGACAAATGTTCGCAAAATTTTCAAAACTTGTGGCCTACTCCGGTCACCTTCTATCCTGTTTCAGCGTGATTCGGCAAGCGGGGGCAAGAAAAAAAGGGGGGTCCCAAAATGTATTTTTCCATGTTATTCTCCATAGGAAACTTTAGACAAGGCTACAGCCCGAACTGCTGAACGGAATTACACCAAATTTGGCAAAAAGGTAGCCCTTGTTACAAAAGAACTCTTGTTGTTAGATGGTGTTAGATGGTGTAAATCCGTTCAGTAGTTGCTGAGATATTTTTAAAAAAGAGGTCGAAAAAGGCATTTCCCAGAGGAAACTTTAGACACAGCTACAGCTGGAACTGCTGAACAGAATTCCACCAAATTATTCAAAAAGGTAGTGCTTGCTTCAGAAAGTATCCTTTTTTAAATGGTGTAAATCCGTTTAGTAGTTGCTGAGAAAATCAAAAAATTATAGTTTTTATATTTAGAGGCACGGATCCTCCGTGTACCCTCCCAACCATGAGCTTTATTCTAATTGGCTGTCAACACTCCAAACCAGGAAGTGTTGGCTGCCATCTTGTGCCTCAGTAACCGAGACACAATAAAAAAGGGAAAGAAAGGTGAAAAAAGGGTAGAAACACCCTGACCCACTAGCCCTACTCACAAGGACCCCCAGGGCCAAAAAAAGCATTAAAAAAAGAAATCAGCAAGATTCACGCAACAGATTTTGCAAACATTTTTAAAAAATGAAGCGCTGGCTCCCACGCTTCGTTATTATTTAGCCCCCCCCGGGCTTTCCATTAATATTTGCGGGGGCACAGGGCTTCTTATTTTTAATGTGTGGGGTCCTCCAAGGCCCCCCCAAGCCCCGGGGACCGCTACCCCCGGGGCTTTCATTAATTATCTTGTGGGGCACATGGCCCCCACACTCCCCGGGGACCACCACCTCCTCAGGCACAAATATTCAAAGTTGGGGGTCCAAGCCCCGGGGACCACCACCTCCACGGGGCTGTGCAATAGGTGGGAGAGGGCCCCCCTCCTGGAGCCCTTGATGGCCCTAGGAACCGCCTCCGCCCAGGGCTGGCTCCTGCAGCGTCCTGGGGTGCCCACCCCAGGACACTGCTGTCTGCACAGACAGTGCGGCTCCCGACCTGTCATTGCGAACTGCTTTGCTTCATTGAAGTGAGAGCAGGGAAACCTGCTCTCACTTCAATGATAAGTAATAGATTGGGCCAGCAAGGGATTTTATTGTTAAGGTTAGGAACCAGTCAGTGCGGAACTCAATCAAATTGTATGCTCACACTATTCTTTGATTGTAACTGGAGAAATCAATTATCACTATAAATCAATGAAGCAAAGCAGAATTGCTTTTCCATAAGGGAAGCTGCATGTCAGCAGGTCCCCTTGTGGAAAAGCAAAAAGCAATGCCGGCTCCCGCTGGAGGCGGGGAGCCGGCGAGACCGTGGGGGAATTAGGGTCCCCCCACGGTGCCCAATGGATATGGGTCGGCCCGGGGGGATGGGTTCCCCGGGGCCAAAAGTGGGCCGGGAGGGGGGCCAGGCAGCCCCCCTCCTGTAGTGACCGGATATTTTGTCCTATTTCTGAGTGATGGTGACTTTGATCTACTACCATCCTAGTATAGTGCTTAGATCCTTATTTTTAGCCTATTTGTAGGGCTTGCCTATTGGCTTTGGCATGATTCTATGTCTCTTTTGCCTCTTTTCGGGCGTAAAGGCCTTAACTAGAGAGCAGCCATCTTGTCTTCCTGCCTCAGTTGTCTGAGGCGCTTGTAGGCCAGAAGTGATGTTTAGAGTTGAGCCTGTTATTCACTAGTTAGAAACCGGTGAGGACCGACCCTTATCAAGGAATGTGCTTAGAGCTCAAGTCTCCAGACGAAACAGCAGGTGGCCACTGTGGGAGCGTCTGGAGCAGGGAGCCTCGTACAGGAATTTGATAGGAGGTAGCTTGCTGGCTGGAAATTTCCATGAGCAGAGAGCCTCCCATATTATCAGAGAACAGAAGAGCAGAGAGGTCAGATGATTTTTGGAATTGAAGAAGTCGGTTGGATCAGTTTGGTCAGATGGAGTCAGTTGGTTTGCAGAGCTGGAGCTGAGATCTGGAGCTGTGAGTTGGACATCTGATCTGTGGAGCAGTTACCAGGCAGATGGAAGAGTTGAAATTACTAGCAGACGATGAAGTTACATTTGGAGTGCAGTTGGAGTCAGTGAAATACAGACGCCAGGATAAACACCAGAAGTTGAACCAGTGGAGTGAAGCTAGTACATTGGTGATGGTGAAGGAGAGAGAGTCCTGATTCCACCAGAGAGAGGAACAGACAGGTGGACCCTTCTTAACAGGGTGAGGTATTCTTAGCTAGTTTGCACTATATATAATCATTCATCCCTTTTGTTTTCTAGGTTATATTTAGGTTCCTGTTTGCATCAATAATTCCCTACTGTAATATTGCAATGTTTTCTTTGTCTTGTTCTCTTTCTAATAAAGACCCCATGTGCATTAGTATCATTTGTATGTTTTCCTTTGGGAGGGAGTAAGTGGGCTTTTCATAGCCAGGTGCTGACGTACAGAAGGCTGGTGATCCCCTTCTAACAGGTAACTGAAGACAGTGAAGTGTACTGCTTCTGATCAGAGAATAACTGCAAATGCATTAGTCAGATATGTGTATCTTTTAGGTGTGTATGTGTGCATTCTCATGATTAATTATTTTCCCTTTCATCTATATTGCTATTCCTCCTTGTCATCCCATTAGTGTGTAAAGAGGCCCCAATACGTAGTAATTGCACTTGAGAGTTGTTTACTAAGACAGAATTAACTTTTCTTTTTAGCCAGGTGCTGTCGTATAGAAGGATGGGCAATTACCTTCTTACAGGTAGCTGAGAAATGGAAGACAGGGTAGCTTTGATAGGAAATAACTTCCAGTGAATATTAGGTACTTAGGAACTTCCCAATAGAGAGAGAGAGAGCAGAAGGTATTAATAGGACAGTGAGATCGCTCAAGATAGGGCGTTAATGAGAACACCAATTGTGATTGGTGTGTAATGAGATTGCTCAAGATAGGGCATTAGTCAGAACACCAATTGTGGATGGTGTGTAGTGAGATCGCTCAAGATAGGGAGTTAATGAGAACACCAATTGTGGTTGGTGTGGTAGAGTGAGCTGCTCTCCAATATGAGAAGGAGGGTAGAATAGCCCGGGCCAGATTGTCGCGCTGCTATAAGGTGAGATCATAGGATGAGACATGGAATTCCGTAGTTATTAGTGACCATTCGTAGTAATCCCTTAGATCTAGCAGTGTTTTTGATGGTATAAGCTTGTATATTGCGAATTCCCCATTCCCGGGTAAGTACTCAGGTACTGTTGTAAATAGGATCCGGGAAGGGATGGTGTTACGTTTTGGCCGGGTTGGTTGCATCTAGGTGAGTGGATAGTTTTTGGTCTGAGAATCCGGTCATTACACCTCCCCAATAAATTTTTTTTATAAATGGATAGGGCCGGCCCGGGGGATGAGGTCCCTGGGCCATAATTGGCTTGAGGAGGGGGACACATGGTGCCCCTCCGAAAAATCTCTAAATAAAAAAGCAATGGCCAGGCCCTGTTTTAAGTTGGGGAATTAATTCCCCTTCAATACTGGGGGTCCCCTGGGGCCAACTAGCCCACCAGGTACCTCCAGTAAGCGCCACAGGGCTGCGTTGCAGAGAGGTGGTCCAGACCAGACCCCTTTTTACACCTCTCTGCAACGCATCTCTGTGGCACTTACTGGAGGTACCTGGTGGGATAGTTGGAACACAGGGACCCTCAGGATTCAAGGGGAAGGAGATGTGCCTTCCCTTTGCCCCAGTAAGCACAGTGAAGAGCCTAGGGGTGGTCATCGATGTGGAGCTTTCCCTTAAGGCTCAAGTGGGGGCCGTGATCTCATCCAGCATGTTCCAACTGCGCAAAATTCGCAAAATTGCCCACTTACTTTCGCACGCGGCGCTGGTACAGGTCGTGATCTCTTTGGTACTTTCTCACCTCGATTTCTCAAATTCCCTATACCATGGACTACCACAGTCACTGCTCCGCCATCTCCAAATTGTGCAAAACCCTCACTTATTCATAAAACCCCGAAGTGGCAATCTGCTAAACCCCTGCTACGCAAATTGCACTGGCTACCGGTCGAACAAAGGGCAGCCTTCAAGATCGGTTGTCTGACCTTTAAAGCTCTTCACTGTACCGGCCCTTACTTTCTTAAAACATTGATCTCACAGCACCGCCCGGTCGCAATCTCCGGTCGGCTCACCTTCACCTGCTGGTCACCCCTACCATAAAACTCAAAAGGTTTGACGGCCGCAGGTTTATCCATTTGGCCCCTAAACTGTGGAATCCACTCCCTTTGTCAGTCAAGTCAAGCTGCTCTTTACTGAACTTTAGGAAACTCCTGAAAACCTGGCTTTTCACCCAAGCCGGTTAGCCTGCCTCTTGGTCAATCTCAGCACCTCTCAGTGCCAGGAAACTTATGGTGTCAGTGCGCTATATAAATTCCGCCTAACATAACATAACATACCATAACATAACTTCATCCCCCAACTTAAAACACGCCAGAGGGTGAGTTTGCACAGTGGTGAAGGGAGGGGGCTGGGCCTGAGGTGACATGTGTGCAAACATGCCTAGTGGTGCGTTTTTAATTGGGAAATTATTTTCCCTTCAATCCTGAGGGCCCCTGGGGGACAACTAGGCCACCTGGTACCTCCAGTGAGCACCAGAGGCCTGTGTTGCAGAGAGGTGGTCCAGGCTGCACCCCTTTCTTCACCTCTCTGCAACACAGCTCTGTTGCGCTTACTGGAGGTGCCTAGTGGGCTAGTTGGACACCAGGGACCCTCAGTATTCAAGGTGACTTCATTTCCCAACTTAAAACGTGCCACGGGGCGCGTTTGCACAGTGGTAAAGGGAGGGGCGGGGCCTTAGGTGACATGTGTGCAAACACGCCCTGTGGCGCGTTTAAAGTTGGGAATTCATTCCCTTTCAATCCTGAGGGCCCGTGGGGGCCACCTAGCCCACCAGCTGCTTCCAGTAAGCACCAATGTGTTGCGTTGCAGAGAAGTGGTCCAAGCCATGCCCCTTTTTACACCTCTCTGCAACGAAGCTCTGTGGCGCTTACTGGAGGTACCTGGTGGCTTAGTTGGATCCCAGGGTCCTTCAGGATTCAAGGGGACTTAATCTCCCAACTTAAAACGTGCCACGGGGCACGTTTGCACAGTGGTGAAGGGAGGGGCGGGGCCTGAGGTGACATGTGTGCAAACACGCCCTGTGGCGCATTTTAAGTTCGGGAATTAATTCCTCTTCAATCCTGAGGGTCCCTGGGGGCCACCAACCCCACCATGTAACTCCAGTAAGCGCCACTGCGCTGAGTTGCAGAGAGGTGGACCAGGCAATGCCCCTTTTTACACCACTCTGCAACGCAGCTCTGTGGCGCTTACTGGAGGGCTAGTTGGATCCCAGGGACCCTCAGGATTCAAGAGGACTAAATCCTCCAACTTCGAAAGCACCAGGGGGCGCGTTTGCAGAGTGGTCCCAACAGGGTGCATGACCTTTGTCTACCTCTCACCAATCTCACTGTGTGGGGCTTACTGGCGGTAAAAGGTAGGCTAGTTGGCCCCTAAAGGACCCCCAGCAGTGAAGGGGACTTCAATCCCCATTCAAGAGTGTGCCAGGGAGTGCGTTTGTAGAGTGGTGGGCAAAGTGGGCATGGCCTGGAATGAGTACTTACCAGTGCTGTTGTGAGGGGCTGACTGGAGGTAATAGTTTGGGAAGTTGGCCCCCAAGGATGTCTTTGGGGGTCAACTACCCCTCTTGTTACCTCCAGTAAGTCCCACACAGTGGGATTGCTAAGATGTCTTCTGAGGCCATGGCCCCTTTCCCTACCACTCTGCAAACGTGCCTCGGGCAGACTACGGGCTGGGAATGAAGTCCAATTTAGTCCTGGGGGAGTTTGGGAGTCAAGAATCCCTCCTAGTACTTCCTGTAAATCCTACGCAGCAGAATTCCTGAGTGTTGGTTGGACGCCCAACACCATTTCTCCACCACTCTGCAAACGCGGCTACAAGTTAAAGTAGCATATTTCTGCACCTCTGACTTAGAGGTAGTTTTATTCCCCCTGCCCTAATATGTACTAGGGCCTTACAGAGGAGGTCATGCTAATCACCGTGATCCCCCAACGCATAGTGTTCCCTAGTGTATGTAGGTGTTACACGTTACACTGTATTCTAAGTGTCTTTAAGCATAGCACTGGCTCTAGGCCTGTTTAGTCAGAGTCAAGTTACCACTAGTACTCGTCTGAAAAAGTTGTCTGCACAGGATGATTTTGCAACAAAGCCTCTTTATGCTCCTCTGTTGGTTTTTTCTGCACATGTTTTGCTTCTTCCTGCACTTTTTTCTTAGTCTTTGTGGACTTCTGTTGCTTCTTTCTACATTTCTTCTGCTTCTTTCTGTGCGTTTTCTCTTCTTTCTTCACATGTCCTACCTCTCTAGGCATAGTTAGAAAACTAGCATTAAAAAACCTTTGAAATTCACTTAAAAAACCAGAGGTTTCAGGCACATTATGTTTATAAATTAGCATTTATTAAACCTTTGAAATTCATTGAAAAAACGTTGGTTTTAGGGACGTTATAGTTAGAAATTAGCATTTGAAAAACCTTAGAAATTCACTGAAAAAACCATAGGTTTCAAGGACGTTATAGTTAGTTGGAAATTTCACTTGTACAAACCCATAGAAATTCCTCTGTTATAGTTAGTTCAACTAACTATAACTCACGCCCCCGCAATGCACTGCTTATGACTTCACATATTACATCATTCATGACATGGTCAGTGACATCACTGATGACATCACTGATGACATCTCAAATGACATCACTAATGACATCATCCATGTGATAATAAGATGCACCTCCTCATACTCTAATTTAACCTTTGATACACTCACTATAAAATACAGACTATCATTCTCGAAACCATCGATACACCAATACCAGTTACTACATACGCACTCACTGATTTCTACGTCTACACACACATCCACTCATTCATCCATACAATCACTCTTACATGTAGTCACTCATCAATACAACACTATCATAAGCACTCAAACACCTATACAGACACTCAAACACCACCACTCATCCAGAGTTACTTGCACACCTAGTCAGTCATGCAAAGAATCAATCACACTTCCATTTACTGACCTATACAGTTATACACACACCACATCACTCATTCAAACAGAAACAAATGCATACTTACTGTCATCTCCAATCACTGATACAAATACACACTCGTCCATAGAGCCAGTCTCACAATTACTGACTCTTATGTATAGTCATTTATATACTTCAACTTTCACATACCCTGCCTTTTACATATGGAGTTACTTTTACATGTACCGTTGAGACATCCAGTCACTCACCAAATCACCAATACATAAACTCACTCACACATACAGCTGTTTCCACATGCACTCATTAAACCCATACACCCAGTGAATCAACCACTCAAACAAGTATGTACAGAGTGACACACTTCCCACGCAGCCACACACATACTCAGGCACCTGTACAAATACTCTGGCAACCAATCAATAACCCATATAGACACTCATGTAGCTACTTACCAACCCATGCAGTAGCTTATACAACAGCAGAGAGACTAATACAGACATTTAAACAGTTTAGTCACTAACACATGCATTCAGTAAGACACATGAAATGACTCACTTAAACAGTCAGTCACACACCTACAAAATCCACCATCCAGATATCTATATATACATATTTAAACTTTGAAGAAAAACACATTCACTGGATGATGTCATCAGGGATGTCATTTGAGATGTTATCAGTGATGTCATTAGTGATGTCACTGACCATGTCACGAATGATGTAATGTGTGACGTCATTAGCAGTGCATTGCGGGGGCGCAAGTTTTAGTTAGCTAAACTAACTATAACGGGGGAATTTCTTTGGTTTTGTACAAGTGAAATGTCCAACTAACTATAACGTCCCTGAAACCTATGGTTTTTTTCAGTGAATATATATATTACCTACTGGCGGTCACCAGTAGGTAGTTATAGTTAGGACCTACTTTCCATAGGAAATCCACAATTCTATTTGGAATAACTTTGGCGCCGGTGGACAAATGTTCGCGAATTTCTCCAAGTAAATGGCCTGCTCGGTTCCGGTCCTTCCCTGAAAGTTTGGGGGTGATTGGTCAAGTGGGGACCATCCCAAAACTTGTTTTCCCCATGCAACTTTCCATTGGGATCTTTAGCCAGGGCTACAGCTCGAAAGGCTGAACAGAATTACACCAAATTTGGCAAAAAGGTAGAATTCGGTTCGCAGATTGTGCTTTTTCTTAAATGGTGTATATCGGTTCAGTAGTTTCTGAGAAAATCACAAGTAAAATCATAGCGATATCTAGAGTCAGAGTTTTAAACGCGGACGGAGATCCGTTCAATTACGAGCGCGAGCTGCATGCTGATTGGCTGTCAACTGTCTGCCAACACTCGAAACCAGGAAGTGTTGGCGGCCATCTTGTGCCTCTGTAGAACTGAGTCACAAGAAAACAGTAAAAGAAAGTTGAGAAATAAGGACAGGGGACTGGGTAGAAACATTCTGACCCTATAGGCTTGCTCAGGGGGTCGTACATGGAATTTTAGGGTCAATTTTTATTTTTTTTTAAATAAAAATTTGCGGCATACGCGTATGGTACTCGTACGTGGTGGAAAAGGGAAAAAAACTAGAAGTCCGTTTTATTCATTAGGTCTCGGGGGGCAATTTTAAGAGCTATATTTCTATGACAGTATGTAAAACTTTCCTTTTTTTCCTGCATCAGTTGTACTCTCTATGCTTGCGGAGCATTGTTAGCAAGTGCACTTTTTTTTCTTTTTCTTCAAGTTCGCCAAGCAAATCTCCCCTGATTTTATGTATTAAACTTGATGCTTTGTTTTCACCGGTCGTGTGTGTCATCCTGTGCTATACTTTTGTAACATATTGTATGTATATTTATTTGAAATGTAGTGTCGAGGGGCCAAATGTTGATTACATACTCCATTCAACCATGATTTTAGTAGTTTTTCTCCATTGTTTTTATTATACCTGTTACTTTTATTTTACCCTGCGCATATTTTCTCTGTGATCAATGAGATTTCTTGCCACAGACACTACGGTGTTTGTCCTTGGCCACCGATCTTACCAGACTTGGTCACACGTATACCTAGAAACTAATTTGAAGGACGTAAGCCACAGCCATTAGAATGTGTGTTCGTCAAGAAAAAAATATTATTAAGATTATGCGTTTATTATTCGTGGTAAATGCATACTAGTTGTAAAGGCAAGTGTGGTAAAGCGATATGCGTGCTAATGGTTTTGTGGTGACGATCACGCGTGCTTATGAACCGGGTCTGGGCGTGGTAGAGTCTAGGGCAGCAGGCGGAGGGCCACGCGTTCCACTCATACAATATAGAAGTAATATAGGATTTTTAAAAGTTTAAAAAAAATGATTTCATAATTATCCTAGATTAAGTCTTTTGTTAGTATGTTCAATAAATACATGAATATATGTTTTTAAACAATTAAAAACATTTGCGTGTTTCACATACGGGGCGCCGTACATGACGTCACATGGAAGCATTGATGCGACGCGTAACGTCAAAGCGTATTCGTAGCGTATGCTGAGAATGATTTGCAGTACAAACTACGGTGCGATCACTCTCTAACTGTCAAATCAAAGCACATGGCACGCTTTGCGAATGGTTAGAAATGGTCAGTCATTGGAGATCCAATTCAGGCGTGTGGCTTATCCACAGTATCAAAACGTTATTTTTTAACCTGTTTAAGTTAGATAGGCAGATATGGATGTTTAGGCAGCGGTTATGTCCATGAAGCTTGGTTATTACCATTTACATATAGGTGCCTGAGTGAGGGAAAAGAAGTCTATCTGAATGCCGAGGATTGCACATTAGCAGCAGATCACTGCTTGATTTGTAGACACATACAATTGCATGGCTCTTGTAAACAAGATGCGCCTAATTTGGACTGAGTTTGGAAAGGTAGTCCGACACCTGCTATCATAACAAAGTTCAATTTACTGGAAATGGGAGATGTTTACTTTAGAATAAAATGGAGATTGTTGTGCAATGTTAGCAGGCATCGCTTACATGATTACGGTAACTGTGCATGTGGTTTGATTAAAAAAAAGTTGTGTTAACTCCTCTGCATGGGAAGCTGGATGTTTCCATCTGGCTGTCTATTTTGACCTTTAAAGCATAGTCAACCAAATGAGTCGTATAAGAGCGCTATTGTCTCAAAAAGAGGTCGCTGTTATGTCTGCTACAGAAACATGTATCCTTCATGTAGCAAATACCCGCACAGAAGTGCATAATTTATTAAATACAAACGTGCTCTTGAATTTTGGGGAGTTAATTTAGAGTATCTTTAATGTGGTGTTACCTTACTTTTTTAAAGATAGAAGCAGTGGTCTTGTGACTTCTGTAGAAAGTATATTTGGTCTCTTGTCTGTGTTTTTCCATTTGATTTTTTCCAGCATCTGTGGTGGATTCCCCTTAATTCCCACATTAGTTGCCGGTCTGCTTGTATTAATTTGTTTACTTAAATATGAATGCACATCTTGCAGCAGACAAGAATATGTCCCTGTTGTTGCTGGTCCGGAACCGAATCCTTAGTTATTACAGGGGGCTGTGTTGCAGAGTGGTGTAATGAGGCCGCACCCTTTTTTACACCTCTCTGCAATGCAGCCTCCTGGCGCACACTGGAGGTTCCTGGTGGTCTAGTTGACCCTCAGGGACCCCTCAGTATGCAAGGGGACTTAATTCCCCAACTTAGAACACGCTACAGAGCACGTTTGCATAGTTGTGAAGGTTGGGGGCGGGGCTTGAGGTGATGTGAGTGCCAGCATTCCCAGTGGCACGTTTTAAGTTGGGAAATTAATTCCTCTTCAATACAGAAGTCCCCTAGGGGGCAACTAGTCAAACATGTATCTCCAGTAAGCGCCACGGAGCTGTGTTGCAGAGTGTTGTAAAAAGGGGGCTTGCCCTCTGAACACCTCTCTGCAACACAGCTCCCTGGCGCATACTGGAGGTTTCCTGGTGGGCTAGTTGGCTCACAGCAGACCTCAGGATTGAAGAGGAATTAATTCCCCAACCTAAAACGTACCACAGGGCGTGTTTGCACACATGTTACCTCATGCCCCGCCCCCTTTCTTCACTATTGAGCAAAATATTCCTGTAAAATCAGCCGAACTACAAATTCCGATTTACTCACCTGTTATCAGAAGAGACGTCAGTGCTGCATCTTTGAGCGCACTACTGATCCTGAAAAGTAATTCTAACCATACTTACAGTAACTTGAATTTCCTTCCATAGGCTAACATTGACTGCTTTCACTTAGAAATTTTTCTAAGTGTGGAGTTTTGGAACTTTAACAAATTCCTCTAAAATCAGCCGAACTACGAATCCCGATTTACTCACCTGTTATCAGGAGAGACCTTAGTGCTGCATCTTTCAGCCCACTACTGATCCTGAAAAGCAATTCTAACCATACTTACAGTAACTTGAATTTCCTTTCATAGGCTAACATTGACATGTTTTACTTGGAAATTCTTCTAAGTGTGGAGTTTTGGAACTTCAAAAAATTCCTAAAAAATCAGCCAAACTACGAATTCAGATGTACTCACCTGTTATCAGGAGAGACCTCAGTGCTGCATCTTTCAGCTCACTCTTATTCCTGAAAAGTAAATTTAACGGTACTTACCAGTAACTTGAATTTCCTTCCATAAGATATCATTGCCTGCTATATAAAATATATAAATGAAAAATATATTAAAAAAAATATATATGGTACGATTTCAATATTTTTAAAAATATTTTTTTCAATTTATAATAAAAATATGTAATGTAATTTAAAAAATAAAATATCTAAAAATAAATACTTTAAAATAATGTAGTATTAGTATAATAATATAACAATTACTACATTTAAAAGTTATCATTTACATAACCTTTGAAATTCACTAAAAAAAACATAGGTTTCAGCCTTGTTTTAGTTAGGAATTAGCATTTAAAAAACCTAAGAAATTCACTGAAAAAACCATAGGTTTCACACATGTTATAGTTAGCTGGACATTTCACTCATACAAAACCATTGAAATTCTCCCGTTATAGTTAGTTCCGCTAACTATAACTCGTGCGCCCGCAACGCACTGCTGATGACGTCACATATTACATCACTGATGACATGGTCAGTGACATCACTGATGATATCATCCTTCTGAAAGAGTGGCAGACCTCCTCTAACCCTAATATAATCTTTGATACATACATTCAAAAATAGAAACTAAAATTTTCAAAAAAATGGAGATACCAATACCAGTTACAACAACCTATTAGGTAATTCCAACATCTACATACACATCCACTCATTCACCAACAGTTTTATGTAGTCACTCATACATGTACTCACTCATCATATGTACTCATACACCTATACATCCTGTTACACACCGATACTCATCCATAGAGTTACTCACACACATACTCACACATGCAAATAAACTATCAACATGCATTCGTTTGCATATACAGCTATACACACACCACTACACTTACTTCTACAGAAACGTAAACATACTTACTCTCTTAAACAATCACTTATAGAAGCACATACTAATTTTTTACAGGAACTCTTCCAATCTCTCACTCTCACATATACTCACTTATATACAGCAATACTCCCATATACTAGTTTAAAACATATGTAGTTACTCATAAAGATACAATTGAGACAGTCATTTACTCACTAACACACCCATACACACAGTCATCCACCCATGCAGTCCTGCACACATTCTGTCTTCAAAACACATGCAAACAGTGAGTCAGTCATTCATACATCTGTGCGCTAAGTAATACCCCCACCAAACCATGCACACACTCATTCTGATACTCAAAAAACCAACTAATAACACATATAGACACTCATGTAGCTACTCAGCAACCCATGCAGCCACTTATACACAAAGTGAGACACTGGTATAGATATTTATATATTTAAACATTACTCGCGAATACATGTATTCACTAAGATATACTTAATAAGTAGTTATACAATCAATTTTCCAAAAACAACATCCATTTAGACACTTATTTACCCCTTTTATTCTTCCATCAACCTTTAGATATACATATATAAAAAATATTTATTTTTCAGAAAGACAGACATTCACTGGTTGATGTCATCAGTGATGTCATCAGTGATGTCATTTGAGATGTCATCAGTGATGTCATCAGTGATGTCACTGACCATGTCATGAGTGATGTAATATGTGACGTCATCAGCAGTGCATTGCGGGCGCACGAGTTATAGTTAGCTGAACTAACTATAACGGGGGGAATTTCAATGGTTTTGTATGAGTGAAATATCCAGCTAACTATAACATGTGTGAAACCTATGTTTTTTTTCAGTGAATTTCTTAGGTTTTTTTAAATGCTAATTCCTAACTATAACGTGGCTGAAACCTATGGTTTTTTCAGTGAATATATATCGGCGATTGAATCTGTGCTAAGACTCCAGATTATCAAACTCTGCACCTTACCAGTATATTAAGCCACTGCCAAGCAACACTCACCCAAGCCTACAGCATTTTGGGAACTGTAGTTGTGGCTGAACTACAGCAAGGTTGTACTTATTTGACCATTGGTCAGCGGACTGCCGCCAATGGCAGTGGCTTTAGTGATTCAAAGGCGGGGGAGGAGTGACTCTTGGTTATACAGCAGCATCTGAGGAAGGCCGTAAAGGCAGAAATGCATCATGCACACGCTGTTTGATTTTAATTAAAGAATCTTCAAAGCTATCCCCCGAGTTGCCTCTTCCTGTTTCCTGTTGGAGTGGGTGTTTGTGGATATTTTTGCGTTGGCCAGAGACACGTGGGAGGTCCCGTTCTGCAAAGAGGCCGGAGCTTCACTGGCATCCGCTGCATGCAGCGTGTCATTGGTTCAAGGGATTGAAAAGACTCAGGCCCGCCCCGAAGCACACGCCTGCACCCTGGACAGCTGCGAGATGCAGCATATCATTGATATGGATAAACGGGTTCACTTTAACTCCGTTTTCAGCATCCAGCTGGCACACGTGCAACGAGGTTAGAACGTCAAGGGGGACCAGAGGAGAATCGGCGATTGAATCTGTGCAAAGACTCCAGATTATCAAACCCTGCACCTTACCAGTATATTAAGCCACTGCCAAGCAACACTCACCCAAGCCTACATCATTTTGGGAACTGTAGTTGTGGCAGAAATACAGCAAGGTTGTACTTATTTGACCATTGTTCAGCGGACTGCCGCCAATGGCGGTGACTCTGGTGATTCAAAGGCGGGAGAGGAGTGACTCTTGGTTATACAGCAGCATCTGAGGAAGGCCGTAAAGGCAGAAATGCATCATGCACACGCTGTTTGATTTTAATTAAAGAATCTTCAAAGCTATCCCCCGAGTGGCCTCTACCTGTTTCCTGTTGGAGTGGGTGTTTGTGGATATTTTCGCGTCGGCCAGAGACGCGTGGGAGGTCCCATTCTGCAAAGAGGCCGGAGCTTCACTGGCATCCGCTGCATGCAGCTTGTCGTTGGTTCAAGGGATTGAAAAGACTCCGGCCCGCCCCGAAGCACACGCCTGCACCCTGGACGGCTGCGAGATGCAGCATATCATTGATATGGATAAACGGGTTCACTGTAACTCAGTTTTCACGATCCAGCCGGCATACGTGCAACAATGTTAGAATGTCAAGGGGGACCAGAGGAGAATCGGCGATTGAATCTGTGCTAGGCTCCAGATTATCAAACCCTGCACCTTACCAGTATATTAAGCCACTGCCGAGCAACACTTACCCAAGCCTACTGCATTTTGGGAACTGTAGTTGTGGCAGAACTACAGCAAGGTTGTACTTATTCGACCATTGGTCAGCGGACTGCCGCCAATGGCAGTGACTCTGGTGATTCAAAGGCGGGGGAGGAGTGACTCTTGGTTCTACAGCAGCATCTGATCAAGGCCGTAAAGGCAGAAATGCATCATGCACACGCTGTTTGATTTTAATTAAAGAATCTTCAAAGCTATCCCCCAAGAGGCCTCTACCTGTTTCCTGTTGGAGTGGGTGTTTGTGCATATTTTCGCGTCGGCCAGAGATGCGTGGGAGGTCCCGTTCTGCAAAGAGGCTGGAGCTTCACTGGCATCCGCTGCATGCAGCTTGTCGTTGGTCCAAGGGATTGAAAAGACTCCAACCCGCCCCGAAGCACACGCCTGTACCCTGGACGGCTGCGAGATGCAGCATATCATTTATTATGGATAAACGGGTTCACTGTAACTCCGTTTTCACGATCCAGCCGGAACACGTGCAACAAGGTTAAAACGTCAAGGGGGACCAGAGGAGAATCGGCGATTGAATCTGTGCTAAGACTCCAGATTATCAAACCCTGCACCTTACCAGTATATTAAGCTACTGCAGAGCAACACTCACCCAAGCCTACAGCATTTTGGGAACTGTAGTTGTGGCAGAACTACAGCCCTACAAGCCCTTTGAATGCAGAGCATAGCCTATTTAGTTGCAAACTCTACTCACCCAATACTGCCAGTCAATGGCCCAGTCAGGCACACCTAATTCCTCAATTGTGTGACTGTTTGGGAGCCTCACTGACAACTCTGCCTAGTTATGTGATCTAGGACAAGCTGCATGCACTAAATGGATAAGGGCAGGAAAATGTCAACTTTCTAAAAGTGAAAGTTTTAAAATTGGAATTCGAAATCCTACTTTAACATTAAAGAGGATATGTAATTAAAATTTCATAGACACCAAACATGAAATGCTCATCTGTCCCCAATCAAACGTTTACGCTTATTAGCTGTAATAAGGTGACCCAGTTTTATCCTAAGGAGCAGGTAGGCCTCACAGTAGTGGAAAAACAAATTGAGGAGTGTTTTACTACCAGGACATGTAAATTCCAACCTTTTAATTGCAGTGTACCCTGTCCTATAGGCTCCGTAGGGCCTACCTGAGGGGTGATGTATATGTAATAAAAGGGGAATTTAAGGTTTGGCAAGGGGGTTATATTGTCAGGTGGAATTGGCAGTTTAAAACTTCATTCAGGTTGCAATGGCAGGTGTGGGACATGTTTTAAGGTGCTACTTGAGTAGGTGGCACAATAAGTGCTGGATTCCCACAAGTAGCATTTAATATACAGGCCCTGGGTATATGGTACACCACTCTACAAGGGACTATATGTAAATTAAATATGCCAATCAGGTGTAAACTCATATAGCCACATGTAGGGCAGTGTACACAAGCACTTTAGCACCGGTTTGCTCTGGTAATGGTCACAGAATCCTAGGGCTAACAAAAACTAATTCAGCAAAAAAATAGAGGGAAAAGGGCAAAACCTTTGGGGCCGGGGTCCAACCATACTACAGTAATATTTGTGTTTAATTTGCTTTGTATATTGTTAATTTTTGTACAAAGTATACATTTTTTAGAAAATGTAACTTAAAAAAGGGTTGTTAGGTTTGAAGGGGATTAGGTTGGAAAGCTAATGTAATTGGCTATTTTTAGGTTATACATATTTTGCATTGTATTTATTTATTTACCTGATCAATAATTATTAACTAAATATTATTTTTATAATGTGATGGTTTGTAATTTATCTGTAATTGGCTGATCAATATATGTATTGAGTAATTGTATTAATGAATGTTTTATTTATTAATATTATTTTTGAATTATTTTAGTTCTTTTGTAGTGTAACAATAATTTATCACTTTGATATTATCTTTTTATTTAAATTTTAATTGGTTATTTTTGTAAGTAGTATGGTGGGATGTGTTTTAAATGAAAATATTTGTATTTTTTTCGAATTTTTATTTTAATTGCAATATAAAACATGTATTTATTACATGTTTTTTAAACATTATTTTTATTAAGATTTTGTGTCACAGCAGAGCAAAGACCAATTTACCATACAATATATACATTACTTCTGCACAATTAACCATCCCAAAGTGCACTATTGAGACATACCCCCCCCCAAAAAAATAGGAAATACATCATATAGAAAACTAAAAACTAGGGAAAAAAAGAAGAAAAACAAAATTAGAAAAGGTACATAAATGAAAAAGAATCACGCCTAAGTTGTATTTTTAAGGTCCTCTTTCCAGTCAATGGGTCTCCAAATTCTCCTCCCAAATAATTTGCCCTTTTTCCCTTTCCTTGCATAAATTCCATTCTCTAGATATAGACAGCAAGCAGCCTGGCTAACCACTGATGTAGCGCGGGGGGCACTTTGTCTAGCCATGCCTTAGCAATACATATTCGCAGGAGAGACATGGCCACAAATATGAATTCCTCGTTGGACCCCTCAGAGCCTACATTAACTCCAAGAATGATCAAAGCTGATGAGAGGGTACTTCTTATCCCCAAGGACCTATCAAGAAACAGCTCAACTGCTCTATGAAGTGTGTACAACTGCGGGCAAGTAGCAAAAATGTGAAATATGTCTGCCTCCGTGGAATTACAGCGAGGGCAAGTAGTACCTGATGTACCCCCCCACTGAGCTATCCTTGCGGTTGTATGATATAGCGAGTATATTGTCTTGTAATGCTGGGCCTGCAGTGCGGCTGAGCAAAGTATTGTCCGTCCCAAGTCGAGTGAGTCCTGAAAATGATCCTGATCAGTACCTATTTTCTCTGCCCATTTTGCGCCATATTTCCCTAGATCATCGGTCTTATCTGCGACGAGTTCTGCATAAAATCTATGAACAGTACAATCTCCTCTGTTTCAATAATATCCAAGATTTTATTATTACTGAACCCTAATGGCCCACCGTATTTATTGCAGATAAAACTCCGTATCTGTAAATATTTAAAAAAACTCCTATCAATACCATAAGTGGCCTGCAGTTCCAAGAACTAAAGTACCCAGCTGGGGTCCATCAAGTCACCTTATTTCTGAATTCCATGTTGCCCCTAATCTACCATCACTGGATCCCTAAATATCTCCCCTGGAAGGGATGCGTTCTTCAGCATACGAGCATATCTGTTAAATCTTCAGAGGCCAAACTTTTTTGAGAAGGCTGTCCATATCTTATATGCTGCCTGCATTGTCTTGAACCTTGTTCATTTATAATAACTAAAATCTGTGCAATTGAGAAAACAATACCCGCTTCTGCCCCCATCACCATAGTATATACATTAGGGAAGCTAGGTCTATCTTCCGAATCCCTTTCTGCTCCGCACAGTAGCCCCTGCATGTACTGGAGTGCTGCCGCCCAGTAATACATTCTAAAATCCAGGGCCCCCATCCCCCTCTTTCCCTGGGAAGGGTAATATATCGATATGCCCTCCTTGTTTCACCGTGAGCCCATATAAATCTGTTCAGGATATGTTCTAGTGCCCAAAACCATTTGGCCTAAAAAAAAAAGGGGAATCGCCCTGAACAAATAAAGAAATTTAGGCAAAATAATCAACCTTGATCACATTTGTACGGCCCACTAGAGATAACTGAAGATTGTGTATCCTGTTTAGATCCCCTTTCACTTTATTGATCAATGGCTCAATATTCTGGTCCACTGAGCTGCTCAAATCTGCCGAGATCATGATCCCTAGATAAATGGCCGACCTAACCACCCTATCGTCCTCGCAGACCGTGATAGCATTTTTAATTCTCTGGGTTTTAGCCCTGTTAAATGCATAGCCTGAGACCTTCCCAAATACTCAGGCTTCTGCCTCTACCTCTTCAATCGCAGTGACTGGTGCAGATGTGACAATTGCGACGTCATCTGCGTAAGCGAAAGTTTTAAACTCCTGCCCATGCATAGCTAAAGGGACAATCCTATTATTATATTCCAGTCTGCGTAGCAGTGGGTCCATATACAGAGCGAATAGAAAAATTGAGGATGGGCACTCTTGTCTAGTTCCTCGCTTGATCTGCAGCGGGCGGTGTATCCTTTGTTGATTCTCAGTCGGGCTGAAGGATCCCTGTAAAGAGCCTGTATGGCCCTTATATATCCTTCCCCTATACCGCTCCATCTCATGGCCATCCAGAGGTAGTCCCAGGAGACCCTATCAAATGACTTCTCTGCGTCAAGTAACAAGACGGCCATAGGATCCCCCGAGACTTCCGCTGCATCAAAGAGGGTAAACATTTGCCTAATATGTTGTGTAGTTGCCTTTCCCGGCATGAAGCCATGCTGCGTGGGGCTAACCATGCCCTCGATCACCCTGCCTAACCTCATAGCAAGTATTTTGCAATAAATCTTCGCATCAGCATTCATAAGTGTTATGGGCCTATAAGATCCTGGCTCTAATTGTGGTTTGTCCTTTTTCAGGATGACTACTAAATCGCCCCCCCCGGAGCTTGGTGTGGAAATCCCTTGTTGCGCTTGTACCATTTTAGCCTGCATATTCCTACTTAACACCCCTTGAAAAACTTTGTAAAATTCGGCCGATATCTGATCCGGGCCTGCCGCCTTGCCCAAGGGGAGATTTTATAATGCAGTAACCATCTCATCTAGAATTATAGGAAGATCCAAAGCAGCCTTCTCCTCCTCAGGAAGAACCAGATGTAAAATGTCCCTTAAGTATTCCTGAATAGGTGCTACATCGCTTGTCTCATTTTGATTATACAATGCCACATGATATAGTCTAAAAACATCCCGTATTGCACCGGAGTCTGTAAGTTCATCTCCTCAATCATCTATAATCTCCTTTATTTTCCCTACCGCCATTTTCTTCCTTGTACATACTGCCAGAATATGACCTACTCTCTCACTTTGTTCGTAGCACCTCTCTTTTTTAACCACAAAACAAACTAGCTGCCGCTTTGCTCGCGATACTCTCGCTTGCCTCAGCTTTGCCAACTGCAATTTTAAGAAGAATTTGCTCCAGGGGCATCTTCTGCTGTAAAGCTACATTTAGCTCCTCCTCTGCCTCTGTCAACATTTTATTAAGCTTTTCAACTTTTCCCTTTCCTGTTTGTTTTTAAATAGTTTATAACTCAAAGTCTCCCCTCGTACCGCTGCTTTGAAGGCGTCCTAAGCAATACCGGAGGAGGTACTTCCTCTATTAATCTCCCAATATGTTCTAATCTACTCAATCATATGATTAACATATTCCTCCTCTTTTAATAGTTCCCTCTCAAAGGTCCAATTGTTTTCCCTGCTAGCGACCCTCCCTAGCTAGAGAGTAATTATTAGAGGAATATGATCTGAGATTATTTGTGGTTGTTTTTCTATCAGGGTTCTTGCAACTAGGGAGTTGTACTACCAGTGCTTCCTGGATTAAACTGAGCCCAAAGGTCTGTTAGTAAGTTATGATATGCCAAGTTAACTATTGCGCTACATGTCTTTTTCTTACGGTCGGTGTATATCTGCCCCACCTCTGTGCCCGACCAGTCAGACAATTGATATTGAAATCCCCACAGCAAATGGTTCTGGCCATAAGGGTAGTTCTGAATCCAAAAACTCAAAAATATCTGGGTCATCTTCAGTAGACCCATAGATTGATACTAAGGTGAATATCTCCCCCTTAGTAGTACATTTGAGTAGGACCCATCTCCCCCATGGATCCTCCTTCTTTCTCTTGAATTTTGTGTCCCCTCTTTTAGCAAGTACAGCCACTCCCCGAGTTTTGACCCTGGCTTAGTACATACCAACACAGAGAGTCCCAACTGCTCCAGGAGGTAGCCTTTCATCCCTTCTATGTGTGTCTCCTGAAGGCAAGCAAGATCTAAATGCATTGACCTAAGGAGCGCTGCCACCTGCTGCCTTTTGGTGCCATCATTCAGACCGCAGACATTTACTGATGCAAACCGGATACTCATTAAAATACATCATGTTGCTGTTCTGCCTTTCCCAACTGTGCCATGAAAGAACTAAAAACGTATGCTGTGCTGTGGCGTGTGTGCTGTGTATTCCCCCGTAAGCCCCCTCTCTCCCCCAGCCCCCCACCACTCCAGCCCCACCCGGCAGCCATCCCCCAGAGCCCCCCTCCTCCTCCTTACAGGCAAATAGGTCAAGCATGACCTATGAGTGACCGCTTTTGGATTGCAGCCATTGCATCCCTCTCCCTGCCAAGGCCAATCAAGCCTTGTTGTGGATACCCCCTGACCCTTTGAAAAAAAGAAGAAGACCTCCCCTCCAGCACTGCCGACTTATGACCCATCCTGAAAAGCCCCTGTGTAGCCTAGCATCCCTTGCCTTATGCCTTACCTTAAGCAATTCGACCCCCCTTCTGTCCCTTTAATTCCTTCATGTACTGTTGCACTTTAATTTCTGAGAAAAACATTTTAACCTGTTCCTTTGTAATCACCTTGAGCCTGGTGGGATATAATAGGTAAGCCTCCGACCCTAGGGCCTGGAAGGGAGCTATCAACTGCCTTAGCCTCCATCTTGTCTCCACAGTAGCATGGCAAAAGTCGGGTCTGGTGAAAAAAGTAATGTCTTCAAATGAGCGCTTAGATTCCGGCTTTGCCTTGTCCATAATCTCTTGTATAAGCAGGTAGTTACCCACGCAAACCAAGATTGCCCTGGGCCTACCGTCCTGTGAACCCCCATACCCTTTCCTCAGCGTGAATGGAAACTGATGCTCTCTCTGAACTTCATTCTCCCACCACCAGGATGGTGATTCTGGAAAAGCGCCCTTCAGCAAATTGACAAGAAATAACCTGACATTTTGCCCCTCCACCCCCTCGGCCATACCCAGTAGTCTTATATTGTTCTGCCGCTGCCGGTCCCCAAAATCCTCCATCTTCCACTGAACGTCCTCTGCCACCTTTTTTTGTGCTTGTTTTAAAGTCTGCCATCTACTAACGTCTTCCTCCAACTTCCCCTTTCTTTGCTTAACATGTGCCACTCTGTCCGCCATTTCCTCGTACAATTTGTTCATTTTCCTCAGTGAATTTTGTATCTTTTTTGTTGCCTGCCTAGCCCTGCAGCTCTCCATCCTCGCTTACCCCTGCATCTGCTTTAAGGTGCTAAACATTAACTCCAGTGAGGCAGGCTGAGGCTGGGGGGGGGGGGGTGTTAGATGCAATCTCCACTTCTAAGCTGAGTGGATTAGTACCATCCTGGTACATTTGTGAGGTAGCCGAGTAGTCCCAGACTAATTTCTTAGCGGTATCTGAGGGGCTCCCAGACAGGTTGACTCTTATTTTAGACCTTCGCTTCCTCTGCGTGCTCTTTCCTTCAGAAGCACTGGTCCCTGAGTCTGAGTCCTCATCTGAGATTGCTTCGCTAGAAACCATAGACTCTGAGTCCTCATTCAGAGAAAAAAAACAGTCCCCCTCAGGTGAGCCACCCCCCTCTCTCTGGAAACTGTTGCAGAGCCTTTGCATCATCCTGACTTGCCAGGAGGGTGCCACTTCCCCACGTACTCACAGTTTGGCATGGTGTGTTAAATGCGGCTCCATCCACGATCTGCACTCTGAGTTCGTCCTTATTGACCGCAGAAGATGTGGCCGTGGTTCCTTTGTTGTCAGCGTGCACCTTCTGGGCACCTCCGTCCTTTCCAGTGCCTCCCATGCCGCTCCACTGCTCACCAAGCGGAGCTCGCGCTGCTGAGTCCGGGCGTTGCTTGGCAGCCATACTTTCGGCATCCTCTAGGACGGTGCCGCTTTTGCTTTTCCCTTTCCCCACGTCAGCGTCTGACAGCTCCGGCAGTTTGACGGTGAAAGCTTCGACCATGGTAGGTTGCTGCATGAAGGTTTCCTTATGTTTGCCACTTTCCTTTGGGGGCTTTTGTAGTGAGGTGCTTCGGGCATCATCTCTAGCCGCGACCTCGCTGATATTTCCGCGCAGTCCGCCGTTCTTCTTCGAAATCGTGTTCAGAGCCCTCCAAGCTGTGGCTGAAGAGCGTGAGCTGCACCTGGGGCTGGCGTGTCTTTACTTGTCGATCTCTCACTGGGGTCCCCTGGCTCCTTTTGCTCTTTCACCTGCTTGGGGGTGCGTGGGGGAATTGTGGATATTGCTCTCGTTCGAGAAAAATGCAGCGATCCTTATAAAGCCGATCTTGATGATTGCGTTTATTGAGGCAGTCAAGTATGCTAGCCAGCTTGTGGTCCCAAGACCCTTTTGCCTCACTACCGTCTGAAGCTCCGAGCCTCCAGGGGTCCATTGCATCCTACTCAGAGCTCCATCCTAGGTCAGGGAGGGAGAAGGAGGAATTGCGACTGAGCGCTAGGATCTAGCAGCGGCCATCTTGCCTCATTTATCACATTTATTTTATTGATAATGAATATATGTATTGTTAAAAGATATTTTAAAATTCTATATTTGTTCTATAGTTATTTCTTTTTAAATTAGGAGTAGAAAATAATAAATCTGAACCCTCCAGAGTCCAACATTTGCCCTACTATCACTCAGATTCATCAGATTGAAGTAGGAATTATCCGTTTAACTCTTCAAAAGTCCTTCAAAACCCAAGACTTCCCCAACTGTTTAACTTTGAGTGAAAATAGTAAATTTGTCTACTCCAAAGTGCAACACATTCCTGTCTACTACTCCAATTAGAATAGAAATCTTACAGTTTACCCCATCCAAGTCTATAAAAATAGACCCTACTAGTGTAATATGTTTATCAGATTTAAATAAAAAAAATGTAATAGGGTTTTCTTGTAATTATAAAAGTTAGTTTAATAGTATGTTTTTTGAAATTTATTATTTGTAGTATTTCATTGTTAATTTATTTCTATGTTAGTATTGAATAACTATATCCTTTTAAATATTTTAATATTTAGGGTTTGTAATTTTAATTAATTGTTATTACTGTTTTATTATTTATGTTTAAATATTATATATTTTTTAAACGTTTTAGGTCAGGAAGAAGCTCTGCCCCAGAGGCACTGTCTTTAGCATAAGACTCAATAGGGCCACATGCTTTTTTGGCAACAGTTCACCGCATAGAGTCCCATGAGCCTGCAGATATGGTTGATGCTAGGTTTGAGACTGTATCGGTCCCAGGAATGATAGCTTCAGGCAACACCTCATATCTGTTTAGTACAAGGATGCTAAGAAGTGTTATAAAATGGTTTGTCCCCCCAACCACACCAACAGTAACATCTCTTACTGTAACAGATACAATATTTGTGTGGACGCAGATTCATTGAGCCTCCTGATACAGCGGGCTTTCATTCTTTTTTTCCATAATTTAAAATAAAAAGTTTAGAGAGACAGTCAGCATATTTTTAGATTTATCTAGTCAGCCTTTTTGCATCAAATCTTTCCTGTCCACAGGCTTAGTCTAGGTTCTCAAAGAGTTCTGTATAAGCCATTTCCCTGGACAAACTATATTCCTAGCCCCTGCTCACAGCTCTTCTCAGGGAGAGTTATGAGAATCATCTGCTTGGTGGACCTAACTGTTTTTAGCCCTATCCAAGTTAAAATGAATTATACTTTCCAACAAAAGTAATGTCATCTATATTTTGTAATTGATGTTTTTGACTGTTGGATGCAAAAAGTCAGCATTTATACACTTGATATTTTTTGGTGACATTTTTGTTGCAGGTATTTTTGTTGACAATATTTCATTAGGCATCCTTTCCTATTAGTGGTGGGATGACATTTCTGAGTGCCTAATCCCTTCTGGGTGCCAGCAGACTTCCAAATGAAGTTGCACAGTGCTAACCTTCAGACTGCCTCATTGATGTGTGTGTATCAGGAGGAACAGAAGGGATTCCCTACCCTCCCCATGTCCTTACTAAGGATCAAGTTTGTTGGTAGGGCCATAGGAGGGTATAGGGGCAGTGATTAATCCCTTGGACTCTTATTTGGCCACAATTACTGACCCAATACATTGTTTTTGAAATTGGGGAGAGAAGCAGAAGAGTATTCTTCACACCTGCTCTCATACCACCTCCCGTACCACCAGCAGAAGAAATTAAACAGAAGACGGGCATTGGGGATTGGAAAAGGAGAACTAGGATTGTTGTTATTCCTTTGCTTTTCAATCCCTACCTCCTTGTTCATTTCTTCTGTTGTTGTGGACAGTTCACAATGCTTCTTTGAGAGGTATTGTGAGAGAAAGGAACTGTGACAAACAGATACTGTTTGACAATGGCGCACTTTTCACATGCCCCTGATGGGTGGAAATATCTGAAACATAATAGTGCTTATACACGTTTACTGAACAGTAAATGTGTATAAGCACTATTATGTTTCAGATATTTGCACCCATCAGGGGCATGTGAAAAGTGTGCCATTCTCAAACAGTATCTGTTTGTTTGTTTAGTTTGTTACTGACCAGAGCCAGTCAGTTTGAATGGCAGCACCTCTTTTTTGTACAAAGATTAAGAAGGAATCTTGAAAAACTAGCATAGATAAAAAATTGGTGTGCAGAGTGTCACATTCTCTTTTGTGAGAAAGGAACTGTGACCCAGATGTACAAAAGAATAGCAACTCGCAAACTGGTGTGCAAATAGAAAAATGGCTGTACGCATGGCATGTACAAAAGCCATTTGTAAACCAACAATAGCGATGGGACCGGATTGCGAGTCACTATTTTTTGCTAATGGGAATAGCAAGTCAATATTAGGGAATCACTAATAGCAACTCATAAACAGGTTGTGTGAGTGCTTCACAAATAGCGAATAGTCTCTATTTGGCCAGTTTGCACATGCAATTTACCACCGATTTAAACCAGGTGGTAACTTGGTGCAAACTACGAAAGCTGGCCCAGAATGCACCATGGTTGTCCACAATGGCTGCCCTGTACGTGATAGCAAGGAGGATGCATATACTGGCTGCTCAGCAGAGGAGGAGGCGGGGACAAGAGTATATTCTGAGTCAGGCTGACCACTTTGTTACCAAACAGAGGAAGAGATGTATGACAAATTACGGCTAAGTAGCACTGTCATTTTGGAGTTCATTGCCCTAGAAAGCAGTACTCTGTGTAACAATTCCATCTCCACCTATGTCCAACTGCTATGCTTGTTACACCTATTAGCCGGTGGTAGTTACCAGGATGTGGTAGCTGTTGCATGTGGATTGCCACAAAGTACGCTTTTGTGTTTCTTCCACTCTTTCCTTGATGCCAAGCTTCTCAATATCCACAATCACATTTAAATGCCCAGGAATGATGAAGAAATGTGGATTACCCAATTTGCAATTTTACAGAATTCCAAAATATCCCCAAGTCATAGGATGTATAGATAGGACACATGTGCCCATACATCCCATATCCCATCTTAAATACCTTTTTAGGAAACGGAAACACATGCATTCCCTTAATATACAAGTGGTTTGCAATACCCACAACATAATGACTGAAGCTGAATCATCAGGGAGATTCCATGATGCCCACATGTTCAGGCACAGCAGAATATACAGAGGACTTAAAAGTGGGTAGTTCGATGACAAATTCTTATTAGGTACTGATAAATAATGTAAATGCTGATATATAAGTGCCCAATCCGCACAACATGTATGTTGACTCACATTTATATATGTACTTTAGGTCACTGTGCCCTGACCTTTCTCCCTCCACTCAGAATGAAAGGCGATACATCATTGAGCATTGACGCACCAGGACTATGACTGAGATGATATTTGAACTTCCGAAATCTCGCTTGTGTTGCCTCCATAAGCATCGGGATCTTTGCAATACAGACCAGAAACCGCTTGTAAGATTGTTACAATGTGTGCCATCCTACACAATATTTCCTGCAGGAGAAGTCTACACATTGGGGTGTCCAAATCTGATTCAGAGGAAGAGGATCCTGGTCCACCTGTTCAGCAGCCAACATAGGGGAACAGAGCATTGGGATGTAGAAGGTGCAGGTACCGCATTGCTACACATTACTTCACGAGACCTTCTGAAATCCACAATACTGTAATGAAATGCCACCACACTTGATTGATTGCTCCAAGTAAAGCTACGTTTAATGGCAGGTGTTACCAAACATTTGACAGACAAGCTGTACATTTCAAACATTCTATGACCATGTAGTCAACTTGTACATCAGTTACAGCACCAACAACAAAAGGAAAACAAATATATCCACTCCTGAGACACGCTTGAACTGGTTCTGACCCGCCAGTAACTTCACTCTCTAAAGAATAGCCGGTTTCCTGGGAAACTACAGTGACCAGCAACACTCCCTGCATACTCCCGCCAGTAGGGGGCCGGGTGGTGACCCTTGACCCTCAGAAACAACACTTCAGCGGCCGGGCATGCCCACTACTTGGGATGCAGATGTGCTTGTAGTGCATCTGAGCCTGCCAGCGACTTCACTCTCCACCAGTAGAGTTGGTGCACCAAGGGACTACAGGGACCAGCAAGCCTCACTGCATACTCCTTCCAAGAGGCAGTTGGGCGGTGACCAGCTGCTCTGTCCTGACCAGACAGTGGGGGTAGGTGTTAGCAGCACTGACCGCACGCTATCCGGGTTCCTGACCTTTACGTGCAGGTCCCACTGGAGCAGACTGCGGGGCACCTTAGGATCTCCCTTAGGGTCACCCCATCTCAGCAGGACTTCTTTGCCTGCCTTTGTACGACCTCATGGCATAAGGTTGTATGAACACCCATTTTTTCACTGTGTAGTACTTCTCACATGGGTCCTGACGAATTGCCATCCGGGCAAGAAACATGTTGACCTGATCAGGGGGTTGTAGGTATCTTGCTTAATATTACCCTAAGCACATATCTCCCCTCCCACCATTTTAACCAAGGGCGCCAGCCACGCCAATAAATTTTATTGTGGACTGACCCACCTTTTTTAATTTCACCACTTTCTCACGACTACACCCTTTTCCTTCCCGCACACCCACATGCACCATATGGCTGGAACAAAAGATCTCCGATAAAGAGCCCCTTTACGGGTGTCCGTCAGACATTGCAGCGCCAGTCTGAAGAGGAGCAGAACCCATATGATGAAGCATGACATCTAGCTTTCTAGGTGTGTGAAGGTTTTAGTTCCAACAAGGGAAATTCCCCTTCTTTGGCTTTTCTTTCCCTCTCTTTTTCACGCTCCACTCGACACACTCTGGCTTTCCCCCACCCCACCTGGGGAACTTTGTACATTGCTTTGTGACTGGTGACCTCTGATTCTCAGACACAAGCACTTCAGTGGGCGTTCACTCCCACAGCATGAGATGCTGCACAAGGTGGACTTGAATGGCCTTTGACCCTGCCAGAAACTTCAAGCTCTCCAGTACAGCTGGTGCCCTAGGGTACTACAAGGACCAGCAACCCTCACCACACACTCCCACCAGGAGGCGGCCGGCCAGTGAGCCCTGACACTTAGGCACGAGCACTGCAGAAGCTGGGCACTTCCACAGTGCAGGGCGCAGCACGGGACACACTTGAACTGCTTTGGATCCCGCCAGTAACTTCACTCTCTCCAGTAGAGCTGGTGCCCCGGGAGACTACAGGGACCAGCAACTCTCACCGCGTGCTCCAGCCAGGAGGTGGCCGGGCAGTGACCATGACTTTCAGACATGAGCACTTCAGTGGCCGTGCTTTCCCACAGCACTGAACGCTTGGGTTCAACACACAGTTTGATGTACACAGTTCTGAGGTACTCCTGCCTATTTCAGCAATAGGATCAAAGGTGCTGTGTCTGTGCTCTTACTTTCAAATCACTCAAAAAAAATTGTTAACTTTTGCCCACCTGATCTAGAAGTAGAAATGGTGATACTTCCACTGCCCAGTACATAAAATAGGATCATACATCTTGGGTTAGGGCTGAAAGTCAGACCAAATGAGAAAACGGAAGGCAGTAGAGGCTCCCTTGGGGAAAACAGCCAAAATAATGAGGAATGAGGGGGAAATTACACAATGTCAGAAATAGGTGACTTGATAGAGGAGATGGAATCTATACTAGGAGAACTCAGTGGGAGGCATCTACACAGAAATAGAAAATAACTTCCTACTATATCCCGAAAGGAATGATAAAACAGAAGGGAAAACCAGGTAACAAATCAGCAGACCCAAACATGATGGGGAGACATGGTCCTATATCTGGGGTAGTAGGACTGATTGATGTTAACATGATAGTAAAAGATCACATTCATGCGGATCTTGCGAAAGGATTTCAATCCATGGCAGCGAATGGTGAAGAGCAGGAGGTGCTGGCCATCCCAATGGCATGTACAAATAGATTTGCAACACAATTAAACGAAGATGTATTTTTAAACCAAGCCCCTGAATCAATAAATCCAATCTCAAAAAGCCCGTAATTGCATTGCCGTGAGGGGAACGGCCATCAGCACAGCACAGCGGATTCCAAGTCCCAGACCACCACCACCCACCCTGCACCAGAGATGCATAAGTGGAAAGGCGGGCTCCCGTAGTTTGGAAGCCTGTTCTCACATTGCCATGAGGGGAATGGCCATCAGTACAGCACAGCGGACTCCAAGTCCTAAACTAACCCCACCCACGCAGTCATCCCGCGCCCGGAGGTGCATAAGTGCAGAGGCGGGCTCCCACAGCATGGGAAACCTGTAATCGCATTGCCATGAGCGGAACGGCCATCAGCACAGCGGACTCCAAGCCCCAGACCACCACCACCCATGCAGTCATCCCGCGCCCAGAGGGGCATAAGTGCAGAGGCGGGCTCCCACAGAGCAGGAGGCACGCGGGTGTGCCCGGGCCAAGGGCAGGCCCGTCTGCGCCCGTCAGAGCCTGGAAAAGGTTGGGCTGGCACCCCCCTCTGATATTTGGTCAGCAGTTTCTGACTGCACCTTCCAGGTTACAGGTACTGTTGTACACATCATTTTTATCCCTGATATTCCAATAGGAGCAAGCGCAAAGGAGTAGCGGGCCTCTTAAATGCATTTATTGTCAGGGCAGAAACATTGTTGACCCATGAGATCAAAATGGCAGAGCGGCGGCTTTCTTTAGATTTCTCAACACTACTGAGACGCTCATCATTAGTTATCTCCAATTCGGGGGACTTCCCACAAATGTGCCTGTCCACCACGCCCCAAAATGTGTCCTCAACCTCCCCCATGTCAACTTTGGATATACCTCCTATACTTGTCCCCAATGGGTCAAGTATATCTACTAGAACACTGGTTTCCAAACCGCCAGATGAGATCGAAGTGAAAGAGCCACCAGAAAAACGAAAGCGGGTGTTGGCGCTCAAAAAACCAAGAGCACAAAGGGATCCCAATCCGCCGATCATGTTACTGATCACGTAGTACCATCAAACAACTGTGTTAGCACACTGACTGACACCGTTTTTCCTTCTCATTCACCAAGACATGATAATATTGCGGACACTGCTCTTGCCATTGCGCTGAAGACTGCTTTGTGAACTGCGCTAGCCCATATCAAAGAATTAATCGATAAGAATTATACTCTGCTT
Organism: Lissotriton vulgaris; assembly: GCF_964263255.1. NCBI lineage: Eukaryota > Metazoa > Chordata > Amphibia > Caudata > Salamandridae > Lissotriton > Lissotriton vulgaris. The sequence continues at coordinate 1,254,945,277 of NC_141691.1, forward strand.
TGGGAAAAGTTAGAACGTGTGGACATTGTTATGTACAATCCAAGTGGCAGTAATGTAATTTCACATTCTGATTTCATAGAGGGGGAGGGGCTGTCAACATCAATAGATGCTAATCAAATTTTAATTCTTTCAGTACAATCCGTAAAGCAAAAGAACCCCCTATGCTGAAACCTACCCCACAGGAAGGGGAATACACAGGATGTTTCCCGAGATCCTAATATAAAATGCTTGGGTACACATAGTATTTACCCTGAACGCTCACTTTCAGGGACTTAATCAAGTAACCCGAACAGGAGCGCTATGATGGCTCAAGGTTTTGTAAAGCTAAGGAGTTAGGTCCATGTGGGGTATGGGGTAGGCTGGACCCTATTATATCCCAAAACACAAAAACTTGCCTGCACTCAACTTATTTTGAAAAAAAATCTTAACATATAGATCAAACACAGGCTTCCTTGCTTTGACCCGGTATTTTTTATTTATACCCATCTATTTTGAAATTGTTAAACTCTTTTTTCATATTTCAACACAAAAAAGGAAAGACTGTACATTCAATACATTTCAATTTATATACAAGACTATTTACAAACATATATTTACCCTTCATAACACTCTCTAGAAACAATTATCATACATCCCACAAAAAATACATTATACAAACATCATATATTTGAATTTTTCAATTGAGTAAATCTATATCCAAAAAGGAAACAAAGGACAAAGTCAAACAAGGAGCACAATCCCCAAATGAGGATACATTTTTAACCAGCGAGTACTTGTTCAAACTCTTAATGACATTGATCGCTCCTTCAGGTTTGCCAACGCGTTTCAAGTCCAGGGAAAACAGTTCCCGGACTCTCTCAGGGCTTTGTTACTTTTCTGTATGAAATGCAGAAAAACAATAAAGTTTTATTTACCAACTAGAAGCCTTTCTTCTAACTCGTATTACACTGCAAGGTATAAGTTATGTACTTGTCGCAATCTGGTGTCCTGACCCTTTCGATTCCAAAAAGAAGGCTCAGATCGAACTATTTCACTCTTTATTTTGGAGGTAATAGCTCATGTTATACATCAGGGCTTTTTCATTCTAAAATAGGAGAAATGTTGTATGCGTCGAAACGCTGCTTATTCTGCAAAAGGACGAAGAAGAATACTTGGGAGGAGCTAAGAGAGTATAATGTAATCATACCTCTGCTTCACAGGTCGAGGTCTCTCTTTGTGCCACTGGTTATTGTATCATTTGATATTTCGGCAGATTCTACCAAAGAGAATTTATAGTACCTATTAGGGCCATGTCACTTATCTGCAAAGAAGTATAAAATGGATCACTGACATAATATCATCGACCACAATATCGAGTTGCAAAAATATCGGCGATTAAATATCGACTACAATTATATCGACATCCAATACTTAATTAATAAACTCCAAAAATATCGACTACAAATTTTGGACTATAATAATTATTGAAATTAACAATATCAAAAGACAAAATATAGAATAAACAAATATCGATTCTTAAAAAAATAAACAGAACACAACAAAAATATCAAAAACAAATATATAGATGACACTAATATTGAAAATGATGGTATATCGACACTATAAAAAATACCTAAAACATTTTAAATACAATGCAACTAGATATTTTAAATATATAACACACTCCAAAAGATATATAATACAAATAATAAACATTGTTTGAAAAACATACAAATAAAGAACACATTTTAACCACAAATCATCCAAATGCAGTGAATTTAAAAACAAACATAATACTTTTAACATATAGTTGCTAAATATCATTACATATATTTTAAATAGAACAAAGAACAAACCAGGTTTACTGCAGAAGTCTTAAATCGATAAAATTTCAACACCAAACAAAGCTATTAAATTGAAAAAAATTCAAACCAACCAATAACAATCACCCACTCTTACATCATCCAATCAAATGAATCAACTAATCAAATACACAGTATAAAAGGATTATTTTCCTACTGCAATATCCTGCTTCTAACTCTAAAAAAAGAAGAAGGTGACACTCTAACCAACTTTTTCCTGAGAAAACTACTTTTCCAGACAAGACTCCTACAGAAATAATTCAAGTAAGTTAAACTAATTTGTAAATGAAACAAAAGTATTAGGCTAAAAGTTCGACTATTTCTCGAAACTGTATTAATAACATTTCTATTGTACCTTTTACATTTCTTCTACAGAAATCTCCAAAACACGGAAATAAGACTTTAACAGATTATTTACTACAAAATTCTAATTGTAAGTATATTTAAATGTTTTCTAACACACCAACTGCATAAATGAAACCCCCATTTCTAATACACATTTTATTTTTATTCTATCTTCTTAACAGAAATTTTGAAGACATCCAAAAATTACTTCATCAAAGCTAAAGACTCCACAAATTAAAAAAGTAAGTATATTTGTTAAAGAATTTAAGAATCCTAAAATACTAACTACAAGACAGCTTCCCCCTACAAACCTCTCAAAAGGTTTTTAAAGAATAGAAGAACCAAGTTTTTTAAATTTCTACCAACAGAGTAAAACAACAAAATAGAAGAAAAAGCTTGAAAACACCTTCTGAACATTTCAAATTACAACAAAAAATAAATGTAAGTATACTCATTGAAATATGAATGCATTTAAAACATGTATAGCAGTATTTTAACTTAAAATGTATTTCTTTCTAATCTTTCCTAGCACAACAAATATAAACATGACTGAAGGTGCAGAGTTTGTTATGTCACAAAATAATAAGCTATTACTATGTTATATGGGGTTTGTGTATACTCAAGAAAAACAGTCAGAACGTAAAGTATTTTGGAAATGTAGCAAATACTGCTCTAACTAATGCTATGGTAGAGCTACAACTGAAGAAGCTAATGTACTAGCTACCAAGGAACACGCCCCCACATGCATCAATCTAGGATTTTGCATTTCTTAAATAGCGAAAATTAAGGAATCGCTATTTAGGAAATGCAAAATGCTATGCATCAAGAAATCCTAAAAGTTTTTAGGATTTCTTAATTTTCGGAAATTGCGATTCCTTAATTGCGAAGTGGAATTAAGGAATGGCATTACATTGATTCCTATGGGCCTAGAGGCCCATAGGAATCAATGTAGTCAATTGGAAGGCAGTAGCAAATTGCGAGTGGCACTTAGAAAATTTCATGGGTGCAGGGGGGGTCCAAAGGACCCCCCCCTGCACCCCTGAAATGCATTTGAAAGTGCATGTTTCACACACACATGTCCTAAGGACATGTGTGTCTGTAACTGGACAGTTTAAAAAATGCATTTTTAAGCATTTTTAAACAATTTCGCAAATTACTACGAGGTTGAACCTCGTGGTAATTTGCACTTCCAATTTGAATAATCGCAATTTTTTTTTAAATGATGCATAGCTTTTAAGGAATCGCAAATTTGCAATTCCTTAAAAGCAATCGCATTTTTGGAATTCGGTAAAAATACCGAATTACTCAAAAATGCTTGATGCATCCCAAACACATATTTAGGAAGTGCAAACGGCCGAATTTACCGATTCGCACCGTTTGCACTTCCTAAATAGGTTGATGCATGTGCCCCACAATCACCCCCCTAACGTAACTGAAATTGAGGTCAGGGATGCCCTTGAAAGCATAAAAGAAGCTAGTACAGGGACTGACAGACCAAAAACTCAAATATTAAAAGAGGAACTCTTAAAAGTTCCTCAACATGCTTCTTGGCAACTACCCTCAATTGACTCCCTAAAACGAGCAATTGCAAGGCAAAAAAGAGTCACAATAACTACTCAACCTAATCCAAAAACTTTTAAGAAGTTGTCATTCACCCGAAACTGAGTATAACTCACAATAAGGAACCATTCTTACTATTTGACAACAAATGCCCTACAAACCGAATTATAAGGTTTCCTACTGCAAATAATTTAATAAAATTACAAGACTGCCAACACTGGATGATGGATGGGACCTTTAAAACATGTCCTAAACCATTTTACCAGCTCTACACCATACATGGACTGTACCACCATTCTAACATCCCATTAAATTACTGTTTATTGCCCAACAAACAACAAAATACATAAACAGAAGTCCTAAATACAATACAACAGGAAACAAATAATTATTTTCCACAGAAAATAATTATTGATTTTGAACTAGCAATGATCAATAGTATATTAAAAACTTTTCCACACACAGCAATACAAGGGTGTTGTTACCATTTTAATCAAAGCATTTGGAGACACCTACAAAAATCGACATTAAGCATACAGTATGCTACAGACAGCAGTTTTGCATACCAAATAAAAAAATTAATTGCCCTATCCTATGTCCCTGTTACAGACGTAGCAGAACATTATAACATACTAATCGATAGCCCATATTTAATAAAAAATTAAGATACACTAGCACCACTCCTCGACTACTTTGAGGACACATGGGTGGGAAGGCTACATCGATCTGGCCCTAGACGCCAACCTAAATTTCACATAGCTTGGTGGAATGTATATTTGAGTACACTCAATCAAGAAGCTAAAACTAACAACAGTGTTGAAGGATGGCACAATGCATTTCAAGCTACCACTAGCAGAGGGAAACCTACTGTCCGAAAACTAATCGAAGGTTTACAAAAAGAACAAAGCTACCAAGAGTTACGCATACAGCAATCAGTAACCTAAATAGGACCTAAACTAACTAAACAGACTAAACAAATGTTTGGACTACTCCAAAGCCAAGTCACCTTATATCCTTCTATATGAGGCCTAGACTACCTATCCCTAATAGCCAAAAGCCTACTGTGAATTATGTACACACAAATAACAGTACTATAAAGTAGCATAAAAATATAATATTATAACAAATATTCTATAATTGTCATACATATTTATGTGTATTTTAAAAAAACAGGATGTAGACAATTAAACAAAATTTCTTATAATATAAAAAATAACAATAATAATAACAATAGCATTTCCCACCCAAATAAAATAAAATTAATAAACTTACAATTCATGTTGCTGAAAAATACGTAATCCAACCACTTGTAATCCATGTTCTCCACTGGTATTCCATTACAATTCCAATTTGTGGAAACCCTCAAAAACCCAAAAACAAGTGAAATTGAAAAAAAATGCTCCAGGAAATCCCGATAAACAAAAGTGTGGTAACTTTATTATTTAAAGTGACATACACACACTTTTAGTTAAAAAGTAATGCATGATCTTCTCCAAATTCAATTCGATACCCTTAAAAACCCGAAAAGTAGTTTAAAATTTGAAGAATCGCTCCAGGAAACCCTGACAAAACAAAGGGGCCCATTAGGATGTCGGGCGGATTTCCTCCACCAGGGTAGCGGTGGCCACCGCCACCCTGGCGGAAGCAATCCGCCCGACATCCTTCCCTGCATTCCCCCCCACCATATTACGATGGCGGAGGGGACCGCAGCGGTGGGAAACACCGCCCGCCTGTTTTGGCGACCGGGGCGGAAAAGGGATAACATGGTGGCGGTGTCTACCAGACACCGCCAGTCATATTAGAATAGGCATTTTGCAATGCCTGTCCGTGGGGGCAATGCCGCCACGGAAAGGCATGCGGTGTTCACTCTGGGGGGCCCCTGTGGGCCCCCAGTGTGACGGCGAAAGGGGGGTGGCACATGGGGGGTACCTGTGTTACCCCCTGCATTTGCATAATCGCAGCGGCAGGCACCGCGCGTTGCCTGGCGCTTCGATTATGCAAATGCGTGCATTTGTTTTTAACATTGTGGCGGGCGGTGCAGTTAGCACCGCCCGCCACAATGTTAATTTGAGGAATGCGCCCGCCACTGTGGAGGGCGCATCCTAATGCCAATGTCGGGACCCCCACCCTTTAGGCGGGCAGTCCCGATGTCCATTAGGGTGGCCGGCGGACTTTTTCCGCCCGCCATCCTAATGGACCCCTAAGTGTGGAAACTTTATTAAAAAAAGTAACATACACACACTTTAAAAAAAAAACACATGATCTTCTCGTAATCCAAATCGATACCTTTAAAAACCCGAAAATTGGTTAAAAAGTGTAAAAATCGCTCCATGAAACCACGAGAAAAGGAAAAAGAGTATAAAAACATTAATTTAATAAACTAATACACTCTTCTTTCCCCCAAAAAAAATGCATCCTTCTCCAGGACGAAAGGGCGAAATTCTGTTACCTGTAAAAAATATCGAAAACAAAACCACCCACACAAGCACCCAAATATTACAAAATAAACATAAACATTAATATAAAACATTACAATTAACATATGTTTAAATCAAACACAGAAAACACACTAGGCCTCAAACACTCACCACACCTCCGTAAAAAACAACTAACACCTAAAACATACCAAAACCATGACAAAATACATAGAGTAATACTACACACCTCCAAAATACACTCATACACTACTACTCTCTAACATATAATAGTTAAAAATAACCTTACATTTCCCAACGCGAAGCAGCATCCAACCGCGAGCTTCTCCAGTCCTGAATGAAGCAAAATAACCTTACACGGTAAAAAAATAGTCCCATTTACACAATAATAGAAACTTAAACATATTAAATACAATGTTCTAAGTAAAAATAAAATATACTACTAAACTTAAATATTATACATTTATTTCTATCACTTATAAAAATACTTTTAGATTAATTCTCCTTAGGAAATTAATAATAATTAATAACAATGTATTACTAATTATTATTAATACTTCATTTAATATATAAACAGTGTAATAAATACATAGAACAAATAAAACTTGAGTTTATATATAATTGACATTTATGTATTATTTATCAAGTTACTATACAATTATGTAACATTTGTAATTTAATAATAATAATAAATAATAACTATTATTTTTTATTATTATAAATCATATTTATGTATATAAATTGTAAATAAATACAGAACCTAATTTACACTTGAGTGAATATTGTCCAAAAATGTTTATGTTATGTGTTCAAATATGTACTAATTAAATAACCTATGTAAATAAATAATAATAAATAATATTATATAATAATTATTATTATTAATAACTGTCTCTATGTATGTAAATACTTTAAAAATACAAATAAAACATTGTACCTCACTGTACAGAATATTTTCTTTTTTTATTGTATTACAAATTACTTTTTAATTAAATAAACTTAGTATATACTTAACAAAAGTTAATTACAAATATTATTTTTTATTAAGAACATTGTGTTTAATATGTATAAATGTTATTAAAAATATATTTTGCATGTCAAAGTAGCAAATATGTACTTACCTTTTTGTTAATTTGTGTTCATGTAAAAATGCTAAATATTTAGTTAATAAAATAAATATATTATATATTAACATTGTTAATTAAATATTTAAAATACAAAAAAAAACCACTTTGCAAAAATCTTTATCAATGTTAAAATTTGGTTACAATGTTTATAAAAATCCTGAAACAAAACTGTATATATTTTTTGAGAAATACTGTTAAAATATATATATTTTGAAATGTAAAACATTTATGAATATAAATAAATGTAATGTCATACATTTTATTAACCTAAAAATGTAACAAAAAGAATATATTTTTTTTATTCTGTACTGTACATATTATAAATACAATCTGTTAATAAAAACTTTCAAACACTACATCTCTACTTATTTTGCTAATAATAATGAAATGTTATTTTTAAAGTGTGATTATTATAATAATATTTATATATTTACATCTATCTTTTCATATTAAAAATATCGAATCTGTGAATATAATATAAAATCATATATTTTGTAACATTACTTTTATGATTAAATGAAAAAACATATATAACTTACTATTCCCACTCCATTCAAATAACAGTTAAGGAATGTGCTGGACACTAACCCCATTTAAGTTACTATTCCCACTCCAAAGAGGTGAAAATCAGAAAAGGTTCTGGACACAGACCCATTATAAATTAGTATTCCCACTCCAGTCATATAAAACTTAGGGAAGGTGCTGGACACTAACCCCATTTAATTTACTATTCCCACTCCAATAAGGTGAAAATCAGGGAAGGTGCTGGACACTAAACCAATTTAATTTACTATTCCAACTCCAAAGAGGAGAAAATCAGAGAAGGTGCTGGACACAGACCCATTATAAATTACTATTCCCACTCCAGTCAGCTAAAACTCAGGGAAGGTGCTGGACACTAACCCAAAGTAATTAACTATTCCCACTCCAAAAAGGTGAAAATCAGGGAAGGTGCTGGACACTAACCCCATTTAATTTACTATTCCCACTCCAAAGAGGTGAAAATCAGAGAAGGTCCTGGACACAGACCCATTATAAATTACTATTCCCACTCCAGTCAGAAAAAACTCAGGGAAGGTGCTGGACACTAACCCACAGTAATTTCTATTCCCACTCCAATAAGGGGAAAATCAGGGAAGGTGCTGGACACTAACCCAATTTAATTTACTATTCCCACTCCAGTAACATAAAAGTCAGGGAAGGTGCTGGACAGTAACCCAATTTAATTTACTATTCCAACTCCAGTCAGATAAAATTCAGGGAAGGTGCTGGACACTAACCCAATTTTATTTACTATTCCCACTGCAATGAGGTGAAAATCTGGGAAGGTGCTGGACACATACCCATTATAAATTACTATTCTCACTCCAGTCAGATAAAACTCATGGAAGGTGCTTGACACTAACCCAATTTAATTTACTATTCCCACTCCAGTCAGATAAAAGTCAGGGAAGATGCTGGAAAGTAACCCAATTTTAGTTACTATTCCCACTCCAAAAAGGTGAATATCATGGAAGGTGCTTGACACAGACCTATTATTTTTTTTAAAAATATTTTTATTAAGGATTTTTCCCCCATATATACATGTACAGAGCACTTAATTTTATAAACAGGAGAGACAAAGCCATTCTCAGTTACTTCAGGCTAATACAATACAATTACATTCATTGCATTCTTAAATTAATCATATTTTTATATACATACCAGTCATGAGAGAACAATCAAAGTGTTAAATAAATGTGTGCTATAACTTAAAGAGAAGAGTTAAAGATGAGAGAAAAGAAAAGAGGAAAACTAAGAAGTGACTTTTTAACAGAATAGAAAAATAAGGAGAGCAATACCAACAAGTTAGATTATATCATCTAGTTTAACAGTTTAACAAGAAATTCCCTCCTTCCATAATGTGATAGGTTCCCATATTTGTGTTCCTAATTTTTCCCCTTTTTCCCCCTTCTTGCATATATTGCAGTTTCTAAGTTGTAGATTGACAATAATTTACCCAGCCACTGAGAATAAGTTGGTGGCAGAGGGTCCAACCATGCCGTGGCTATAGATAATCTCAGGACTGCCACGGCCAAAAAGATTAATCTATTGCCAAACATCTGCATGTCTTCGTTATTAACTCCTAAGAGTATTATTGTTGGGGTTCGGACTATCTCCTTTCCTAGTAATGTACTTAAAAAAGTTTCAATATCTTTTTTTATTGTTTGTAAATGGGGACATAAAGCGAATATATGTGCTAGATCTGCCTCTGAACTTCCTCATCTAAAACATGTGATACCCGCTACCCCTCCCCATTAGGCTATCTTTGAAGGTGTATAATATAGATGGTACAGGGTTTTATAATGTTGTGCCTGTAATGAGTCTGAGCAGAGTGTTTGTTGCCCCAACTCCAATGACTGATAGACATTTCCCCCCCCCCGTATCTAAACTATTTGCCCACTTCTCCGCCCATTTTTCCATATCATCTTGTTTTGACATTGACAGTTCAGAATATAGTCTTTTAATCGTACAATCAACACCCCTTTGAATAATTTCCATTATTGGGCTTTTACCAAATCCAGCCGGTCCCCCCCTTTTTGTGATGAGAAAACTTCTGACTTGCAAATATTTAAAATAGTGTCTCGTATCTAAATCATATAAAGCCTGCAGTTCTGAAAATTGTAACAATCCTTGCGGACCAATCATATTGCCGATCATAGTTATTCCCTTTCTCCCCCATTCATCAAAGGCTGAACCGTTAAATACCTCATACGGGAAAGTAGGGTTGCTATTCATTCTTGTATAGAAGTTGTATTTCCCCAGGCCCAACTTTTTAGCAAACGCTTTCCATACCGTGTATGCAGCCTGAAGTGTCTTAAATCTATTCCTTTTAAAATAACTTGCATCAGTGAACTTCAATAAAAGGTTTTCTGCTTCTGCCCCCATAACCAGACCATATATGGCTAATGTACCTAATTTGTCTTGCCCTTCTACCTGACCCCCATCCTAAAAGGACCGCCATATACTGAAAGGCCGCTGCCCAATAATAAAGTTTAAGATCTAGGAGAGACCACCCTCCCCTTTCACGGGGAAGTGAGATATATCGCAGGGCTCTCCTAGTTTTCCCCTTCGCCCATAAGAAGCTGTTGATTATATGTTCACAGCTTTTAAACCATTTGGCTTCAAATAGTAGTGGAATGGCTCCAAATATATATAGAAATTTGGGCAGAATCATCATTTTTACGACATTAGTGCGACCAACAATTGTTAAATGTAGATTATCCAGTCTGTCCAGCTCCTTCCTTACGTTAGCTATTATTGGTGTGATGTTTTTTTCCACTAATATGTTCAAGTCAGCAGTGATAATTACCCCCAAATATACTCCTGACTGAGCTACCCGGTTGTCAGAGCAATCTACCGGTTGATTTTTGATTATCTGCGTCTTGGTGATATTTAGCGCATACCCTGAGATTTTACCAAATCTATCGGCCTCCACGTCTACCTCTCTTATCGCCTCCGTGGGGTCCGATGTAATCACTGCCACATCATCAGCATATGCAAGTATCTTGCATTGACCCATACGTGTGTCCAGTGGGATAATTCTCTCACTCAACTCTATTTTGCGTATCAAAGGGTCCATGTACATTGCGAACAAAAGCGGGGAACAGGGACATCCCTGCCTTGTTCCTCGCCTAACCTGAAAGACGCGTGTGGATCCTGAATTGACCCGTATAGAAGCCGCTGGGGCAATATACAATGATTGGATTGCTTTTATGAACCCTTCTCTAAACCCTGCTTTGCTTAAAACCAGCCACAGGTAGTCCCAGGAGACCCGATCAAAAGCCTTCTCGCATCTAACAACATAACCGCCATCGGGTCCCCTGCGACTTCTGCTGCATCAAACAAAGGGGTCCATTAGGATGGTGGGCGGAAAAAGTCTGCCCGCCACCCTAACGGAGATCGGGACCGCCCGCCTAAAGGGCGGGGGTCCCGACATTGGCATTAGGATGCGCCCGCCACAGTGGCGGGCGCATTCCTCAAATTAACATTGTTGCGGGTGGTGCTCACTGCATCGCCCGCCACAATGTGAAAAACAAATGCACGCATTTGCATAATCAAAGCGGCAGGCACCACGCGGTGCCTGCCGCTGCGATTATGCAAATGCAAGGGGGTACCACAGGTACCCCCCGTGTGCCACCCCCCTTTGGCCATCACTCTGGGGACCCACAGGGGCCCCCAGAGTGAACACCGCATGCCTTTCGCCGCCATGGAAAGGCATTGAAAAATGCCTATTCTAATATGGCTGGCGGTGTCTGATAGACACTGCCACCATGTTATCCCTTTTCCGCCCCGGCCGCAAGGCGACCGGGGCGGAAAACAGGTGGGCGGTGTTTCCCACCGCTGCGGTCCCCTCCGCCATCGTAATATGGCGGGGGGAATGCAGGGAAGGATGTCGGGCGGATTGCCTCTGCCAGGGTGGCGGTGGCCACCCCTACCCTGGCGGAGGCAATACGCCCGACATCCTAATGGGCCCCAGAGTAATTACTTTACGTATGTGGTGGGTGGTGCCTCTACCCGGTATGAATCCATGTTGGTTGTCTGAAACAAGATTTCCTATTATTTTGGGGATTCTTATGGCCAGCACCTTTGAATAAATTTTCGTGTCCGAATTCATTAAAGTAATAGGCCTATAAGACCCCGGTTCAGTAGCAGGTTTCCCCTTTTTAAGTATTATTACAATTTCCGCTCCCCCCAGGTCCCTGGTATGGATGCCCCCATCTGTGCTGGTTTCATAACTGTAACCATATCTTCAGCCAGCACATCCCAAAAAGCCTTATAGAATTCAATTGGTTGTTGGTCTGGGCCAGCAGCCTTCCCCGAGGGAAGATGTGTCATGGCTTTTTTGATTTCTTCCAGGTCTACCGGGTCCTCCAGCCTTTCTGCCTCTTCTTCTTCTTCTGTCGAAGACCAATGTTTAACTGCAAGAATAATTGATCAATGACAACAGTAAAAAAAACAATTTGCTCTCAGCATGTTTGAGCATGCAAGATTTATTGGGAACCCAATTAGAAAGTAATCACAATATCAAATACGTGCGCACGGAGACCTCAGCAAAGCTCACTGAGTGCCCAATTGGTATGACAGTGCAGAGACATTTTATAGGTATAAGCCCCCGCAGGATGGGCATCATAGCATACGTAATCTGGATCAGGCTATGACCTGCTAGACCAATCAGTGAAGTGCACATATGGTGTGATACCCTTTTAAGGCTCGAAGTGTGCCTACATTACTCATGTGTCATCTACAAGAGCAGAATTGGGTGTTTTTCCATAAAGGTGAAATCTGTGTTTCTAGTGGACGTGGGTTTTGCACGTATTTGACCAGCTAGGGCAGGTCATGTCGACATCTTTTACTGGAGATATGAGGTTTGGCAATAGCAAGCTAAAAGCTGAAAGCTGGCATGTCATTTCTCGGAAGCCTTGCGTTTGCTCTGCACGTTGCAGCTGACTGAGACTGGCTTGACACATAGAATGGAGCGTGCAACCATTCTGTGGATTTCTGCTGGTGTCTTTCTTTAGTAGTTCAAAGAAGACTATAGGCCTGAAAACATATGTATTTGGTATCATATAAATGTCTGCTTCGTCATCCCCAAATCTGATACTAAATCATATGTTAATCAGAAGTCATTCATCTTTATCATCTCCTGTTCCTCTTCCTCATCCTCATCCTTGCGAGTGTGGTGTTGTGAACCACCTTTCCTGAATATGCAGTTGGCGCAGGACCCAAAAATTGCTGCACAACAAGATGGGCATATTCTTATCAGAAGGCACAGTGTTAAAAGAGCTGCTATCACTATTATAACTGCCTCAAGTATCCATGAGCCCCAGCCTGTGAACCACTTCATCACATTTTCCCATAGACTACCTGTGTGTATCCCGTGGGCATCATCTCTTATATCTTTAATTTTTTTAATGGCTTTTATTATATTCCCACTGTTATCCGGAATAAATACACAGCATTGGCTCTGAGCCAGGGAAGATGCTGGGAAAGATGCCTCATGGAGGACGGAACAGACTCCTCCCTCCTTGGCCAGAATCATATCGAGAGCAATCCGGTTTTGAATTACAACAGCCCTCATGGAGGTGAGCTTTTCTGTTATATTTCCTAAGGCATCAGTGGTAGAGTCCGCTAGATCTTCAATCATCCTGGACAACTGGTGTATCCGTTCTGAAGTATAGACATTGCCTAGTATTGGAACCATTGCCCCAACACCTGTTAACACGTGGTCTACCCAAGCGGCCGTTCTCTTGGCCCTTACCAGTGTCATCTTTGATTTTTCTGCTGGCACTAATTTTGTGAAGTGGGTCATTCTTGGGATGATGGATGCTAAATAGCAACTTCCATACCATCCTGGGGGCAGGTAGAAGTATGCCCATGGACCACAAACAAAGAAAGGGCCTTTGTAACCTACCAGACCTGGTGACGGCTCGTCACGACTCCTAACTCGAGTTAGTCTGGTTGTGTGGTTACAGCTGCTCATTCCCATGTAAATCTGGGGAACTGCCTTTATGGGTGGTATGCCTTTTATCTTGTTTATCCTGTCCTCGCAATCAAATAGGCCCTGCTCTCCTTGAGCGACCTCCTCGAAGGTACATCCAAATGAGATGCACTCCTTCCAATTGTCTTTGGACAGCAGTTCTGAAAGGGTGCATGTTCTGGTAGCCCCCTTTGGAAGAACCGGCACTCTCTTGGGTGTTACTACTTCTTCCTTGAGGATGCAGGAGGGGGCTGGAACTTCCCCTACCCTGAACCTTGGTATTTTCAAGTGGCCTGTTTCTATGTCATCCCAACCTGCCCTGCCCTTCCATTCCTTGTTTCTGGACGCCCTGTCAAATCCCTTTAGCATCTCTAAGTCTCCCTTAGTTGGCTGCATATTCATACAAGGGATCCTCTTAGGTCTGGGAGGGGGGCCTGTTGTGCTTCTGCTATAGCTGTAGCCATTGCTGCCGCTGGGATCAACAGTCAGTATTTCAGATGAGGGTGTACCTATCGATACTGACGCAAACATGCCGTGTTGACTTTGTAACATGTCTCGCAAGAGGACACAGCCTACATATTTGGATAATGGTAGGACGTTGTACTTTAAACTATGTGTGGTGTCTGTGGGCAGGTGTGTGCAAACATAGCAGTCAGATATATTCAAAATTGTCACATATAGTTTCAACATTTCCACATATTGGTTCCCTTCGTAGGTATCCCACAATCCTTCTTTGTCCCCTTTATTCACATCCACCCCCACACCAGTACTGTTCATTGTTATATTTTGTTCATAGTCTCTTGGTGTTTTCGTTGGCTCAGTTCCATCACTACCATCCCCCACCCTTCCATTGAGGTGTGGTATTTCAAGCTCATTAGAATATGTTATTATAATTGCTGTCACTATAACCGCTGGAACTGGTAACAATATTGCAAGAATCACTGCTCTCCAATTACATGTATGTCTCTCAGTGGACTGCATGACTCTGTACAAATCTTTCCCTTTTCTATGCTATGCAATCTTCTTGTGAATAGGCCCTGAATGTATTCTTGGTCCACTCGGTCTTGTGAATAGGCCCTAAATTTATTCTTGGTCCACTCGGTCTTGTGAATAGGCCCTAAATTTATTCTTGGTCCACTTGGCGCTATGCTGGCTGGCCCTTAGAGTCAAGCATTTACCCACTGCTCTTCTCTCAGTTTTCAATGTCTCGAACAGGTCTAGGACCAGTGATTTCTGTTGCAAAAGCGGCACAATGGATGGTGTTCAAGCTTTTGAATAATGCTAGAACCAGAACTCTGTATCGCAAAAATAGAACTATTGAGAATGTCAAAACGTAGGTTTGTTAACACTTTCTCAGGAATTTGCTCTTGGCCCGCCGGAAAGGAAATTTCATTGAAAATCAAATGTATTAGCTCACTGAGAAATAGTTGCCTCGGTACCAGCAGGGTCAGTTTTGCAGTTATGTCTTTTCCTTGGCATAAAATGGTTAATTCTATCCTGGACCGTTGTCCGCAGGCTTGTATTGACACAGATCGAAGTCTATTTGTCAGGAGCATTGCATTTAGCCAGCAGTCCGTTGATGATTAACTGGATTGTTCATGTTTCTGTTTGCTGTGGGAGCGAAGGTGGTATCCCTTGCTGGGCTCGGCGGCTGCTACCTGAATTGGTTGCGTCCTCTCTCCGTCCGTTACTTTCTTCGTGTGTGATGCATGAATCCACGAAGCTACGCCTTCACACTTCACAGCTGTGGCCGTCGTGAGGATGACCTGCCTTGGCCCCTTCCACCTCGGCTGCAAGCAATTCCTCCATGTGTGGGCCTTGATCCAAATCCAGTCACCAGCCCTTAGGTCATGGGCTGGCGGTGTCACTGCATCTGGAAGGGACGTCAGCACCTGGCAGTGGAGGTAACGTAAGACATGTGTTAACTCTTTACAGTAACATAGCAATAAGTCGTCCATTACTGACAGGGGGGCTGTTGACATATGCCCTGGTATTTGCATGGGTCGGCCAAATATAATCTCATGGTGGCTTAACTTTGTTATTCTGTCTGGTGTACACCTCATTGCTAGAAGTGCTAGAGGCAGCGTGTCTACCCACGAAAGGTCAGTTGACGCACAGATCTTTGCAATTTTATTTTTCAGAATTCCATTTCTGCGCTCGACAGCCCCTGCCGCCGGCGGGTGATAGGCGCAGTGTAGCCTTTGTTTTATGGCCAACCCCTTACACAGTCCCTTTATGACGTTGGAAATGAATGCAGGCCCATTATCAGATGCCAGGACGGAAGGTACCCCAAATCTGGGCAATAGCTCCTTAAGTAGACACTTTGCCACGCACTGGGCATCACAGTGTTTGGTGGGATAGGCCTCTATCCATTTGCTAAACATACAAATGATTACCAGGACGAATCTATATGACTGGGTGGGGGGCATGTCTATAAAATCAAGCTGAAGGCTTTCAAATGGTCCATGGGGGGGGGTGGGAAGTGGCCAGGCGCAGTTTGGATACCTTTTCCAGTGTTGTATTGCGTACTAACAGCACACTGCTTGCACAGCCTTTCTGCTGTCTGGCGGAATTTCGTGTTGTACCAACACTGGGAGAATAACCTGACCATACCATCCCGCCCCACGTGTGAGGGTCCATGGAACAACCTACTCATTGAAGGGAGCATGGTTGAAGGCAAGCATATCCTGCCATTAGGTCCTACCCATAGCCCCTCTTCAGTTTGTTTGCATCCCTGTTGCTTCCACTCCTCTCTTTCATTGTCAGCGGCCTCCCTCTGAATACGTATTGGATCAAAATGCAGTGAACCCTTCCCCTCTTCTGTGTCTGTCTTGTTGCCTACTAGTTGTACCATAGCTCGCTCGCAGCCTGTAAGCGCTATTCTCTTTGCTTCTTGGTCAATGAAAGCATTGCCTCTGGAGATGGGGTCTTTTGATGAAGTGTGGGCAGCACATTTTATTATGGCCACCTTGCAAGGTAGTAGCAGTGCTTGGAGGAGGTCACAAATCAATTGTGCATGCTGTATTTGCTGGCCTGCTGATGTAAGGAACCCCCTCATTGCCCATAATTGGCCAAAATCGTGGACCACCCCAAAGGCGTACTGACTGTCCGTGTATATATTTACTTTCTTCCCTTCAGCCCATGCACATGCTCTGGTGAGTGCCACAAGTTCAGCTGCTTGTGCACTTTTTGCTGCTGTCAGTCTCCCTCCTTCCAACAATTTAGTTGCTGTGCCCACCGCATAGGATGCTTGTAGTACTCCTGTGTCATCCCTTAAACATGACCCATCTACAAATAGATCTCCTTGAGCATCTGGGAGCGGTGTGTCTTTAAGGTCTGGTCGTATCTTAGTATGCCTGTCTATGGCCAATGCGCAATCATGAAAGGAATCATCTGACTCAAAATCCTCCAGCTCATGCTGCGTGGGTAGCAAGCATGCAGGGTTCAAAGTGGTACACCTCTTGATGATAATGTGTGGTGTCAGGAGTACCAACTCATACCTGGTGAGGCGTGCATTTGTGAGGTGCTGTGTCTTAGTGGATGTCAGAAGTGTGTCCACGGCGTGGGGCACATGTAGCACTAGTGTGTGTCCTAGCACTAAGTTGTCTGACTGTTCCACGGCGAGTGCTGCAGCAGCTACTGCTTTCAGACACGGTGGGAGCCCTGCAGCCACTGGGTCTAGTGTGGCAGAATAGTATGCCACGGGGCGGTAGAAAGCTCCATGTTTCTGAGCCAAGACCCCTGTTGAGCACCCCCCCTTTTCGTGGCAAAACAAATGAAAGTCTTTCCCATAGTCTGGTATGCCTAATGCTGGTGCTTCTTCTAATTCTCTTTTTAGCGCATTGAAGGCTGCCTCGCATTCTTGTGACCAGGGCACAGTGTCAGGTATGTCTTTGTGTGTCAGTGCCTGCAGGGGTTTTGCAATGAGGGAGAAGTTTGGTATCCAATGGCGACAGTATCCTGCAACTCCTAAGAAAGCTCTAACTTCCTTCTGAGTGCAGGGTCTGGGAAAATGGGTTATTTTCGAGATTCTGTCTGGCAACAGTTTTCTTGTTCCTTCTGTCAACTCATGGCCTAAGTATTTCACAGAGGTGAGGCAAAACTGTAACTTCTTTGGGGAGACTTTGTATCCCTTTAATGCTAAGTGGCACAGGACAGCGATGGTGTCCTTTACACAAGCCTCCTTTGAAGGTGAGGCCAATAGCAAGTCGTCAATATACTGGATAAGTGTGGACCCCTCCTTTAGTACCAGGGAGTCTAAATCTGTTTTTAAGGCATGTGTGAAAATGGATGGTGACTCTGTATAGCCCTGAACCAGCCGTGTCCAACAAAATCTTTTTTGTCGGAAACTGAAGGAGAAGAAGTGTTGGCTGTCAGGGTGCAAGGGGATGGTGAAGAAGGCGGAGCTAAGATCCATCACAGTGAAAGTCGTAGCCCACACAGGTATATTAGATATTATTGTCGCTGGGTTTGGGACCACTGGGAAAGATGACAAGACTATTTTGTTCAATTCTCGGAGGTCCTGAGTGAATCTATAGACAGGGGCCCCGTTCAGGCCCTTGGATCCCTTTTTCACAGGAAGTATAGAGGTTTTACATTGACTGTATTGAATCTCTCTTAAAATTCCTTGCTTCAGAAGGTCTTTTATAACTGGTGCAATGCCCTCCTCCCCTTCTTTTGAGATCTTGTATTGTGGCACTCTTGGGAGAACTGCCCCTGGTTTCAGTTTTATCTGTACCGGTGGGTAGTTCAATACCCGCCCTACGTCATTGGCACTTGTTGCCCAGACCTCCGGCGGCACACAATTGCGTAACTCTAGTGGTATTTGGAGGTCGGTGCTGGAAGGAGTGCATTTCATAAAGGCTTGTATCATTAAACCGTTTGCCTTGCTCTCTAAAAAGACCCCTGTTGGTGAGCAGTGTATGGGGCATTGTAATTTGCATAACAGATCTCTCCCTAGCAAATTCACGGGGCAGAACCTGCTAAGAATAAATTGGTGGTGCACTGTTATCGCGCCTACTACAAACTGTAGTGGCTCAGTAAGGTATTCTGTAATAGGTTGGCCAGTCATGCCTACTGCGGTTATCGTAGTCCTAGAAAGTGGAGCTTCAGGCGTTGTTAGTGCCTTCAGCATTGATCTTTGAGCCCCTGTGTCAATTAGAAATGGAACAACCCTGCCCAATACCTCTCCCTCTACATATGGTCCGGATTGATCTACTAATATTGCTGGTGCTGTTATCACGCAGTTTCCCACTTTCAGGCATCCCTAGAATGGTGCTGGGGGTGGGGGCCAGTCATTCGTTACTGGAGTCCATCCCTCCCCCCCTGTCCATTGCTGCTGGGACTCATTTTCATGTGGCATGTTGTCTCAGTACTCTGTGTGCCGAGTGTAGCTGGCGTGCTGGTGTCTGCCCTCTTGCCCGCTGTTCTGTTTGTACCTACTGTCCTCATTTCTTTTCTTTAATATTGGACAATCTGCTTTCCAATGATTAGGGTCCTTGCAATAGAAACATGCTGTTCCTTGGAGTGGCAGGGAGGTTGATCTGCGGGGTAAGGAAGGTGTCCTACCGGTCTGCTGTCTTCCTACGCCTCGCCCCCTCCCTCTGCTCCTTTCCCTACCTCTGTTATTGCTATAAAACCGTTCCTGTGCTACCATTAACCTGACTTTTTCTTTCTTTAATTTTTCTGTCTCCATTGCCTGCGCGCTAGCCTGGAAATCTGCGCAGTATTTAGCAGCTGATAGTACTTTTTCAATTTTCTCGTTCTGCCAACAGACGAAAGAAGTTTGCAGGTGTGTCCTGATCGGTGGTGCAAGGCCTTGTACAAATGTAGTTACTAGGGCTGGCATTGCATCTCCCATGGGGTCTTTCAATCCACTGTTCTGCCTATATATTTGCAGGAGGCGGTCAAAGTATGCATTCACACTTTCATCTTTCTCCTGTTTGGTACTTGTAATTTTGCTCCAATCAACCCTATCTTCCGGTACCTTTTCCTTCAAGTGTTCCACTACTTTTTTATATAACTCCTCTACTTCTGGGCCTGGCATCCCTCCTTTCCCCCGCTTTGGTTCAACATCTGGCCACTCAATCGTTCTTTTACAATCTTCCCATAGATCTTTTGGGATGATAATGTTAAAGAGAGTGTCGAGGTCGCGCCACAGTAGACCTCCCAATGCTATCATTCTGCTAAGCTCCTCGTACCATCTTCGGGGTTCCTCTCTTAAACGGGGGAATTCTCTGCTGAAGGCGCTAATGTCTTGCCTTGACCATGGGACATAAACATATGCTAAATCATATGGCGCGCTGCCAGGTGGTGGCGGTATCTCTCGTAGGGGCATGATAAGTGATGTGGCTTCTGTTGTCGTGGAGTTGCCTGTTGTGTTGCCTTTGGAGATGGAGTGGGCCAGAGAGTGAGCTACGTCAATCACAACAGTGGATGTCAGAAGTGTGTCCACGGCGTGGGGCACATGTAGCACTAGTGTGTGTCCTAGCACTAAGTTGTCTGACTGTTCCACAGCGAGTGCTGCAGCAGCTACTGCTTTCAGACACGGTGGGAGCCCTGCAGCCACTGGGTCTAGTGTGGCAGAATAGTATGCCATGGGGCGGTAGAAAGCTCCATGTTTCTGAGCCAAGACCCCTGTTGAGCACCCCCCCTTTTCGTGGCAAAACAAATGAAAGTCTTTCCCATAGTCTGGTATGCCTAATGCTGGTGCTTCTTCTAATTCTCTTTTTAGCGCATTGAAGGCTGCCTCGCATTCTTGTGACCAGGGCACAGTGTCAGGTATGTCTTTGTGTGTCAGTGCCTGCAGGGGTTTTGCAATAAAGGGAGAAGTTTGGTATCCAATGGCGACAGTATCCTGCAACTCCTAAGAAAGCTCTAACTTCCTTCTGAGTGCAGGGTCTGGGAAAATGGGTTATTGTCGAGATTCTGTCTGGCAACAGTTTTCTTGTTCCTTCTGTCAACTCATGGCCTAAGTATTTCACAGAGGTGAGGCAAAACTGTAACTTCTTTGGGGAGACTTTGTATCCCTTTAATGCTAAGTGGCACAGGACAGCGATGGTGTCCTTTACACAAGCCTCCTTTGAAGGTGAGGCCAATAGCAAGTCGTCAATATACTGGATAAGTGTGGACCCCTCCTTTAGTACCAGGGAGTCTAAATCTGTTTTTAAGGCATGTGTGAAAATGGATGGTGACTCTGTATAGCCCTGAACCAGCCGTGTCCAACAAAATCTTTTTTGTCGGAAACTGAAGGAGAAGAAGTGTTGGCTGTCAGGGTGCAAGGGGATGGTGAAGAAGGCGGAGCTAAGATCCATCACAGTGAAAGTCGTAGCCCACACAGGTATATTAGATAATATTGTCGCTGGGTTTGGGACCACTGGGAAAGATGACAAGACTATTTTGTTCAATTCTCGGAGGTCCTGAGTGAATCTATAGACAGGGGCCCCGTTCGGGCCCTTGGATCCCTTTTTCACAGGAAGTATAGGGGTGTTACATTGACTGTATTGAATCTCTCTTAAAATTCCTTGCTTCAGAAGGTCTTTTATAACTGGTGCAATGCCCTCCTCCCCTTCTTTTGAGATCTTGTATTGTGGCACTCTTGGGAGAACTGCCCCTGGTTTCAGTTTTATCTGTACCGGTGGGTAGTTCAATACCCGCCCTACGTCATTGGCACTTGTTGCCCAGACCTCCGGCGGCACACAATTGCGTAACTCTAGTGGAATTTGGAGGTCGGTGCTGGAAGGAGTGCATTTCATAAAGGCTTGTATCATTAAACCGTTTGCCTTGCTCTCTAAAAAGACCCCTGTTGGTGAGCAGTGTATGGTGCATTGTAATTTGCATAACAGATCTCTCCCCAGCAAATTCACGGGGCAGAACCTGCTAAGAATAAATTGGTGGTGCACTGTTATCGCGCCTACTACAAACTGTAGTGGCTCAGTAAGGTATTCTGTAATAGGTTGGCCAGTCATGCCTACTGCGGTTATCGTAGTCCTAGAAAGTGGAGCTTCAGGCGTTGTTAGTGCCTTCAGCATTGATCTTTGAGCCCCTGTGTCAATTAGAAATGGAACAACCCTGCCCAATACCTCTCCCTCTACATATGGTCCGGATTGATCTACTAATATTGCTGGTGCTGTTATCACGCAGTTTCCCACTTTCAGGCATCCCTAGAATGGTGCTGGGGGTGGGGGCCAGTCATTCATTACTGGAGTCCATCCCTCCCCCCTGTCCATTGCTGCTGGGACTCATTTTCATGTGGCATGTTGTCTCGGTACTCTGTGTGCCGAGTGTAGCTGGCGTGCTGGTGTCTGCCCTCTTGCCCGCTGTTCTGTTTGTACCTACTGTCCTCATTTCTTTTCTTTAATATTGGACAATCTGCTTTCCAATGATTAGGGTCCTTGCAATAGAAACATGCTGTTCCTTGGGGTGGCAGGGAGGTTGATCTGTGGGGTAAGGAAGGTGTCCTACGAGTCTGCTGTCTTCCTACGCCTCGCCCCCCCCCCCCTCTGCTCCTTTCCCTACCTCTGTTATTGCTATAAAACCGTTCCTGTGCTACCATTAACCTGACTTTTTCTTTCTTTAATTTTTCTGTCTCCATTGCCTGCGCGCTAGCCTGGAAATCTGCGCAGTATTTAGCAGCTGATAGTACTTTTTCAATTTTCTCGTTCTGCCAACAGACGAAAGAAGTTTGCAGGTGTGTCCTGATCGGTGGTGCAAGGCCTTGTACAAATGTAGTTACCAGGGCTGGCATTGCATCTCCCATGGGGTCTTTCAATCCACTGTTCTGCCTATATATTTGCAGGAGGCGGTCAAAGTATGCATTCACACTTTCATCTTTCTCCTGTTTGGTACTTGTAATTTTGCTCCAATCAACCCTATCTTCCGGTACCTTTTCCTTCAAGTGTTCCACTACTTTTTTATATAACTCCTCTACTTCTGGGCCTGGCATCCCTCCTTTCCCCCGCTTTGGTTCAACATCTGGCCACTCAATCGTTCTTTTACAATCTTCCCATAGATCTTTTGGGATGATAATGTTAAAGAGAGTGTCGAGGTCGCGCCACAGTAGACCTCCCAATGCTATCATTCTGCTAAGCTCCTCGTACCATCTTCGGGGTTCCTCTCTTAAACGGGGGAATTCTCTGCTGAAGGCGCTAATGTCTTGCCTTGACCATGGGACATAAACATATGCTAAATCATTTGGCGCGCTGCCAGGTGGTGGCGGTATCTCTCGTAGGGGCATGATAAGTGATGTGGCTTCTGTTGTCGTGGAGTTGCCTGTTGTGTTGGCTTTGGAGATGGAGTGGGCCAGAGAGTGAGCTACGTCAATCACTGCACATGTGTGTATTAACTGCTTCCATTGTTGTAATTTATCTATAGCATATTCAAGCGTGTCCTTCAACTTAGATTCCTCCCATGTCATCAAATCTGGGTCTGTGAATCCGAACTTCCCTACCTCCCAATCATATTTTTCTGGAAGTTGGGCACGACTACCTGTGGTCGTCTGGGCATCAGCTTGTTTTGCATATGCTAAGTGGGCCTGGGGTGCTTTGTTCATTAACTCTGCTCGTGCTAAGGACAGTGTTTTCTCTAAATACCTCCTATGCTGTGTTTGTATAAAGGAGTCCATAGTTAGTGAGCCCTCCACGAGCCGCTGTAGTAGCGCTTGACAATTTAAAGAATCACTTTTTAACATCAGTTTTGGTGAGTTGGGGTTTGATGCTGAAGCTTCTCCCACCGTTCCTCCCAAACTGCCTCTTCTTTTGTTCTCTGGAGCTGGCTCTGTTTCTGTGAAACACTGCTCTAGTGTTGAAATGTCGTGTTCTGTGTGATGGACATATGTAAATTCATCCCATATTAGCGAGTGCCATTGTTGTTTGCTGAGTGAGTCATCCTGTGATTCATCTTCAAATAATTGCTGCCATGGTCTGTCTATTAGTTTAGGTATTTTAATCTGTTTTTTGATACATTGTTTGAGAACGCTGTTTTTATTCTCGTTGTAATCTGAAGCGGCTTTGACAGCTATCTCTCTCATTAATTTCAGCATAGCCAGGTCTTGGATAGACTCCAATTCTGGTTTTGCAACCTTATCTTTCAATGCTCTGCGTACAAAGGTTATGGCTGCGTCTCGTTCCCCGGGAGTTAGCTCAGTGTGTTCTGGCTCAGGTACCTGCAGTGGTGAATCACCACCCAGGCATCCCGAGAGAATATCTTCTAAGACTTGGTCTTCTGCCTCTTCTTCTTTAACTTGTACACATGGGAATGCGCCTATTGTATCTAATTGCTCTTTTCTCCATCTGCCCTCCAATTTTGCCTGTAATATATTTTTTTTAATTTCCATAAGTTCGCTGTGGACTTTAGATTTGACTGCGCTTGTTGAACGCATATCGCTTAACACAGAGTCCCAATTATGGTACGCCTCCCATTCTAAACTTCTAATCTTCTTTCCCTTTACATTTAACATCTGGCGTAAGTATGATAGTTTGGCCATGTCATATGTGCCATTACATGGGAATTGGAGATCCTTGTTTTTAGATATCAGATCATGCCACTTATGTGTGTACATTATTGAGCTTAAGCCTTTTTTTATAGCTACATTATATGCAGGTGAGTTCTTGGGTGGGGCTGGCTGAGTCGTGTTTAAATTCTTTTTACTATTGAGGTTTCCCATGGTTGAGTCGTGTGTAGCAGCTAGTCCTAAACGCTTTACAAATAACTGTTCAAGTATACCAGACAGATGGGTTGCGGGGTGGACTTCAATAGAGTAATATGTGACACAATAGGTTGACAAATACTTCACTTATATTTCAGCCGCACAGTATTTCCAAGAGGTCAACAAGAAAGCCATACATCAATCACCCCAACAGGTCATGTATGCCAATTCACCAAAGCATTTTCACAAGGGAGAAAAGAAGCCAGATCCTAGTTTGTTTATTTGGGCCTTGACGGCCTGTGAAAACAGGTAAGGTAGAAAAACAGACCCTGTCTGAGGCTGTGCCACAGGGTGCTTGCATTCAACAAATAGAGCGATAGTGGTGAATTGTCTCGTTCAGTTCAGTCGATCACATAAAACATCTAGGACAAATACGGGGATCCTACGCAGCAGCGCTGTAGAAAGAGCTTTCTGTGCAGAGAATGTGTGTGGGTCTGCTGTACGTAGTCCCAAAGAAGTGAGGGGAATATTAGAAATGTTATCAAATTTTCGGTTTTTAGAGAGGTGCACTTTAATCGGTCTTTCCAGCCAGTCCCTTCCAGAGGCCAGGGGGTATTGTGGGCGGGAGTACTTATTTGGCAACGTTGGTAACTGGGTGTGTGAGATGGAGGTTTTCTACCAGATCTCCTTCAGTAACGTTCTAGTATACAGTTTAAATGAATAAGCCTGAAAAGGTAACCTAGAACCTAGCCCTAGGCAAAAATACTCCACCTTCCTAGCAATATTTGGCCACTACATAGGCCAAGCACATCACAAGTACACAATAAAAAAATGCAATGAAACCTATAATGATTGAGAAAAGAAACACTGTTGTACTAGGCGTCACACCCCCCTCTTCGTGCCGAGGATATCCCCTAGGCACGAACCTAGAAGGACTCTGGCCCCTAGGTAGACGTCTCCAGGGGGAGGGTGGAGGCGGAACCCAGGCAGGGCGACTGGCGTTAGCCAAAGAGCCAGGAGCGCCCGGGGCGTTCTTCATAAATGCCAAAATATTAGGCCAGCTGCGCGTGGGCGATGGTGCTGGACCCAGACCAGAGCTCATGAGAACAAATAAAATCTTGATCTATCATATACACAGTACAAACTAAATCTAGTAGCCAACCTGGCCACTCGTATCGCGATACTTAACAGGCACAAACACTATGTGCCAATCTGGGGAGCGAAACTGCCACGCCCTAAAACGGCGAGCTACCTGCTACCACCCACAGGGGAGCAAAAACTGCCACAGCTCACAATGAGGGGCCAACTGCTACAACCCAATACCGGAGGGTTAAAGTCCCCTCCCAAGTGTACTCACCGGGCTTCGTCCAGTCTGTTAGAGCCTACCGACGTCCACTGCACCCACTGGGAATGGTCTGGCGATGGTATCCCGCATCCCAGCTGCCGGTGACTCTCTGCGGCGGGGGTAGGGGTTACAGACCTTTGCCCTCAATGGCTGGCCAAGGGCCCACTGACACGAAGTCACCAAAGAGTTACTGCTGGCCAGGAATCCTGCAGAAGCTTGCCGTCATCAGCCAGCCAGGGAGACACAGGGGACCAAGGCCAGACCCTATAAGATAAAAAATGTATGTGAGAAAAGGCAGTGGACTTCAGGCAGCGATGACAGAGGTGAACACACGCCCGTGGCACAGAACGTCAGAAAGGTCAACAGCGCCGAGGGCTGGAGAGAAGGAAAGAGGGCTAGACGGGAGCTACCTCCCGGGTCGTGTGGTGACAAAAACACACGTAAACCATCAGAGCCAGAAACAGCAGAATGAAGAAGGTGATCAGAAAAGGAACCACGAAAGACATGGAGTCTGAACAAGCCTTGTAAATATCCCCAGGACACAGACACACCTCGTCAGACATAGAGAGTCAGGAATAAAACGTGTCAGGAGAGGTAGAACACAACACAAGCGTTCCGAGAGCGAAAAGCGCAGGATAATGCCAAAGACAACAGAGGAGCCACAAACAGGTCATCCACCGGACCCGGCCCCCTCCAGCTACCAACCAGGCCGGGGAGAGATAAACAAACAGAACGTTATCACCTCAGATCCCCGCCCTCAGAAGGGTGCCAAAAGGGTCCGATCCAGTGTCTGCTCCGTCGGTGTAGCCAGTCAGTTGTATTGGGCCCGCAGCATTCTTCACCAGATGTCGAAGCGCAATGTTTAACTGCAAGAATAAAAGATCAATGACAACAGTAAAATAAACAATTCGCTCTCAGCATGTTTGAGCATGCAAGATTTATTGGGAACCCAATTAGAAAGTAATCACAATATCAAATACGTGCGCACGGAGACCTCAGCAAAGCTCACTGAGTGCCCAATTGGTATGACAGTGCAGAGACATTTTATAGGTATAAGCCCCCGCAGGATGGGCATCATACCATACGTAATCTGGATCAGGCTATGACCTGCTAGACCAATCAGTGAAGTGCACATATGGTGTGATACCCTTTTAAGGCTCGAAGTGTGCCTACATTACTCATGTGTCATCTACAAGAGCAGAATTGGGTTTTTCCATAAAGGTGAAATCTGCGTTTCTAGTGTACGTGGGTTTTGCACGTATTTGACCAGCTAGGGCAGGTCATGTCGACATCTTTTACTGGAGATATGAGGTTTGGCAATAGCAAGCTAAAAGCTAAAAGCTGGCATGTCATTTCTCGGAAGCCTTGCGTTTGCTCTGCACGTTGCAGCTGACTGAGACTGGCTTGACACATAGAATGGAGCGTGCGACCATTCTGTGGATTTCTGCTGGTGTCATTCTTTAGTAGTTCAAAGAAGACTATAGGCCTGAAAACATATGTATTTGGTATCATATAAATGTCTGCTTCGTCACCCCCATCTGTGCTGGTTTCATAACTGTAACCATATCTTCAGCCAGCACATCCCAAAAAGCCTTATAGAATTCAATTGGGTGTTGGTCTGGGCCAGCAGCCTTCCCCGAGGGAAGATGCATCATGGCTTTTTTGATTTCTTCCAGGTCTACTGGGTCCTCCAGCCTTTCTGCCTCTTCTTCTGACAAACTGTCAAGCGGGATTTCATTTAAGTAGTCATTTATTTCCCCTGAATCGCTGTCCTGCCTGTCATCGTAAAGTGTCTCATAAAAATTCCTAAATACTTCTGGTATTTCTTCAGAATCTATACGCAAGGTACCTGTAGTGTCTCTGATTTCCCTTACTACTCCTAAAGCCGCTTTTTGTCTAGTGCGAATTGCCAGCGTGCGCCCAATCCTCTCGCTGAATTCATAGCATTTCTCTCTTTTTATAGTAAAATTTTTAGCTGCCCTTGTTGCAATCTCTTCTTCTGCCTCCATTTTCACTTTTAAAAAAAATAGCTTGTTTAGGACATGATCCAGTTCGGCCCCTATTAACACGCATTGATGTAGCTCTTCCTCGACTTCAAGGATCGCATTGAACATTTCTCTGTTTCTAAGTTGCTCCTGCTTGCATTTAAAGGTGCTAAAGCTTAGTGTCTCGCCACGCGCCCCTGCTTAAAGGCATCCCAGACCATCCCTACTGCTTTTAATCCATTTTTTCATATGGTGAATATAGTTATCATCTTGTAATAATGCTCTTTCAAAGGTCCAGATCCTTTCTTTTCTTCTCTCAGTAGACAGTGCTAAAGTTAAAATAAGCGGATTATGGTCACTAAATATGCGTGGAAGTCTATCAATACTAGATTTAGAAAGTAGTGCAGATGATATATAAAAATAATCCAGCCTTACGCATAGTCGATGTGGGTGTGAATAGTATGTGAACCCCTTCTCCTTTGATCTAATTTTCCCCCACATGTCTGTAAGCCCATTGTTCATTGCCAAACAAAGCAGTGCTCGGTATACCCTTTTTTTCCTGCCCTTATATTTTCCAAATCAGCCGACCCCTAACCCGTCTGTCCCTTGATGTTAAAATCTCCAGCAATAATCACTCGAGGAGCCCAAGCAGCAAGCTCCATATCTAAGAATTCAAAAACCTCAGGGTCATCTTCTGTAGAACTATATACCACACTAGGATTAGTCCATTCCCCTTCCAGGTAACATTCAGCAAGTTCCCATCTTCCCCACTGATCTCCCATTTTTTTCCTAGAGATCACATTTTTATTTCTTGCTAATATAGCGACCCCTCTATTTTTAGCACCTTGCTTTGAGCATACTAGTACGTGAAATCCCAGCTGGTCCAGCAGATATTCCAGTGAGACCATGATATGTGTTTCTTGTAAGAAGATAAAATCTGCATTCATCTGCTTTAATATAATAGAAATCCTTTGTTTTTTTTGTCGGTCATTAAGGCCACAGACATTCTATGTCGCTAACCTAATACCCATATCTGATTTGTAATAGATTTCCCAGCTGTGCTTTCTAACAGGCCCTTCTGCACATTCACTTCATCCAATATCATGTTGCTTAATCTTATCTTTTGTCCATATGTCTCTGCCTGCTCTACCAAGTCTTAACAATATTTTGTCTATTCCTTCCTTGTATTCTTCTATTGTGTAGTGCTCTGTACCCCCCCACTCCCTCCCCCTCCCCTGACAACCCACCCTCGAATGCCCTCCCCCCATACTGGCAAATAGGTCAATCCTGACCTATATCTGACAGCCAGGGCCCCTGGGTTGCTCCTCCCTCCCCCTCTCCCTTGCTAATATACCAATCCCTCGCACACCCTTCCCATTGCAGTGAGAGCATGAATCTGATCTAAGATCATACTTTTTTAAATATTCCCCCCCCCCTGTTGGCCGCCATGAGGCCGTAGGGGACGGTCGCTCTTATCCTTTCCCGAGGAAAAATGATGTGACCCTTACCATCGCTATTTGCCAAGGCACCTATTGAATGTTTAACCCCATTAATGCACTCAGTTTTCCAACCCGGGCAAGCTACTGCAACACAATTTATAATCTTGTAAAAAACCTAAGACTTTCAGCGTGGAGAAACTGAAGAGTACAAGCTGCATTAAGGGGCAAGGTATGGCGTGTTAGGAATGCTGGAAGCCCTCTCCTCCTGGACGGCCCGCAACACATTCTTTTCACGAAGACCAACTGCCATTCTAGATACCATCAAACACCGTTATTGGGGTTGGAGCAGCTTGAGACAGATAATGGCACCAAAGCTTCAGAAATTAACTAAGGGTCTGGAGGGGCTACGAGAAAAGGCGGATTACCCTGAAGAGGACTCTAGTGACGGTGGTGTCCCAGCATCTAACTTAAGGACGAAATCCCAATTGCAAGGTCAAAACCGCATAGGGGCCCTAAGAGCGACAGATGAAGAACTTACAACAACAAAAGCGATAACAGGCACGCAAAAGGAAAGAGAAAAAGAAAAGGATACCTTTAAAAAGAAGACGGGTTCAAGTAAAAAGAATAAAGACCAACCCAAAGATCAGAAAACAGTTCTTGACGGCGCAAGAGAAGTGATTTTCCGTCAACCTACTTTGCCTGAATCCTTTACAGCAAGACCTGGGAATGCGTTGCTGAAAACAAGTGAGGCCTCAGGGCAGACGCGGAGACAAGCTGATCCTCAGCTCTCAGCGCAGCAGGTACCGCTCTCCATGTCTCCACTGCCCGAACTTACAGAAGCCGTTATGCTTGTGGAGTATAACGGAGAACGCAGAGACGGAGCGAGCGCCGAGCCAGCAGCTGATGCGCAGGTGACAGGGGGGTCACAGAGCGCAAGATGCAGGACAAGCGAGAGGTGAGCAACGGGGCTTGCACTGACATAGCAGAGGCCGGGAGAGTGAAACGGGCGGACGGAGAAGTGAAAGAAGCAAGAGAAATTGACTCTTTGAATGTTCGTTTAGCCATAAGCGCGTGGACACGCCGGTGTGCGTAATCGCAGCGCTCAACAAATGTCCCAATAATAATAATAATAATAAGCAGTCTGGTACAAGGGCACGTTGGAGCACCATCGCAGACTGATTTTGGGGAGGCAGTGAGGATTAATGGCACAGATGGCGTTACAGTACAAAGGTGGGCAGACGGAGTCACGTCAGGAAGCTATGATGCAGCTTGCAATGTGTTGCATAAGCCCAGTAAGGACAATAATATTAACGCTGATCCGAACGGTGCCAAAATAGCTCAACAGTAGCGATGATATAACGGGGGAAAAGACTCTGACTCCATCTGTCAACTTAACAGGACAGGTTGAATGCGCCGAAGCAACCACGTCAGTAACCGAGAGTGTCTCCAACACAGAGAGTTGGAAGGACATCAATACGAACAGTATAAGCATTGAGGAGATACAAGCTGACCCCAAGTTGCAGAATGGAGGTTTAAATAACATTTCTACATTAGCCATAGGTTCACCCAGCGATGAGTGTTTCTTCACCGGGAATGATGGCGAAGATGACGACGAAGAGGATAGCGAGTTAGAGGAAGAGGAGGGGGAAGACTCAAAGACAATTCCAAGTGAGGGCCCCGAAACGGACACAGATAAGGGTACGGACATTGAGCCCAAACCCAACTCGCTTTCAAGAGAGAGCCAGGAATCAGACCTAGAACCAGAGTTGGACACCATACAAAAGAAAGGAGCTAACCGTCGAGTTGCCAAGATAAAACATAGGCAGCGCAGTAGAGCTAAGATCTCTTTAAGCCCTGAGCAATCAGAAGTCGCAAAAAAACTAGACTGGGATTATTCAGCTTCTTCACAGCTACACCATGAGGGAGCTGGCGATTCACTGCAATTACAAGCAGGGACAATGGGGTCAACTCCTAACGCGAGCTCTGGATCCAACTCCAATTTCGATCTTCTGTTTACTACTCTAAAACAGATTCAGAGCGAAGCCAGAACTGAGAGTCGTAGGGCAAGACAAGCTAACAAAAAGATACAAGGAACATTAAGAAAAGTAAATAAACTATATGCTGAAGTAGCAGGACGAGTTACAGAGGTGGAGGAGAGAACCGGCAAATTAGAAGACGCAGTGGTAAAACTTCAAGAAACCAGAACGGAACAAGAAAAGACTACTTCAGATGTGATGTGGAAGCTTGAAGATTTCGAAAATAGACAGGGACGCAACAACATAAGACTACTTGGGGTGGAGGAAGGGAAAGAAGGGCAAGATGTGCAGGCATTTGTGGTTGATCTACTCAAGGGTACGTTCCCGGATATAGATAAGTGGGACTGGGAAAATGAAATTCAGTGGGCACACAGGTTCCCACTGACTCAGAAAAAGGGGAGCACGTTTAGTAGTACACGGGCAATCCTGGTCTATGTGGGGAACTACCTGTTAAGAGAAGAAATAATGAGCAAGGCAAAGCCACAGGCCAAACGCTCATATAAAGGCATAACCTTCTTTGCCAGACCCGATTTTTGCCACGCCAGGGTAGAAAGGAGGTGGCGTATGCGTCAGCTAATTACTCCTTTCAAAAATACAGGTTGCGAGGCCTATCTAATGTTCCCATCCCGGTTAAAAGTTGGTCTTAACGGACACTTTAGAATCTTTTATTCAGAGGTCATGGCCCAAGAGTATCTCAACTCTCTCAGAGAGAATAGAGGTGAGAGCAGTCAAGTAGTTGCAGTGAGGCAACCAACAAGTAAGAGGTAGCCCTGAATTATGAGTAGTTACCTTAGGAAATGTGGCTATTGGGTGACACAGGGTGGGAAAAAAAAAGACACAGACATATTATAAATTACTATTCCCACTCCAGTCAGATAAAACTCAGGGAAGGTGCTGGACACTAACCCAATTTAATTGACTATTTCCACTCCAGTCAGATAAAAGTCAGGGAAGGTGCTGGACAGTAACCCAATTTTATTTACTATTCCCACTCCAATGAGGTGAAAATCTGGGTAGGTGTTGGACACATACCCATTATAAATTACTATTCCCACTCCAGTCAGATAAAACTCAGGAAAGATGCTGAACACTAACCCAATTTAATTTACTATTCCCACTCCAGTCAGATAAAAGTCAGGGAAGGTGCTGGACACTAACCCAATTTATTTACTATTCCCACTCCAATGAGGTGAAAATCTGGGAATGTGCTGGACACAGATCCATTATAAATTACTATTCCCACTCCAGTCATATAAAACTCAGGGAAGGTGCTGGACACTAACCGAAAATAATTTACTATTACCACTCCTTTCACATAAAAGTCAGGTAAGTTACTGGATAATAATCATATCAAATTTACTATTCCTACTCCAAAATATTTAAAATATAAAAAAATCCTTTATTTTAAACAATATATCTCATTTCCCCTATAAAATAAACCTCCCATTAATAATGTATATATTTATATTTTTTACCTATTTAATTTGTTTTATTAATAATATATTTAAAATAATACATTTATCAAAATTTGGAATTTTTTTAATTTTTTTTCAAATTAACCTTAAATTATTTTTTTAATTATTTTTTTTAAAATATACATACCCACCATTAAACACTATTAACACACATTTTGGTTGATAATATTAATTTGGAAAATTATTTCTAAATTTAAAATTGAAATTTTCAATTTGCATAAAATTGGCATAACATATTTTTTGCATAATATATATGGTTTTTTATCATACTTTCAAACACTCCCCACCCTTATCCCCTATTAACCCAACATTCCACTCCTAAAATTACATTTAAAAATCTGTAATTTTGATAAATATTTTTTTTATATAATTTTTAATATTTTATTTAATTTGCATACTTGAAAATGTTCTTTTAATTTTTAAAAAACACTCCCCACCCTTATCCCCTAGTAACCCAATATTCCACTCCTAAATTTACATAAATAAATTTAAAATTTAGATTATTTTTATTTATAATTTTTAAAAATGTATGATTTTAATTTGCATATTTTTAAAAATATTAAACAATATTTTAAAACACTCCCCACCCTTATCCCCTAATAACCCAACATCCTGCTCCTAAAATGTCAAAAATATATTTAAAATTTACTAAATTCTTTCAAAAATGTATTTAAATTTTAATTTGAAATTGAATATTTATTAAATTAAAAAAAATTCAAAACACTCCCAACCCTTATCCCCTAATAACCCAACATCCGGCTCCTAAAATTCCTAAAATATATTTAAAATTTACTAAATTTTTTCGAAAATGTATTTACATTTTAATTTTAATTTGAATATTTATGAAATTAAAAAATATATATTTCAAAACACTCCCCACTCTTCTCCCCTAATAACCCAACTCCTAAAATTAGAAAAATGTTAAAAATATTTTCCAAATTTTTCAGAATTATTTTTTACATTTTTAATTTAATTTACATATTGAAGAAATTTAAAGAAATTTTTTTTAAAACACTCCCCACCCTTATCCCCTAATAACCCAACATCCCGCTCCTAAAATTAAAAAAATAAATGAATATTTTACCAAATTTTTTAGAATATTTTTTCACATTTTTTATTTAATTTACATATTTAAGACATTTAAAAAAAAAATTTTTAAATCACTCCCCACCCTTATCCCCTAATAACCCAACATCCCGCTCCTAAAAGTTAAAATACATTTTTTTAATTTATTGTTAAATTTTATTTCTTATACATTTCAATAATTTTAACAAAATGTACATATTTTTTAAATGTAAAACTAATTATTTTAAAACACTCTCCACCCTTATCCCCTAATAACCCAACATCCCGTCCCTAAAAAATTAACATAAAATACACAATTTAAACATTGATTACATTTCTAATATTTCAAAATCAGAAAAAAATCAACTATAGTAACACATTTTCTATATTAATATCATTAACATTATATAATTTTTTTCGATATTTTATACTATCTATATTTTATGTTCGATATTTTTTACATTCTATATATGTTAAAACGATATTCCTAACAACACTAACAAATCAATATTAACATTACACGATATTTTTTGTTTCGATATTATTTACTTCAATATTTACTTAAGTAAAACTAAAACTATATTTTTATCATTGATATAATTACATTTGATATTTCACTACACTCGATATTTTTTACTCAATGTTATGCCCATTCGATATTTTGTAGTCAATATTATGCCCAGTTACTGTATAAAACCATTGTGCACATTTAAAACCCACTACAAAAACCACATACCTTCTCGGCGTTGTACACGGCAGATACTTAATCTTTTTCATGTATCTTTAAAGTGTCAATTAGAGTACCCGGCAGCATCCAGAAACAAACTAACAGGGCAGAGAAAGAGATGATACATTTATAGCCTTCTTTGGCTCAGAGCTTACAAGAATAACACGAGCTCGCGCTCACTGCAATTGCCGTCGTACCTGATTGTAGCTTGATGCTGGTACCTGGTATGTGCACTGGCTCGATCTCATCCAATCAAACGGCTCCTATTAACATAACGCAATTCATTTAGCTCATGCGAACAAGTAAATACGGTTTAATTCAAATGAACCGCCTCTGGGATCAGCGGAACCAAAAAGGGGGGAGAAAATTATTTAACACAGCACCTCTTGCTGCAACATGCACGCAAATCGAATCTCTCTCAGCTTTGGCAGTAGCCATTTTGAAAAGCCTGTATTTACTTCCTCTTTTCAGGGTGGAGGTTTATGGGACACGTAGTGTTAGCAGATGCAACAACTATTTTAGTTATTTGTTGTGTGCAGGTATTTTTGTTAGTATTTGCCATGGCCCAATTACAGCACTATTTCTTACAATCTTGATAGTTCTGACAGGCTATTTAATCCTGTCAGCGTATTATTAAATTTTGGGATTAAGTATGCCTCTTTTTGCAATAACACTCTGTCAACATCAGGAGGGCGTTTTGTTTGGTTCATAGTAAATAAAATTGACCACTTGAAGTCATTCTCACCATGCCCTCTTTCCACAAGATGCTCCACCATTGGTGCTGTTATGACTTTCTTTTTAATGCGCGACCTATGTTGGCTAATTCTCAAATTGACTTGTTGATTAGTCTTCCCTATGTAGATCTTCATACATGGACATACTATCACATAAACTATGTTTTTTGTCTTGCAGTTTGTGAAACCTAGGTGTTTCCACTTTACCCCCAGGTGTTGAAATTCATTCCCTTCGATGGTACTGGAACAAGCCACACAATTCCCACTTTTGTGGTGGCCCTCCCGCGGTTTCATATTCCATTGGGAAAGTAAGTCACTTTTTGCTTTTGGTACTGAAATGTCAGCCCTTACGATCTGTTGCCCTATGCTTTGGGTTTTTTATAAGCAAAGATGGGTCGCGGAAAGGGGCATTCCAACTCCTCGAGGAGGTGCCAGTTTTTTAATACAGCCTGCCTCATTTTATGTGTGTCTGGTCCATAAGTTGTCACGCACACTAGCCTGTCTAGCTCTTGCCTCTATTTAACTTGAAGGAGACATTCACGAGGTGTGAATCGTGCCCTTTTGAATGAATGTTTAAGGAGTTTTTTCGAGTACACTCTCTGTATCATTTCGCC
Organism: Lissotriton vulgaris; assembly: GCF_964263255.1. Classification (NCBI taxonomy): domain Eukaryota; kingdom Metazoa; phylum Chordata; class Amphibia; order Caudata; family Salamandridae; genus Lissotriton; species Lissotriton vulgaris. The sequence continues at coordinate 1,254,981,170 of NC_141691.1, forward strand.
ACAGAAGGTTTGGGCATATCCATCATAATCACTCAGCTCTGTACAATTTCTGCTTATTCGTAATAACTGCCCATAAGGAAGATTTGTTTTTAAATTCCTAGGGTGGGCACTTCTATGGTGCAAGATGGTGTTCTGATCAGTATCTTTTTTATTCAAGGATGTTTTCAGATGTCCATCAGCACATGTTAGTTCCACATCCAAGAATGTCATTCTAGTTGTGCTGTGCTCAAGGGAAAATTTGATATCAGCATGTCTGGCATTAAGCCATTCATGGAACGCCAATAGTTCAACATGGCTCCCCTGCCACCGGAGCCAGATATCATCTATATAGCGTAACCATTGAATAATGTGATCCTCAAATGGATTATTAGTTTCGACCAATTTTTTCTCATATTGTGCCATGAAGAGGACTGCCATCTCTGGGGCATAAGGACATCCCATGGCAGTCCACTTCACTTGCATGTAAAATTGCTCATTGAAAATAAAATAGTTCTTTTCCAGAGCAATTTTGGCCAATTTAAGGATGAATGATGTAGGCACGCTATGTGGTCTCTCTCTGCTTTATAGGTACAGTTCCATCACCACTAATGCCTCTTCCTGAGGGATCTGCATATAGAGGGACGTCACGTCCATCGTAACCATTATTTGTGTCTGTTGGTCAAAAGGGGTACCTTCTACTTTTATCAAAAAATCTGTAGTGTCTCTTAAATATGATTTGACTTCCTTAAGAAACGGTTTTAAAAAGGAGTCGACATATTTTGAGATAGGCTCAAGGCAGGAGTCACATCCCGAGACTATAGGTCGTCCCGGGGGTTCACTCAGATTCTTATGAATCTTTGGCAAAAGATACAGGACGGGGGTTTCTTGGGAACTTTTTCATTAAAAAGTCATATTCTTCCACACCCAAAAAACCTCCGTCTTTGCCTAGTTGCAAATTTTCTGAAATTATGCCTTGTTTTTGTTTGACAGGGTCCTCTGGCAACAGTCGGTACCATGGATCATTCTGAACGTGTTTAACCCCATCGCTGCGGCGGCGGCTTTTCCCGCTGTGTGCGGCAAATTACGAAAATCCGCGTGACATGACGAGCTCAGCTCGTCATCCGCACACGACCACCGTGGCTGATGACGAGCTGAGCTCGTCATCAGCAGCGAAGGGGTTAAGGCCCTCAGTCAAGTACATCTCACTGGGCCAAATGACTACCGCCCTTCCTTTATTGGCCTGTTTTATCACCACAGATGATTCATCTTTAAGTCTCTGTATTGCCACTCGTCGTTTCTGACTGATATTTTGCTGGACATACTTCTTAGTTTTTTCAAGTTTGTTAATAGATGACAACAAGACCTGCTCAAATGCATATATTTGTTTTGGGATGTTCTGACTCGGGACAAATTTTGATTTATTTCTAAGACCTGTAGTTTCATTATTCATAATTGCCTGTTGATTGGCAAAAAAAGCCTTCAATCTTATTTTTCTACAGAAATCTATAGCCTCTAATTTCAACCTGGTGAAATCGGTTTGTTTACATTCTACGAACTTGAGGCCCAAATTTAATACAGCCTCCTTGTCAATAGAAAGTACCTTTGTTGATAGGTTGACAACCGTGCTTTGCCCACCTACGATTTGTAGAAGCGACTCCTTGTTCTCATTTCCCATGGTGCCTTGTATCGGCTTTTTGGTTGTTGGCCTTTCTCTAAAAAAGCAAACTGTTTCTTAGAGTTATTTTCCTCTTGTGTCTGAACCAGAAGACTCGGAAGATGATGTTTCTGAAAAAGTGGTAAACCTATTTCTTGATCTACCTTGATAGGTTGATAAAGCCCTGCATGAATCTGTCAGAGTGTAATAGTCCTCCTTCAAGAAAGGATATACTTGTTCAATCTTAAAGGCTGTGATATCTCTCTCAAATTTATTGCCGAAATATCGAATGACACGATAACCAGTGGCACAAAGAGAGACCTCGAACTGTGAAGCAGAGGTATGATTACTTTATACTCTCTTAGCTCCTCCCAAGTATTCTTCTTCGTCCTTTTGCAGAATAAGCAGCGTTTCGATGCATACAACATTTCTCCTATTTTAGCGAATGAAAAAGCCCTGATGTATAACATGAGCTATTACCTCCAAAATAAAGAGTGAAATAGTTCAATCTGAGCCTTCTTTTTGGAATCGAGAAGAGTCAGGACACCAGATTTCGACAGGTACATATCTTATACCTTGCAGTGTAATACGAGTTAGAAGAAAGGCTTCTAGTTGGTAAATAAAACGTTTTTGTTTTTCTGCATTTCATACAGAAAAGTTACAAAGCCCCGATGAGAGTCCGGGAACTGGTTTCCCTGGACTTGAAACGTGTCGGCACACCTGAAGGAGCGATCAATATCATTAAGGGTTTGAACTAGCACGCGCTGGTTAAAAATGTATCCTCATTTGGGGATTGTGCTCCTTGTTTGACTTTGTCCTTTCCTTCCTTTTTGGATATAGATTTACTCAATTGAAACATTCTACTGTATGATGTTTGTATCATGTATTTTTTGTGGAATGTATGATAATTGTTTCTAGAGAGTATTATGAAGTGTAAATATATGTTTGTAAATAGTCTTGTATATTAATTGAAATGTATTGAATGTACAGTCTTTCCTTTTTTGTATTGAAATATGAAAAAAGAGTTTAAAAATTTCAAAATAGACGGGTATAAATAAAAATACCGGGTCAAACCAAAGAAGTCTGTGTTTGACCTATATGTTAAGATTTTTTTTCAAAATAAGTTGGGTGCAGGCAAGTTTTTGTGTTTTATGATGGCTCAAGGGGCCATTGGCCGAGACCCAATACTGACACTTTGAGCTTACCTACAGCCACTTGTCCCTAAGTATTAGTTTGGCATGTATCCTTACCCTTAAAGGGGATCAGAGGGAGTCCTGGGTTGAGTTATGTAACAAGACTGTGGATTGGTTAATAAAACACAAAAGATTTCACCCATCCGATATGAAAGAGATCCTTATGGTCCGTAGAGTTCGGTGGGTTGGTCAGTCCCCCAAGAACATTAATGGTGACTGTATTGTGATCAATGTTTGTAGGCCCCACATGGTTTTTGGCCTATTGTTATGTTATGTTATGTTATGTTATTGAGCTTTTGTATAGCGTACAGCTACTCACAGGGAGTGTCCCGACGCTTTCCACCCTCAACTCATATTGAAATAACACAACACAGCTAAAAACAGACAACAGAACAAAACAGAAACAATGGGCAATAAAACAGACTAGGAGTTAAAAAGCCAGGTCTTCAGGCCCCTCCTAAACTGGAGCAAATTGGCAGTACTCCGGAGAGAAAATGGAAGCAGATTCCAAAGCTGGGGGGCTCTGCAACCAAAAGACCGCCCTCCCGCACGGGCCTTCCTCACCCGTGGAACCACCGCTCTGCAAAGAGCTTCCGAGCGGAGGGAACGAGCTGGCTGATAAAAAGTCAATCTCCGCTGCAGATATCCCGCTCCTGATCCATCCTATTAAGATTCTTTGAGCAAACATTTACCCAAAGCCCCAGTATGTGTGCTCTCCCCCGGGTTATTTTTAAGCATGGGCGAATTTTGTGAATTCGCGATCCGCGAATTTGCGGATTTGCGAATTCGCAATCCGCAAAATTTGCGGATTCGTGCAAATTTGCAGATTTTGGGGTGATTAATGATTGTGTAACTGAATTTGAGCTTGAGCACCTGCTTTACTTTATCTATTAGAGCTTCCTGTTGAAGCTGACTTTTGTAACTATTTTGCATGGCTCTGGCAGCTTGCCGGCGCCATTCTAAAAGAGTTACAAAAGTCAGCTTGAACTTTTGACCCAATCCGTTCCGCTCGCGGATTTTGCGGGAAATTTACCGAAAATCCACAAAATCCGCGAGCGGAACGGATTTTCCGCCCATGCTTAGTTATTTTGATAAACCACCATCTAAACTTATTGTAAATAATCTGGCCCCTACCCCTCTATCAATTTGGTTTCAGGCCTTATCAGACTTAGATGCCCAGGACTGAAAATCATCTTTATTGGAACATGAATTAAACTCTATTGATAATTTTCCGGCTTCTGTATCCCCCTCCTATTGATATGCTGAACAATCAGATAGCTATAATCAAGACCAAGATGGACACAGATTTGAATATTTCGAGCTAGAATGCAGCAGGTCTCCAGTCGAGGCTTGGTGACATGAATTTGCTACGTTTAATAAATTAACAGGACATAGTCTTGCTTCAAGAGACCTTAGCTGCCCCACTAGTACCCCTCCCCCATGACCATTTGGTCGCAATTGAGTTATATCAGCCATTGTACAATAATGAAGCTCAGGGAATTCGGACTCAGATAGAAATTGTAACTAATCAGGGAACTAGGGATATAAGGCAATAAAAAATACGATATCATGGAACATAGCAGGGCTGAAAAGAAATCTAAGGGATGCAGAATGGCAGGACAACATTGAACAAAGCGAAATATGCTTGTTACAAGAAACCTGTGCTTTAGAAACTCCCCATAAGGTTGGATTCCAAATATATAGGGCCCCATTAGGATGGCGGGCGGGCTTTGCCCGCCCGCCATTCTATCGGAAATCGGGACCGCCCGCCCTAAGGGTGGGGGTCCCGCACGCACCATTAGGATGTGGGCGCATTCTGTATTTTTAGTACTGTGGCGGGCGGAGCTCTGTGCTCCGCCCGCCACATTACTAAAAATGCTTTGCAGCATTTACATAATCAAAGCGGCAGGCACCGCTTTGATTATGTAAATGCAGGGGGGTACCACAGGTACCCCCCCGTGTGCCACCCCCCTTTGGCCTTCACTCTGGGGGCCCACAGGGGGCCCCCAGAGTGAACACCGCATGCCTTTCCGTGGCGGCATTGCCGCCACGGAAAGGCATAGAAAAATGCCCATTGTAATATTGCGGGCGGTGTCTGATAGACACCGCCTGCATGTTACTCGTTTTCCGCCCCGGCGACCGGGGCGGAAAAGTGGCGGGCGGTGTTTGGCTCCGCTGCGGTCCCCCCGCCATTGTAATGTGGCGGGGGGAAAAGGGTGGCGGGCAGGCATTTCTGTCCGGCGGATCGCCACCGCCACCATGGCGGTGGCGATCCGCCCGACATCATAATGGAGCCCTATGTGTCAATATTACCCCTCAGTTAGAGGTAGGCCCTCGGGTGGCCTTGTTATATGGGTAAAAACGACCCTATGTATTGACATGACTCAGTTGGATTTCCTATTACAAGACCTACTTGGGGTGAAGATTTGTACATGTGACAAAACTGAAATATACATAATAAATATCTATAGTCAACCTAGCCCATCCAGCAAGGACTCTTTGTTGATAGAACAGATAGATCAGTTCTTAAGTTCAATTGATCTGAGGGCAATGGTTATCATGGGGGGGTGATTGTAATAGCAAATTTTAACCAGTTGTGGGACTACATGGCCCTAAGGGAGAAAAGGACCAAGTACAAAAGAATATTAGTACACATTAAGAAAAATGGGGATGATAATATTTGGATAGAATGGATTAGTGCAGCTAAAACTAAAGATCACACAATTTTTTTGCGATTGATAGCTAAAGGCAACAAATCTGGAAAATGCAGTAAGGACCTCTTTTTAGATGCCAATATTTGGGTCAATCATTTTTTCCACCTACAATTGATATAACACATAATTTGCAAGACCATGTAATCATTCCTAGTACAGCCCCTCTGCCCTTTAGCTTGCAAGATACCCTGGTAGCAATTGATGCAGTAAAACCGGGGAAAGCACCAGGCCCAGATTAGATACCAGGAGACTTTTTGAGGAACGATAAAACTGTTTGGGGCCTATACATTAACTTTCTATGTAACTCATTTGCTGCGGGTGAACCAATTCCGGGATCATGAAAAGGGGCCAAAATTACTACTATTTTAAAAAAGGTAACCGCCAAGATGCTGAAAATTATCAACCTATTAGTTTAATAGATACTTTACAAAAAATCTATGCTAAACAAATTGTAACAAAACTAAACGACTGGATTGAGGAGAACTGTATTTTTTCAAAATATCAGGCTGGATTTAGAACCAGAGCCAGCACAATTGACCAGATCTTTAGATTTCTCTGTATGAGCTGGAAATATACAATTTTATATTGCCTTGATCGACCTGAAGAACGTTTTCGACCTCATCCCTACAAACCTTCTTTGGAAATCCCTAAAAGATCCAGAGGTACCAGGTGAACTCCTTGTGCAAATAATAAGATTGCATGAGGATAACTATTCAAAGGTTAGATGGGGTCCACGGGGCGAACTTACTGAGGCAATCCCAGTAAAAAGGGGCGTAAGGCAAGGGCGTGTGCTTGCGCCCACCCTATTCTCATTGTATGTAAATGATATTCCAGAAAATCTTTTGGGCTGTGCACATGATTCACCCAAGCTAGGGGGGTTGCCAGTACCACCCCTCTTATTTGCAGATGACACTATTTTAATATCTCAAACCTCAAAAGGTCTACAATGTTTAATAGACTCTTTTGGAGCATACTGCGATACTAAGGGCCTAGAAATAAATTCTAGCAAAACAAAATACATTAACCATCACAAATCTTTTAAGAAGAACTTAACTGTCAAAAATCAGAAGCTAGAATATGTGCAGAATTTTTATTATTTAGGCAAAACCCTGGACACCAAAATGACCTGAAAACCGCAATTGGAGAAAAGCAAGACTGTTCTTCTCCAAAATTCCCTACCTTAGGTAAAGAAACATGAGAGCAGTACTTCTAAGGCGGTATCCCCTGCCCTCGAGGTATTCAAGTACAGGGCACAATTGGCACCCCTTTATGGGGTGGATCTATGGGGGTCCTCTTGCAAGAATACCTTCGCAGGAGGAGAAAATAATTTTCTCAGGAAGCTATTATGCCTTCCCATGAGCACACCCCTAATCCCTATTGTTATGGACATAAACATTAAATGGACAGACCACCAAGCTATATTAAGACCATTATTGTTTTGTGTGCGACTGTGGTCTACAACCAAAGTTGCCCACTATAAAGAAGGGCTAGAAGAAATGTTAAGGTTCGATCAAGGTACAAGTCTCTAGTGGCTTAAGCATGTTCACTGTTGGTTTTGTAAATTAGGGCTGAAGCACTTTTGAGAAGAACCCGCTCAACTGATGTTGGTTTCTAGGAAAATATTAAAATCCACCTTTTGGGCTTATATCCAAAACAGTGTGTCCCATAGCTCTGCTATCAGCACACTAACAACCCAGTTCCTTCTTATGAAACCAACTCCGAGTTTTGAGCAATTTCTGGACGAAGTGCAGCCACAGCTAGCAAAATCACTACTGCAAACCAACTTGAACACATCGAAATGGGCGGCATATTACCAAGCAATAGCGATAATTATCGCTATTGCTTGGTTAGAGACAAAAATTTACCGCTGCGCTGCGGCGATTTTTACCGCAAATAAACCTTGGTATTACCAAGGTTTATCGCAAATGCGATAAAAATCGCCGCAATGCATGAATATCGCTGAAAAGTCAGCGATATTCATGCATTACCGAGCTAATGCTCTTAGCCATGTTATCCACCTCCCATTGGATAACATGGCTAAGAACTGCTCAGGGCAGGTGTTAGCTTTTGGAGATATTCGCGCTTAGCGGGAATATCTCCAAAAGTTGGTAATAGGAGATAGCGATGTTAGCGACTGTTTTCAGTCACTAACATCTTGGCACGCCCACTTTGCATATCATTAGTGATAAATATCACTGACATGCAAAGTGGGGCCCAAGATTGTCGCTATCTCCTACTAGCTGTCGCTAACTAGTGTTAGCGACAGCTAGGTAATAGGGAGATAATTATAGCTCCGCTTTCTTGGCTTTTAAAGCCAAAAAAGTGGCGATAAACACCCTTGATAATATGCCCCTGGGTTCGTAAACAAGGGGAGAACAATACTGAGTGTTGTGTATTATACCAATATGACACAATAAAATGACCTACACATATTATTATTTTGCCCTTCTTATGCTAAATATAGGAAGAAATGGATTAAACCTATTTGCCGAAATATAGGCATTAGGTCTTGTCTTGAGGCAGGTACCTGTTTGATGTGGGTCTAATAAGAGTAAAGGAAGGCTTGATTTTTTGGGGATTTTATGCATACGTGTATTTTGGAATTATGCCCCCAATTAGCTTCGCACTTGCACTTTATAAACTAATGAGAGACTACGTGGAATGTCCTGCCAAGTATACTTGTTGCACATAAAGCATTTGCATTTTTTGATTAGACTCCTTTTAGGAAGTTGTACTTAAAGGACGTACAGACTGTCACCTACAGTCCTTGGTTACTCGCAATGTTATTTGACTTACGTACTTTTCAAATGCCTTTGACATATTCAACTATGCCAAGCACTTTTATTGTATTTATTAGATTTTTAAATTGTCAAATGGATGATCTTTTTTTAAAAAGATTTTGTATTTAAATTGTGAATCTTTTTTCGGTAAATGGGTGCTCAAACCACCCAGCAATGTAATGGTTAATGGGGTCATTGTCCGTTCACTGATAAATAGCTTCCAAGCAATAGCTAAGGGCTTGTGGGTTCATACAAAGTCAATTAACTCTACTTTGCATGACTCTAATTGAGCTGGCGTTCAGTGGAATGCCAGGGATTTCTGTGCAGTTCCAACCCCATTTCGCCCTCTGCCAATGAATTGTTAAATATTTGGTGCTATGTGTCCGTGAGCCATTTAGATGTGTTTATAGGAATTTTCAATACAAAAATATTTTTAGATTCAAAAGTTGATTGATGATGCAATTTGCACTGCTGTCTGTCATGCCGGAATCAATGCTGAGCCACAGTACATCTTCGCCTAGATCTGGAACTTTCAGTAAAAATTACAACGAGGAGCAGCTAAAGTAAAATGGATAATCTCAGCATTGCAAGTTTTTTTCTTTATCCACATGTCACCATTATGCATCACGGCACAAGGCATTCAACATCGTCTTCACTGAAGCTCTGAAAATCTGTAAAAGTATTGCTATGGCATTGATTATTACTCTAATACAGTCCAAGGGCACTACAATCTGTATGTGTAATTTAAATGTAAATTGTTCGTTAAGAAATTGGGCTGTACATGTTTCTTACTTGTGCTATGTATCATACGCGTACCTCCAGGAGCAAACACTAAACCTTTGTGATTACTGGAATTGTCAACCTGGTCTTTCAAAAAGTCTGTTTTAATGACCCGGAAATCAATAATCTGTCGTCTTAACTCTGTGCTTTATTTCTCAATTGCTTTCCTTTGAATTAGATTCACACTTTTATAGCTACCGTTTGTGAAGGAGTTTATAAACCCAAACACGTACAAAATTGTGGGTTGCAATTAATGATAAAATAGTAACACACTATTTTCCGGCGCTTGCAGTCACAGAACCAACTCTGACGTTCTGGAATTTTTCTTCCACCATTAACGGTTCCATTTAGAGTATGTCTAAAAAAGAGGAATTCAGCAATAAATCACGTGGAGTGGTGTCCGGTGAAAACAAGCATGAAGAATAGAGATGACATTATTATTCTGTAATGTCGAAACTTTTCTGGCTGGCTAGATTTGGTGAAAGAAAAAATATACTTAACACAAATACGTTTTTCTTATGACGCAAACCACGTACATTCTACGGTATGTCAGTCAAAGCTTTCATTTGGCTAAGAGCCATAAAAAGGTGTACATCAGCATAAACAAAAAAGAAAAGTGCATCCAAACAAACAATACAATAATCTTAAAATAAGACTAATAAAAAGACCAAAGGCATGCAAATATCAAAATATAGATATATAGCACATAAGGCCATATCATTTTGTATCAAAACACCTAAAAAGTCAACAAGAGATCCTGTTTAAAATGTATACAATAAGAACAGGCTGGGAGCCCCCAAAAATCTACCAATATGTTTCTCTTCCTATCCTAAGTGTTTGTCGAACACAACTGATAACAGTATAGCAGGTAAACGGCGAATCAAGACACTGTAAAGCTTGCAAACTTAAAGTTACATCTAAAACCATGTATACGCAATATGAGAGGTAAGTATTGATGTCTGGATCTAATATGAAAACCGCCAAAAACATAAGATAAACAAGAGATTGCTTTGAAACATTATCGCAGGGATAGCTGGGTAAAGTAGAATAACAGGTACCCTTCTGCGTGAAAGCTTCCAATTACTGCAGAGTGCCTAATCTAAGACGAGTCAGATAAACTCGGAGTTCAGGGTTTTCTATCCATATTAAATATGGTTCTATCCCGTCATTAGGTTTTATCTCTAGGTATCAACATGCCAAGTTCATAGACTGACTATTGCAAAACCTAACCTGATTTCTATGTTTATAATGGAGAGAATTGACCAGCCTCTAAGAATTGTTGTTGATTTCGTTTGGAGAATAAAACAAATTAGAAATACCAAGGTCTGTGAAATCACACTTAACGTAGGCTAACCAGGGATTAGAATCCATATATTCTTGCCTAGTGCAATCTTCAAGGATTAGTCGGAAAGAAACTAGGAGAGTGCCATATCTTAATGCATAAAAGGAGGAGCGTGACCCTCACTATAGCCTCCAAGAAACGGTCCGCGAATTCAAAATGAACGATAAAACTGGCAATGCTCTTAGGCGATTCAAGTAGCCTACACAAAAATGCATTTTCTATAATTTGTTAGCTCCCCAGGGTGGTCTAGTCCCACATGCTGGCCCCCTATGTGCCCACAGATCAACATTTATACAAATAGATTAGATCATTTATTGTGTTTGTGGTCAAGTTGCCTTGAAAAGCTGAAGATTGCATCAAATGATCAGCAAATTTACAGGCTCTCTGCGTCAGGAGTTTATCCCATCTCAAGTTTTCCTCCAGTATAATACCAAGGTAGTTGAAATTCTGCACCTTGGAAACTGGGGTTCCACCTATGTTATGTTTGCTTGAGCATATTTTTTTGGGACCTCATATCATAATATATGACTTCTGGTTGTTAACTTTTAGTTTCAGCCTACCCGTAGATGTATTACTAGTGAAGTAGCATCTACAAACCATTGGCGATGTCGGCGATTAAGATGATAAATAACCTAGAATCGAATGCCATATTCTCACTTAGGAGTGGATCTGGCATTTTTCAGAGATTTTTGGCCAAGTTCACATACTCCAAGTAGCTGTGGACACTTTCAGTCTTCCACCAGACAGCTTGATAGCCCTAAGTAATTGTACTATATGTCAATATTTGTATGATACTAAAAAATCAAGGATACCCATGAGATATTTCTTAAACAGTCTTAATTATGATGATTACAAATGTCACAATTAAGAACAAAAATGGCTTCCAAACCAAATATTTAAAACATTTCACAATTGTACAACCATAGTTTACCAATAAAGAGGCTAAATATGGAAATTAAAAAATTAAATCATATGAAAGAAAATAGTGTCAAGTGACGGTATATCGTATTAAATGATAAGAAGGTGACCATAAGGGTCATTGACATCTATTGTAAAGTTTCGGAAAGTCTGTATTAAAATATAGATACATATTGGTCAGTCTAATCTATAAAGATATCCAAGAACTGAAATATAGGGCCATAGGAGCATGTACTAACAAGCATTGGCATAGCCAATAGGTCTCGCCTTTGGGACCTCATAAGAATTTAGTTATCCAGCACAATATCCTTCGTGCAACAACAGCAAGTGTTAAATGGCTAAATACTTATAAGGTCCAAAAGGCGAGGCCTATTGGCTATTCCAATGCTTGTTTTACTTGTGGCTGTAACATCAGTGAGAAGATTAGGGGACGTAGCATCCTTGTCTTAAGGTTGCCTTTCCTGTGAACATTTGAGGACAAGTTTCTTGCTTTAGGACCGTCTTTCATACTCAGTGTTACATCTTCATTTCACCTAGAGCAGAAGAATATCCTCCCGGTTTTCCCCCCAAAATCTCAGACACCGGAGGAAAATGAGCTACATTGTTTGGATGTTAATCAATCTATTCTAATTAATGAGGAGATAATTGCAGAAGTAAGAGCTAGTGGCTCCACCAGTTTATTTTTTAATTTTGGATCTGTCAGAACTTGTTTAAAACCTTCTAGTTAGACGTTAAGTGGGTGGGGTAGGTCAGTGATACTGTTAGCCTGCATGGAAGCAGAGAATGAGGCATGACCAACAAATCGGTAATTCCAGATCCAATCCCCAGTATTTTCCCATTAGCCCCCGTTCTTTCATGTGGGGATTTTGGCTGTTTTAAGCAGCTGAATCCTAGGATTGAAGGTAAAGAGATCTGTGTTGTTGCACCGTTAGAATTTAGACCATTCATAACGAATGCCTTAGTCCAATAATCCATCTCTATTTTGTAACAGCCAGTGTGCTTTCTCTGTGTTCATAACTAGCCTTAAGTTAACTGCGCAGTTTTCTTAACAACTGTATTCTTTTTGGCTGGCATTTCAGGGTAACGTCTTGCGGATTGCTACAGCCTTGGAGGGAATTTACCTGCAGCCTTACGGAGAGCACACAGAAAAGGTTTTACTCAGCCCAGAAGCGTTCATAATCTACGGCACCGTCACTGCGGTCAGCAAAAACGACTTCATGACGGTGCTGGCAAACATGATTCGGCTTTTGATCAGAGCTATGTACAGCAATGAGACGGAGGCCATCTACAGGTAAAAACTAGAATTGCACTTTTGAAATGTATTATCTTTCTCGGGGACTTTCCCTGGTTATAAGTAAACAAGCGCGAGCGCCTCGCCCAGAAAGTAAAAAAAAAAGAGTTTAACAAGGAGAGCGGGAGGCAGCAGGGAGAGGGGAGAGAGGTGGGGGCCTGCGCCTGTTTCCCTTGCGGGAGCGAGCAGGAATCATCTGTTAATTACAAACAGATGGTTTCAAAGCTTGCTCCCACAAGGGAATTGCCTAATGTGCGCGCATTGCCATTGAAAGCAATGCAAAGTGTTCACGTTTTTGGCAGAAAAAAGGAATTGATTATTAAAGGTCTCCTACGCAGCGCACAAGACCTAAAAATTAAGTCAGTAAAAATTGTTGTAAATCGTGCATCGACTTTTACCTAATTCAATCTGATTTTGCGAACCGACCTATTTATTAATAGATCAGTTCACAAAAAACAGATTCTTAGTGGGTCACAGTTCGACTTACTTCATTAAAATTGATGAGGTCGGCCACATAATTGCTCCCTTCTATGACTCGCTGCCATCACAGGGATGGTGAACTGCTGTGGTCAGCAGACCACTGTTTCGTTGATTGATTTTAAATAACGCAATTTATTTTTAAAATACAGCCCATTTTCCATTGGACAACTGCCTACTATTAAATTATGTTTTTTCAAATTTCACAAAGGGGAAGGGTCCCTTGAATACCCTTCAGTAGTCTGTAAAACATTCATCTTTTACGACTGGATTTCAGTCAGGTAAGAAACTGGGTTATTGGTTGAAGGAGATGGAAGCTCCAGTCAGGCAACTACCACAATACTTTTCAGGATGAACCACAGAAGACTGTAAATTAAACTGCGCTTAACCTTATGGTAGATTGGCACTAAATCAGCCAGGCTTAAATTAGAGGCAATGTGTAAAGTATTTATACAGCATGCAACTAGTAATAAAGTGCAAACACAACTCAAGAAAAACCCCATGCAAATGTAAAAAATACAAAACATTTAAACAAATAAATGCCAACAAAATTAATAAAAGCGGTAGAACCAGAGATATTGAATTTTGAAGTTTTTAGGGATAATAGCGCCAAGAAGAAAGTGCTACTTGTGGTTATGTTTCAGAAAAGGGGGTGGTGATGGACAGAGCATTTGAATTAAACAGAATACTCGTACCCAGTCGACAGATCAGGGCTTGATCCATCACTGTTTTTTAGCTCACTGCACCATCCCAGCTCAGAACCTGGCTACATGCAAATTAGTCTGTCCCTGGCCCAGTGCATCATGGGAACAGGGCAGACCAAACTACCAAGCCAATTCTTTTACTGGAAAGGAAACAAGCTTCCGGGGACCGGTTTCTGGCATCACAGCCGTCTTCGGCCCGGCTTGCTTGAATCCTGATGGTGCAGTGAGCGAGGGACTCATGTCTGAGCATACCCTACCACGCTTATGGTGGACAAAACGATTCAGAAAAGGGGGTGGTGATGGACAGAGCATCTGAATTAAACAGAATGCTTGTACCCAGTCAACAGATCAGAGCTTGATCCATCACCGTTTTTAAGCTCACTGCACCATCCCAGCTCAGAACCTGGCTACATGCAAATTAGTCTGTCCCTGGCCCAGTGCATCATGGGAACAGGGCAGACCAAACTACCAAGCCAATTCTTTTACTGGAAAGGAAACAAGCTTCCGGGGACCGGTTTCTGGCATTACAGCCGTCTTCGACCCGGCTTGCTTGAATCCTGATGGTGCAGTGAGCGAGGGACTCGTGTCTGAGCATACCCTACCACGCTTATGGTGGACAAAACGATTCAGAAAAGGGGGTGGTGATGGACAGAGCATCTGAATTAAACAGAATACTCGTACCCAGTCAACAGATCAGGGCTTGATCCATCACCGTTTTTTAGCTCACTGCACCATCCCAGCTCAGAGCCTGGCTACATGCAAATTAGTCTGTCCCTGGCCCAGTGCATCATGGGAACAGGGCAGACCAAACTGCCAAGCCAATTCTTTTACTGGAAAGGTAACAAGCTTCTGGGGACCGGTTTCTGGCATTACAGCCGTCGTCGGCCCGGCTTGCTTGAATCCTGATGGTAGAGTGAGCGAGGGACTCATGCCTGAGCATACCCTACCACGCTTATGGTGGACAAAACGATTCAGAAAAGGGGGTGGTGATGGACAGAGCATCTGAATTAAACAGAATACTCGTACCCAGTCAACAGATCAGGGCTTGATCCATCACCGTTTTTTAGCTCACTGCACCATCCCAGCTCAGAACTTGGCTACATGCAAATTAGTCTGTCCCTGGCCCAGTGCATCATGGGAACAGGCCAGACCAAACTGCCAAGCCAATTCTTTTACTGGAAAGGTAACAAGCTTCTGGGGACCGGTTTATGGCATTACAGCCGTCGTCGGCCCGGCTTGCTTGAATCCTGATGGTAGAGTGAGCGAGGGACTCATGCCTGAGCATACCCTACCACGCTTATGGTGGACAAAACGATTCAGAAAAGGGGGTGGTGATGGACAGAGCATCTGAATTAAACAGAATACTCGTACCCAGTCAACAGATCAGGGCTTGATCCATCACCGTTTTTTAGCTCACTGCACCATCCCAGCTCAGAACCTGGCTACATGCAAATTAGTCTGTCCCTGGCCCAGTGCATCATGGGAACAGGGCAGACCAAACTACCAAGCCAATTCTTTTTGTGGAAAGGAAACAAGCTTCCGGGGACCGGTTTCTGGCATTACAGGCGTCTTCGGCCCGGCTTGCTTGAATCCTGATGGTGCAGTGAGCGAGGGACTCATGTCTGAGCATACCCTACCACCCTTATGGTGGACAAAACGATTCAGAAAAGGGGGTGGTGATGGACAGAGCATCTGAATTAAACAGAATACTCGTACCCAGTCAACAGATCAGGGCTTGATCCATCACCGTTTTGTAGCTCACTGCACCATCCCAGCTCAGAACCTGGCTACATGCAAATTAGTCTGTCCCTGGCCCAGTGCATCATGTGAACAGGGCAGACCAAACTACCAAGCCAATTCTTTTACTGGAAAGGAAATAAGCTTCCGGGGACCGGTGTCTGGCATTACAGCCGTCTTCGGCCCGGCTTGCTTGAATCCTGATGGTGCAGTGAACGAGGGACTCATGTCTGAGCATACCCTACCACGCTTATGGTGGACAAAACGATTCAGAAAAGGGGGTGGTGATGGACAGAGCATCTGAATTAAACAGAATACTTGTACCCAGTCAACAGATCAGGGCTTGATCCATCACCGTTTTTTAGCTCACTGCACCATCCCAGCTCAGAACCTGGCTCCATGCAAATTAGTCTGTCCCTGGCCCAGTGAATCATGGGAACAGGGCAGACCAAACTACCAAGCCAATTCTTTTACTGGAAAGGAAACATGCTTCCGGGGACCCGTTTCTGGCATTACAGCCATCTTCGGCCCGGCTTGCTTGAATCCTGATGGTGCAGTGAGCGAGGGACTCATGTCTGAGCATACCCTACCACGCTTATGGTGGACAAAACCCCCCTTTTCTGAATCGTTTTGTCCACCACAAGCGTGGTGGACAAAACGATGGTGCAGTGAGCTAAAAAATGGTGATGGATCAAGCCCTGATCTGTTGACTGGGTACGAGTATTCTGTTTAATTCAGATGCTCTGTCCATCACCACCCCCTTTTCTGAATCGTTTTGTCCACCATAAGCGTGGTAGGGTATGCTCAGACATGAGTCCCTCGCTCACTGCACCATCAGGATTCAAGCAAGCCGGGCCGAAGACGGCTGTAATGCCAGAAACCGGTCCCCGGAAGCTTGTTTCCTTTCCAGTAAAAGAATTGGCTTGGAAGTTTGGTCTGCCCTGTTCCCATGATGCACTGGGCCAGGGACAGACTAATTTGCATGTAGCCAGATTCTGAGCTGGGATGGTGCAGTGAGCTAAAAAACGGTGATGGATTAAGCCCTGATCTGCTGACTGGGTAGTAGTTTTCTGTTTAATTCAGATGCTCTGTCCATCACCACCCCCCTTTTCTGAGTTGTGGTTATGTGGTCACATTAGTTCAGGAAAATGTCACAAGTTCAGGCCAACTGCTATGGAGCACTGACCAGATACAGAGGCTAGGTTATCCCAGCTGAAATTTTACTTTCTCAAGTCTTGGTGCTAAGTCTTCCACTCATGTTAGAGGAGACTATCAAGAGGATGTTCTTGGCACAAAGAGCAAGTTGAGCGTTGCAGACATGCGTATCTGTAGCACAAAGATCGCGTCAGCACTAGAGCTTCATGTCAGCTATGCGTTCCTTGCTGTAGTATGAAGTGCATGTTTTGCGTTGCCATGGACTGTCTCTGTCAGCACGAAGAGCAGGTCTCAGTGGAGTTTAGCATTTGGTCATCATTGCAAAGAGCTAACACTTCAGGATTTGAACCTTTTCTTTTAGGAAAAGCTCTAACTGATATCAGAAAAGGATCCAGGTCCTGGGGGCACTTCTTGGGGATTAGTACTCACCTCAACAGAGGCCAGTAGCAGGTCCCAAACAAGTCCAGGCAGGTCCATTTGGTACTGGTCAGCTGAGCATTATCATGGAGGCCTCTGCTGTGTCCCTGTAGCTCAAACAAGAGGTCAGCCAACTAGCTCTTGGTGTCACTCTGGGTAGCCTGTGATCAAGACAAGAAGGACTATGATTCCTTTTTCAGATAGCAAGGCAGTCCTTCAAGTATCAGAGCTTCTGGTAATAGGGCAGTCCTTCTCAATCTTTCACTGTTTCAGGACTGTTCTGATGAGTGAAGGTCTTCTTTTTATACATGGTGCAAGACTTTGTGTGGGGGAATAACCTGACTGTGGTATTGAGGTATCCAAGGATACCTTGAACATGAGGTGGTGGAATGCGGGAGACAAGTTTCTGAGACAGGCAGTTAGCGGTTGGCAGAACAGGGCGTGACCTACCCCAAAACTTATTCTGGTCATTTCTTCCCATTGCCCTGGTCCAAGTTCCAAACTGTCTTGGGTGACAAAAGGCAGGGCAGGCCTAGTTCTAGGATCCATTGTGTGGCTATATATTTTGAAGTGTAATGAGGCTGGGTACAACCCCTTCCCAGCCATCCTGTCAGGATGGACCATTCTGTCCCACCTAAGCCTCCTTTTTCACACTGTCCGGAAGCAATACACAAACCACATTAGGAGAGCTGTTTACAGTCATGTGGCAAAGGGCATTGCCAGGAAGCGATAGTTGGTTGGGACCAGAAAAGTTTAACTTTCTAAAAGTAGTAGTTTCAGAATTTTAACTTAAAACCAGAGTTCTTCATTAAAGATTTTTTAAATTACAATCCATTTGGGTGTAAATATCATATCTTTATCTACTCTCAATCTGAAGTCATCATTAAAGATGATTTAAATTACAATACATTTGAGTGTTAAGAGCATTTCTTTATCTATTCCCAATCTGAGGTTGGCACTAATTAAATGCAATTGGGTAACCAAGTGTTAGTCGGTGAGAGAAATAGGCTTTACAGCCATGAAAAAGACTTTTGAAGTTTTTCACTGCCAGGATATGTAAAACTCAAGTACAGATGTCTAACCTTATAAATAAAATACACACTGCACTATGAGCCTTAAGGGCCTACATTAGAGGTGACTAAGTATTAAAAAGGAAGATTCATGTCTGTCAAAAGGTATATTTTACGAGGTCGAAATGGCAGTTTGCACACACATGCTGCCGTGGCAGGCATGAGACCTGTTTTAGAGTGGGTGGCATTATGAGTGCTGATGCCCACTAGTAGCATTTAATTTACAGGTTTTGGGTAAAGGTAGTACCATTTACTAGGAACTTACAAGTAAATTAAATGTGCCAAATAGGTGTAGTTAAATGTTACCATGTTTTATGGAGAGCTCACAAGCACTGAAGCACTGGTTAGCTGGGGTAAAGTGCATAGAAGCCTGATGCCAAAAAAAACGAGTTCAGCAAACATCAAGGTGGAAGGCAAAATGTTTGGGGAAATACCCAGTCTAACAGGTTGCAAAATATTAATATATCCCACTGTGAATAGGTATTTCAAAGGGACGCCCTAACCTTGTCCCTTCCAAATACCGATTCGGTATGTAGTCCCAAACTGAAATTACGATTCAGTGACGTGTTACTGATTCACCATTTGGGTTTCCTACACATCAAAAGGACTTTTTGCTGTAGCAAAAGGCCCAGTTCTTCAACTTGGACCTTTTGCAAATGTAAAGTGGTTTAATACATTTGGCAAATAGTCCTTTAAGGTTCCCTCCTGAATATTTGAGTCAGGCTCATCTAAATTGGCCAAATACAGTAGTTTTCAGGTTCAGTTGCCCATGGGCCATTTCTCCATATTCAATGATATATTCATTCTGACTTTTTGGTCCTTGACATGTTTTATCCTGTGTGTGGTTCCTTCATAGAGTATCATCAGGATGTTGTCTAATCTGATGAGGACAAGTAGTAAGTAGAAGGCACAAAGATGAATCCTTATATTATAAGTAGAGAGAAGTGGTGATGGTTATACCATGCCAAATACTAACCTATGAATTGGTGAATGCTGTTAATCATGGTGCATTGTTAAGATACTATCATGAAGAATAGACACATGTAAGACATTTTGCAAAGGATCCAGGGAGATATGCCTTTACGCTGCCTGTAATATGGTAAAACATAGAGAAATATCTGATATCCTTTGTGGAGCTGAAAAGTTGCCTCTTTTAAATCTGTCTTTTAAAAAAACTGTTTAAAAAGCTGTTTTAACTTACCCTAAGAGGTGCCCCTATATGGGTGGTCGCTGGAATACAACAAAATTGAGTGTCGGGTTACTGGCAGGGCAGCATCTAATGAAAGCGTTCCTTTGGGTTCCATGACTGATTGGATGAAAAGAATGCTGTCATTGCATCATTATAAAATGGCGAGATGGAACGTCCTCTCTATGTGCATGCATGAATGTATTGGAGTTCAAACAATTAGATTGGCAAACTAAATGTAAGCTCCAAACTCAATATGTTTGTGACGTGGGTGCTTAGCATCTATGAGGGAAATCGGAGATTTCTAATTTTATGATAAAAATTGTAGTCTAGAGAATCGTATGTCCATGTAATGAATGGTATATTACAAAGACCTATCAAGAAGTCAAAAATAGGAGAATTGTTTGGACTCTGGAAGGCTGGGGAGCTGTCAATAATTACCTACTTATGAGGAGCTATACATGAGGAGGTAGAAACAGTTGGCAGAATAAAGGACAACATTGATACTACCTCTTTTGAATTTCAGGTGCAAAATGGGTCTTCTATTCATTTGCAAAGGACTCCTGGACCCTTTGATACTAAACCGAGCTAGAGGAAGAACCATTTTGGGGCTTTTCAGGGGGGAAATACCTCATCCAAACAGGATAGAGATTCTGGAAAGAAACAGAAACACTCATGGTGTAGAAGTGTTTAGGAAGTGCCGCAAAGGAGGTGCTCATAGGCAAGAAAGTAGCCAAGATTGGGTAGGGAAAACTATCCAATCACTGGCTAGTGTACAGAATAAAAAGGACACTGCACCAGCACCACCTCTTCAGAACATTCCTGGACACTGAAAAACAAAGCCTGAAGAAGTAGGCCCTGTTGGAAGAAAGAAGACTCCTGGCTCTTTACTTCTGATTGGAACCGAGGACTTGGAACTGCTCTCCAAGGGGCAAAATGAGCTCCTGTTAACCTGCGCTAGGGAAACAAAAAGGAGAAGGACACATGACTCCAGCAACATCTAGTTAGCCACAGAGTACTCAACACTTCAGGTACCCTTGCTGGATGGAGATCTGCAGCCAGATTAATGAAGCTAAATTGCGATCGCAATAGCTGCGAAAAAGCTATTGCGATCGCAATTTGAAAAAAAGGTATTCAAGAAAAAAATGAGCGAATTCGCTAAGACATAATTGCGAAATCGCAATAGAATTCGCAGAATCCCAGTAGTAGCCCAATAGCGAATCTGGAATTGCTAGAAACCACGGATTCTGCGAATAAATATGCGAAATCGCAATACAATCCCAATCGCTATTCAACAAAAATCGCAATTTGCGAAAAACCCAAAAATCGCATTTTGCGAGGCGCAATTTAGCCCCAGGAAACCTCCGGTGTCAGCGCGCTTTATAAATACAGCATAAGATAAGATTTAAGGACAACCCAAAGCAGGTGGTAACCATCAAAGTAAAACAATTTTTTTTTTTAAATCCGTTTCCCAATCAGCAACAGGTGCTGGCCTGACCAAACACACTTAAGGAGATGCAGCTGCAGCATTAGGACTCTCACAATGACAGGACTCTACATGGTGGTCAGGCGGCAAAGGCTACAGCGAGCTGCACGGAACAGACGTAGGATCCAGGAGAGGATATTCCGCCAGCAGGTCACCCTGCTGGGCCAAACCAGAGAGCAAATATACGCTAAGTACCGCCTGAATGGGCCAATGATCATCAAGCTAATCCAGGACCTGGACCCCCTGATGCAGCACCCAACAAGGCAGACCAATGCCGTGCCCACACATGTCCAGGTATTGTGCAGCCTGCACCTTCTGGCCTCCGGAAGCTTCCAGGGGATAGTTGCCGCTGCTGGGGGGATATCCCAGCCCACCATGTCCCGCTGCCTAAGGAGTTTCCTAGATGCTATGCTGAGCCAGCTACACCACCACATAAAATTCCCCACCAGCCAACAGGACTTGGATGAGACCAAGCATCAATTCTACAATGTTGCGTAATTTCCACATGTGATAGGATGCATTGACTGTACCCACATCCACATCTGCCCACCAGCACAAACTGAATACATGTACCGCAACCGCAAGTCCTACCACTCCCTCAACATCCAGATGGTGTGCAATGCTAAGACATAAATCACGGACATAGTGGCACAGTACCCGGGGAGCACACATGACTCCTTCATATTCCGGCACTGTGGCCTCCACACACGACTGGCCAGGGGAGACTTTGGTGAAGAACACCTACTTGGTAAGTACACTTGCCCCACAATGTAACACTGTGATGAAGTAGCTGTGCTGCATAGGCACTCACCCTCTGCTCCTCTCATTCAGGTGACAGTGGCTACGCTCTCCGTGAATACCTCCTCACCCCATACCTCAACCCTGCTACACCACAGCAACGGCGTTACAATGTAGCACACATACGCACTAGGAATTGCATTGAGAGGGCATTTGGGCTACTGAAGAGTAGATTCAGCATACTTCACAAGACTGGTGGGGCCATGTACTACAGTCCTGATGTCTGCTGCCGCATTGTGGCTGTGTGTGCAATACTACACAACATTGCTACCAAGTGCCGGATTCCTGTAGAGATATCTGGCAGTGAGTCCGAAGGGGACGACCGGCCACTTGCACATGCGCGTCAATGCATGCGGGGGACATCCTGCTGAAGGACACAGACGGCGCAACTACATCACAATGAACTGCTTCTAGTGCACCCACTCCCCTCACCCAACACTTCACCAATGCATGACAATGGAAATAATGACAGGAGTCCGATGTTCAATGCTTGAATAAATATTATTGTTAATTGCACAATAATAAGGAATAATTGTTATGAATTACATGTGAGGAGTATTGCGCCATACTGCTCAATGTATTAAACACGACATGCTTATGTTAGCAGCATGTCCCTGCCCATGGATTGAATTGTCATGTGCGCCTCTGGCGCGCGGCACCCAGCCGCCTCTCAGGCTCCTCCTCCGGCAGGGCACGTGATCCCGCACTGGGCCTGCTGCTGCGGCATAGGACACCGACCTGTGTTGCAGACAGGCTGCTGACACTCGATGTCCCCTCGCTTGTGTCATCCCCAGCAGCATTGGCTGGGCCACTTGGTAGTAGAGCCAGGACAGCACTGGTCACCTGCTCAAGTACACGTGCCATGTCCTCGCAGCATTGTACCATCTGCAGCTGCATTGCCAGAGACCGACGGGACAGCTGGGAGGTGGCATTTCCTAGTTGGAACGCGTGTAGGCCGAGAGGCGCGTGAGTAGCTGGCGGTGGCGGCGGCGGGTGATGTTGCGCTGGCTGATGATGGCCACAGTGTTTGCCTCCAAGGCAGTTGTCATCCGGTCAATTCTATCAGACATATTGGCAACATTTCTGCCTATGTTGTGGAGCTGCAGTTGGATAGCACCTTGGCGTTGTGCCTGCAATTGGTGCACGCGCAGCATGCGGCGCTCAATACTGAGCCCTGGCACACGCACAGCCATCGCCCTCCTGCCGGTGCGTGCTGTACTCTGCTGCGGCTCCCTGACATGCCTGCTGTGCTGTCTGGGCACAGTGGGTGTGCGCTGTGTCGCAGGTCTAGCAGCACCTGATGTTGATGGTGCCACTGGGATGGGTCTTGCTGCTGGCAATGGTGCTGTGCCTGATGTAGCTGGCGTTGCTGGTGGTGGTCTGCATGGTGGCAATGGTGCTGGGCCAGATGGAGCTGGTGTTGCTGGTGGTGGTCTGCATGGTGGCACTGGTGCTGGGCCAGATGGAGCTGGTTGTGTGGATGTTTGCTCCTCCTCACCCTCAGGCTGCTCTGGTGCCTCATCTATCTGCAGCCTCTCGCTGTCACTGCTGGTGTTATCTGCGCCACCTGTGATGGAAAGTGGACGTAGATTAATTGCATGTATCTTTGACATGTGCAGTTGCTACATGCATGCTGGCTACCATTCCCTGACTGGCTGTTGCATTGCGTACATTGGGACATGTCTGGCTGCATTGGATTTTTTTTACATTGTGGGAAGACTACATGTCCCACAATGCAATAGGGCATGTTCTGATGTGCATGGGCTGCATGACTGGGGTTGATTATGGGAGACTATAGGGTCATGGCCATTGTTAGGAGACAGGGTCGCAGTCTCATGCCACTTACCTTGGCTGTCTTGGGTGGGTCGGGATGAGTCCAGAGAGATGACACCAACACATGCCTCACGCTGCAGTGTGTCCTCCACACGATCCTCCAAGGGGGTGTTGGGAGGGACTATTGGATCTCCCCCTCCAGTGGCAAGGCTCTCACCCAGCCTCTCAGCCACCCTCTCCTTGGCACGACCTCGGAGGTCGTACCACCTCTTTTTGAGGTTGTCTATGGACCTCTGAGTTACTCCCACTGCGTTAACTCTGGCGCGGATTCGCAGCCACAGTCGCCGTTTCTCGGCCTCAGGCACCCTCCTGGAGTCCTTGCCGAAAAGTTTGGTGTGGTCTTGGCAGACTCCATCGATTAGATGCTCCAGCTCCTGCTCTGAAAATGTTATCTTTCGCTTGCGCCCGGTGTCACTGGGCCCTGCTGCTGCATCCTGTTGCATTGCTGCAGTCTGCAATATCAAAAATATCCAAGTCCGGAGGTGTTTGGAGAGGAGCTCTGAGTGGTGCTGCTTCAGTCTCTGCCTCAGTGTTCTCAATGGGGGAGGGAACTGCCTGCTTCCTGGTTGTGATGTCATCACTGTGCTCAAAATGCGACTTCCCGTTTTTGCGATCTCGCTATTAGCGAGATCGCAATTCGCGATCTTGCTAATTACGAGATCGCTATTCCTACACGGAAATGGACGTATTTAGAGATTTTTCTGCGATTTCGGACAATCGCTATCGCCTTTTGCGGCCGGTTGTGATTCGCTTTTTTTTCTCGCAGTATTTGATGAATCCCATTCTGCGAATTCTAAATTGCGATTCGGTATTAATCGCTATTTAGAATTTGCAGAATTTGGTTTTCATGAATCTGGCAGCTGGTGCCTAGAAGCCTGCCATGAGAATGTTAATGTGACAGGAGCCACAATAAAACCCATTTTAGATTTGGGACCAGGTTTGTTTAATTGTAGGCATTGGCTGCAAAAATCTAGACGTGTCTTATGATCAGTTTTTTCTTGCACACAAATTACACATTCAAAAACGTATATATGAGCAATACTTAATCTTAGGCCACAAAAAACAATTTTTATTAGTTATTGAATTCAGAAGTGCTGCACTATGGGAACATCCTGCCACCAGCATAATATAGCCTTCTGTTACTACGGGCCTGGAGCAACCAATCAGTTATTGCTTTTTTCCTATTCTGAAGTCTTAGTTTGTATCTTGGTCCATGTTTTCTTGACTGTTCTGCTTCTATAACTTAGAAGAGCCTTCACTTGTGTTCTTGGTCATTTGGAGGCCTTGATAATGAATGTACGAAATAAATGAAAGCAATTTATAAAGCACTCATATGGAAGATTAGCATTGAGCAGCCTGAAAACAGCCAAGGTGCATTTAAAGACACCAAAAATAGTTTCCTAAACAGGGGAAGAGAGGAGAGGCGTCCTATAATGACGGACAGGATATTCAAGGTTTTGGAAGCTACATTACAGAAAGCATGACCACCCAAACGATCGCTCCTAATGTGTGGGATCCCGAAAAGTTAGGTAGTAGCAGAATGTAAAAAGCGGGAGTGGTTGTAAGGGAGCAGTTTCCTTCTTCGGTAGCAAAGTCCTGTGCAAAATCAGGTTTTGAAAGTGCAGCGCATTTAGATAAAAAGCCAGTGGAGAAGCTTGAGATGATGATGTATGGACTTGCATTGTAGTATATTTAGAGTGAGCCCAGCTCTAACCATTTCCACTACTTGAAGTTGGTTATTATTAGCCATTGGCAGACCAAGGTAATGAGAATTGCTATAATCAAGGTGGGAAGTTATCATGGACTGGATGACGGATGTTACCTGAAGAATTAGGAGTGTCTTATAACGCATTTTAAAGATGGCAAAGCAGATAGAGGCATACTGCAAGATATGAGATGCAAAAGATAGATGGACATCAAATAGGATGCTCAGAATCCTCGTGCAGGAGGTGAGGGGGCTTCCCCAAGGTCTGCTGGCCACTAGGCAGAGGATCAGATATAATATTGGGTACCGAAAGTAGGATCTCCATTTTGTCATATTACATTTTAGGCTGATTTCACTCATTCGTAAATGTAGATGATGCTTCTGCTTTGTCATTTATGTTGCCTGGTCTGTAAGTAATAACGTTAGAAAAGCATGAAAAAAGGCCAGTTGAGCCTTCTAAATATCTACCAGTACACAAAATAATCTTTTAATTGATAGAACTCATGGTCATATATGGCATATTCCCTCTTTGTTATAGATTTCTGACATTTCATGCTACTGGGTGCATGTAAGCAGTTTCTTGGTGTCTTGGTGTCTGTGAGACAGAAGGGCCCTAATGGATCTGTCTCTACAAAGAATGGTCTAGGGTAGTCAGGATGTAGCAACACTGATGTGGTAGTGAATACCACTTTTAAGCAATAAATGTTGCTGTTTCGCCCATTTAAATGGTACCCCTCTCTTGGTCAAACTGGTTATACATAACACAGTATTATAAAATTCATTCACAAAATGAAGATAAAAATGGGCAAATCCGAAAGATAACTGAATCTCACTTTACTGAGGTTGATGAAGACCACCCCTTTATTCCCTATATCTTCTCTGGTTGCATTTGAAGACCTTGGTCAGAAACATTAAACCCAAAAGATGACGCTGTTCTTTTTAAAGTTAGCGTGCAAGTACATACCCTAAAACCTCCTTCATGTGGATTTTTATGTTGTCCCAAGATATCCAAAAACACCAGGATGCTTTCTAAGTAGATCACAATTTATGTGTCTAGACTGTCACAACACACATCATTAATGAAGTACACAAAAGTGGGTTGTGCATGACATAACCGAAGGTGCCTCACCAAGTACTCAAAATGCCCATGTCTGGTTAAAAAGCCATCTGCCACTCATCGCCCTGGATGTTTGTGTGAAACAGGTGTTTTGCTCCTTGTAGATCTGTTTTCAAAAATACCTTTTTACCTGATCCAATATAACAGATATGAATAGGATTGGCTACAGGGGCGGTGGGTGACATTTCAAAGTGGTGGGGCGCACAGTGATTTGCATACAGCACCATAGCGAGCGAGCGCAGCGAGCGAGCCCGAACCCCAGAAGGGGGGTTTGGGGGGATTAACCCCCCTCAAGAAAATTTTGAAAAATAAGATGAAAAATCATGCATTTTCAAGCAAATTTGAGAAAGCAGGAAGGTTAATAAAGCAATTTTGAAAGTGCAGTTATTACATTATTAGATGGCATAACATAGGTAGCTGCTAATTCAGTATAACCACAGAGCTTCATTCATTCCGTCCTATTACGCTCAGGTGCTGAATTCAGACTATAAGACTTTCATGAAAATCTCAGCTCTAAGAGTAGAAGAAGTTGCACAGCAGTTGGGAAACAGCCTTCACAAAGCATTAGGAAAATGCGAGGCAATTACTTGAAAGCAAACTGAAAGCAATGCATCAAGTAGCAACTTAAAGCAATGCATCCAACAAAACAGTGCATGCAGTCAACCATACAAAAGTAAACTAAAGCAAGTATGAACCTGTGAACCTTCACTTTGAAAGCAGGGTGCTAGTCAACAGGCCAGTCACATACATTTAAACTGAAGAAGAGTACACCTCAGCATGCAGGCACCAACATAAAAGCACCAAGCAAGTCAAACATTTTAATGAAAGAAAAATGACTGGTCTGGGTCATGATCTGACTTGGTACGAGCAGGATGCAAAAAGTAAACGAGTAGGTGGTAACCCACTTCAAGTGAAGGAGCTGTAAGGAACCTAAGCGCACTGGTGTTGATACCAATAACAGGGCAGCTCTGGCTTTCTCGGGGTGGGTGTCAGCTGTGGGATGAAACCAGCATGTGAAGCAGTTACCTCAAACAAACTAAAACCAATGCACTCATCAAGACAAGGATTTACATGAAATCAAATAGAAAACCACCATCAAGCCAGGTAGTCACCTAAAGGCAAATTGAAGTGACTGCACACTATGGAAGTGCACTTCACCAGCCAGCCTATTACACTAAAGGAAAATAAAAGCAATGCTCCCAGTAAACAAGACAACATAAATTGAAAATGTTTCCCCGCAGGACCAACAGTCACAAAAAGTAAAGAGACAGAACAAAGTCAGAGGCACTCCAGGAATCCAGGAGAGTGGTCTGGTGGACTGTTCATGAAGGCTGAACCTGGTTCCCCAGAACGAAATTCGGCAGCTCTGGCGTAGTGCCACATCCCCCAATGAACACCATACTATCCCACTGAGACACCAACACTGCCTTCAGCTACAACCCAGTTGTGCCATGCTACATATACCTGGATGCGGCTCAATTCAAATTATGCACAAGAGTGATATGCTGCCTGGAAAAAAAGTACCTTCCTGGAAAAAGCAAACCCTCATATGGATGCAAGATTAAGTAAAACATATGAAATGTAAGTAGAACAACATGGCTACCTTAACACTTTTATGCTTATTATTCAGAAATCAAGAGTGTTTTTTACTGAAACTTTAAGCACCACTACAGATCCCTGGGGGACCAGTATCATGGTGTATTGCTTATATCCTGTGAACCGTGAGCAGTATGGTTTAAAAAGACTACATTACTCAACACAGAGCCACTGCTTGTTTTTCTTTTTTTTCCTGTTTCATTATTTTTCATCCTTCCACTCCCTTATTGTTTCGAGGTCTCAGTTACTTTTCTTTTGTCCTCCACATGATAAATGCGCCTTCCTTCCCATGATTTCCAATCTTTTCCATCCCCTCCTGTGATTTAACCTCTCAGTTCCCAGGTCACCCAATACCTGAAAAGTGGAACTGGGCCCCAGGACATGTATTAAATAGCCCCACATCCTCCACTGTCGCTCATACTCAGGTACTTATGAAGTATTTGGTGACCTAAACATGGCCACCGAGATGGACATTAGCCATGTTGAAGTACATGGCTTTGAAATCAGGCACAAGTCAAGGGTGCACATGGGTCAACAACAGACCAATTCGGTTGGCTGAAAGCCCCAATAGGTAAGTCTATTGTATACAATTTTAGGAAAATCAAAATGTCTTGGCTACCACAAGACCTAAAAACATCCTTGTCAAAGTCAAATTGTGGACCGCTGTTCCTGAGTCTCTGAGAAAGTGTACCTCATTTCTTTAATTTCAGAAAAAGCTGAAGACATGGTTATTTTAAACAGCGGCTATGTCACCTTAGCTTAATGATGCGCGTATTAATAACGCTCATATACTTAATAACGGTCATATACTTAATGCCAGTTGACTGAATTGTTTGTAATGCACTCATTAATACTGCAAAAGCTCAACAAAGCAACAAATAACGTAAATCGTGCGCAATGTCAATATCATCATTCCTTTGTTAATGCGATGGGTGGATTGATGGGGAGAGGGTGGGTGGATGGATGAAGGGTGTATGGTAGGACTGGTGAAAGGCTGGCTGGATGGATGAAAGGGTGGGTGGATGACGGATGGCTTGCTGGCTGAATAAAAGGGTGGCTGGATGCATGGACGGATGAAAGGGCGGGTGCGTGAAGGATTGGTGGATGGCTAGATGAAATGGTGCATGGATGAATGGATGTTTCAAAGGGTGGATGGGTGAAGGATGGCTGGATGGGTATGTGGATGGATCAAAGGGTGGGTGGATTGATGAATGGGTGGATAGTTTGCAAACAAATACTTAATAATTGCTACATGTAAGTCTGTACAGGGTGGATGGATGGAATTGCAGGCATAATCATTTCAGGGCCTTTTGTAGACGGGAGGAGCGAGCTGAACAATAGTGTTTAGTTCTCGGATTTCATAGATTTGGATTGCCTCAAAAGGTCAAATTATTATCAAAACGGGTGCATTTGGTCATGAACAGAAAGCAATTAGTTCTGCAACTCTTCGAAAATGATAAATGTGATAAAGATAAAAAACGAGTCACGCAGACGGTTAACACCTTACGTGACACATTTATCAGTACTGCAGACATAATCATTTCAGGGCCTTTTGTAGACGGGAGGAGCTAGCTGCAATAAATGTATTCACAAATATCTCTGTCGTTCCATTACATACATGAACTAGGTTTAAAAATAAAAACTAGCCATGTTTAAAGAATCAGGTCGTAAATCATGTACAATCAGTGCCAGTTTGCGTTCCCATAGAAAACACTGTGTCTCAAAAATGTAATTGCAAGCAAAAGAAACCTACACAGCAGAAAAGAAAAATGCACATTAGAAATCAGATTATAAAGCTGATCACATTTTATGCACAGCGAACCAGACTATCCCCAACAGTAATGATATTTACATAGCGCTTCATAACGCTTTGGGTGGCGTCCAGGTGCCTTATCGAACGGGTAGCAAGCGCAATCTGCAAAATGCGTGGCTGACGAAATATGCACTGATATAAATTGCAATTTAGGGAACAGATTTTAAAGCCAATCACAATTTATGCACAGCGGACCAGACTATCCCCAACAGTAATGATATTTACATAGTGCTTCATACCGCTTTGGGTGGCGTCCAGGTGCCTTATAGACGGGCAGCAAGCACACTCTGAGAAATGCGTGGCTGGCTAAATACGGACCGATATGGGATATGTATTCTTGTCTTTTTTACAACAATTTCATTTCAGTAGGATAAAAGAGCCGTTCACACATGAAACAGAGGGGAACAAAAAACAAAACGCGTTGTCGGGCATGCGATTTCGTGGTCTGCGAAGTTAAGTACTGCCCAATAGCAATCAACATATTGGAGTTGCAACAACTGCCTCTCCCTCCCTCTGTGTCACTCCATCCCTCACTCCCTCTGTGTCACTCCATCCCTATGTGTCACTCCCTCCCTCTGTGTCATCCCCTCCCTCTGTGTCACTCCCTCCCTCTGTGTCACTCCCTCCCTCAGTGTCACTCCCTCCCTCTGTGTCACTCCCTCCCTCTGTGTCACCCCCTCCCTCTGTGTCACCCCCTCCCTCTGTGTCACTCCCTCCCTCTGTGTCACCCCCTCCCTCTGTGTCACCCCCTCCCTCTGTGTCACCCCCTCCTTCTCTGTGTCACCCCCTCCTTCTTGTCAACCCCTCCTTCTGTGTCACTCCCTCCTTCTCTGTCACCCCTCCTTCTGTGTCACTCCCTCCCTCTGTGTCACTCCCTCCCTCTGTGTCACCCCCTCCCTCTGTGTCACCCCCTCCCTCTGTGTCACTACCTCCCTGTGTCACCCCTCCCTCTGTGTCACTCACTCCCCCCTCTGTGTCACCCCCTCCTTCTGTGTCACTACCTCCCTCTGTGTCACCCCTCCCTCTGTGTCACCCCCTCCTTCTGTGTCACTCACTCCTTCTGTGTCACCCCCTCCCTCTGTGTCACTCCCTCCCACGTTCTGTCCCCTCTTCCCTCACTTCCTCCTACTGTCCTTCACCTCACACGTTTTTCTTCCACCCAGCTATCTCTTCTCCCTTGCTTGGGTCACTCTTTACCTCAACCCACCCCCCCTATGTTTCACATGCTCTTCCTCTTCCTTCGTGCCTGCCCTCCCCTCTCAGCAGTGACCTAGCTTCTCTCCTCACCCCCTCTCTCTCCCTCTCTCTTACATTCTCTTATCTTCTCTCTTCTCGTCCCCAGCAG
The DNA here is from genome assembly GCF_964263255.1 of Lissotriton vulgaris. Lineage (NCBI taxonomy): Eukaryota > Metazoa > Chordata > Amphibia > Caudata > Salamandridae > Lissotriton > Lissotriton vulgaris. The sequence goes on from NC_141691.1 coordinate 1,255,012,260, forward strand.
CAACCAAGCACACGAAAACTCAAGGAACTGGTATACAGCACCCCTAACCCCTACTGCGCACCCCTTCATGCCAGGAGCGGGCCACAAAGCAGCCACTGCACCCAGGATGCCTAAAAAATGAACAAATGCAAACCCTGTTATTTTAACATAGCCACTTCTGCTTGCCCAGCCTTTCCAGTAATTACTTAAAACACTTTGTATACCATAATCATCCATCCACCCATCCATAATCAGAAGGTTATTTTTGCGAAATTTACAGTTTGTTCACGCTGTCACTGAAGACGTTTATGAGGTCAGGCAGGGTGAACGACATTTCTTCTCTTGGTTTTTTAAATTTCAAACCTTGGGGGCAAGTTACTTGGGTCTAAAGTATCTTCACATTTAAGCCACGCGGAGGACGCTTAGAGCCAGAACGAGTTTAAGTGAGGAACACAAACTCTTATTTGAAATAATGCGCTCCTTGTCAGTTAGCTCGGGCTGCTGTGCCAACCTAACCACACACCAGGTTGTTATTTTTCCGTGCTCGAGGTATTGCATTCGCTACTAGTGAAGTGGTGAGTCAATGTTATAATGTATGAGCAGCAGAAAAAAAGATGATGTCACCCTACCACGAAGAAGGTCAGGATCCCGGGAGACATATTACCCCGAGCAGGGGATGAGATAATCAAATGCTTATCTAGTTCGAGGTGAATGAAAAGGCTCTCCGCCACTGCCGCGAGGTGCCCACATGCAGCCTGGCTCTGACACGAACTCCTCCGCGGGAGGAGAGAAACAAATGCTGCCTTGTTACCGAAAAGTAAACAAGTGCGAAGAGGGTTCTTAGCTGTTCTGTTATCTAAATGCCTTTTTAAATGATTAACACTGAAAGAAAAGGCAAAGCAGGCGTGCAGGATTTTTTCCTTTTTCAACACCTATACGTTCAAGTTAGAATATCAAAAGGCAAAGAGAAATTTCGACACAGTGCAAGAATGAAGATCTGAGAGCTGATTTGGCGGCTAACAGTCCACTAGGTCGCGGCCGGCATTATGGGGGTGTGTGTGGAAAGAGGGTCGTTGCGGGGGGTATGGCGGGGGAGGCGGGAGGGGTTTAATATGAATTGAAATGTGATCTTAAACTTACTAAGCTACTGGATGGGTCCGACGACTACGGGGTTCTCTCGAGCTGAGCACAGGCGGCCTTCTGAGGACAAATCACGGCGCACGCGTCCAGAATGACCAATCACTGCATGGCTTCACAATGAAGTCACACAGTGATTGGCCATGCAGTGCTGAGCCTGAGCCAGTGTGCCACCCAGCCAATCCTGGATCTGCATGCAGCGCCAGGATTGGCTAGGGGGTCACACTGACTCCTCGCCCTGGCGCCTTCCATACCACGGGGCCCGGCTACAGCAGCACCCCTCCCCCGGTCCCTTCATTCAGTAGAAGCATCTCTGGCCAGCGCGCATGCTCGGGCGAGGTGCAGCCCGGTGTGCGCAGGAGGAACGTACAGCTGCTGGCCTGCTGACGTCTGCGCTCTGCAGACTGTCACTCAGCAGACCAGCTAGCCAGCCCCACCCCCTGCGCACACTCCCTATTCAATCGGGTGGGTCCCGACCCGCAACCTGGATTGAAGCGCTGCATTTCAATATTCAATTCTTCAAATATTTATTTTTGTATGCGGTGCGTCCAGGCTTAGTGGGGCTACGCCCCTACGCCGCTATGGACGCACCGCTGCTGATTGGCTATCTGCTTCTATAGTGGGTGAATTCATCTCTCTATAGTCCACACAGAGGCTGTACTACTCATCCAGTTCAGGAATGGAGAATATTGGGGCATCTGCAAGGATTGCAAAGAGCTGAATAAATCTCTTCTGCAAATTGTCCATTCAGATGCTCTACAAATGTGTTATCTTCCACGGGTGTCAATAGATAGATTTATTCATGGGGCATTTTAGTTTGTGGAATGAGGTCCATTGCACAGTTGTAAACAATATGAGGAATGAATTGCTGTACTGCTTTCTCACTCAAAATATTCCAAAATTCTTCATAGGTCATAGGTAATAAAAGTTCTTCCGGCTATGCTATGTAACTCTATATCTGTCCTTGCCCATTGTTATCAGATCAGTGATCTAATTCAACAAAATTAGATGATCTCATGTTTCCCTACCGAATCATGGCTTAAACAATTTCCTTATTCTTATATTTATGAACTAGTACCCAATAATTTAGGATTTTTCATACAAAACACAATAACAGACGAGGTGAAGGAGCTGCTATTTTGACTCAGTTGGATTTGGACATGCAATGAAATCTAAAAGTGGAATTCAATGAGGCTTGATAGCAGGCTTTCTGGTAACTGTTCTCCCAGTAGCAAAAAAGTAATTATGTGTTTGCAATAGGAAGAGGAAGGAGAAGTTAATTTGCTCTTCAGGGCATGGCTATTTAAAAAAACGTGCAACAAAAATATTTACCTAATATTACTGCACTTCATTAACAAACACAACTTTGAACACACTATTGTTAGATGAAGTTTATCAACGCTTGATTAATTGGAAACATTTTAAAACATCTTGCCTTTGAATGGAGCTCCAATAAGACACACAAACACAGCTACAGCAAAATTGCAACACTTACCCCGGAGGTGAAAAGTAAGATAACTTAAACACTAGAAGAGAAGTGACCCACTATTGAGTTACCTTAAGCATTCAATCAATTTGAAAATGGAATTCTGTAAACTGACAATTGGATTACTTAGAAAATGAGAGGATAAAGAGTAATTGTTTTATTAGGGCATAGCATATATAAATAAAATATTTTCTGAGACTACCAATAAATTATTTCTCATCATTATACTACTTTTCATAATGCAACTAAGCTAAAATTGCAATTGTTGTAGGATTACATTTATTTACTGTTCACTCATTTGTGTGATTTTCAATGGCTTAAGAAATGTGGAGTAATACAACGAGGTACAAATTGCTGTGTTGCTTTACTCCGTGCAAGGGAGGTGCTCCATGGGTGTTGCGTGGTGTTCCCATATAACTCCCATGGTTTTGATGCATTCCCAGATTTTCCAAACCTGGTAAATCTGGGAATTGTCAAAAAGATATTCCTCTCTAGGAGAGGCGTCACAAGGAGAGATATCTATTTCTCATTCTTTTTTCAGCAACACACAAAGAAAGAGGCAAAAATGTCCAAGGATTGTTTTAGTGCAGGAAGGCGACCCTTTCCACACAAAACAATGCTGACTAAACCACAGGCACTCTTCAACCTGCACAAGGAAAATGACAGAAATGTGTCAAATTGAATAAATATGGCACATTCATGCCCTATCCCTGTGATGCAGGGCAGCTCAGCAAGGTGGCTTGCTGTGCTGCACTGCTCTACAAATGTTATAAATAATAATTAAGTTGACCCCTAAGCATGCAATGGGCATCAGAATAGCTTGATTTGACACCCTAACCTTCATAAGCAAGGGACTTTGAACACTAAACCAGGAGCGATGCTCTGCTGAGCAGCATGAAATCAAACTTCTGACATACAAATTGAAAATCAAACTCAATGACACATCATAGGTTGGTATGGCAGAGTTTTTGGCTTTATTTAGCAGTGATATAGATCATTAATCTTGCTCGCATCTAGTATAGGTATTCTTAGCCTGTGTTGGCCCTTTTAAGCCCTTTTTTCCAGATCTAGAAGAGGATAGCTGCTTAATATGCCTTTATTCTTGACTTTCACCTGTCTATTGCCTATTGGCTTTGACATATTAGACACATTGGTATGGTTTATGTAGGTATTCTGACAGAGCTAAGGAGAATTTCACTCCTTTCAGGCCTACAGGCCTAGAGCTAGAGGGACTCCATCTTGATGAAGCTGAGAGGCTTTTCAGGGCAAAGGCAAAGTTTATAGTTATACCTGTTGTTCGCCCTAAGCGGACCGGAGAGAACCGGCCAGAGCTGAATCTAATCAGGAATTGTTCCCGGGCTCAGGTCTCTAGACGAAACAAGCAGACTGGTCACTGTGGGAGCGTCTAGCGCAAGGAGCCTGGTGCATGGGATTGGTGGGAGGAAGCTGCTGGCTGGAACTTTCCATGAGGAAACAGCATTCTATATCAGTGAAGTGCAGAGGCGGAGTCAGTCAGTCGAGGAGAGAGTCAAGCAGAGGGTCAGTCCAGCAGAGAGTCGAGCAGTGGAGTGGAGTTGGCAGAGAGAGAGAGAGGGTTCAAGCTGGAGAAGAGCTGAGTTGAATAGTGAGCTGGAACTGAAGGAAGCAGTCAGAAGCAGTTGCTTATCAGGAGGAGGTGTGAATAGCTGGAGTCTGAAGTAATGCCTTTTAGAAGAGATAGAGGAGAGATCGTGGACTAACCTATGGGAGCAGATGGAGTTAATTGGACATTGGCGCAGAGACAGAGTGAATAAGCTAGTGGAATGAACGGTGATCAGAGCGGCAGGAACCATTAAGATTGAAGACGGAAGGTGGAGATAGTTCGTGTGGGGGAGAGGAGTCCAGAGACAGAGTGATCAGCGCAGAGGTGTACCCAAGAGTGCAGGAGAGAGAGAGAGTCTGAGATGAGCCAAGGCACAGACGAGAGAGGAACCCAGATGACAGCTAGAACAAGACTTCACACTAATCAGGTGATATTGTTTTCATCACATTAGCTACACTTACACTTTATGTCTAATCTTTTCCCTTTCAGCGGAGTGTTCCTGTTATGTGTAATCCTTCTCTTTCAAGCGGTGTGTTCTACCTATAGTCTTTGTCAGATCTGTGTAAATGTTTATATTGTTGTAATAAAATAACCCCCAGTTTATAACAAACTGGTGTGTATTTCCTATTCTTGTTCGCTGAAGGTAAATATATCTCCTAGGTAGTTGCTACGTGAATGGATGAGTAATCCCAATCAGGTAAGTGGTGATCACATAAAGAGGGAGTGAGTGGACCTTTGATGCCAAGAGCAGGGAGTACACTATATAATCTGGAACTATATTCAAAGTTATTATTGTAGTTTCATCCCGAGTAGACAACTGAGATATTATCCCAATAATTGTTCATAGGAATGTGGTCGTCGTTGATATGCGGCGTTAATGAGAGCACTGGGGGGTCGAACCAGTGTTGATACCCACTGGATTGTGGCTTGAATAAGTGAGAGCGTTAGGAGGTCGAACTAACGTGTAGTTTCGCAGGATTGCGAACAGTTTGGAAAAGGGAGCATTGGGTTCTGCAGGCCCATGTGTAGACGCACCGGATTGTGTGTCATATCTGCCCTAGGGTAGAACGGTCTGGGTCAGGGTGGCCGCGAGACCAACTGATGTAAATAAGTGTGGTGTAGGGTATGGATATCCCTAGTAATCGGTGAGTATTCTTAGTATCCCTATAGATTTAGTGGTGTTCTTAATAATATGAGCTTGTATATTGCGAGTTCCCCATCCTCAGGTAGGTACCAGGTGCCTGGATAGGTGGTCCTGAGGAGGGAAGGTGAGTACGTTCTGTCTGGGTTGGAGGGGCCCCTGGGGGCTGATCCCACCTACTCAAAAAATCCAGCCATTACATAGGTGTATAGCAAGATGATAAGTACATAATTTAGAGAATTTAAGCTATAGAGAGAGAAAGAAATAGAGAGAGAGAGAGAGAGAGAGAGAGAGAGAGAGAGAGAGAGAGAGAGAGGGAGAGAGATAGAGAGAGAGTGTGTTGGAGAGAGAAAATACAAAAAGACACAGAGGGAGAAGATATTTTGTCATTTGGGGCATGGCGTATTTGAAAGAAAATCCTGACAGATTGCCCAAAAAACAATTAGCATATCATTAAAACATCTCTTCCTTACTATTCTCACAATACACAAGACTAGACCACAAGTGATACTATATCAATAATCAAAATGGGATTCAATGAAGCTCTATCAGTGACTGCAAGCTAACTCCTCCTCCATTACCCACAAATAAGTTTATGTTTTTGAAATGTTAAAGTAATTGACTTTCCTCCTGCTGGACAGATGTTCAGAATGCTTTATGATGGAGCAGACCACTAAGCAGGCAAATAGCCTTGGAGACTGCTCGACTTGAATTTTTAGCCCGAGTCAGAGAACTTAACCGCTAGATTATGATCGGCAGACTTTTGAATTGGTTTAGGACACCCATATAACAAATTATTAAAAAATGGGATTCAATTTGGCTTCATAAGTAATAGCAAGTTGACAATTAAATCATTTGGAGAATGTGTAATAGGTAGAAAGAAAAAGAGATACAAAGAGAGAGAGAGAGAGAGAGAGAGAGAGAGAGAGAGAGAGAGAGAGAGAGAGAGAGAGAGAGAGAGAGAGAGAGAGAGAGAGAGAGAGAGAGAGAGAAGATGTATGGACAAGGTGTTGTAATATGATCAGAACTTTAAGCATAAATGTGACCATAACGATCTTTTCAGTCCATTTTAGACGCGTAGCGTCAGCCACCTCAGGGGTTCTGTGGAGTTGAAAATAAAAATGTATTTTCAACTCCACAGAACCCCTGAGGTGACTGACGCTATGCGTCTATAAAGGACTGAAAATTCCCCCAAAAGTGTACAGAGTGGTGGATTCAGGAGACAGATTGGGATACTTAATGAGCTCCCAGCACGAACAAGTCGAAACACTGCCATTGTGAGGTGTCAAGAAGGACGTTAATTTTGAATCAAGTGGGTGTAAATCTAAACTACCCAGATCGTCCATAACTCATATGGTGAGAGATTATTTGCCAACAGCGAACAACATCGAAGTGGGGTTAAATCAAGACCCTTGATATAAATATCACTTGGCCTTGAATTGATGGAGGCATAATGAAATATACCATGTTTCTATTCATCTTTTTGTGAAGCAAGACAGTATATGCTGATCTTACTATCAGGATATATTGATTGGCACAGTGAAGATTAGGTGTTTTTAATAGTAGAGTCCTGAGGAAGGTCGTTTTCAAAAGAACAAGACACACCGAAATGCGTCGACACAAGGACACAATTAAATCTGTTTTTAATTGTACTGTTTTATCTATAAAGTAAAACAATGAGATTTGTATGAAATGGTTTACATCCAATGTTTTCTATTTTTGATGGAATCATTGTAAAAAATACTACATAATATTGAAAAATCTCCTTATTGGATTTTATTGATTGTTTGAAATGATTTGTTATTATATGTGGTTTTAATTACACTAAGGATTTTCTTAATTTGTAAACTGATGCCAATAATAGGATAATAAATTAAGATTACGGATTCACATGTTGCTATATTTTGGACGCAGATTTCCTTCGGTTCACTGTATGTTTAAATGCTATTTATTACACTTACATTGAAGAACACAGGAAGGAATATTTTTTGATATTACCAATGGTGTGTAAGGTATCCCATCCAGGCATTGAAGGGAAGGATGATAACCTGATTCTCATACATGTATATATTCAATGGGGTTCTCAAAAAGAATATGATACAGAAATGGGGCTTTTCAAAAAGGATATAGCTAATTTAAATGAAATGTATGGGAAAGATACAATAGTGATAATGGGTGACTTTAATCACAAACTAAATTATGGAAGGATAGATCACTGGTTTGAGGAAATTTTGAGCTCTTATAATCAGGATGAAGCATTAGGGACGTTTCTGGGGTCTAAGAGATTATTATGTTTAAATGGCAGGTTGGACCCAGACTGACCAGCTACACAGACTTTTAGAGTAGGCAATCAACAGTGTCCTATTGATTGTAGCTTTATTCAGTCCTGGAACTATGCAATGTTAAATAAAGTTCCTGGTAATCAAGCACAGGGATAGTGATCATAAAGGGGATCAACAAGTCCATGAAAGAGTGATCCCCAAAAATGTGGAATATCCCAAGCACCTGACTACAAAATTGACGGAAGAATATGTTGAGAAATTAGTAAGCTTTGAACAAAATTTAAAGAAGGATAGTGTTGAAGGTCAGCAGGCAGCATGGTATGTGGATAAAATAGCACAGGCGGTGCAATGCCTCAGAGTGCATCTAAAGGATAAGAAACAGGTTATGGTAAAAGCACAGCATTGCCAAGGAACGCATCCTAGGTGATTTAACCTTGCCTGTCAGTATAAAAAAAGGGCCATTCGGAAAATAGAGCGACGTCAGAGGATATGCTACGACCATGGAAATTTGGAGATCCTGCTCAATTTGAAGAAAGAATATAAATCCTTAGTAAGGAAGCAGAAAAGGATTTTTAAAGAAAAATGTTGGGTAAACTTACTAGTGACAATAGAAAATAAAAATATAAAAGGGTTCTGGAGGTTGATACAGGATGCCGCTGGAAGGCCCCTGGGAAATATGAGCTGTGTTGTGGAAGAGGCAGCATGGGTAAATTACCTAGGTAATTTATAAAAAACTAGTAGGATTCCAGAAATAAATAAGGGAAAACCAATTTGGACAGTGTCCATAGAAGCGTTAAAACCAGCTTTTAATGTAGAGAAAGTAAAGGAAATAATCAAGAAGTTGAATTTATCTCATGCAGCAGGACCCAATAATTTCCCCGCCATCTTAATTAAAACTCAAACAGATTGGTGGGCAGGTTTCTGATCTCATATGTCCGTTGCCATTTTAGACTCCGGTTGTATCCCCAAATCTTAGAGAGGGGCTAAAATTAGACCCTTACATAAAAAGGGTGATAGAAAGGATCCAAGGAACTATATATTAATTAATTTATTGGACATTGGAGAAAAGGTATTCTCAAAAATAATCCTTGGTAGACTAAAGGAGTGGGTGGAGCAGCGGTCGATAGTCCCAATAGAGCAGGGAGGCTTTAAGGAAGGACATTCTACTATCGATCTCTGCTTTGCACTATGGGCTGTGGCACGGGAGTCCATGGAGCTGCAGGGCAAGTTGTATTGCTGCTTTGTGGACTTTCGTGCAGCTTTTGACTTGGAGGATGGGGAGTGTATGTGGGTGGCCATGAGAAACTATGAGGTTCCTGCTGATCTCTTGTAGGTAATTCAGGAGCTGCACAGCCAAACCTGGGCACAGGTAATTAATTATACATATGGCGGCCTAACACCTGATATAGTGATAAATAATGGTTTGATGCAAGGTTGTGTTTTGGCCCTGCTTCTTTTTGCCATAATCCTAACAGATGTGTCCCTTATCTTGGGGTCCCCCAGAGGAGCAAGCCCAAAAGTAAATGGAAGGTATTTGCCCTGGTTGCTGTATGCCGACGATTTAGTAATATTGGACCAAACTGAGCTGGGTCTACAAAGAAAGCTGAATATATTCAGCGAATACTGTATGGCAAAACGACTTACATTAAACATGGACAAAACAAACATTTTGTGCTTCGGGAAGTGGAATATGAAGTTCAATTGGTACTTGGGCAAAACCAAACTAGATATTGTAAATGACTACAAATATCTTGAAATATGGTTTACAAATTCTTTGAAGTGGGGCATACACTTGGAGGCACAGAAAATAAAAACACATCTAGCGGTATATGGGCTGAAAAGATGTAATCATAGTTATGGTGATATGTCCCATAAACCACTACCGACGGTCTTTAAAGCAATGATTCCCCCGCAAATCCAATATGGTTCAGAAGTTTTTTATATTGATGGTAAAAGCTCCTGGGATTTAGATGAAGGGAAATGCTTAGAATATTTACTGTCCCTCCCTAGCTCGGCAATGGTCCAGGCAAATAGATTGGAATTATGCCTGACTGCTTGAAATGTTCAGACGCCAATAAGTCTTCTCAGATTTTGGAATCGTTTGGGTAGTGGGGAGTTCACAAAGGTGTCTCAATGGTGTATACATTTAATTCAATCCAGTGAGGTAAAGTGGACCAAAGCAACAAGAAGTAAACTGCAGACCATTTGTGACCACCTGAATGTGAAAATAAATCCGAAGACATTGCAAATCAATGTAACAAAGAGTGTACTTAAAATGCAGGGAAAAGAATTGTCTAAAGCAATAGACTGAGAGTATCTGAGTAAGAAAGACTCTGTAAAATGTATGAGTAATAGCTGAGAGAAAGATATAGGATATCCTTACCTAGACATACTACCGAATCGTTGGTTAATAATGGAAGTACTTAGGATAAGAATCGGTATTAACCCGGTCGTAACAAACTGTGCAATAAAATATGTTTTAATGCAACCAGATGGAAAATGTATGTGTAAGATAGGAATGAAATGTAATATTTTACACATTTTATTGGATTGTCGAACATTTTTGCATTTACGTAAATATTCCTTCGCTCGATTTTTTTAAAGTATGATGTAAGGGTGCGTTCATAAGCATGGGAGCTTCTTGCTGATATGGAAAATGTAGATATTGCGATAGCCATTGGGAAATATATGGGGGGTGTATATAAGTTCCCTGCTTCATTAGAGGCTTAAGAGCAGCTAAGTGTTTTGTAATCTAAAATGAAATTATCGGTTTTAAAATTGCTAGGAATTAAGTTTTAAGGATAATATGATTTTTACTGCTTAAGAATACGACTTTTTAATGTGCTGACTCTTTTAAATGATAATGTACTAGCTGTGGTTTAAAGACAAAATGGTATAAATAAACTTTATTTTTTAACTGAACTGAGTCCTTGGATTTAGATACAAATTGCTATAAAACTTAGACCATGTTTTGTGACCCCCAAATCTGTGAAGATGAAGAGCTTATATCTAAAAGGCCACCCTGTTGCATCTACCTATGGTTTTTCTTACCTGGATGTTCCTTGTAAGTAAAAAGCCTTTCAAGGGTTTGCTAATGCTGCTGGCTATATTTACAAAAGATGGACGGAATGCTGAGTAATGCAAACATTCACCCCCAGTCACAAGGATATTGGTTTAATCCATCATTTTAGGTCCAAACTGGAGTAGGGTGATGAGCAAATTAATGGTGGATTAAAACCAGATCCTTGCGATTGGAGGTGAATGTTTGCATTATCCAGCATTCCGACCATCAATAGTTTCTTTTGCATATGTTGCCCTAAGTGGGAAAGGTATGCCCAGACGTGGGTCCCGTGCTCACTACACCACTGGATTCAAGCTAGCTTGGCTGATGAAGGGTGATGCCCTGAAACCGGTCCCAGGATGCTTGTTTCCGGTCCAGGGAGGACCTGGCTTGACAGTTCGGGCTGGACTGTTCCCATAAGGAACAGGGTCAAGACTGAATTGCATATGGCTAGGTCCCCAAACTGGGGTGGTATGGTGAGCAAAAGAATGGTGGATTAAACCAAGATCCTTGTGACTGGGGGGTGAATGTTTGCATTGTCCAGCATTCCATCCATAAATTGTTTCTTTTGGCGCTATTTACAGCTTGGACTCACATATTGTCAAAAAGCCCTTGGCCCCTCTGTTGGAGGTTTGTCAGAGTAAATGTCTTCCTATTCTTACTTATGGGGCTGGTATCTGGGATACTCTGACATCTCAGCCCTCCAGACAGAAGAGAACTGGGTTCTGCAACGTCTCCTATGCATAACCCGAGCTTGCGCCACCTACATTGTTCAGCAGTAGCTGGGGGTTGAGTACGTTGAAGACTGCATTAAATTGGCCCCTTTGGTGCTGTGGTGTGCTGTTTGGGCAATCCTGCATGCAGGCCTTAAAAGGAAGCTGATTTCTGAGTGCCTAGCTTGCAATGGAGGATTTGCCATACCCTGGTTGCAATACATCAAGCATGAAATGTCTGTCCTGGGAAGACCGGAACTCTTTTCCTCCCCCTTTGCTATTACGATTGCTGATTTAACCGGGGTTAAAAAAAGCCTTTCTAGTCAGGAAAATGTGTCACAGAGAGGAAGGTGAATCTGCTAAAACTTCTGTAAGGGAGTATCAGATTTTGCAAATGACCACCACTAAGGAGCTGTATCTGTCATGAGTGGATGCTACCTGGGACAGAGTCCTCTTAACCAGATTTAGATTTGGTTTTTCTAAGGTGGCACTTGAGCTTTCCTATAGGCAAGTTTGACTCCAGTAATTTGTTAGTTTGTCCTTGTGAGGAGTCCTCGCGCCAGAGTTTGCTCCATTTGACCTTCTTTTGCAAATATTATTTGGCATACTCTATAAGATTTCTTAGTCCCTTTAATTAGAGTATGTGGCATTAGATGGTGTGCCAAGGCCCTGTTGTATTTGCACCGGCTAAATTCCACCACACTCTGTAGTAGCATTTATACATTTCTAAAGTATGCTATTGCTAAAAGGAAAGTTTATCATTGAGCTCTTTTCTGAGGCTTTTCCTGGGCTGACTCAGTGGGACTGGAATTGGGAGATCCAGAGGGCGCAGAGATTTCCGTTCATACAGCGTAACAGACCTGGCCAGAACACCATTTATTTATTTATTTATTTATTTATTTTATTTATTTATTTATTTTATTTATTTAAGATTTGTAAAGCGCAACAAATACCACGTGTGGTGTCTCATCAGACCAAGGGCTATTTTAATATCAATTAACAACTTTCTGGCAAGGAAGCAGTCTACGATCTGGCACGACTGGACCGAAAGAAAAGTGGGAAAGGGGTAACATTTTTTGTATGCTCCAATTATTGCCTTCTAACTGTGGAGAAAAGATGACACTTACACCAGCTTATTTCTCAGTTTCAATAAAGACGCACTAGCCTATTTACTGAACCCAGCTAAGCTCAAGATCATGTACAATTCATGTGCAATTCTTTACAGCAGAGTCAGCGGCTTAAGAGTTTTTAAAGTCTTTGTAACAGGCAAAAGAAAAGGGAAGAAAAAAAGAATATAAACAAAAACGAAAAATGAGAAGGATTGTTTTCTATGGATCACAAACTCAGATAAATTGTATTAGGGTTAGCTGGGTTCAGATCTTTTGTCCAATCTAATGTTGAATAAGTCCTGCTCTATTGCGCACAATAATTCTGTCTGTCTAGAATAATATGTATAATTTAGCACAGTATCTGGTGGGAAAGGGGTGTCGGGTGGCAGAAGCTGGTTCCATCTCCGGGACCTTGAGTCTCCATGCCTCTTGTTTGGGAGAGGGTTGCGGTGGGTCAAGATTTCGGCTGAAGCCCTGTATTGTGGGTGGTGGGGCTGAGAGGGTAGGGTTGCAGGGCACAGGGGGGTGGGGTGGTCACACTAGGAAAAATAATCCATGATAGCACATCAAAACAAAGGATTAAATCAATGGGTATAGGTTTACAGTCCTAGAACACAAAGAAACGGGGAAGATAGATGGAGGATAGGTACTTATATGGTGGTATTCGGATATGCTTGTTGAATGTATGTGGGTTGAATAAGCGTCAACGGGTCTCGACCGAGGTACGGGTGTTTCAACCAGACCTGGTATGTATCCAGGAAACCCACACTCAATGGGGCAAAAGATATTTATTGTTGGAACTCGGTCTGACTGTATTAACATGTACACAGTAATCCACAACTACACGCAGGGTGGCGATATTAGCCAAGAGCCATATAGATGGGACAGGAAGAACACTGGTGGACAACCAAGGGAGGTGGGCTATCGAAGAATGTATGATTGGTAGTATGAAGTGCACAGTTTGTTCTATATATGGTTCAAACCTTGATGAGGTATCTGCAATAGAAGTGCTGAATGTGGAACTAGCATCATGGCCCACCCGTTGATCATGTGTGGCGATCTAAATATACAGCTCGAACCTAAGGCCTTGCAGGTTGATAGTAAATGTTATAGTGGCAGGAATCCCAGAGTATTTAAGGTACTTCAGTCGTTATTAGTTGACCATGGTCTGGTGGATACGTGGGCGGTTTTAAGGGGAATGGACCTGGGGTATACATTTATTCACACCCACATCAGAAACTAGAAAAATTGGATTACTTTTTCCTATCAAGTCTTTTACTTTCAGGTGCTAATATTAGGTGCACCCGCGGATCTCGTCGGATCATGGACCCCTTGTAATGAATCTACATATGCTTAAGGCAGGAACTAGGCCACAATCTTTCTCATTCAACAGGAAACTATTATTAGACGAGGGGTATGTAGTAAGCATGGGCGTAAAATCCGTTCCGCTCGCGGAATTTGCGGATTTTCGGTAAATTCGCAATCCGCGAACTCTTGCGGATTTGCCGAAAATTAGCAAATTCGCACGCAGCGGATTTATTTGCTTGGTGATACAATATTGCGTCGCGCGGCGTTCACTTACCATCATTCAGCGTTTGCAGTGTTGTTTTTCTCCATGTTTTGCTTGTGCTGCGCCATTTTGGATCTTGCTGCGGGATCCCGAGGGAGTTTGTCGACCGGGATTATGTCATCGGGGCTTGCCACCTTGCACAGCGAAAGTTTGTCAACGCGAGTACGTCATAAAGGCCCGTGATCACGCATCGCGGGAGTTCGCGGGAGTAAACACTTGCGAACACGTAGATGCGGCGGGCAGCGACAACCTCGCAATTGTGAAATGGCAAAATTTGCAAATTCGCACAAGAAATCCACCAGCGGGCAGCATAATCCTTCTGAAAATGATGATTTTTATCAGAATAACTCCTCAGGTTGACATTTGCCTGCACTGCTTTTAGCAAGGAGTCCATTTGGGGGGGGAGTGGGAGGAAGGAAGTGCCCCACTGTCTCCAACTTCCTGTTCCTGTCTAGCAGGCTCCTCCCAGTGCTTTCTTCATGTGCTGGTCACTTTCATTTGGATCTTGACCTAGAAGGATTACTTTTTGTGGATGCTGCTGGATATTTGGATTTGAGGCCTTTTTGACATTCTTTGGATCACTTTTGGATTAGAAATATCACAAGTAAGTTTGTTTGGGGCATTACAGTTGCTGCAACTACAATTTTGAAATATTCGATTTTTGGGCTGTTGTTGGGGCCTTTTGCCCAGGGGTAGTGAGTGGTGCATGGACTGAGTCTTTCTGTGGGGTCTCTTTAATGTAAACATCATGGAGGGCATGGATGGCATGGGATTGTGCTGATTTTTGTGTGTTTTTCGATTTTTTTGGTTGTTGTTGGGGCCTTTTGCCCAGGGATAGTGAGTGGTGCATGGCCCTAGTCTTTCTGTGGGGTGTCTTGAATTTAAACATCATTGAGGGCATGGATGGCATGGGATTGTGCTGATTTTTGTGTGTTTTTCGATTTTTTTTGGCCGCTGTTGGGCCCTTTTGCCCAGGGCTAGTGAGTGGTGCACGGACTGAGTCTTTCTGTGGGGTCTCTTTAATGTAAACATCATGGAGGGCATGGATGGCATTGGATTGTGGTGATTTTTGTGTGTTTTTCAATTTTTTGGGGTGTTGATGGGGACTGGCCATGTGGGTGGGGGCCATTTTGAGTGCTGGTACAGGCAGGCCCTGGCCATGTGCTGGGGGGCAAGGGGCCATTTTAAATGCAGGCAGTGTTCTCAGGCCTGCACCCATTTTTCCTAGCTTTCATCCATTATGCCCAGGGTTAGTGAGTGGTGCATGGGCCTAGTCTTTCTGTGGGGTGTCTTGAATTTAAACATCATTGAGGGCATGGATGGCATGGGATTGTGCTGATTTTTCTGTGTTTTTCGATATTTTTGGCTACTGTTGGGGCCTTTTACCCAGGGTTAGTGAGTGGTGCATGGGCCTAGTCTTTCTGTGGGGTGTCTTGAATTTAAACATCATTGAGGGGATGGATGGCATGGGATTGTGCTGATTTTTCTGTGTTTTTCGATTTTTTTTGGCTGCTGTTGTGGCCTTTTGCCCAAGGGTAGTGAGTGGTGCATGGACCTAGTCTTTCTGTGGGGTGTCTTGAATTTAAACATCATTGAGGGCATGGATGGCTTGGGATTGTGCTGATTTTTCTATGTTTTTCGATTTTTTGGCTGCTGTTGGGGCCTTTTGCCCAGGGGTAGTGAGTGATACATGGACTGAGTCTTTCTGTGGGGTCTCTTTAATGTAAACATCATGGAGGGCATGGATGGCATTGGATTGTGGTGATTTTTTTGTGTTTTTCGATTTTTTGGGGTGTTGATGGGGCCTGTCCATGTGCGTGGGGCCATTTTGAGGACTGGTACAGGCAGGGCCTGGCCATGTGGTGGGGGTCTAGGGGCCATTTTGAAGCCAGGCAGTGTGCTTTGCTGTGCCATAGGCCTGCACCCAGTCTGCCATGCGTTCATCCATTATGCCCAGGGGTACTCAGGTGTGCATGGGCCTAGTCTTTCTGTGGGGTGTCTTGAATTTGAACATGATTGAGGGCATGGATGGCATTGGATTGTGGTGATTTTTGTGTGTTTTTCGATTTTTGGGCTTTTGTTAGGGCCTTTTGCCCAGGGGTACTCAGTGGCGCATGGACTGAGACTTTCTGTGGGGTCTCTTTAATGTAAACATCATGGAGGGCATGGATGGCATTGGATTGTGCTGATTTTTGTGTTTTTTCTTTGATTTTTCTTGGGGTGTTGATGGGGCCTGTCCATGTGGGTGGGGGCCATTTTGAGGACTGGTACAGGCAGGGCCTGGCCATGTGGTGGGGGTCTAGGGGCCATTTTGAAGCCAGGCAGTGTTCTTTGTTGTGCCATAGGCCTGCACCCAGTCTGCCATGCTTTCATCCATTATGCCCAGGGGTACTCAGGGGTGCATGGGCCTTGTCTTTCTGTGGGGTGTCTTGAATTTGAACATGATTGAGGGCATGGATGGCATTGGATTGTGGTGATTTTTGTGTGTTTTTCGATTTTTGGGCTGTTATTGGGGCCTTTTGCCCAGGGCTACTCAGTGGTGCATGTACTGAGTCTTTCTGTGGGGTCTCTTTAATGTAAACATCATGGAGGGCATGGATGGTATTGGATTGTCTTGATTTTTGTGTGTTTTTTCTTTTTTTTGGGGTGTTGATGGGGCCTGTCCATGTGGGTGGGGGCCATTTTGAGGACTGGTACAGGCAGGGCCTGGCCATGTGGTGGGGGTCTAGGGGTCATTTTGAAGCCAGGCAGTGTGCTTTGTTGTGCCATAGGCCTGCACCCAGTCTGCCATGCTTTCATCTATTATGCCCAGGGGTACTCTGTCAGTGGTGCATTTTTTTGGTCTTTCCATTTTGCGTGGTGGGTATAATAAAAAATGCTTACTTGCAAACTATTAATTGAAGCGCTACATATGCAACATTTATTTAACTGATGTTCCTCTGGCTTCATTTGCTTTTAGGTGCAGAAAGACATCAGCCTCATCGTTCCTCATCATCAGTGCCAGGAACAAGTCCTGCTGCAGTGTTTACAGCACAACATCACGTGTGGCCACAGACAACTCTGCAACTTGTGCAACTGCAGCCTGCTGTTCTGACATCTGAAGAAGATGGCCCCAAAAAAAGTTCCCCGTAGCTCCTCTAGCAAGAAAGTTGCCATTAAGGAGCAGAAGAAGCAAGTGGCGCCATTTACCAAGAAGACTGGTGTGCCGACCGCCGCATTTTTTGGGAAAAAAAAGTACGCCTGCAGCAGCAGCGAGGTCTGCTGGGGACCAAGCTGGGAGCAGCACCCCCGCTCCATTGGGCTCAGTGCCACCACCACCATCACGCCAACTTAGGTCCAAGCCCTTGAGTGCTGCAGAGGCAGCCAGTATAGTTGTTCAATCACCATCGACCAGTGATGTTAGCTCATCGCAAGAAAGTAGCAGCATCCCTTCATCAACACAGGTTGTTGTAACTCATCTGATGAGTGTTCAACAACCACAGCCGCAACAACAACCACAAGTGCAAGTACAAGCCCAAGTACATGTTGAAGGAGAGGCAGCTCAAGGAGATGCGCAAGCAGAGGTGCATGGAGCGGCACAAGTGCCCACAATAGCTGTTCCTCCCGAAGTAGGGGCACATCAGGAAATCGACATTCAAGCCAAGGTATCATTTGAGGAAGCCACTCCTCCTGATCATTTATTGTCTTCCAGATCCCTAGCAAGGAAAAGATCAAGGATGGTGTCTACATCTTCTTCAAGCCCCCTTCCTTCTGATGATATGGATCCAAATTGGGAACCACCACTGCCGTCTGAGAGTGAGGCACACCATGATCTGACAAAGGTAGCTAAGCGTAAAAGGAAGGTCCCCGAAAGTCTCGTACTTATGGAGTGTGATGATGACACTGAACAAGAAGTGGCGTATACTACTGCTGTTGAAGACTCTCACCACGATGACGCAGTTACCATAAACGTCACTGCAGCCCCAGCGGGCATGCAGCAAACATTCATTTTTACCCTAGCCCGAAATGCTGCTGAGCCTGATGTTGTCGACGAGGCAATGGAACCACCACCAATGCAGTTAACTAGTACACCACCACCTACCGCTTCCATATTTTCTAGCCAGAAGGGACCTCCATCCACCTCGACCTCCATTTCCTCAATTAGTGGTGCTGCAAGTGCACAACGTACTAAAGTTCGGCAACACACATCCTCCACTTCATCTGGCATTAGCATTCCCAGTATCGCCTCCTTCGCCCCCCACAGACATTTGAAGTCCGCAGTTTGGGACTTCTTTAATGTTAGCCCAACAAGGGAAAACATAGCCATTTGTACCATTTGTAAGCTTGGAGTTAGTCGTGGTAAGCTTGGTACCAACTATGGTACCGGAGGCCAGAGAGGTCATCTAGAGAGACAGCACACTGTCAAATGGCATGCGCACCTAAAGGAGATCAAGGAAGCCCGAATTGCAAGTCAACAAACTGTATCCGTTGATGTTTCATCTGATGATGATGAGGAGGAAGAAGCGTCAAACATTTCTTCACTTACACCCAGTACCCCTGTCAGCAGCACACCCCCTGCAAGATATATGAGCCACACTAAGAGTGTGGGAGAGAGTGAGACACCAATGCGAAAAAGTTCATCATCACCGAGCGGAACTGGGTCGAAGAAGTCATCATCATCCCGTAAAATGGTCCAGCCCACCATTAGAAGCATGTTGTTTTCCGATGCGCCATTTGAACGCAACCACCCAATGACGCGTCTGTATAACACTAAGCTGGCTAAAATGCTAGCGCTGGACCTTCTCCCTTTTTCTTTTGTGGAAGGGGTTGGTTTTCTTGAATTAGTGGCAATGCTCTGTCCAAAATGGAAGGTTCCTAGCCGGTTCTATTTTGCCAGAGTTGCGGTTCCAGCACTACATGAAGATGTGCTGGAGGTGAAGGGGCAGCTTTGCATAAGAGTGTTGTTCACACTATACATCTAACAACAGACATGTGGACCAGTTGCCAAGCCATTGATTACATGTGCATCACTGCACACTGATTCTCTTTTTCAGGGGTTAGAGCAAAGCTAAGCGCAGGTGTTGACCCGGACAACGTTTTTAAAGCTGCTCGGAAACATGCAACACTAGCCATGTTTGGCATGGAGAAAAGTCATACAGGAGAAAACATTTTGCATGCGTTTAAGACAAAGGTGTTACAATGGCTATCAACAAGAAAACGCATGATTGGTTATGTTTCCACAGATAATGGCGCCAATGTAGTTAAGGCCATGGATAAGGGTAACTATTTCAGAGTGCCGTGTTTGGCGCACTGTATAAACCTGGTTGTTAAAAAATTCTTGAGTGAAGAAAGTCCAGTGTGCGAGTTACTGACCACCTGACGAAGAATGTGCACACATTTCAACCATTCTTTTAAGGCCCGGAAGCAGCTGAGATGCCTGCAACATGAACGTAAACTGCCAGTGAAAGCACTCATCCAGGAGGTGGTAACACGTTGGAACTCAACCTTCTACATGCTTGAGCGTCTGTTTGAGCAGTGTGCGGTAGTCGATCAGTATTTCTTTACACAGGGTGCAGCTACCAAGGACCTGAGGATACATGTGGAGCAATGGAAGCTAGTTCAAAGCCTGACAGACATGCTTCGTCCTTTTGAGGTCTTCGCGCGTGCAGTCAGCAGGAAAGACTGTAATTTGGGAAGAGCTATCCCATTGTTGTGCATGCTATAGCACCAACTGAAGGCGGTGTCTTCTACGTTTCAAAATGATGAAGAAAAGCAGCAAGCATTTGAGTTGGCGGAGAAGTTATTACAGTGCCTACTTTGCGATAAACGTCTTCAAAAGATCCACACAGAATAGCATTACATTTGTGCTACTATTCTGGATTCACTGTACAAAAAGGCACTGGCAGGCAGAGTATTCTTTCCTTTTGATGACGCAGAAGTTACAAAGTACAAACATTGGCTAGCTGTGGCAGCCAGGAGGTTTGAAAAAGACAGGCCGGAAATTGAAGGAAAAGGCAGTACATCAGCATCAGCAGGCCATCCGGAGTCAAAAGAATCCACTTCTGCATCTGTGGCTGTGGCAGAAGTGACTGATTTTCCCTCTCAGCCGTTAAAGACACCAGCAACCGGATCATCTGCACCAGACACAACAGTAACATTGTGTGAAGAAGAGGATTGGCTAACTTAGCTTGGGTTTGCTTCTAAAGGTCCCACCAAAAAGTAAGCAAAGTGGAGGAACCCTGGAGAACCTTGAGTCGGTGGTGCAGGACAATCTGAATGACTCAACAGAGGTCTATGTTCATGATGATCCATTGGCGTATTGGCATGGGAAAAGAGAATTGTGGCCAGAGATCACCAACCTGGCTATAAATTACTTGTCTTGCCCACTCGCAAGCGTGTCTTCTGAATGTGTTTTCAGTGCTGCTGGTGGCATTGTAACTCGCAAAAGGACCCGCCTCTTGCCCAAAAATGTGGAGAGGTTAACAATGATCAAGATGACTCAGCAGCCCATACCACCAGATTACAAAATACGAGAATGCACGCAGGAAGAAGACGAGGAGGACACCAAGTTAGATGAGGGAAGTTCTTCTCTGTTAGTTGACCTACTCCCGCCTGAATTCGCAGAGTATGAGGACGAGCTCTTCTTCCCTGACACCGAGCCCTGAAAATGAGTCAATGAATCACTAACTTTGTTTTTCGTCCTTATTCACTTTTATTCCTGTGTTTCTGTCTTTCTTTGTTTTGCAAAATCTATATAAAAAAACTTTAATCACCTAATCACAAAAACAAGCCCATCAGCAGAACTGTCTTCACTTATTTGCTTATTGATTTGAAGGTGCCGCAGGTTCATAAGTTCACAAGAACATGCTTCTCTATCCTCCTCCTTTAGACTCCTATTTCCCTCAAAGCAGATGGCTGGATTAAGCCCAATGAAGAAAGACTCTGCACTTGTGGGGGTGTTCTACTTCTTTGCGGGTGAGTTGACGGGTCTGGGGCATTGCTGTGAAGGTCTAATACCGGATAAAAGTGTATTGGAGAAAATCGGAGCAGAAAAAGATTTTCCGCTTTTGATCACTTGCCTGTCTTTGGGGTGCTGTTTGGCGGGCTTTTAGGTTGTTGTGGGTGGGTTTTGAGGTCTGGGAGCACTGCTGGCACAGTCTAATGTTGATTGCATTTGTTTTTCAGGAAATCCATGGTGGAAAAGGGGAGTTAGGGCCTAGCTGCACAGCGTATTTGGACTGAATTCCAGGTAGTAGGCCCATTTTTGCTTTTTGCCAGTTTAGGGGTGTTCTGCTTTTTTGCGGGTGGCTGCAGGGGTCTAGGGCCATTGCTGGGAATGTCTAATACCGGATCAAAGTGGTTTGGACAAAATCGGAGGTGAATTTTTTTTGCATTTTTGCTGACTTGCTTGTCTTTGATGTGCTGTTTGGGGGGGTTCCGGGTGTTTGTGGGTGGGTTTTGGGGTCTGGGAGCACTGCTGGGTATCGATACTTTTGATTGCAAGAGGTTTGAAGCAAATCCATGGTGGCAAAGGGGAGTTAGGGCCTAGCTGCAGAGTGCGCGCGGAGTGATTTTGGAAATTTGCCTGAAAATGTCAAAGTCCCCATTTTTGTAGTTTAGCTTTTCAGCTGTTTGGGGGTCTTCTACTTGTTTCTGCCTGGGTTGATGGTTCTGGGTCCATTGCTGGGAAGGTCTAATACCGGATAAAAGTGGTTTGAAGAAAATCGGAGCAGAAAAAAAATGTGCGCTTTTGATCACTTGCCTGTCTTTGGGGTGCTGTTTGGCGGGCTTTTAGTTTGTTGTGGGTGGGTTTTGGGGTCTGGGAGCACTGCTGGCACAGTCTAATGTTGATTGCATTTGTTTTGCAGGAAATCCATGGTGGAAAAGGGGAGTTAGGGCCTAGCTGCACAGCGTATTTGGACTGAATTACAGGTAGTAGGATCATTTTTGCTTTTTGCCAGTTTGGGGGTGTTCTGCTTTTTTGTGGGTGGCTGCAGGGGTCTGGGGCCATTGCTGGGAATGTCTAATACCGGATCAAAGTGGTTTGGACAAAATCGGAGGTGAAATTTGTTTTGCGTTTTTGCTGACTTTCTTGTCTTTGAGGTGCTGTTTGGGGGGGTTCCGAGTATTTGTGGGTGGGTTTTGGGGTCTGGGAGCACTGCTGGGTATGGATACTTTTGATTGCAAGAGGTTTGAAGCAAATCCACGGTGGCAAAGGGGAGTTAGGACCTAGCTGCAGAGCGCGCACGAAATGATTTTGGAAATTTGCCTGAAAATGTCAAAGTCCCCATTTCTGTAGTTTTGCTTTTCGGCTGTTTGGGGGTCTTCTACTTGTTTCCACCTGGGTTGACGGGTCTGGGGCCATTTCTGGGAAGGTCTGGTACTGGATAAAAGTGGTTTGGAGAAAATCAGAGCAGAAAAAGATTTTGCGCTTTTGATCACTTGCCTGTCTTTGGGGTGCTATTTGGTGGGCTTTTAGGTTGTTGTGGGTGGGTTTTGGGGTCTGGGAGCACTGCTGGCGCAGTCTAATGTTGATTGCATTTGTTTTTCAGGAAATCCATGGTGGAAAAGGGGAGTTAGGGCCTAGCTGCTCAGCGTATTTGGACTGTATTCCAGGTAGTAGGCCCATTTTTGCTTTTTGCCAGTTTGGGGGTGTTCTGCTTTTTTTGCGGGTGGCTGCAGGGGTCTGGGGCCATTGCTGGGAATGTCTAATACCGGATCAAAATGGTTTGGAGAAAATCCATGAAAAGCGTTTTGGCACATTAACTTTGCGCTCATTAGGGTTAGCACTAGCAGCAGGATTGCATGTGTTTTGGGGTGTTCTAGATTTTTGCAACTGAGTTCTGGGGTCTTAGAGCACTCGTGGGAATGTGTAATTTTGGTTGCAAGTGGTTTGAAGAAAATCCATGGTAGGAAAGGGGGGATTTGGCCTAGTTAAAGAAAGTGTTTGCCACTATTCTTAACTTAGGGCTCGTTAGGGTTAGCAGCATTGTATTGCATGAGTTTGGGTGGGGGGCTGTTTGTGGGGGGCTTTGCGAGTCTTGGAGCGATGCTGGGTATGGATACTTTTGCTTGCTTGCAAGTGGTTTGAATAAAATCCATAGTGGGTAAGGGGGGATTTGGGCCTACTTTACTTTCAAAGTACGTTTTGTCACCATTTTCTACTAGGCCTCGTTTTTGGAGATCTGATTGGGGTCTTCTACATTTTTGCGACTGGGTTTAGTAAGGGTCTGGGAGCACTGCTGGGAAGGTCTAATTTTCTTCTAAAACACAGTTTACAGTACACCTAGCTTGAGGGGAAAGATCCGCTAAATTAATTCGCCCATACTTATTTATCCTTCAAAAGGAGACTCAGACAGAGAACGCACTTTCAAAAATATTGTACTGTCTATTAGGAAACTCAAAGTGTGACTTTTTGCACTACACAGCGTACATGCCTTATATTTATTTGTCAGTGGTGTTCTAATATCATTTCCTGTTTTTCCATCAATAATTACAGGCCGGGTTTCAGCCTGTGCAATGGGAAAAAAAGGATGAAGTCAGGCTTCACATTAGCGAGCCGCAATTCAGCATCCGCCAGGCAGGCAGTGGACAGGGTGTCTTCTGGTCACCAACATTGATGGACGGAGCATCAGATGGAATGGAGGAGTCCCACTAATAAGAGGAATGGTTGGATGCATGCAACTTACCAAATTCAACAGGACAACTACAACAACATACAGATACAGTATCCGTTCTTTTCTAATTATCTTTTAAGTAATGTTATTGCTGTAAACTTCTATGAGTGGTTTTGATTGATGTGTGACTAAATGACAGCAATAATTCCACACACTTGCTGGGGAGGATAAGGTCATAGCAACAGGCTGGTGAAGAAATCCGAGGATATATTCTTACTCAGCTTAACACTGAGTCACTATTGGCAAATGAAAGCAGATTTTCATGTGCGCCATCAACTTGATTGGTCATCAAGAACATCCTCCTCCTAGACATGGCAAATTATTACGCTGCTGTGTCCTTCACCTTCAGTACTATTTCTTGTAGTAGTAGCCAATGTCAAAGAAATTCAACGCAAGTACTAGTTATACTTTCAATACTTTACTATTTGATAGGCTACATTGTGGCACTGTTCTAGTGTACTGTCACCTGCTATATTCTCTATCGTACCGTTCGAATGCTACGGTAAGGACAAACAAGGTTTCATTTTCTTTTTTTCAGATGCTGCAACTGCCACTGTGCAACACCAGAAGTACCACCGCAATGATGACATTTCATCCGCCCAGGATTGCCAACCTTAATCACCATTTCCCGTGCAGCCAACCCTGTGCCTAGCCCTATTTCCAAACACAAATTACAGGTAAGATAAGCGTTTGGGGGGAGGTAGTATAATGGAGTATTAGGAGAGACGAGAGACTGACGATCCTAGGACTATTGAATTCACTTACTCTGTGACAGGCACTTAGTTTTGAAAATATTTGGGCCATTAGTACTTACACAACTTGAATCAAGATGCCACTTAAGTTTCAGGACTGTTAAACCCCCACCCACCAGCCTCAAAAGCAGTAAAAAACATGTATGCTAAGATAAAGTTTAAAGTATATTTATATATCCCTAACATAAATATTCTCCCGCAAGACCCAACCCACCTCCCCTCCCGAACCCCAACGAATGTCCATGAAAACTAAGTCCAAAAAAGTAGAAAACCCAATTCCCACCCCCAGAAGTCTTTAAAAAAGGGGCAAGGGACAGTCTCCTCTTACTGCTGGCTGCTGTTGACTTTTCGGGCCAGGTCGGCATGCTCCTTGCGGAGGGACTCGAGCAGGGTTTTGGTGTTGAGGAGCTCCTGCTCGAGGTAGGACACCCTGAGGGAAAGGCGGTGCATCCTTTTTTTGTAACTGCTGTGGGGGGCAGCTGATTTCTTTGCTGCTCGGCGGAGGCGGGTGGCTCCGGTACCCCGGCTCCGTACCGCTGGAGACCTGCTGCGCTGACTGGCTGACCCAGGGAGCGCAGAGGAGGATGCAGGTGTCGCCGTGCATGTTGTCGACGTACTCTGCGTGTCCTCCTCCTCCTGGGCCACCAGCCGCCGATATTCGACGACAGTGGCCGCCAGCTTCCATTGCCGGGCCCTTTTAGCCAGCTCCTTCCGTGTTGGTTTGGAAGGATCATCTATATGAAGAAAGAAAGACATAGTCTGTAACCAATGCTGTGTAAGATTAACACAAAATGATTCAGCAGAAAGTTGTGTCACAGTAGAACTAGCAACTTGCAAGTACAGTACATAACTATTGTGGCCAGTATCTATCTAACCTCCCACTTCTTCATCCTTGCTCTAACATTAGTGGGAGTTTAAGGAATCAATTCTACGAGCACTATGGACTCACTCCATTAGAGTCAACTATGACAGTACAACAGTCTTATTCTTCTTCTTCTCTCTTGTTTAGCAAAATTGGTACGTTAACTTCTGCAAGCCGGCATAATGCCAGCGCAGTCAACTTGCACCCGAGAAAAACAGACGCCCGCCATGATGAGTGAGACAGACTTGCGTTACTGTACCAGTCCAGTACATGCAGGTGGTGATGCTCTTACGTTTCTATTACGGGTGGCACTGAGAATACTCTGTTACAAGGGCTACTGCTTAATTAATTTAACTTTCACCCTACAGTGCCAATGAATACTAGAAAAGGAAAATGAAGAAGATAAATAATCTGATTATCTATCACTGCACAGGGTATGTATTTGCTTACATATGGGACGACTTTAGGTGCTTTGCTTTTTATTGAGTGAACAGTGATACATCCACACATGAAAGACCGAGTTCTACTAAACTTATTAACAGAGGTAGTGAGTGGCCATCGTAATAGCTGGATATATGCTGTGCTTGCAATACAAACTACTGCTACTATTCATGGTAGTATTCGGACAAAATTACAACTTCTTTTCCTTGCCTTTCCTACACTGGGACATACGTGCGGGTGCCGTGTTACATGCTCTTCAAAGTAACACTTAGTTCATCCAGTGACCGTCTACTCTCTCTAGATACACATATGCTATCTAAGAGTCAGATAGTACCATGATCCAGGCATCTATCCATTCAAACTATATGTCAATCATTCTTCTTCATGTCTCTCATCTGGACAAACCTTACGTTTTCTCACGGGAAGCACACTATGCAGTCTGCAATCTCAATAAGTAAGAAATATAAGAGCTTACCACTGCCCGCCACTACTGTGGCAATCCGCACAGCAGTTTCGTCCGGCACTTGCACTGCCTCCTCCCCAGAAGTCTCCTCCTCCACCTCCGCGCTGGGCCCAGCACCAGATGTTCCACCTACAAAGTACATTTAAGAATGTTAGATATCATAGACATACACCACTCACTAGTATTTTGTCTAGGAATGAAGACATGTGAATACAGAAACCAATCTAATAATTTGTGACTGTCTACTTTAAAGTTAAAAAGTCCCTTTTTCCAGGGAAGGGTGTTGTCTTGCTGCACTTTTTGGCACAACTGATGAATGCTTGCTTTTTAACATGCACCATTTTTCTCATAACAGACAGAAGCTTCACTTCTAAGAACAAATCATCATCACTAGGACGGAGTGACCAACAATTCAGCACCAAAAAGAAAAATTAAAGTTCATACCAGGTGAGGGCTCAGCTCGCCCACAATAAATGTGTTAAATAAATCACTAAGCACTTTTCCATTTTTAATCAACCGTTTATGTTTTATGACAAGCTTGATTTTAATAAATATTTTTACTTTACTTTTAATAAAGCTTTAAAACTTAAATAGACTCTGTGGTTTTTGGTCAGGAGTGAATGAGCAAAAGGTTTTGCAATTTGCAAGCATGAGTCCGTGCCTCTGACACTTCTGGACTCTGACTCCGTACTCTTGTCCTGCGTTGGATAATCAATCATCGATGAATTCGGGAGCTAAATGACTCTGCCACACTATCTAGTCAGTAAAGAGATTGGGGGTTCATCAAAGTCTGATATCACTGAGGTATGTGGAAAGTCTACCTGCGCCTATTATAATTGATAAACAATGCACGATTTAGTGTCCATAGTTCTGTTTGTGCAGATTTGTCCCTGCAACAGTAGTAGTATGCATTGTCCTCCTATCCAAACCAAAAGTAAAGTAGTATCTTATTCTTTCTTGGTGGTCATTCACCTTTTTATTGTTGGTAATTGTCAAAGCATAAACAGTTAGAAGACTTGAAAAGACATTATGGATAATCCCAGAGGACTGCACTAAGTGCATAGAGCTATTGCTGACTAGAATGGGAGTTTAGTTTAACACCTTTTGCCAAATGTACAATCTTAGTTAGCTACACAGACAGACTAATAAGAATAATCTAGTAATACCACAGGGAGTCATAGTAGAGGCAGGATAAGAATTTAGATACAGTCTACAAGAAGATCAAAGACGATTTAGAAAAAATCGAATGAGGTACGCTAGGAAAAAATAGGTACTCTATATTAAAATTAAAACTTACCGGGGCCAGGAAAGGAGCCCTCTCCTGACCGATCCTGTCCTTGAACAGCAGCAGCAGCCGATAACCCCATCTCCTCTGACCTCTTGCCCCTGGGGGGCGCTGATGTACAACATGAAATAAAGAAAGACCCGAAAACATGGATGATTGTTGTCAACCAAATAAAACATTTCAAAAGAACAATAACAAAATATTTCTGCGAAATAGCAAATAGACATCTATTCCACAGGATATATTGACCTATCTCATGTGGTCTACTATTATATTAGTATTGCTTGATTTGCAGACCGTCGACTTGGAAAGTTATGTAACTCACTAAACAAACTACTAAAAAGGTTCGCCTAGGACTGGCAGGCAGCAGTCCGCAGCACGCGAAGTGACAGACAAACTCCATTGTGATTGCAGATCAGCGACAACACTAAAAAGTTTCCTACTACATTAACCAGTCATTAAAATACTCAAACTATCAATCCACCACCACTATTTCTTCTTATTGCCAGGTGTACAAAGGAAGGACAGGACTTGAGTCTGTAGGGGCAGATTTACAAGCCCCTTGCGGCTCTTTTGCTCCATTGTTGCGTGACTTTTGTGACGCAGCGGCAGAACAAAAGAGGAGCCATGGTGCGGCGTATATTAACAACGTGGCGCATATGAGAGATGCATCACGCTGTAAAGTCCTGTGCCATCAGGGGGCGTTCCGGCGCAAGGGAGGGCGTTCCTGCGCAGGAACGCATCCTAAAAGTAGCTGAGGGAAATCTACAAGATTTCAATCAGTCACTTTTAGGACAATGATGCGTGACTCAAACCCTGCGCCTGCTTAAAGCAGATGTACGGCTTGACGCAGCATTGGGGAGATAGGGCACCCCAGAGCATTGCTGTAGCTGCGCCATCGTTGCGACGCAACTCCAGCAATGCGCCGCCTTTACGTCACAGATGCGTAACGCTTCGGTGACGTTTTGGGCCCATGGTGCGCCACATTGTAAATACGGCGCACCATGGGTGGTGGTGGCGTGGCGCACAATTACTGGCGCATCCCTGCTACTTTGCAGGGATGCGCCGGTAATGGAAAATCTGACCCTTAGTGTCTAGCATTACGCAGTTCTTTAAACTACACTCATACATAATTTCTCAGGCCAATGAAATGAACACAATATCGAAAACAAATAAGCATAGTAGTAACGCTACTGAGAAGCAGTGCACCTGAAATGCCCAGAAGATTTTGAAATATAATTACATTTACCTACAATGTAATCAGCAGCATTATTGCTCTTGGTAAAAAATCAAAAAATTGCAATATAATAACACACAGAGCAGGAGAAAACAGAGTAGTGATGAAATAGCTACTACTACTCACCAAGCCCGGAGATCTCGAGGCCGAGCAGGTCGACCAAGTCGCGTTCCCGGTCCAGGAGATCCGTCCAACGGTGGGTGACCTGGTTGTAGGTGTGCCGGACTTGAGTGTGTTGATACATGGCCCGGCACACCTTCTCCCACCGCTTCCGGCGCTCCCGGATCTCATAGCCGCTAGCGATCTTGCCGCCTGCCATGATGGTCCTGGGGAGGCGGCGCTGGACATAAAACACTAGTGCGGCCACCTCCTCCGCACTAAAGATCTCCAGGGCTGTGACTTGCTCCCCCCTCAAACGCCCGCACGGGAGCCGGGCATGGCGTGCGGGACCCTTCCCCTTCTCAGGCTGCTTCCCGGCTCCCTTTACCATGGTCTGGGTAGAAAGGAAGGTAAATAAGAAATAAGAAATAGAATAGGGAAGAAGAAAAGAAAAGAGTTTAAAAAAGTAGTTTAAAATTAAGCAAAAGTAGCAGAAAACACAAAAATATAGAGCTAGAAAAATAGAGGGATAGATAATAAGTAAAATAGATCAAAAAAAACTTCAAACAAGCAAAGGATGGCAGAGATTGACAGAGGATACAGAAAGCATGCCCAGAACCATAGCAATGAATGAGAAACAAGATGGCCACGCCCGTTCACGACCGCGTGGGTAAGTTCGCGTGAGATTTCCCTCGCGATCACACGCAAACTTGTACTAGCGAGCCGCACACTTTGCAAGATTACACATAGTGCCCGAAAAATGGAAATATGTCACGCAAACAAGATGGCCCCGCCGTGTACGACCGTGAGGGTAACTTCACGCCGTTGCGCTACAAGCGGCTCGCTAAAACGCACAAAACCTTGCAAACTAACACGCCGCAAAAAAAATAAATCGCATATTCGCACAAATTCACGGCTTCCGAATTCGAATCCCGCGAAATTGCAGAAAAACGATTTTTGCAAAACTGAAAGCACTCAGCAGGTGCAAAAGTTCAAACTCATCATTAGTAACCATTCCCTGTAGTGCTTCCTGAGGGGCCCCTCCAGAGTTCAGTTGCCTACTTGCAACTATTCTATGACCCTGCTCTGACCCTCACAGCAGGTTCAGAGAATAGCTGCAAGTATGCCACAGAGGTCCTGTTAAAAAAAATTACACTGCAACAGAAAGCAATTACAGATAAGGAAGCAGGTGCCAGACTGGAAGTTCAAATTCAATGACACATTAATCAACCCCTAATTCATTCATGTCAGTGCAGGGCAGGTGTGCTTTCCCCCCCATAATCTACAGTGATGAACCAGAGGGTGGCAGTGATGTACCAGAGGGTGGCATGGGTGAGACAGAGGGTGGCAGTGGTGAAACAGAGGGTGCTGTGATGAACCAGATGTAGAAACAACATGGTCACGACCGTTGCGACCCGACAAGTAAGTTTGCGTTTGCGGTTTGCGAACTGGTAAAAAACACTTGCGAACTGGCAGAAATCCTTGCGAACACAAAAAAAAATCTGCAAAAGTTTGTGGATTTTGCGGATTGCGAATTCGTGAATACACAAATTCGCGAACCGCGAATTCGCAAAATTCGCCCATGCTTAGTATGTAGCACACATGAAGGTGTGGATTAGGCAATTTTTGGCCATAAATCGCAACAATTCAAAGATTGGCTTTGTGTGGGATGCATTAAATGCGGGTTTTTGGGGGGAGACCTTAAGCTTGGGCTACACAGCCAAAAACAGCTACAATTGGCATTACAGGAATTATATGGTAATCTCACAGTTGAAGAGAATCTCATGCAGGGGATCCAAGCTGGAGGGGATATTCATACTCTGCAGACTGAGGTAGCTCGGTGTAAGGCCAAAATAAATCTACAATGGAGTAAAGAAATATCCAGGAAATACTCTATTAACAAAAAACAAAGTTGTGAGTATGGGGAGGAGACCGGGCGCTGACTGGGGCAAAGGCTTCGATCAAGAGAGGCGGCCCAGGGAATTAGTTCAGCAGTAGACTCCATGGTCAATGCTATAGAAACGGACGTGGGGATTTTAAAGCCTTTCATGATTATTATGAGGCACTCAATACTGGGGAGAGTTTGGATATACAGGCTGGGGAAGCACTGCAGACAACATGGGTTTATACCTAGGAGGATTACAAAGAATCACATCAATAGGGTGGAAACCCTTTTATATTTAGCCAGCACCATGGTGAGCAATATTTAGCCTGATTTTATTAGACGCTGAAAAAGCATTCGACCAGGTCGCATGGGAATTTTTATGGGCAGTATTACAATAGATAGGTTTTAAACAGGGTTTCATCTCAGCCATTCAGGTTTTTATATTGGCGCCCGACAGCTAAAATCTGTATAATGGGCCTTGAATCAGATCTTATACACATTACACGTGGTACAAGGCAGGGTTGTCTGTGCTCCCCCCTGTTGTTTTCACTTTATATCAATCCTTTTTTAATGATGTTATAGCAAAGTGCAGGGATAGAATCGGTAATCTGGAGACAAGAGCATTATCGGGTTTTTGCATATGCGGACGATGTGGAAGTGGTCACACCAAATCCTATGATGGCTATGCCTATGATAGAACAATTGGCGCTGGAGTTTGGAGCAACTTCCGGATATAAACGTAATGTGTCGCAGACACAAATTTTGTGCTTAAATCAAATAGGTTATGACGATCACAGGATTTTGAGTGAAGTATCATATCTGGATGTTATAATAAGGACATGTTTAAAGTCACTTGTGGTGATCAACTGGAGTAATATTTTAAACTCTGTACGGAAACAACTAGACCACTGTGAATGTTTACATATTTCGCTTGTGGGGCGATGCAATGTACTTAAAATGTTAGTATTGCCCAACGTTTTATAATATTTTAGATCTGTTCCGCTAGAAATCTCCTGTGTCCAATTTTCAGCTCTTCAATCCATGTTTGCTTGGTTTTTATGGGCGCAGGGGAAGCCCTGCAGAGCTATGCACTTTATGATTCTCCCTCGCGAAAAAGGTGGTTGGGCGGGGCCGGATTTGACTTTATATTATTATGTGTGTGTATTGCAACATATGAATATATTATTAGCTGGGGCAGAGCCACTTAGCATTGCCGAGTCTCTCTCCATGCATCAAATGTTATTGGATAGCGAGGCTAAAAAATGACTATTTGTTGGTCTGGAGCCAAGCTACTACAAAAAAACAGGTTTAAGGTCTTAAATGCAGCCTATAAGGTGTTGAAAGCTGTGCAAAAATGCTACGGATTTGAGAGGGCCTCCGAGTATACTCAGGTCGCAGCTACAGCGCTGTTGCCATCTATCTTTTGGGATAGAAATATTGATAGATGGCGGTCTAAAGGTATTCAATATATTGGCAATCTCTGTGCTAACAGGGTTTTGATGTCCTTTGAGATACTAGCTGAGAAATATTACCTCCCCAGATCCATATTTTTTAAATATTTACAAATTCGAGATTATTTATGCAGAAGCCAATGGAAATTTTAATTGAATTCTTTAGTTGAAGCACTGAGAAAAGATGTGCGTATTGGCGCCTTAAACAATTTATTTTTAGACATCAAGGGTGGGGATTTGAATACACATAGCACTAAATGGGATACAAGGTTGGGGTGTCAAGGTACTCGGGTGGAATACTCTATTGAGCTGGCGGGGAGGTTATTGATGTCTGCCAAGCTTCGGTCACAACACTACAAGACCGTGTTTAACCTCTATTATACTCGAGTCAGGCTTTAAAAATGGGGTGGGACAAATGATGGAAGATGTTTTCGTTTTGAAATGGAAGATGCTGACATTGTGCATATTTTGTTTTCATGTAGTCACCTAAATAACTTTTTGGAAATTATGGGGGGTCCAGTAAGATTGCCCGCTAGTCACGTGTTGCTGGGTGTGGTGGAGAGTGACAGCCGTGACCAGCTGGTTTATAAATTCAGATATTTGGTCTTCCTAGCTACAGTTATAGCCAGATTATGCATTGCTTCAATGTGGCTTCAGAAAGATGCTCAGACTTTTGAAATATGGCGGACTAGATTTCTTATCAGCTTTAATTTAGATCATAGTTTATATGCTCTAAACGGTTCTCAAAAAATGAAATGGGGTATAGAAATATGGGGGCCGGTGCTGTCATATATGGAATAAAGATGTTTTATACTGGGGTGAAACCTCAAACCTCAAAGGATTAAGAATTTGCACTTAAGTGAACTGTTATGGATTTGGGATTGGTAATGATGATGGGTGTATTGCATTTGATGAATTAGGTAATTACTACCTCATTTTTTTTTAGCATGTTTTCTAGGACTGTTATGACCTTTTAGATCTGTACGACGAAGTATTTACTGTGCATGATGAATTTGCTAAACAATGTCTAAAACTTATGTGCTTGATTTTTAAGACTGTGTTCTTCTCTTTTTAAGCCATTGATTTCATAAAGGCAATGTAATGTAACTATCATGGATTGAAAATAAATTAAAAAAACAAAAAACAGATGTCATAATAAGTCACACTTACCCATGCGATGATAGAGGGGCATTCACCCACAGAACATGACTTCTTCACCTTGCTCTCCAGGGCCATAGTTTTTAATGTTTTTACTTTGCCTGTTTTTATTATGCAATTGTTTCCTTTGTGTTTTTATATTTGTATTTTGATGAGGTCGTAATGCTTGTATTATGCTTTTATGGCTGTGTTTTACCACTGAAATATATTATTATTTGATCAGACTATCATTCCAATCATCAATATGCTTAAATGTCTGTTCATTCATAAGGTTTTATAAAGATTATGCAAATTATGAAGATTTAATAATTTTCATGCTGCAACAAAGTATCCAAATCATTTCTTTATTGAACTTTTTGAAGATTTGCTCAAAACTTCAATTATAATGGTTGGTAGGTGTGAGATGAAAATATTTTTTTTTTAATTGATGAAGAGTGACCCAATTACCTGTGCAATAAAATCGGTATATGGATTGCACATCAGATATCGCTCGGTAACCATACTCTTCTTGCGGATATGCTTTTCAGTTAAATTACTTGCATTTTACAAACAATAAAGCACCATGAATGCACAGTGAAATTAACATTTACGTTTGTTGTTCAAGAGAAGGATTAATAACTGAGGTTTGTAAACAAAATAACATATTGCAATTTTTTTTATTTAACAATATTTAGGTCAAGGATTCAAATATTGTATTCTAGCTTGTTCTGTGGTGAATCCACACATTTTGGCTCAGTCGGTTTTTCCGGCAGTAGTGCATTTCACCACTGCTAACCAGTAGTGAAGTTCCTGTGCTCCTAATATGGTTGATTTGGAATACTCCTAATTGGCATGTTTAACTTGCTGGTGAGTTCCTAATATATGCTACAAAGTGTACCCAGCGCCTGGAAGTTAAATGCTACTAGTAGACCGCACCACCTAGTGTACCATCTGCTACAGTGGTAGTGCAAACATGACTTCAGGTCTATCATTTCTGCCGGGCTACAACAGTATGAAATCTTCAATTCGACCTGTCATAAACCATTTTGACGTTACCTTCCTTCTAAATATTATTAGGTTACCCCTAAGTAGGCCTCACAGCCAAGAAGACAGGGTGCATGGCAATTAAAAAGTTGGGCATTCTGAAATGTAGTGTTAATATATTTTTTACAGTGATAGCATTCACAAAATTATTGGGCCCGATTCACAGAATGAACTTAAGACTCAATCCTAAACTTACTACTATTATGGTATTCATAGAATGCACTTACTACTTTTGGCATTCACAGAATGCACTTACTACTTTTGGGATTCACAGAATGAACTTACTACTTTTGGTATTCACAGAAGTTAGGATTTTGTCTTAAGTCTGTCTTAAGTCTGTCTTAAGTTTGTCTTAAGTCTGTCTTAAGTCTGTCTTAAGACAAAATCCTAACTTCTGTGAATACCAAAAGTAGTAAGTTCATTCTGTGAATGCCAAAAGTAGTAAGTGCATTCTGTGAATGCCAAAAGTAGTAAGTGCATTCTGTGAATACCAAAATAGTAGTAAATTTAGGATTGAGTCTTAAGTTCATTCTGTGAATCAGGCCCATTGTCACTGTATGCGCCCCCAGAGCAGTGGTCTAGGTTTGGGGAGGTGTTTTTATCTCTCTGTCAGAATGACCATTTGGGCTTTGCCCAGCCATGTAATTTACTTCTAAGGGTCCTTCCCTGTCACAGGCAGATGACGGATGACACCTAGTCAGTCTCCTGCTTTTGTCCTCCTAGTCAGGTAGCCACCAAACCCAGTGGGAAAGAGCTGCCCCCAGAACTGAAAAAGTGGCTAAGTGTATGTAGAAATCTTGACTAGGGAAAGGTTTTGAAAGTATTTGGCAGGTGAGAGGTGCATAATTCGAAATTCTCCAAAACCAATTGTTTCATCAGGACTACAACCAATGGCTATTTGATTTCAGGGACCCCTTGTTGGTTACTGTCTTCTCCCCTACCTGCAGAAGGTTTTGGACTTTCATTTTTGAGACTAAGAGCCTGATTTATACTTTGGCAGAGAGGATGCTCTATTGCAACATTACCATCTCCGCTGACGCAAATATCTGCACATCTCATTTAGAGATGGCTGGTACTTCAGTGTGGAGATGGTGGAGACTGCTCCACCTCTGATGCCTGAATACACCTTAATTCAGATACTCTGTCCATCACCACCCCCTTTTCTGAATCGTTTTGTCCACCATAAGCGTGGAAGGGTATGCTCAGTTGTGAGTCCCTTGCTCACTGCACCATCAGGATTCAAGCAAGCCGGGCCGAAGACGGCTGTAATGCCAGAAACCGGTCCCCGGAAGCTTGTTTCCTTTCCAGTTAAAGAATTGGCTTGGTAGTTTGGTCTGCCCTGTTCCCATGATGCACTGGGCCAGGGACAGACTAATTTGCATGTAGCCAGGTTCTGAGCTGGAATGGCGCATTGAGCTAAAAAACGGTGATGGATCAAGCCCTGATCTTTGGACTGGGTAGGAGTGGTCTCCTTAATTCAGATACTCTGTCCATCACCACCCCCTTTTCTGAATCGTTTTGTCCACCATAAGCGTGGAAGGGTATGCTCAGATGTGAGTCCCTTGCTCACTGCACCATCAGGATTCAAGTAAGCCGGGCTGAAGACGACTGTAATGCCAGACACCGGTCCCCGGAAGCTTGTTTCCTTTCCAGTTAAAGAATTGGCTTGGTAGTTTGGTCTGCCCTGTTCCCATGATGCACTGGGCCAGGGACGGACTAATTTGCATGTAGCCAGGTTCTGAGCTGGAATGGTGCAGTGAGCTAAAAAACGGTGATGGATCAAGCCCTGATATTTGGACTGGGTAGGAGTGGTCTGCTTAATTCAGATACTCTGTCCATCACCACCCCCTTTTCTGAATCGCTTTGTCCACCATAAGTGTGGAAGGGTATGCTCAGATGTGAGTCCCTTGCTCACTGCACCATCAGGATTCAAGCAAGCCGGGCCGAAGACAGCTGTAATGCCAGAAACCGGTCCCCGGAAGCTTGTTTCCTTTTCAGTTAAAGAATTGGCTTGGTAGTTTGGTCTGCCCTGTTCCCATGATGCACTGGGCCAGGGACAGACTAATTTGCATGTAGCCAGGTTCTGAGCTGGAATGGTGCAGTGAGCTAAAAAACGGTGATGGATCAAGTCCTGATCTTTGGACTGGGTAGGAGTGGTCCGCTTAATTTAGATACTCTGTCCATCACCACCCCCTTTTCTGAATCGTTTTGTCCACCATAAGCGTGGAAGGGTATGCTCAGATGTGAGTCCCTTGCTCACTGCACCATCAGGATTCAAGCAAGCCGGGCCGAAGACGGCTGTAATGCCAGAAACCGGTCCCCGGAAGCTTGTTTCCTTTCCAGTTAAAGAATTGGCTTGGTAGTTTGGTCTGCCCTGTTCCCATGATGCACTGGGCCAGGGACAGACTAATTTGCATGTAGCCAGGTTCTGAGCTGGAATGGTGCAGTGAGCTAAAAAACGGTGATGGATCAAGCCCTGATCTTTGGACTGGGTAGGAGTGGTCTGCTTAATTCAGATACTCTGTCCATCACCACCCCCTTTTCTGAATCGTTTTGTCCACCATAAGCGTGGAAGGGTATGCTCACATGTGAGTCCCTTGCTCACTGCACCATCAGGATTCAAGCAAGCCGGGTCGAAGACGGCTGTAATGCCAGAAACCGGTCCTCGGAAGCTCGTTTCCTTTCCAGTTAAAGAATTGGCTTTGTAGTTTGGTCTGCCCTGTTCCCATGATGCACTGGGCCAGTGACAGACTAATTTGCATGTAGCCAGGTTCTGAGCTGGAATGGTGCAGTGAGCTAAAAAAACGGTGATGGATCAAGCCCTGATCTTTGGACTGGGTAGGAGTGGTCTGCTTCATTCAGATACTCTGTCCATCACCACCCCCTTTTATGAATTGTATACACCTCCAACAGCCTGACAGAGTAAGGGCTATATGTTGGAGATTTAGCCACGTGTTTGCCCACCCTATTTAGAGTGGGTAAACACATGGCTTGTTTTCACTAGCCATTTGTTGGCCATATATTAACCAACCTGGCTAGTTTTCCAGCTTGGCAAAAGACAGTGAAAACTTCGCAATAAACCCTACTCCCTACTTCATGGGAGAAATCTCCCATAGTGAGTGGCTATTGTTTATTTTTATTATTTACAAAAAGTAAATTCCATGTTAGGATTTTGTTTTTGGAAATAAAAAAATATTGAACATTTGATGTACACCTCAGTAATATTGTTGTAGCTGTCCGTTAAACTTTCAGTGAATTTTCAGGAACTGTTATGACAGTGCTTCCTCTAAATGCAAGAGATGTCCAATAGGCTGACGGACATCTATAAATCTTACTGGTGGAGTACCCTTTACCATGGTTGGGGTAAAGTACTCCATCATGGTGACAGTGCTTACTAAGTTGCCAAAGTCATAATCATGCCCAAAGTCCCAAGGTGAAACCTCCGATCAGGTTGAATCTTGATCCTGT
This sequence comes from Lissotriton vulgaris, assembly GCF_964263255.1. Taxonomy (NCBI): domain Eukaryota; kingdom Metazoa; phylum Chordata; class Amphibia; order Caudata; family Salamandridae; genus Lissotriton; species Lissotriton vulgaris. The sequence continues at coordinate 1,255,050,100 of NC_141691.1, forward strand.
ATTTGACCTGCGCTCCATCACAATAGGCCTGAAACCATACCTATGTTGCAGTGTATCACGTTCAGTTGGTGCTTAACGCTTTTTGGTGCTATTTTAATAAAAACTATAACAATTCAGATCTCTGGTTCCTTTATTGGAAACTAGTTGATTCATTTTTTTTCTTAAGATTTGCTCTAGTTTTTTAATTTGGTTTGTATTTGTATTGTGTGGTATTATTGTCCTAAATTAAGCCTGTATGCCCAGTGCAGTAGCTACTAGGGGGTGAAGCTGAGATTAATTTAATTTAAGTAATACAGGTGAGTGGACCAGATCCGTTCCATGGACAATCTGCATGAGTATCTGTCAAAACCTGTTCCAAATTGTTTAAATACAGGGTAAAGAAAAAGAGGCCATGATACATCCCTGTCTAACTTCTCTGCCAATGTTACAACAGGGGATACATTTTAGATCTTTAGAGTAACACACCACGGCCACAGTGTTAAGATAGAGGTCCCTTAAAAAATATACTATTTCCCAATCGACCCCATGGACAACATAAGCTGCCACAATTTGTCTTTATTGACCTGATTAAAGCCCACGGTTAAGTCCATGAAGGCTAAATGAATGGAACGTGCATAGGTTACAATATGTTTGCTTTGGACCAAATACAGGTTAAGTCCACTGTGGGTCTACCCGACCGAAAGCCCTAGTGCCCCCCTGACAAAATATTATGCTCCTTGGCCCACGTCACTAATCTGTCCAAGAAGGCCCGCCCCACCACTATAATCACTGAATCAATCAGGAAGATGGGCCTGTAATATTGAGGTTTGTCCCTGTCACGCTTTTTAAGTACTGTAACAATGATGGAAGTGGCCCATGAATGTGGAGGACCCTCCAAAACTGCTGCTTTCAGGGTTTGAGTCAGTACTAGAGTCCAGAACTCTATATCATTAATGTATATGTCTGGTGTTATACCATCTGGACCAGGGAACTTGTTCTTGAATAGTCCTTGAATACCCTTTCTGACTCCATCTACAGTGAATATTAGTTTGGAGGTATCTTCCTCCAGATTTCCTCCACTATCATAATTTTTAGGAGAGACACTGCTATGTTCAGTGATGTGTGAACCAAGTTATGCTTTGTCAAATAGCAAATAGGGGGTTATTAATGATGCCTCATAATTTGGCATTACATCTTAAAGTGCTCCCTTCCTATAATTTGCAAACAAAACAAGTGATGGACCGAATGTGGATCAATGTCACACATTCATCCCAGTCCAAAGATCTGGGCCCAAATCCATCGTTTTTTTGCACTCCACACCACCCTGGGTTAGACAATGGCGATATGCAAATCAGCTCTGACCCTGTGCCCCATGGGAACAGTCCAGTCCAAACTACAAAAGCCATGTCCTTCCCAGAACGGAATCAAGCATCCGAGGACCGGACCGGTTTCGAGGTAACACCTCTCATCAGCCCGGCTAGCTTGACTCCAGTGGTGTGGAGTGCCTGGGACCCACGTCTGAGCATCCCCAGCGCACTTAGGGCGGAATTTGCAAACAAAACAAGTGATGGACCGAATGTGGATCAATGTCACACATTCATCCCAGTCCAAAGATCTGGGCCCAAATCCATCGTTTTTTTGCACTCCACACCACCCTGGGTTAGACAATGGCGATATGCAAATCAGCTCTGACCCTGTGCCCCATGGGAACAGTCCAGTCCGAACTACAAAAGCCATGTCCTTCCCAGAACGGAATCAAGCATCCGAGGACCGGACCGGTTTCGAGGTAACACCTCTCATCAGCCCGGCTAGCTTGACTCCAGTGGTGTGGAGTGCCTGGGACCCACGTCTGAGCATCCCCAGCGCACTTAGGGCGGAATTTGCAAACAAAACAAGTGATGGACCGAATGTGGATCAATGTCACACATTCATCCCAGTCCAAAGATCTGGGCCCAAATCCATCGTTTTTTTGCACTCCACACCACCCTGGGTTAGACAATGGCGATATGCAAATCAGCTCTGACCCTGTGCCCCATGGGAACAGTCCAGTCCGAACTACAAAAGCCATGTCCTTCCCAGAACGGAATCAAGCATCCGAGGACCGGACCGGTTTCGAGGTAACACCTCTCATCAGCCCGGCTAGCTTGACTCCAGTGGTGTGGAGTGCCTGGGACCCACGTCTGAGCATCCCCAGCGCACTTAGGGCGGAATTTGCAAACAAAACAAGTGATGGACCGAATGTGGATCAATGTCACACATTCATCCCAGTCCAAAGACCCGGGCCCAAATCCATCGTTTTTTTGCACTCCACACCACCCTGGGTTAGACAATGGCGATATGCAAATCAGCTCTGACCCTGTGCCCCATGGGAACAGTCCAGTCCGAACTACAAAAGCCATGTCCTTCCCAGAACGGAATCACGCATCCGAGGACCGGACCGGTTTCGAGGTAACACCTCTCATCAGCCCGGCTAGCTTGACTCCAGTGGTGTGGAGTGCCTGGGACCCACGTCTGAGCATCCCCAGCGCACTTAGGGCGGAATTTGCAAACAAAACAAGTGATGGACCTTCCTATAATTTGTCCAGCTCTATGTCACTTAATGCGATCTTGCATCTCCCAGTTTCTGTCTTATACTTCTTATGACAAATCCTAATAAGGGCAGAGTCCCTTAGTTTAGTATTCAAGGCACATTTAGAGTGCCTTAACCATGGGACCAGCCCCTGTCAAACCACTGCAGGTAGAAAATGTGCTGCTGGTGCGGAGGAACTTCCAGAAGGGCAGACGCAGTGAGAAATAGATTTAAAGGCCAGTAATAACTCTCTAGGGTTAGAGGTACTAGTTGGACAAGTTATGAGCTCAGTTGCACATCTTAAATAAAAGGACTGATTGAACCTTTTGGGTACAAATTTGGGCACTATTGGCCGTTGCCAAAGGATTCCCACAAAGATGGATATTAAAATCCCCTACAAGGATAAGGTTGTCACCAAATTTTTTTGTACCTTTCTGCGCAAGCAAGAAGGGTCCCAAAATTTGAATATTACATACAGCATCCTGGGTGGGTCAGCCACTATAACATTTCAGCAACACAGTTTTCACAGACCCTACAAAAGAATATTACAAAGCCTGAAGAGTGAAAGCCCCCATAGTAAGGACCTCAAACATTCCTTTGAGTGCCAGGGAAACAAAGATGATCAAACCTCCTTTAGGTCAGCCAGCCCGAGACTCAGTGGCAGGTACACAAAAAGACTTACACCCTTCCAAGAAAAAATAGTTGGTAGTAGCCCAGGTATCCTGTATGCAAATGACCTCAAATCTTCTGATTAATTTGATCCAGTTCTCATCCTTAATTTTGAAGAGAGTCCTGCAATATTCCAGCTTATTAGCATCTTAAGGTTGGATTAAACTAAGTCAGTGACAGGGGATACAAGTGTAGCCTGGGTGATATTATTTAGGTTAGCTTGCTCTGCTAGTCAATCACAAGCATCAAGAGACTCAAGTGAGCATATCTGTTGGAAGTGGCCATCTGGTAGGGTGCTTACAATTCCAAAGGCCAAACCTAGGCCAGGTGCTTTGATGTGTGCCAGGGAACAAGACCCAGTGCCTCAGTCCTATATTAGAAATCCAGGGAAGAGCTGGTATATCAATTGAAATTATATAGTTATATGCCACCTCAATAGATGCGAAGGATTCTTCCCACTACGAAAGGCATGTTAAAGTTTATGATCATTCAGACCCCTTCAAATTCTTTAGCATCATTGTCAATCCAGTTCACCTTTCTCATTGAGTTGATCCATCAACCTGCATGTGCACCCAAATAAGAGTGCAGCCTCAGACAATATTTTACCTTATTCGTCAATAGATAATTTTTCTGAGGTATGAGGTTTGAGCAGGGGCACATTTCCAAGCACCACAATGTAGGTGGCAACTTCTGGGGGTAGGTCGATGACCATATTGTTGTAATAGAAAGGCAGATACTCTCGTTTTAAGTTACAGGGTCCTCTACCACCGTTCATAAGTAGAGCACTGCGACTTATTTCTACCTCATATAACTCTGCCTGACCCAACCAGAGCAGAAGCAGCATTAGCTGTCTGACATGCGAATAAATTATCCTGCAAAGCAGGGACTGATAATGAATGGTGTTGCAGCATGTGAACAACAGCGTTTTGACAATATGTCGTCACTTCCTGAGCCCCACCCCTGATAAGAGAAGGCCCAGCAGAGAGGGTGGTGACTAGAGAAGGAGTGGCCACCCTGGCTTCCGGTAATATCGGGGGCAACTCATGGTTAGTTAACTCAGATTCTTTTGTCACCAACCGGTCACACATTGGGTTCAATGTGCTATCCATGGTCCAAACAAGTTTGTCATAGAGTACATCCAATAAGACTTCCGATTTCTTTTATGGTTAATGTCCAACCCCTTCATCTTAGTCGTTATCACTCAGGATGTTTCATTTTGCTGCCGGTGCCACCCTCTTCCTTTTCCCTATCACACCACAACCCACTGTAGAGATCACCTGAGTGACAGGTTCAGAGGAAACAGGTTCACTGTGTTACTCCAGCAGTAACCGTGGAAGAGCCATGCTGAAAGTTACCGATGAGGAAAGTTCACCAGTCCGGGACCAAACCCAGGGAGCACCGGCAATTGCTCTGTATGAGACTCTTGTGGTGGTGGTGGGGAAAGAGCGGAAAGGGAGAGCTGACGTTCACCCAGTTTAATTTCTTTATTAAGTACGCCCATGGCAGATTGAAAAAAAGACACCAGAGGAGGAATTGGTGAAGGACTTCGGGGCAACAACAGGTGGCTTACGCTTTCCATGATCAGAGGAAATAGCAACACAGATGCTGGGAGAACAACAAGAACTGAAGATAAAATAAACTATGTCGGCTAGTACCTGTAAAAAGGAAGTCAGAGGATTGGCCCAACGCAGTCTCCTCTATGCGATAACAGGCAAAGATCATCCCAGTTTTGACATGGACTTCATGCGGGCATGTGCCCGGTCGCATCCTTTGCATATCCCATGCCATGGACTCAACTGGTGCTTAAAAGCACTTCTCAGATGCTGGCCCCTCCTCCTGAGGGAGCAGGCTCCTGAGCGCCGGAGACCTCAGTGTAATGGTGGGGGGCCCTAGGCCCCTATGCATTTATAACTAGCACACAGATGCCGGTAGTTGGTTGGTAGAACTGGCCCTGGGCATGTGCGTCCGGACCCTTTTAATCTCAGGGTCACATGTACTGTGACTGTGTGTGTTAGATGGGTGTGGGGAGGGTGTAAGCCAGCTCTCTGGGAGTGGCTGATACATAGAAGCACTAGACCAGTGACCAGCAGGTCACTACATCCCTCCCAAACTTTATTCCAACTGGAACAAATAAATTCCAACCTGTGATACAGAATAAAACAATAATAGAAACTTCCACTGATTCTGCTTGCAGAAACAAAAGTGCAAATGCAGCCAGGATCACCAGTTCTGCTGGGCACAGTTCAATGTTACCCTGTGGGTCCGGTCCTCCTTGGACTCAAGGCGTGGAAGCAGACACCAAAGCCTCTGTCTGCACAGTTCTCTGTGACTGTGCAGGTGGAGTCGTGGTGAATCTGGTAGATGTCACGTTTTCACCAATCAGTCCTGGTTGTTGTTGCATCTTCACAAAGGCAGCATTGTGTCTAGCTACAGGATGGGGGAGTAGTTGCAAACATCCCTCTCTCACCAGGATGCCTCTCTCGCGGGTGTTCCCCTTTCACAGGATATCCCGTCTTTACCAGGCTTCCACTGGACTGGGTGCACTTTGGTATGTCAATCCAACGCCACCCTCTAGGTATGTGGAGGTAGAGCTACAAGTCCCACCTTCAAGTCCTTCGCTCCTCCTGGAAGGTAAATGTTTCTCATAGGATTATTCCTGCCACCTAACACGAGATATTCGTCTTCCTGGGACCTGAGGAGGAGCGGCTGTAGACTCATTTGTCGTGGCGAAACCCACTCTCACCAGTGTTCCTGAGGCCTTTGACCCTGGGTCGCCATGGTCTGATGTGAAGTGGTTGGATCCTTTTCTTCAGGATATCTGAGCAGTCTCACCATCCAGCCTCCAGTTTGACCCCAAAGGTGGATGTCACAAATGGTCCAGCTTGTTGAACTCTGCAGTCACCAGGTTTGCTTGGTTTTTCAAAGCCTACTGGTCAGCTAGCTTCTCCTGGTGCCACCAAGGTTATCAAGATTCTGTGCTCCATTCCAGATATTCTTGCATTCACTCATATTCTTTATCCGGAACTGCAGCTACACCAGCCTCAGAGCCGACGAACCACCCACCAAGAAAGACCCCAACCACCTCCGATGCATACTACTGGGCAGCCGCTCTGCACGCAAGCATGCCGTCGAGCTCTGGGACCTGCTCGACAAAACATCCCCGGATGTCACTTCCTGACAGAGACCTGGTTTAACGACCCCTCTGTGCCCGACATCGCCATAGCCATCCCAGACGGCTACAAGATCACCGGCAGAGACCGCACCAACGGAGTTGGAGGAGGAATCGCCATCATCCACAAGAACACTATCAGGGTCTCGACTAGCACCGCCGCCGCACACAGCACCGCTGAACACATGCATTTCCAGATCCACACAGACCCTAACCCCACCCTCAGAGGCACCTTCATCTACCGACCCCCCCGGACCCCACCCCCAGTTCAGCGACTCCATCGCCGACTTGATCAGCACGCACGCCCTGACCTCCACAGACTACATCCTTCTCGGAGACCTGAACTTTCACCTTGAGAACAACAACAACAACTCCACAACCCTGATTGATAACCTCGCCAACCTCGGACTGAAGCAACTGGTCACAATTGAACAGCTAAGCTCTCGCAACCACAAACAGAGTTTCACAATTCAGTAGATTGGTGAGTAACAACACAAAAAATAACATAGAAGCAGATCCTTTGGTGTGAATCCTGTCCCAGCAGGATGGAGTTTTATTGGGTCCAGACTTGAGGAATAACAGTCAGCCGACACGTGTTTCGTCGTGTGCCGTTGAGTCAACACGACTCTTCAGGGCTTAAACTCAACCCTTACGATGGGGTTGAGTGAGGTCTGGGCCTTATAGCGGTGTATCACGTAGGTGAATTAGCGAGATGCACTGAGATTAATGGAATTCTAAAAACTTTGGTTGCAAAAAGATGGAATATCCTGTAGTCCAGAACATAAAGTCACGTGCTATTAGACTAGTAGCGTCTGTTTCTTAGAGGTGTCAGAGACTTCCTGGTGAAGGGCCTCTGAATCAAGTTGTGTAAAATGCGTAGACCGGGAGGGGATCCATAGAGAAGAAAACCACGGAAAACGGGTATGTTTCCTGGTTGGCGGTGAGCTATTGATCGGTATCCCTCCTCCGTGAGTTCCCGGTGGCCGTCTGTCATGACAGACGGCCACCGGGAACTCACGGAGGAGGGATACCGATCAATAGCTCACCGCCAACCAGGAAACATACCCGTTTTCCGTGGTTTTCTTCTCTATGGATCCCCTCCCGGTCTACGCATTTTACACAACTTGATTCAGAGGCCCTTCACCAGGAAGTCTCTGACACCTCTAAGAAACAGACGCTACTAGTCTAATAGCACGTGACTTTATGTTCTGGACTACAGGATATTCCATCTTTTTGCAACCAAAGTTTTTAGAATTCCATTAATCTCAGTGCATCTCGCTAATTCACCTACGTGATACACCGCTATAAGGCCCAGACCTCACTCAACCCCATCGTAAGGGTTGAGTTTAAGCCCTGAAGAGTCGTGTTGACTCAACGGCACACGACGAAACACGTGTCGGCTGACTGTTATTCCTCAAGTCTGGACCCAATAAAACTCCATCCTGCTGGGACAGGATTCACACCAAAGGATCTGCTTCTATGTTATTTTTTGTGTTGTTACTCACCAATCTACTGAATTGTGAAACTCTGTTTGTGGTTGCGAGAGCTTAGCTGTTCAATTGTGTTTGGTCTTTGACTCCTTAGACGGTTAGGGGTAATTTTCCGTCTGCTCTTAACGCACCACCCAATCACCATCTGTGTTCTTTCAAACTTGAACGTCTAACTTGAGGCAGCGCGCCCAGATTATCTGAACCCTAAAATTCCCTCCAGTAGTGTGCAACTGGTCACAATGCCCACCCACTCCGCCAGCCACACGCTCGACCCCGTCTTCTCCTCAAGCCTGCACGTCTCCGTCAGCCACACCACCAAACTCCTCTGGACCGACCACCGCTGCATCCACTTCACCTTCCAGAAACCCACCACGCACCCAACAGATCCCCCGCCGCTGCTGGAGCAAAATCACCTAAGACCAACTAAACGCAAACCTCCCTCTCAGCCCACCCACCGAACCCTCCAACACCGACGACGCTGCCCACAGCCTCAGACGCTGGATCGAGGACTGCGCCAACACCCTCGCCCTGCTGAAAAAAAAACCCACAGTGACACCAGCAAGAGGGCCAGCTGGTTCACCCCAGATCTCCTAGCCTCCAAGCAAGCCTGCCGGAAACTAGAGAAGAAATGGCACAGTGAACAAACTTCGGACAGCCACGCAGCACACAGGGACACCATCCGCAACGACCACCACCACATCAGGGCGGCCAAGAGGACCTCCTTCAAAGACCGCCTTGACCACAACGCACACAATAGCAAGAAGCTCTTCAACATCTTGAAGGAACTCTCCAACCTCCAATGACATCCCGCAATCGCTAGCCCTGTGCGACTCCCTCGCCACCTTCTTCCACCGCAAGATAGCAGACATCCACGACTGCTTCCACACCCAGACAGCCCCAACAGACAGCAACACAACAGACCCTCCGCACACCATCGACCATGACCCCCTGCTAGCCTGGGCCAGCGTGAGCATCGATGACACCATCAAGACCATGCGCACAATCCACTGTGGCTCTTCGTCAAACCCATTCCCGCACCACATCTTCAACAGAGCAAGCAGCTCCATCGCACCCCACCTGCGCAATGTCATCAATCTCTCCCTCAAGACCGCGACCTTCCCAGAGATCTGGAAACACGCCGAGATCAATGCCCTACTCAAAAAAACTAAGGCAGACCCAAGAGACCTCAAGAACCTCCGACTCATCTCTCTGCTCCCCTTCCCTTCCAAGGTCATCGAGAAAACCGTCAACAGAGAGCTAACCCAATACCTCGAAGAAAACAAAATCATGGACTTTTCCCAGTCAGGGTTCCGCAGCAACCACAGCACTGAGACTGCCCTCATCACCACCACCGACGACATCAGGACCCTGCTGGACAACAGCAAGACTGCAGCACTCATCCTCGTAGACCTCTCTGCCGCCTTCAACAACGTCTGCCCCCACACACTAAGTGAATGCCTCCACGCCGCAGGGATCCGAAAGATGGCTCTGGATTGGACCACCTCCATCTTCTCCGGCAGAACCCAGAGCATCCGCCTACCCCCATTCTGTTCCAAAGCCTTCGAGATCATCTGTGGCGTACCCCAGGGATCCTCCCTCAGCCTGACGCTGGTCAACATTAACATGGCCCCGCTCGCACACATAGCCGGACAGCACAACCTCAACATAATCTCTTACGCCGACACTCAGCTGATCCTCTCCCTCACCAAGGACCCCATCACCGCCAAAGCCAACCTCCACGATGGAATCAAGGCCGTCGCTGACTGGATGAAGACCACCCGTCTGAAGCTGAACTCGGACAAGACGGAGGTCCTAATCCTCGGCTCCAACCCTTCAGCCTGGGACGACTCCTGGTGGCCGACGGCACGGGGGGCAGCCCCGACACCCACCGACCACTTACGCAACCTGGGAATCATATTCGACTCTACACTCTCAATGACCAAGCAAGTCAATGCCATCTCCTCCTCCTGCTTCAACACCTACAGATGGATCCCGACAGATACAAGAACGACAGACACCCAGGCCCTCGTCAGCAGCAGACTCGATTATGGAAACGACCTCTACGCGGGAGCCCCGACCAAGCTCATAAAATGACTACAACGCATCCAAAACACCTCAGCACGACTGATCCTCGACGTACCAAGCCACAACCACATCACCCCCACTTGAGAAACCTGCACTGACTCCCCGTCAACAAGAGGATATCCTTCAAGCTCCTCACCCACGCACACAAGACACTCTACAAGACCGGCCCGGCCTACCTCAACAGATGGCTCTCCTTCTACAGCCCCAACCGCCAGCCACGCTCCACCAACTTTTCACTCGCCACTGTCCCGCGCATCCGAAGAACAACCACCTATGGGAGATCCTTCTCCCACCTCACCGCCAAGACATGTAACACCCTCCCACTGAGCCTATGACAGACCCAAGAACTGCTGACCTTCAGGAGGATACTGAAGACCTAGCTGTTCGATCAGTAGCACACCCCCCCCCCCCCCCCCCCCAGCGCCTTGAGACCCTCACGGGTATGTAGTGCGCTTTACAAATGAAATGATTGATTGATTGTGCTGCAGCCCACTTCCCTCACGTGGCAGGCCATGCTACCTCTGTAGACCAGCAAAATACTAATGTTTAAAAGGTACACTCTTCATAAGGCAGTGGGGGTCAAATTCATTTCTCTTCCCCATTAACTATGTGCAACAGCAGCCATTCCTGTGCTGCCTTTCACTTCACCTTGCACTATGGTTTTTTTTTTCAGCAGGTCGCGGTACTACAACATGGCCACTAGGTGGCACTGTTGCATTAGTCCTAGGCTCCAGCAGCTTCCTAGTTGCTGTGGGCCTCCTTACTCTCTTTGTCCCAGAGATTCCTTTGCCCCAATGAGACATCATCCACCCAGCAGCATGCAATCAGGAGGTACACGAGGGCACAGGGTGGGCTGCCACTGTCCTTCTCTAGGGCTAGTGTGGGTTTCTCTTCATACCCGAGCAGCCCCTTAATCCAGCATTAGATGCTCCCTGTGGCACCATGGAGCGCCTCGCTACCTCCTTCTCTGCGTTGCTCCCATTATCACAGCAGGTGAGCAAAGACGCTATACCTATACCGCGGCTGTAGTGCTGGGTTGTGGAGCATGCCCAGTCTTGCCTTCCTTCTCCCACGGGCAATTACTCGACAATCCTAGGGCGGCAGGGCAGTGGGACAATTGGAGGTTCTGGATATTTCAGGCGGCAGTAGCAGCTCCCATCACGCTGCTACATATGGATTATTCAGACACGATTTTCCTTCCTCCCCGGGGGCTCTCCCATGCTGCCTGCCGACCATGCAACAGCTGGCGCAGGACGCCAACAAGCGCTTTCTCTTTCCCTTCCTCGGCTGGCCCCAGACTTACGCCACTGCAGCTTTCCTGATGCTGTGGGGTCACTGTACTCCTCACCACTCGCAGCCTCCTATCGTCACGCAGCACAACGGTGCTAGGCTACCACAGGCACTCTTTACTTGTGCCACCGGAACTGCATCCAGTACAGTGTCTTTATTTGATTCACTTCCTTATGGCCATTGCTCTGGGTTCCTTCGTACAAACCTGCGGCGCCAATCTTGCAAAATTCCCTTGCCGTGTGGGGCTAAAACGTCCTATAGGGATGCATTTACTTTATCCCCTGGAGCCCCTGCAGCTCCATCCCTGCGGGGGCAGGCTCCATCTCTTCTTACTACCAGGGACGTCCCTCATGCTGGACACGGCAGGGACAATCTGTTCCCCTCTCACCTCTAGGTCTTACAGTGCTGCGGTGATGATGCTATCCTTTTGCCCATGCCGGCCACTCTCTTCGGCCCTAGTGCTTGTGACAGCTGCATGGGTGCCCTCCACATGGGCTACCCTCACCCTTTTCCTCCACTGTCTCTCGGGTCGGGCCGGCAGGACTCGGTTCACTCTTCACAGTTTGACCCTCGCGCAGAGGTCTCCAAACTTTTGAAGGTTGAGCTCCACCAGCTGAATTTTTTTAAATGTCGCCCCCCCACCACCTGACAGAGATTTCTGGAATCTGGTACACTACATAATCGACCGCCACCCGCATATCCCTGGCCATATCCGGCAAATAATGTTCAAAACAATGAGTGTTTCCTCCTTCTCCATGAATTCCCTCACTACCACTCACCAACAATGCACCTCATCTCTCTATAGCACCTTTCTGGCAAACATATATATTTTTTTATAGTGCTACCCATAGTTTCATCATACTCAGGGGCATATGTACAAGCGCCTATAGACGCCACACTGTCACTTTTTAAGACGTTGTGGTGGTGATAGGGGCATTGCCGTATTTACACGACAGAGTTAAGCCACTTAACTTGGCTTAACGCTGCCCTGAGCTGGGATGGTGCAGTGAGCTAAAAAACGTTGATGGATCAAGCCCTGATCTTTGGACTGGGTAAGAGTGGTCTGCTTAATTCAGACACTCTGTTCATCACCACCCCCTTTTCTGAATCATTTTGTCCACCATAAGCGTGGAAGGGTATACTCAGACGTGAGTCCCTTGCTCACTGCACCATCAGGATTCAAGCAAGCCGGGCCGAAGACGGCTGAAATGCCTGAAACCGGTCCCCGGAAGCTTGTTTCCTTCCCAGTATAAGAATTGGCTTGGTAGTTTGGTCTGCCCTGTTCCCATGATGCACTGGGCCAGGGACAGACTAATTTGCATGTAGCCAGGTTCTGAGCTGGGATGGTGCAGTGAGCTAAAAAACGGTGATGGATCATGCCCTGATCTTTGGACTGGGTAAGAGTGGTCTGCTTAATTCAGACACTCTGTTCATCACCACTCCCTTTTCTGAATCATTTTGTCCACCATAAGCGTGGAAGGGTATACTCAGACATGAGTCCCTTGCTCACTGCACCATCAGGATTCAAGCAAGCCGGGCCGAAGACGGCTGAAATGCCATAAACCGGTCCCCGGAAGTTTGTTTCCTTCCCAGTATAAGAATTGGCTTGGTAGTTTGGTCTGCCCTGTTCCCATGATGCACTGGGCCAGGGACAGACTAATTTGCATGTAGCCAGGTTCTGAGCTGGGATGGTGCAGTGAGCTAAAAAACGGTGATGGATCAAGCCCTGATCTTTGGACTGGGTAAGAGTGGTCTGCTTAATTCAGACACTCTGTTCATCACCACCCCCTTTTCTGAATCATTTTGTCCACCATAAGCGTGGAAGGGTATACTCAGACATGAGTCCCTTGCTCACTGCACCATCAGGATTCAAGCAAGCCGGGCCGAAGACGGCTGAAATGCCAGAAACCGGTCCACGGAAGCTTGTTTCCTTCCCAGTATAAGAATTGGCTTGGTAGTTTGGTCTGCCCTGTTCCCATGATGCACTGGGCCAGGGACAGACTAATTTGCATGTAGCCAGGTTCTGAGCTGGGATGGTGCAGTGAGCTAAAAAACGGTGATGGATCAAGCCCTGATCTTTGGACTGGGTAAGAGTGGTCTGCTTAATTCAGACACTCTGTTCATCACCACCCCCTTTTCTGAATCGCCTTGTAAATAAGGCCCTCTTTCATACTATGCTTAGCGTAAAAGGGTGGGCAGTGGGTGTTGCAGTGGGCATTCCACTGCAACAGGCACTGATTTTGATGTTGCGCCCTATTTACAAGGGCAGCGTAAAAGTGAGGCAGCATTAAAATTAAGAACAGGGAAAACCTGGTCTTAAGCTAGCGAAACTAGGAGAAATGCATTATTTCTCCTCATTTTTGATTCATCCATGTGTGCTTTTTTGTGATTTCTGTGTGTGCTGCATTAAGCAGCACACATGGAAGTGAGACAAATGACATTTAAAGATTGTTTATGTACAGGAAGGTCCCCCTCCTTAACATAAACAATATTTTCCCTGCACCCAGACACCCTTGCACTATGGCGCAATGGTGTCTGCATTGGCGCTATACTGCTAAGTGTAGCGCCAGCACAGGGGAAACGCAAGGCTGCACCATATTGTTGTAAATATGGTGCAGCCTTCCGTTTCTGAAGTGGCGGAGGGAGGCTTTAACCCATGACTGCTAACGCCTCACTCCACAATTTCCTTGAACATATGCCCCTCAGTTCTTTGATCTGCATGGTACACCTTTGTTGTAGCAGGCACATTAACCCTCTGTGCTGTGAGGGTGGCAGGCATGCTCATGTGAGTGCACAGTGAGGTATGCAACAGTGTGAGAGTAGGGTAAGTGGAGTGACTGCAGGATGACTGAGGTGACCATATGAATTTGGGTGTGCATGTTAGTGCAGAGTAGGACTAATGAATGCATTGTTAGTGATGGGCTTGTTTAAGTGAGATTGCAGATTGAGCAGTGAGGGGAACAGGTGAGTGAAGTTTCACATGAGTGCAGGGTGTGTAGTGTGCTTGTGTGGCTACATTTTGAGGTACAGGGAAAACCGCGGAAGTGCATTGTGAGAGCAGAGTGATCACTGAGTGCAGGGTGAATGGAGTGAGTGCATGGGGGTCAGTATCAGGGAATTGTGATCGCTGTGAGTGTAGGGTGAGCATGAAAGTGAAGGGCGAGAATGAGGAGCAAGTGGTCTGAATGCAGGGTGCATTCCCGGACACTTGCAGTAACTCAGCATACTATTGACGGCAGCGCAGGGTTTCAGATATGTTAAACTATTGCTATTGCAATTATGGCATTAACCAGGGATCGAGGGTGGAGGAAACAAATACTGGGCTGATCTTGCAACAAATTTCCAGTTTTATGATTAGGGTTGCCAGCTCATTATTTTGATGTCCCAGTTGGTACAAAAATAAGCAGTCATCTAAAGCTCTATTTTCAGCACTTATCTGTGCTACTCTGAACAGCAAATATAAGTACAGAGCACTTTAAATTGTGTTTTAGGACTGCCTGAATGAAATGACTGATAATAAAAGGGAATAAAGACAGATAAGCCACATCATAAATGAATACATACTTCTTTAGAACCCATATTTAGTGTCAAGAGAAGCAATTTGCAGGCTGTTTAAACACCTGACTGGGATTTGTCTTTTGGCAACTTAAAGCCCTTTTAGCCCTGTGATCATTGTGCTCCTGCCAGCGTAATTTAAAAAGCAACATTGTCGCCTTTCTGGGAAGAGCTGTCCTTCCCGGGACGGGGTTAAATTCATAGAGCTGAAATGCTTCAGCTGTAGTGGGAGGAAGGAAGCCTTCCCTGCTCAAACTGACAGCAAGTAACAGACATTATTTTCATATGCAGTGTGAGGCAAGGAGTCTCCTCTGCTCTGAAATAGTTGCTTTCAGTTTTAGAAAAGGGGGCTCCTTGCCTCCCACTTCAGCTAAAGCATTGCAGCTGTAGGAATTAACCAGGATAGCCCCCCCCCCACCCCTCCACAAACCCAATGTGTGGCAGCCTGGATGAAACAGCTTCCTGTGCACACAGCCACGAATATTTCACAGGTCTTTAAAAGACCTTTTTCTTGTTAATGAGTCTTTAATGGTTTTCACCTCTTCTTCAGGCCCCTGCATCTCCACTCTGCCGTTTCTTTCTTCAATCAGTAGAGGACAAAGGTGAGATTTACGGAGGAGTGCGCGCCCCCCCCCTGAAACGGTGTTGCACCCCCCTAGGGGGGGGGGGCACCCAACAGATTGAAGAACTCTGCTCTAGCGAATACCCTCTGGTCTGCAGCTGTGTTACCGCCACTGGTGGGGGTTGCCCTCTCCACGGGCTACACTCCCTCCTCTACCACCTTCAAGGCTGCTGCAGACATGGGTTTGGCAATGCGTTCATAACAAGTACAAAGACACAGGTAGTTGGTTAGTAGAAGTGTCCCAGGGCACGTGTGCCCAGCCTCTTTTATTGTCAGTGTCACATGTCCTGTGATGCCTGTGATGGATGGGTGTGGTGGGTGTAAGCCAGGCCTCTGGGAGTGGCTGGTACATAGAAACACTAGACCAGTGACCAGCAGATCACTACACCCAGCAGTGTGGCAAGTGAGTAAAGGCACCCCATGCCGTGGACTCGGTAGGCTCTTAAAAGCACTTCTCAAATACTGCCCTCAGTAGCAGCAAGCGGGTAAAGGCATCCCGCAATGCAGTCTCGGTTGACACTTAGAAGCACTTCTGACCCCTCCTCCTGGGCGAGCCAGCTCCTGTAGGGTGCTGGAGTCCACAGTAGCAGGTAAAGGAGCTTTGCACTGCAGACTCGGTTAGTGATCAAAAGTACTTCTCAGATGCTGGTCCCTTCTCCTGGGCTTTTCAGTTCCTAGTAGTGGCAAGCGGGTAAAGGCGTCCAGCGCTGCAGAATCCGTTGGCACTTAAAAGCACTTCTCAGATGCTGGCATGTCATCCTGTGAAAACCTAAGGGGTTTCACAAGGAGGAATTGTTTTGTTATTCAAAGCATTACACCAGCAGTTGCTGGTTCAAATAGACGTCATTTATTGACCAAACTCCTTTTTGTTTTGAATTCATTTAAGTATACCTCATTTTAATGTTCAATTTCAAGATATTTAATTATATCATGCCTGGTTTTGTTTAATTGTTTTGTGTCTTATGTAGGATGTTAGCATTCATGTATTTCTAAGTTTGTTTTGCATTGTCATTTTTGTTTGTAAATTATAATGTACAATATTGTAAATATATGGATGTATAGTGCCTTTCTTTGTCGAAAAAATGTTTTTTGAAAAATTTAAAATATACATAAATAGTTGATACTAATAAATACCTGGTCAAACTTGACAAACGCTTTTTTGACCTTTCGAATTTTGAGCAAAAATATTGGTGGGTAGGCAATTTTCTTGTTGTTGGCATGTCATCCTGGGCAAGCAGTCTCCAGGGCAAGCGGGTAAAGGTGTCCCGCACCACAGACTCAGTAAAGGCCTCCCCTGTTAGGAAACCAAGATGTTTTGGAATGCATTTTAAGCAAACCATCAACCCACATTTGGTCCCCCAACAAATGGATAAGTTAGAGTATTAATACAGAAGTATCAGTAGAGTCAGGTGCTGAAGGGTATGAGTCACAGATGGCTTTATGACCAAAAACTGCACCTGAAATATACACGAATATTTATAACTACTTACGCACCTTCCGAAGTAATTGTGTTTGAGTCAGCACTATGTTCTAGAGATTGAGATTTCTTTTTTGTTAAATGTCCAATAAATTTTGTTTTTACATAGAATGCAGGTCTCAACTTTATTGCTTTTTCACATTGTGTTTTGTTATAGTACCTTAGTTTGAGTACCCCAGCAGGAATTGTACACACTGAGCTTGGGATTCCATTTATCACAGACCAGGTAAAGGTTAGGCCTATTATAACATGGCTCAAAATTTGGGTGAACCCCGAAGCTGAACTAAGCAGGGTAATAGTTGGCGACTGCTTACAAAAAGACAATTGCCTCCAAATTCCCTGGCTAAAGTATATCAAGGATACACTAGGAATCATCGATCAGTCATTACTCTTTAGTGATCTGACTTCCATTACCACCTCATGCAGACACCAAATTAAAAAACAGTTACTAGAAAAATTTGAATTACGAAGATTAAGCTCCGACTCAGCAAAAAGATCAGTTGTGGCACACCGTCTAGTGAGTAATGGAGAAAGTATGGAGCCCTATTTATTTTTAATGTACAACCAGCAGGATAGATTGTTAATGTGTCCTTTTAGGCTCAATTTGTTACACAATATTTTAGCTTATCCATCAGGTTTTACTTCAACAATTGAGCAGAAGGGAGCCTGCGGCTGCGACAATAGGTCTCCGCAGGACACCCTTCATTTTGTACGTTTGTGTTCTTTTTATCGAACTCCCCGTCGCAGATTCCTTGTTGATATTTTAAAAGAGGCAAAATTCCGCCAAGCCAAGACTGCCCTACTCTTCTTGCAAAAGGCTAGTGATATGCGTACCTTGTGCTTTATTATGAATTTTCTGAAAATAGTAGTAACACTAAGAGACACAAGAGACTGAGTAATGATGCTTAAAATGTCATATGTTCTAATGTTTTATCCCTCTTTTTTAATGATGTATGGTTCAGAAATGCAATTAATGTATTTTGTATAATGTATTTTTATGATGGTTTTTAATCATCGAAATAAAGATCTACTGAACTGAACTGTATTATTACAGAGGTATCAGTAGAGTCACGTGCTGAAGGGTATGAGTCACAGATGGCTTTATGACCAAAAACTGCACCTTAAATATACACGAATATTTATAACTACTTGCGCACCTTCCGAAGTAATTGTGTTTGAGTCAGCACTATGATCTAGAGATTGAGATTTCTGTTTTGTTAAATGTCCAATAAATTTCGTTTTTACATAGAATGCAGGTCTCAACTTTATTGCTTTTTAGGTCTCGTAGACCTATTGCTGCCAAGTTGCTTGTCAACGGACACAGACAGGGTCACGAGCGGCGATTCAGGTCCGTGAACGCGCAGATTCTGTTCCGTGCATGCGCACCAGCCGCCACCACATGCACTAGCCGCGCACAGACGCACCAGCCGCCCCCAGCAGCGCGCACACGCACCAGCTCACACACGCACTAGCCGCGTACACACCCACCAGCTCACACACGCACCAGCCGCCCCCAGCCACGCACACACGCACCAGCTGCCCACACACGCACCAGCCGTCATGGCCATGCACACACGCACCAGCCGCCCGAGCCTGTGCACGAGCCCCCAAGGCACCAAGTCTCACTCACCGGGTGTCATCTCCTCCGCCTCCATTGACGTGGCACACACGGGGCTTCTCTCACTGATGGGAGCCCCGCACTTGTATCCACAGCCTCAGTCACCACTTTTATGCTGCCACCGCCGGGCTCCCCCTCCGGCATGGGAGCCCGGCGTCACCACTTCCATCTCGGCGAGTCACTTCGTGCACGAGCTTATGGTGGAAGTCCCGCCCCACAGCAAGCATGACGCTGCCGGACTTCCGGATTTCGAGCCAGTCGGGCCGGTGGCTTGCCAGGAACTCAAGCGATTTCCAGGTACTTGTTTACTATCCATGCTGAAGAGGAAATTCTTTCGGGTGCACCTACTCCGCATTTAGATTTTCTTTCAGAAAGGATTTTAAGACCCCTACAAACTGTGGATGAGTCCTTGGGAATTGTTTTCAGTGCACGGAGAAGTTCGTTTTGTAACATTTATGTGTTATGCAAGCAGTGAAGCAGACGTGTTATTATTGAACCTCCTTGACGGTTTTGCTGCTGTGTATTTAACCCGGGCCTGGTTGCTGTTGACTAAGGCTTTTTTAAATTTGTTTCTGGGGATGATTACATGCCCGATTATTGTGTATTTTCTCTTTTTGTATTCTGCACTATAAACTACTTGGAATGCTTGTTATGTGCTGGGTTTTGCTTTTATCGGTCCTCAGTTTTTCTTATTGTTAGTCTTGATGTGTTGTTGTGATTTTCTGTATATAGGGACTAGTGTTCTGTTTAGATTGTGCTGGGTTCGTGGATCCTGTGGTCATCAGTTAGGGTTGTTGGATTTTTGGAGGCCTCTGCAGCTCGGGCTCTTTCGCTGTTCACCGTTGCCAACCCTGCTTCTCATCTGCTTCTGGTTCTCTTGACCTCATTGCAATGCTACTAGTACTGATGTCACGTTTCTTATTTATTCGCACATGGTAAATACTTCTTGTAGAACTCGCCTTTACAGAAAGTGTTTAATGCTCAGATGGTTAATGTATTGCATTAAACGTTTAGTAAAATTGACCACATTGACTTGCACATTGACTTGCAGACATCTGGGAGAGCACGGTGGCAATAAAGGCTAGGCAAAAGTGATTTACACAGCTCTTCATCACTGTGGTTTGTACTTTATATTGTCGAGGAGTGACCACTCAGCACCTCTTTACTGTTTAGATAATAACACTGGCAGGTAGTTTTAATATGGGAATTGGAGTGCACCTACACTTTTGGTTACTAATAGAAGTAGGTTACATTTCAGTGTTTCAATCAATCAAATACACTTTATTCAGTTTTTGCATAAAACCATAAAAGTAATCTAAAACCGTACATAGCACAAAATGTAATCAAATACAATATATTTGTACAAAAATAAAAAAATTGCTTAAAAATCTCATACAGTACAGATATATACGGATCATCTCATCCGGAGGTCTTTTTCCTAGCCTCTGAGTGAAAATTACTAACGCCATGGTTGACCTTAAAAACAACAACTTTCTGGCCTCTATAGCTTTTCTCCATGAGCATTTGTCATCTATTTAAATTCCAAGATAAGGGTATGTATTTGTATTCTCCACCCTGGAATTATTGATAAAGATGTCTCTACTTTTTTTATGCCTTGGCCCTACATTCATTATAAAAGTTTTTTTGATGTTAATTTTTATGTCAAGATTAGACACAAAGGTGTTATATCTGTTGAGTGAGCGTTCCAGGGGCGTACGGGCAATAATCACTGCGTTGTCCGCGTAGAAGAGAGCGGGTATCGGACGGTTTTGGAGCAGAGGTAGGTCCTGGCACCCCTCCAACATGGCTTCTTCTAAGCCATTTGTATAAAGGGTAAAAAGGTAGGGGGGCAGGACACAACCCTGCCTGACACCCCGCTCAACCCTAAACGGCGCTGTCAGCTCTCCTCCCACTCCAAATCTCACTCTGGCCGTGGCATTGGAGTACATTTCACGTAGGAAATTAACTAGTGAGAGATCAATACCCATTTCTATTAAAATGCCCCACATTTTCGAGTGGCTTACGCAGTCGAAGGCTGATGTTAAGTCTACGTAAGCCATATGCACTCTCCCAGCTTTAGCATTCACGTATTTGCCGTTAATAAAGTCAGATTTAAGACTTGCTCAGTGGTACCCAAACCTTCCCTGAATCCATACTCTCTTTTACCGCCTCTCTCTCGCTGTTTCCCTTCTTTGCCGCTCTTTTCTCCCCATCACTCCAGCTGTCCTCCTCTCTCTCCCTCTCGCTGTCTCTCTTGCATTGTGTTCTCACTGCCAAGACCCATTTCTCTCATTCCTTTTCGCCACTCTTGATGTCTGTTTTTGCCCTCACGCTCCCCGGCCTCATTGAAAATCCGCTTAGTCCATTGTTATCTCTCTGCATTATCCCTCCCTGGATTGCTCTGTCCGCGTCTGTCTGTCACTCTCTGCTCAAGTCACGCGTTGCTATTCCTCTGCAAAAGCCCCGTATCTCGCACTCTATCGGTCCCAGTTTCTCTTCCTCTCTTTATCTCGCCGTTCTCTCTAGCGCTCCGTTTCACGCCCAACCCGTTATCGCATGACTTTGTCCTGCCAACTCTCTGGGGAGTGGGGATGCCCCCCCGCCTCTCTAGTCTATTGTCCTGTCATTCCTAAATCTCTGTCCTCCTCTAAGTCATTCTCCGTGCCTCACCCCCCCTTGCTTTCTCAATGATTCTTTACTCTTCTTTCCCCCTTTCTTGATCTCCCTCTCTCCTCCAAGCCCCTCCCCCGCAGACTCTCTGTTCGGGCAGTCTCTAGCTCTCTTTCATCTCTCCATCATCCTCTCTTTTCTGCTGTTTGTAGCTCAACCTCAGGCTACGATCTGGCTGCTATGTTATCAGATGTTTGTGTAGCGCCCATTCCACCTACAGCTGTCAAGGCGCTGGGGCTCGCTTTTTGCACTCATGTATGGGAGTGACATAACGATGTTTAAAAAAAATGTTAGGCTGGGAATACAATCTGTAAGTAAAACATCGATGTCCATGGAGACGCTTTCCCTATTTTATTTTATGTCTCCGCCACCACCCTCGAAGAGCATCTGCGTTCGCTGCTGACAAATGAGGTGACACACTACTTTAGTACACTGCGCCCACACACTACTTTAGGCCACCCACACTGCGCCCACATACTACTTTAGGCCACAGACACTGCGCCCACACACTACTTTAGGCCACACACACTGCGCCCACACACTACTTTAGGCCACGCACACTGCACACACACACTACTTTAGGCCACACACACTACTTTAGGCCACGCACACTGCGCCCGCACACTACTTTAGGCCACACACTCTGCACCCTCACACACTCTGCAACCTCAAACACTCTGCACCCTCAATGCAACATACACTCCAAATAACACTCAGTGCCACATAATTACACTGCACTCAATGCAACATACACTCCAAATACCACTCAGTGCCACATAGTTACATGCCACATAATTACACTGCACTCAATGCAACATACACTCCAAATACCATTCAGTGCCACATAATTACACACAACATAATTACACTCTAATCAATGCAGCACACACCCCAAATACTACTCGGTGCCACAAAATTACACACCACATAATTACACTCTACTGAATGCTACACACACTCCACACAATACCACTCAGTGCCACATAATTATATGCTACATAATTATACTGAGCTCAACGCAACATACACTCCAAATACCCCTCCGTGCCACATAATTACAAGCCACATAATTACATGCCACATAATTACACTGCACTCAATGCAACATACACTCCAAATACCACTCAGTGCCACATAATTACACGGCACATAATTATTCTATCCATCTATCGCCCTCACTCTATCTATCGCCCTCACTCTATCTATCGCCCTCACTCTATCTATCGCCCTCACTGTATCTATCTATCGCCCTCACTCTTATCTTTCGCCCTCACTCTATCTATCGCCTTCACTCTATCTATCGCCCTCACTCTATCTACCTATCACCCTCACTCTATCTACCTATCGCCCTCACTCTATCTACCTATCGCCCTCACTCTATCTATCGCCCTCACTCTATCGCCCTCACTCTATCTAGCGCACCACCACAGCATCACTCAGGGGCACCACAGCAGTACTCTGGGGCACCACAGCAGCACTCAGGGGCACCACAGCAGCACTCAGGGGCACCACAGCATCAATCTGTGCAACGATTCAACAACAACTGGTTCAAATATGTTCTATCAATGTTTCAAGCCTTATTACATATGTCACAAAAATATGTTAATATTTCATTTCTGTTCTTGGATTTTCGTCACAATAAAGTACACTGAACATAATATTCACAAAAGTTATTTACTAAAGTTTAAGCTATTCCCATTATAAATTACAATAACTTTTAAGTATTAATTATTATTATTATAATTACATGCCACATAATTACACTGCACTCAATGCAACATACACTCCAAATACCACTCAGTGCCACATAATTACACGGCACATAATTATTCTATCCATCTATCGCCCTCACTCTATCTATCGCCCTCACTCTATCTATCGCCCTCACTCTATCTATCGCCCTCACTGTATCTATCTATCGCCCTCACTCTTATCTTTCGCCCTCACTCTATCTATCGCCTTCACTCTATCTATCGCCCTCACTCTATCTACCTATCACCCTCACTCTATCTACCTATCGCCCTCACTCTATCTACCTATCGCCCTCACTCTATCTATCGCCCTCACTCTATCGCCCTCACTCTATCTAGCGCACCACCACAGCATCACTCAGGGGCACCACAGCAGTACTCTGGGGCACCACAGCAGCACTCAGGGGCACCACAGCAGCACTCAGGGGCACCACAGCATCAATCTGTGCAACGATTCAACAACAACTGGTTCAAATATGTTCTATCAATGTTTCAAGCCTTATTACATATGTCACAAAAATATGTTAATATTTCATTTCTGTTCTTGGATTTTCGTCACAATAAAGTACACTGAACATAATATTCACAAAAGTTATTTACTAAAGTTTAAGCTATTCCCATTATAAATTACAATAACTTTTAAGTATTAATTATTTAAAAAAATTAAGCCATTGTTATTTGTAATATCAATACATCTAAGTCACGTAAATACAACACATATTGCATTACAAATGCAATAGGTGTCACATTTGCGAAAGTTATAACTATTGGCATTGTAAATGACAAAGCTATTAATTTCGCTATTTTCAAAACCAACACATCAATAAAAAAATTGTCATTTACAATACCAATAACTCAAACTTTTCTAATGCGAGACCTATTGCATTGCAAATGCTTGTTCACTTTGTGTTTTGTTAAAGTACCTTAGTTTGAGTTATTTGTTAGTGCTCACAGAGGCTGACCTACTTCTGAAACAAACTGAGCCTTTCATCTGGATGTTGCTCCCAAACATAGATTTTCAGTATCCTCCAATGCTGTATGAGACTGTGATATCAATAACTTTCGACAGCCCACCAGAGCATATGTTGTATGCAAAGTGTACAGGAGAACATATTTCCAATATAACTTTAATAAAGTAGCCGCCTCGACTACTGGTCCGATCTGTGACTTATTTTCCAGACTCTTCAGCAGGGATAACTGAATCTTTTTACATGGCTTTGGGCAAGAAACTGAAAAAGGGCCCATTATGGGACGACCATCTGTTTGAAAGTTGTCAAAATTCATCCAGGGAAAGAGAAACCATGGCAGATCCAGCATCTGGCACCCTCTAGTGGTAACAGCCACGTTAGCTGTTAAGTATTCTTGTTCCCCAGGCCACATGCCTTTTGAATGTGCAGCGTTCGTTCTGCTCGTCATTGATATATAGACTTTAAAGGAAATGTGTCCATTTATTAAGAAAGAACACTGGGTCCTTAAAAGACATGCAGCAGGGGACCCTCTGCCCACCTCTTCTGAAGTCTCTACCCTAAACAGTTTCACATTCCTATTCCTTACATAAACCTGCTTAGTTATTTATGCCCACTTGCTGCAACTCATAAGGCCCTAAAGGTTTGAACCACCCCTCTGATAAAAGGTCCCCTTCCTTATAAACGATCATGCAAAACTTGGGGAATGCCCTTTGGTTGCATTCCTCCCCTGGCTCCCAGTCTAACAATCCTCAACCTTATGTTTCCTCTAACTGTATCCTCATACCACGGCCACCACTTTTGATGTAGACATACATTCTCTAGGATAGGCACTGTCTACAATAAAGATAGGTCTTACAATTACTGATTTCTGCCAAATATCCAGGATTGCAGAGTTGAGGAGCACTACTCACCATTTTCCTGGAAAACTAACTTACAAAGGCCCAGAGAACAAGGAGATAAAAAACAAGAAATTAAGTATCTAAGTAAAAAATAAAGCAATTTCGTGCAATGTAATGTTCCGTGGGCCTCATTTATGAGGCTGTGCATCACTTTTACGCCGCCGGTGCGTCACTTTTTGTGACGCACCAGTGGCGTAAAACATGTGTCTTGTTGCGCCATATTTACAAAGTGACGCATCTAGGTAGATGCGTCACTTTGTAAACCCCTGCGCCACATTATACCTGCGCCAGGTATAATGTATGCAAGGGGGCGTATTGACGCAAGGAAGGGTCCTAGAAGTGACGCAGTGAAATCTCACTTTTAGGACACTGTTGCATCAAAATCTTGCGCTTGCCTCACAGCAGGCGTAAGACTGACGCAGGCCCTTTCACATAGGGCTTGCCCCATGTGAAAGGACGCATTGCTGGAGTTGCGTCACTTTTGTGACACACTCCAGCAATGCGTCACTTTTGCGCTTACAGATACGTCAGAAATACTGACGTATCTGTAACTCCTTGCGACATGATGCGTCATACATTAAATATGATGCATCAGGAATGTCGCAAGGAGTGCGCACTGAGAAGTGACGCATTGCTGCTTTCACGCAGCGATGCGTCATTTCTCATAAATGAGGCCCCGTGTATTTATGCCATCAATATTAAATTTTAAATCAGTTGATACATTCTTTGTATTGAGAAAACGTATGCATGAATGCTTAAACAGAGGACATCAGTTGACATGCCAAGGAGCAGCCTCAGCATAACAAGATTAGATTTCTTTCTGAATTTGAGAGTATAATGTTAATTCAGCAAACTAAGTTCCATTGATTTAACATTACAACATAGATCAATGTTCCCAGAAATTCAAACACTAAATAAAATGTGCTTGCAGTGCTAATGTTTATTTTGCTTGGAAATTACAGTCAAGGACTTTGAGTTAGAAACACTATAACAACTTGAAAAGGAATACACAAATTATCATAGCACTTCTTCTATAGTTAATCTAACTTTTACGTTTGTCATCTTTAATTTTCGTCATCCCAACATTTACATTTTAGAGAGAGGCAGTGATCTTATCTATAGGAATACTTTATATTTATGAAATGTCAAAAATACTTTACTGTAAAGATTACGGGGCATATTAGCAAGAACCTCGTTAAAATTATCACTGTTTTAGCGGCAGGAAACTGCTGCTAAGACGGCGATAATGTGCTTGCTAATATGCGTTATAGCATTCCAATAGAAGTCCAGGTTAGATGTGCAGGACATCTAACCTGGGCTTCTATTGGAATTCTATAACGCATATTAGCAAGCCCATTATCGTCGTTTTAGCGGCAGTTTCCTGCCGCTAAAACTGCGGTAATTTTAACGAGGTTATTGCTGATATGCCTCTAAATTACTTATTCTCTGAAATGTTTTCACAAAATCCTCTCCAGGTTAGTAGGAAAGAAAAATAAAATATACTCAAATGTCTCCAACAAGTAGTTTGTGAGCTACTGGTAGCTCTCCAGCTACATGTAAGTAGCTCTTCTGTGTGCAGCCCGCCCTACAAAATTAGAGGCTCTTGCTTGTATGAATTATAGGCATACCAAAATACCAAAGTGTGCCTACAAGTGTGTATTCAAGTTGAAAACACGTGTCTTTTCAGTACTCGGAAAAGGAGGTTTACAACAAAATGGTTGAATTCCCAAAATATATCTACATTCAAAGTTGATAAAACCTTTCTTGCATTACGTCTGGGAAACATACCTGATGCACTAAGGTAATCACCTCTTGCAGTCTTGCATCTGGTGTGCACTAATATGATGTTGTCTGATGTGGTCACTATACAGCACTAGTAGTTCTGCACGATTGTGATAGAACATAAGTAGGTCTTAATACAGAAACGTTTGGATACCTCTGATCTAACTTTTACGTGTGTCATCTTTAATTTGATTCATCCCAACATTTACATCATAGAGAGAGGCAGTGATTTTATCTATAGCATACTTTCTATTGATTTAAAAATAAGATTGAATTACTTATTCTCTGAAAATGTTTTCATGAGTACCTCTCCGGAGTCTCAGTAGAATAAAAAAAAAATAGTAGGAAAGAAAAAGAAAAGATATTTGTGTAATATTCCTGAGCTGGTTGTAAGTCTGGTTACTGAGCTTTAGCTGTCCATTACAGAAATATTATGTCAAGTACTTTAGCATATATTTGTAGTGGACTCTTCCAAACCCTTACTTATGATTGGTTGGCGTTGTCCTCTCTCTTAGAACAATGCCCCATTTTGTGTTGCCCACCTAGAAGCATTACAGTCTCACAACGTTTTCACTATTGAATCCAAGGAACTCCCTCTTTGCTTTGGAAAATTAGCTCTACCTAAACTTCGTAGTGCAGGTTTACAAAGACAGCGAGTCAAGTTTGAGTGTTGGGTTGGTATTAATTCAACACAATTTACAATATGCTTTGGAATGTAACCCAAAGTAATATGACTCCGCGTATTGCACTGCCTTGAATTCCTTTGAGTCAAGAGGACCTGCCTTGTGTAACTTTGAGTCAAGAGGGCATTCCATGGGTAGTGCATGGGAGTTCCTATGCAATCATCCATAGATTGTGATGCAAATCCCTATTTACATAGAGTTGTATACAGGAATGTAAACCAAATCCTTCAGTTCCCTGAGGCAGCAGCAACAAGGAGAAATATTTCATTTTGATTTCTTCTTATTTATTTAATCTTTGCAGTTGTACTACATTCCATAGCAAACATATAAAGTGAAATATTCATTAAAGCATAGTTTTAGCACAAAAGCTATGCTGACAACAATGCAGACACCATTGCACTATGGAGCAAGGATATCTGCATTGGTGCACGTCAGCCAAAGTGCACCAGTGGAGGAAGAGATCAGAGCAGCACCATATCTTAGTAGATATGGTGCTGTTTTGCTCTTTCAAATTCACATTAAGCAGCATAGAAACTTTACTTGTTGAGCTGCATGACTGTAAATCTGGCCCAATTACTCCGAAATCACATTTGGCTAATCAAAAAGCAATTAACATAGAACCACAACCTCAATATAAATTGTTAAGAATAAGATAGGCATAACCTCATGTCATTACTTTTTGCCCTAAATGGTTACCGACGTTCCCCTCTGGGATAGTTGGCATAAGTTTGAATTATGGATGTGGAATTTCTGCCGTGGCCTCCCCATTTTCCATCTGGGCCCACATCATGTACATTTTTTAGCTGAATAATATTTTTACGATGGTATTTTATGAATTTTCAGCACAAGCACTTTATTAGGTCTATCTGGCCAAGGGCAGCACTTTTTAGCACACAACTCTTTACTTTTGTCTGCATATTTTGCACAATGTTGAAAACTGTTGAAAACATCATGAGGGTTAATTCCGTGATGAATGGGTTAACCCACATATATCTGCATTCAAGCAGTAATGTCTTAACTTAGTGAGTTTTTTACTTGTTGGCAGGTCATTTGCACATTCTTAAATTTACATCATATCATACGTTTGCACAGGTTTTATACAACATCTTGGCTATAAAGTGATCAGCGGCTATCCTCCCTGCATATAGGATTTCCTCCGATAGTATATGCAATTTATTGCGAGAGTTTTAGCCACAAAATCATAATGTTCGATTTTTTATGATTTTCAGTCACATAGATGAACCTGTTGTAACAATTGTCCTATGGAGCAAAATGCATTGAAAGTGCTTTATAATCGCATTATAATGATTCTTTTAACTATTTTAGGAACATTGGTTATTACTCTCTTTTTTTAGTGCATACATTTAGAAGTATGAATTATATTGTGCACCGCAAGCCATTAATTGCGACAGGAATGTGTTACTTTTACGAAGTGCAAACTTGTGACAAAAAAAGAAAACAGACTGATTGGTATGCAGTACAAGGTGCTAGTGTGTTTACTATGTTTATGTACCACGTGGTTTCAATGCACAGCATGTATAAAAAAAGATGGTGAACTGCATTTTCTGTTATGCGATCAAGGACAAGTGTTGTCTGAAATGTGTCATTCTGACGAGCAATAAAGATCAGTGTCAATATTTCCAGTGGTTTGTGGTTCTCTGTTCGCCTAACGTGAGTGCGGAAGTATGGAGAATTTGTGTGGTCTATGGTGTGTATATATATATATATATATATATATATATATATATATATATATATATATAGCCACACGATCCAACCAATACAGGTCAAGAAAACGGCAAGCACTCTGATGTGAAAGATGTTTCTCAAAGTTTATATATTTTCCAAACCCCCCTTCACCCCTGACAGACGCGTTACACAAGTTACCTTCGTCAGTGTCAGTCTGTGCAAACATACAGAAGCCATTTTAAACCCTCCGCTTTGTTTCATTTCATCGACATAGAAGATGGTACATTCCATGGAAACGGCGGCCATCTTGTAGTGTAGTATTACAAGTATTGTCCCTTAGTTAAAAATGGCTTAGATAAAGTGCTCAAGTGCAAATTAAAATAGTTGACTATGACAAACTTTACATTAATATTGTGCACACTGTAATAATGTATCAGATTATATGTTCATATATGTACATATTGAAAGTGGGATCCTTTTCGATTTACAAGACTAGTTATATGGGGGTGTATTCCCTAGTCCCAAGGGGGATATTCCCTTTCAACGTTTTGTCTTTCTTTTTCTTATCGTTTTGTGAAGCCCTGTATGGGCTTGGATCCCAAAATTGTGTTTGATACAGATATTTACATATTGACGTGGAATTAACCAGAGATTCTGCAAGCATAGACAAATACCTCTCTCCAGGATATATACATATTTATAAGGAATTCATCATGAGTCATAACGATTTGGGGAAAAACCTTTTTTTCCCTATGCACAATAGACACCAAGAGTGTTACCTCATTCTATTTTATTTAATTGCTTATATCGCGCTAGAATCGACCCATGAGGTATCTCCGCGCTTTGCTCGCAAAAATTCTGGAATATGTTGACTCTGTGGAATACCACAGGGAAGGTTATGCTACCTGAAACAAAAGAGTTTTTAAGGCCTTCCTAAAATATAGATGGTTGTCGTTGTGTCTTAGGTCAGATGGAAGTTTGTTCCACATGGTTGGGCCTACAAATGAAAGGGCACGTCCACCTTGTCTGACTTTTTCTATAGTGGGGATTTCCAGTAGACATTGGTTGCTGGAACGTAATAGACGTTCAGGTTTGTATCTCTGAAATTTTTGTGCCAAATATCTAGGGCCTTGCCCATAGAGGCATTTATGCACTAGACAGCAGATTTTAAACGTAACACGTTGTCGTATGGGCAGCCAGTGAAGGTGTCTTAACAGGGGTTTGGACGGGGTCCTTGCGGGAGCATTTAGAATTAGTCTGGCCGCCGTATTTTGGACCACCTGCAAACGATTTAACGCCTCCTCATTCGCTGATATGAGGAGGCCGTTGCAGTAGTCTAGGCGACTTATCACCAGGGCCTGTACAAGGGTCTTCCTATGATTGTCAGGCAGCATAGGGAAAATTCGCCTTAACTGGCCAATTGTTCTAAAACAGGCTCCTGTGACATAGTTAGCATGCTCCTTTAAGCTCAAGTTCTGATCCAATTTCACCCCCAAGTTCTTAACAGTTGGCTTTGGGCATGGGACGGGGCCAAGATCTAAAGGCCACCAGTCGGGAGACCAGAGCTTGCTAGCTTTCCCAAATAGCATTACCTCGGTCTTCCCGACGTCACACTGGAGGCAGTTGGTAGCCATCCAGTTGGAAACTGCTCTCATGCCCTCGGCAAAATTGTTCTTCACATCAGGCATAAGAGAGTTGAAAGGGAAAAGCAGCTGGGTGTCATCAGCATATGACACTGGAGTGAACCCAAACTTTCTCACAATCTCTGCAAGGGGGGCCACATACACATTAAATAATGTGGGGCTTAGGCATGAGCCCTGTGGCACCCCCTTAGTGAGTACCCTCTAGGTGGAACGATAGGGTCCCATGCTAACAGATTGTGGACTTTCACATACAGTTGGTTTAGTGAAAGTGTCAAGGATTTTATACAGCTCTCTGGGGGAATTGCCAGCTTCCTCTAACTGTGCATTAATGATGTTCTTTCTTGCCTGCTTAATGTTTTTATAATAAGCAGACATTGCTTTTTGGTAGTTGATCTTATTTTCACTGGTATGAGTTTTCCTCCAGAGTTTTTCCAGATTCCTACACCCTTGTTTTTCTAATTTTAAGGATTCAGTGTACCACGCCTCTCTCTTGGCCACAGACAGTTGTTTAATTGTCTTTAAAGGGGCCAGATGATTCAACATGTCAGATAAGGTGGCATCAAATTTTACAGGTGAACCCACATTTCTGCATCATTATTGAGGCCCCACGGTACCATCGTTTTTAGGTCCAAAATGTATTTTGACTCTTTGATGCGGAGTGTCTTTTCCCTGTCACCACCACGTTCTGATTTTAAGACTTGGTCAATGCAGTAAAACCTGAGTAAATCCCTATTGCTTTTGTGAAATTCAGCAAAATGACGGGCTACCGGATAGGTCTTATCATTGTTCGCGATAGCCCTCATATGCTCCAGGATCCTCAGTTTAGTAGGTTTGATGGTGCTACCTATATAGCGTTTGTTGCATGGGCACTCCAGGCAGTATATTGTGAATTCTGAATTACAGTCAAAATGTTTCATGATCTTTCTATTAGGTTTACCCTCTCCTGTTCTTCCTGGATATTCTTTTACTTTTTGACTATGCTTGCAGGCTTTGCAGCGCAAACACGGGAAAAAGCCAATGATCTTGTTAGTAGCTACCCTTGCTTGGAGGGGGGGGGGGGCGTAGTGGCTATGGACCAGGTGATCTGAAAGTGTCTGGCATCTCCAATAGGTGATCATGGGTCTCTCGGAAATATGCTTTTTTAGGATGTTATCTGTTTTTAATATGTGCCAGTTTTTCTTAAAAGATTGAACCAGATCTCCGGATTTGATATTAAAGGTGGTGATCATTCTGACCTGATCGTTCTCATTTTGCGTCTCCTTCACCAACAGGAGATCCCTCCTGTTGACGGTATCTGCTTTAGCGGCTGCCTGATTTAGTATGCTTTTTGAGTAGCCCTAGCCTGAAATCTATTGCTAGCATCACTTTGGGCATCTCTAAAGTCTGTTTCCGCTGAGCAGTTCCTTTTGAGACGCAAATATTCGCCGTAGGGTACGTTTCTGACTAGTCTTCTTGGATGGTGGCTAGCCGCATGTAATACGGCATTGCCCGCTGTGGGCTTCCTGTAGAGTCTAGTATGTAGATGGTTATTCTCCACAAATACGTCTAAGTCCAGATAACATACACTACTCTCACTAATTGTGCTAGTGAATCTTAGGTTCAGATTATTATTGTTGAGCGCGGAGATGTAAATCTCAGCCGAGGTTTTGTCCCCGCGCCAAACAATAAAAAGATCATCGATGTATCTAGTCCACATCAATATTCTTTCATGCCATTTTTCATTATCGCCTCCCCAGGCCTCGTGCTTCTCCCACCAGCCCACAAATAAATTCGCATAGCTGGGAGAGAAGCACGACCCCATGGAAGTTCCCCTAATTTGCCTATATAGCTGGCCAGAGAAGAGGAAAAAGTTATTGTATAGGTAAAAACGCATCATACACAAAATCATTTCGCTATGTGCCCGAAATTTCTCATGTTTCCTGCCTAGGAACCACTTTGTGGCACTTAGTTCTTGTTCATGATCAATGCATGTGTAAAGATTTACAACATGAAGTGTTATTAATAGCATGTCGCTTTCCTAGGTCACACTGTCCATGATACGGAGGAAATCCTGCGTGTCTCTCACAAAGGAAGGTAGATCCTTCACGATAGGGGCCAAAAAAGCATCGATGAAGTGGGAGGTGTTCTCAAGTAGGCTGCCAATTGCCGAGACAATCGGCCTCCCTGGTGGTCTTTTGGCATTTTTGTGGATTTTAGGCAGATGGTAAAATGTGGGAATGACCGGGGAATCACATAGAAGGAAAGAGTATTCCTCATGGCTAATCATGCCATCATTTTTCCATTGGTTCAGTAGTGTGCTGTATTCTATGATGCTCTTTAGATATTGTTCTCTTTTTGCCATAGCATAGCACTCTGTCTCCCAATTGTCTTAGTGATTCCCGTTCGTAATTGTCCTTGCTAAAGATAACAATATTCCCACCGTTATCTGAGGGCTTGATCTCAATTGTTTTGTCGTCTCGCAGTGATTTAATTGCATCCCACTCCTTCCTTGTGATATTGGATGTTTTCATATCCATTTTTTTATTAGCCATTTTCTCCAAATCTGCTGTTACTGCTTCACTGAATACATCAATCGCATCATGTGATGTGTTTGGCAATTTCCTTGATTTGTTCTTTAGATTACTTGGATCTCTGACCTGTGTAATCGGTGTTGCATTGTTGTTCTGCACGTTTTGTTCCTGATTTAGTAGTTCCTGTTGGAGTCAGCAGGATGTTTAAAAGATTATCTTCTGTCGTATCCTCCATTGTTGTTTCCACCGTTTCTGGGTTTGGTAATTCATGTCTCGTAATTGGATGTTGTAAAAAGATCTTCTTGAACTTAAGTTTCCTGATGTATTTGAACAGGTCTATTTTGGTATCTACAAGATTGAACTCACTCGTCGGGCAAAAACTCAGTCCTTTTTGCAGTACCTTAATTTCATCAGTTGTCAAGTTCCTTTTAGACAGGTTGATGATATTATTTTCTTGCATTCCAGTTATCTTCTTCTCCGGTTGGAGGCACTTCATGTCACCATCGGGGTGGTTGTATCCTGTGAACCTCCCCTTGTGCTCTTCCCCCGCCTCGTCCTCCTCTTTGATTTTGTTGGGGGGGGGGGGGGTTCCCTAACTGTGGTCTTTGACGGGTTTCTTTCATAACTTGGAACTCGTCGGAAAAAGGTTTTTGTTTTTGTCTTTGTTTTTCTTTCTCTTAATTGCCTGAGGCGGCATTCTGCTCCCCATCCGACACTTCCACTTCTGA
This sequence comes from Lissotriton vulgaris, assembly GCF_964263255.1. Lineage (NCBI taxonomy): Eukaryota > Metazoa > Chordata > Amphibia > Caudata > Salamandridae > Lissotriton > Lissotriton vulgaris. Next base: position 1,255,083,946 of record NC_141691.1, read on the forward strand.
TTCCTCAGTGTCAATTGCCGTTGTTTGTTCAGTCCCTTGAGCGAGTATCTTTCTTGTGGCATCATATTTGCGGGCAAATGTTAGGATCCTGCCCGACAAATAGTCCCTTTGGAACTTAGTCTGTTTCCTTTTGCGTATTCCCAATTCATATTCCTTCAGTCTCTTAGCCATAGCTGTTCTCAATTCATCACTGGCTTTTGTGTCCTTCTCTTTAGCAATAGTTGCCTCCAGGTCTTCTATGTCCTTTAGACATTTATCCCGGTCACTCCAAGCATATTTAATGAGCATTCTGACCATTTCCTTAGACGACTTCGCAGTGTACTCCGCCCAGTCTTTCAATAGGGCTGGGTCCGGGTTTTCATATGACGGGATTGTGTAGATACGAAGACCCCTGGGGATTCTATTGCAGTCGATATATCTTTCCGGCGAGGTAGCCTCCCACCACTTTCTTACTTCTCGTTCTTGTAGCCTCTCCAATTGTTGAAACAGGCTTTTCAGACTGGATGTTACCACTGTTGGCGTGGTGCTGTTACTTGTGCCTGTCGGTCTGTCTGTTGCCGACATAAACAATAGATTGGTGGCCGCCTCCCTTTCCCCCGTGAGTTCTCCCAGGGTAGCCATTGCCACTAGTTTGTCAGTGTGCACGCGTTAAATATTCTCCTTGTTCGGGGCGGTGGAAAGCCACACGTACTTTTACGGGGGTTTGGAAAATTATTTGGACATCATTCGGGACCAAGGTAGAGCATGTATTTTACATTCAGCGTTTAAACAAACACACTGTGTCCACTCACCGCATTCGTTGTTGGCGTTCGTTGGGCACCCACTCTCCGTCGGCGTCCTCCGTTCGTCCCACGCGAAATGTGGGTGGCCAGTTGTTCTATTCGCAGTTATGTTGTCTGAAGTAATCAGGAAACAGATTCTTGAAGTATGGTAGTTTATTGATAAGAGGAAACAGCTTGTACAACCACCAAGAAAGGAGAGCCAGATAGATCTAAGCAACTCCCACATATAGAATGTAGAACACAACAGGAAGCATAACAATTCTGATGATGTAACCTAAAAGGGATACTACACACCTTCCCCCTTTAAAAAAAAAAACACAAAGCAAAAAAAAATGTAATAATTAATGAATGAAATCACGTAACTTAACAGGAGTATGTTTAACATGAGAACTTTTCCTTAAGGGAACATCACTGGATTGCACATTCAATTTATCCACACCACAGTCAACAGGAGAAGAAATAGGAACACTTTCTTGAGCCAAGCCATCACACACAAAATCAGAACCTAAAGATCCTTGCCCAAAAGAATCTAAGCAGTTAGAAAAAGTCTCATTATTATTCCTAGAAGAGCTTTGTAAATCACAGCCAAAGGTATCCAAAAGAGCCGGATAAAAACTACTATTTGAACAAGATGAAGGAGATTGAAAATCCATTACAAAGTCAGAAGCTCTGCCTAATGAAGAAGATTGAGAGCCTGTTTTAAAGTCAGAAGCTCTGCATACAGAAACCCTACGGAAGTTCCATACTTTACCACCATCAACCCTGACAGCTTTGCTGAAAACCTCTGTAACTCTACAAGGATCAGACCATTTGTTCCACTTAGAACCAGAAGTTCTGCCAAATTTGACTCTTACATAGTCACCAACTTTAATTCTTGATCTATGATCACTTAAACGACCAGAAGAACACCTCATCTTTTCTTGATATTTTAAAACCTTATCTCTAACCTTAGAAGGGTCAAAAGAGGACTCACAGGGGATCTTTAATTTCATCCACCAAGGTAACAACTTCGAACCAGGTTTCCTACCTTTTAACAATTCAAATGGGGAAATACCCGTAACTGAACTAGGAGCAGTACGGTAAGATAAAAGAGACGCACAAAGAGTTTTCTTCCAATCTAACTTGCTTTTAACGGCAAGTTGAATGGATTCCTTAATAACCCTATTGAAGCGTTCTGTTTGACCATTGGCCTGAGGATTGTAATTAGACACCCTTTTGTGCACCACACCACACCTATCAAGGAAAGAAGAAAACACTACTAATAAATTGTGGACCATTATCCAAAACCAACTCAGCTGGAATGCCCTCTCTACAAAATATTTCATCAAGAAACTCAACAACCTGAGAAGAACCAACCTTGTCCATGACTTTCAGCTCAGGCCATTTAGAGAAGTAATCAATCAACACCAAGATGAAAACAGACTTGTTGTCTGACAAATCAAGAGGACCAATAATATCAATCCCTAACTTCTTCCAAGGCCACATGGTACACTCAATAGGAGAAATGTCCATTTTCGCAGCCAAAGGTTTGACAGACTTGTCACTGCTAGCACAAGGAGAACATAAGCTAACCCATTTGTCAACCATTCTGTCGATACCAGGCCACCAGTAGAATTCACGAATTCTTCTTTTAGTGCTGGACATGCCCATGTGGCCTTCATGTGCCAAAGAAAATATTCTGTCTCTTAAGTCACAAGGAGGAACTATCTTATCTCCTCTAGTTACAAAGCCGTGATCAAACATGAGTTCCTCTTTTACTTTACTCAAAGCCAACACATCACCAGAAAGTTTTCTTTCTTCAGGCCACCCGTATTGCAAGAAATTCACTACATTAGATAGACAAACATCCTTGCACATAGCATTTCTCCAATCAATTTCAGAAATAATAGTGGACACCATGTTGCTTTTTATATCATTAACATCATCAATGATTAAAACAACGTCAACATCAGAAGAAATATTGGCAACTGCGCTAACATCAACACAAGGCAATCTGGACATGCAGTCTGTATGAACATTCAAACGGCCAGGGACATATTCCACAATGCACTGAAATTCTTGTAATTTGGCCGCTAAGAGTGCCAAACGTTCTGTCAAGGTGCGACCACCACCAGCAGCTAACAAGTTTATCAAAGGCTTGTGGTCAGTTTGCAAACGAAATTTCGTTCCCCAAAGAAACTGCCTAAAATGTTCGACCGCCCAGGTGCAATCTAAAAGCTCCTTTTCAATGGTGGAATAATTGAATTCTGCACCTCGAAGGGTGCGTAGGAAACTGCATATTCTTCACCCATATTCTTTTGCATCAGCACGGAACCTAGACCAACATTACTTGCGTCCACACACACAATGCATTCTTTACCCAAATCAAAAGGTCTTAAAAACTGAGCATTTACAATCTCTTTCTTGAGTAATTCAAAAGCTAATTGTTGTTCCTTATTCCAAACAAATCTTGCGTCCTTCTTTAACAGTGACCTTAAATAATGAACTTTGGTTGAATAATCCTGCACAAATTTGCTATAGAATCCTGTAAGACCTAAAAATGACACCAATTGTTCTTTATTAGTAGGTGCCGGTGCTTTAACTATGCTCTGGATGTGATTAATTTTGGGTTTAATGCCTTGAGCAGAAATTTCATGTCCCAAGTATTCCACCTTGCTCTGTCTGAATTTGCACTTTGAGGATTTCAAAGTCAAGCCTTTTTCTTGAACAGACTTTAACACATTATCCAAGTTCTTGTCATGATCTTCAAAGTTCTTCCCATAGCTTAAGATATCATCTTGGAAAGCAATGGCATTAACACAACCATCTAAAACATCTTTCATAAGTCTTTGAAATACAGAGGCCGCACTAGCTAGACCAAATGGCATGCGTCGGTATTGAAACATGCCCTCAGGCGTAATAAAAGTGGTAAGAAACTTTGAATCCTCATGTAGAAGCACTTGGTGATAGGCACTAGCCAAGTCTAAAGTTGAAAAAACACAAGCTCCAGACAGTGTAGAAATCAGTTCATGAATGTGGGGTAATGAATGTCTATCAACCCAAATTTCACTGTTCAAGCTGCGGAGGTCAACACATAAACAAAGTTCATCATTACTCTTAAGAGATAAAACTACTGGAGAAACCCAGGGAGAAGACTCCGTTGGTTCAATAATGCCTCTAGTCATTAGGTCTGACAAAATATTTTTCAGTTTGTCCCGGTATGCTAAAGGTACATTCCTAACTCTATGTCGAACTGGTGTTGCACCTTCTTTTAAACTGATTTTATGTTCAAAATTTACAAATTCCCCAAGATTATCAGAAAAAATATTAGGAAATTTACTTTTGATTTTGACAGTGAACTCATCTTCAACAGGAGGTACCAAATATACTGGTGGAGAAGCATTAGGCTCCAATTTAATTCCTAACTCATGTTGATGTGGCCAACCTAAAATAGAAGCTCCTTTAGATGCAATATAGATTTTACCTTTAATGTTCCTATCTTTAAATTTAATGTCAGCCCAAAAAAAACCAACCAGATCAATTTTCTGACCAGTATACCCTCCTGGTCGAACATCAGGTGGCAACAAATTTGAAGAATTCCAGTACTTATTAAAAATGTCTCTGCCAATTATGCTGTACCAGGCACACAAGTCTATAAGCATAGAAATTTCTATACCGTTAATTAAGATATTATCTTTTTTTTTTTTTTTTTATTGGCAAATTCAGACAGAATACAAATTCCCGGAGAAAGACAAAATACAAAATGTTTCATTTCATATCATAACCTGAGTAACAGAAATATTGCAAAAAACATACAAGGTATCGATGACATAATAGCAATAGACAAATAGGGAAATATGAGAGAAAGGAAGAAAGAATACAACCTAATAGGATAGAAAAAAGAAGCCGGGTAAGCAGGAAAAAATATCAAATTATTTAATCACTGACAGGATCTAAATATCCCCTCTCATTAGTATACCACCTAGAGATAGGATCCCAGATCTGTGCTCCAACTGCTCTTACTTTTTTACCTCTAGTAGCATATATTGCAATTTCTTGTTTATAGATTGCGAGGAATCGACTTAGCCACATCCGAAAAGTAGGGGGTTCCGGGTCTTTCCAACGAGCTGCCAGAATGATACGAAAGACGTCATACCCCAGAAAAACAACCGCTTGTTCCTCACTATTATGACCCAAAGAGTCATCGTGACCTAATATATACAGAGTTAATGAGTCTCTTATCTGATGTCCGAAGACCTGGGCCCAAAACTCCAGTATCATGCCTTTAACAATATCAGTTTCGAGCATTCAGAGAACATATGTAATAAATTGGCCAATGGTTGTTTGCATCTTGGGCAGTTATCGTCGGCTCGGAGACCCCAAGCAAATAATTTTGCCGGTGTGTAGTATCAGTTGTATATAACTCTGTAGTATTGTGCTTTTAAGTTGGAGGCTATAAAGTATTTTGCCGAAAGAGCAATTGAGAGATCAATATCAAAATGGGAGTTTGCTAATTTTACGGCCCAAGATTGCTCGATTCGTTCAAGATTGTCAGGGGTTTTTACCATCAACATCTGATAAAGAGCCCCTATTCTTGTAGATTTTTTACCTATAACCTCAAGAAGCGGCAAATTATCTACTAAAGTTGTTGGTATAGCGTTTTGGATACTCGACAATATTTGATAATATTTGAGAAAATCATAAGTGGGAATGGAGTATTTTTCTTGGAAAGATTCAAAAGAGGTGGGGATATTATGTCCTAAAAAGTCACCGACTGTGTTGATACCTAGACGCTCCCACCTCTGCGAGGTAGTATCATTAAGAGAGGGGGAGATAATCTTACTATGCCACAAAGGGGTATATTTTGTAAAAGTGGGAATAGATAGATATTTAGAAATAGCTTTCCAAACGGCCCATGCATCTAGAACTGTCTTCAGTTTAATTTTTTTATAATACGAGGACTCTACTTGCCTTAAAAATAACCCCTTACACTTATCTCCAAGGCTGAGTTCGTAAATCGAAGGAATATATGAATCTGGGGGTGATGAGATAATTTTTTTACTAGTCAGTAGGGGATCCATAGATTGAATTAATGTTGCACATAGATATAGTTTTAGGTTAGGAATAGCTAGTCCTCCTCAGTCTTGAGGTAACGACATCAGAGGGAGGGCTCTTCTTATCTTACCGTAACTCCATATAAATTTAGAGATGGTAGAATCGATGGTCTTAATGATGTTAGCTCCAGCCAGCAGCGGGATTGCTCTAAAAAGATAGAGAATCCGTGGAAAAATATTCATTTTTATGTAGTTTGCCCTTCCGATTATAGATAGGTGTAGGTTGTCTATTCTTTTAAGGTCTTTTTTTAATTTTATCAATGATGGGGGTGTAGTTCAGATGACCGATTTTATCCACCTCAACAGAGAGGCATACACCTAAATATGTAGCCTCTTTAACTTTAAGAGGGCTTTCCTATTGAGTATTTTTAGTAGCTAGTACCATAGTTTTGTCCCTATTTAGGGAATATCCTGAGTAGGTGCCAAAGGCCTGGGTAACTACTTCAATTTCCTGAATTGCATCGGCAGGATTGGTGGTTATAACGGCAACATCGTCGGGGTATGCCATGACTTTGGTGGAATGTGAGCCTACATTAGCTGGTTGAATTGAGGGTGTGAAGAAAAGTTTCTGAATAAGGGGGTCTATGTACAAGGCAAATAATATCGGGGAACATGGACACCCCTGCCTTGTATCTCTTTGTACCTCAATAAACTCTGACTCAGCACTGCATATAGAGATTTTTGCCTTAGGGTTGGTATATATGGCTTTGATGGCTTTGATAAAGTGGTTTCCAAAGTTCTTTCGTTCCAAGATGTTCCAAAGAAACTGCCATGATACACGATCGAAAGCCTTTTCGGCATCGAGAAGGATCATCGACATCTCGCCCCCCGTGGCGCCCATGATATCAAAAAGGGTAATGGCTCTCCGGGTATGATCTGTAGTGCCCTTTCCGGGAATAAAGCTGTGTTGCCAAGGGGATACGAGACGTTCGATGACCCCGCTCATCCGATTAGCTAGTATTTTGGCGTACAGCTTTGAGTCAGAGTTTATCAAGGATATCGGCCTATATGATGAGGGGAGATGAGATGGTTTTCCTTTTTTGTGGAAAATTACTATGTTCGTTTGTTTCCAGGAGTCCGGTGGAGTTGAGTGGTACTGCACTCCGAGAAACAAATCCAATAGAAAGGGTATTATTTGATTACCTAGGATTTTATATAAATCAAGGGGAATTTTATCTGGGCCTGCCGCTTTACCATTGGCGAGTTCAGATAAGGCAATCTCTACCTCCGTGGCCGTGATTTCCCTGGCTAGGTTTGCTTTGACCCTATCATCAATCATAATGCTTGAGTCTTGATCTGGGAGCCAGCTGTTCAAGAATGTTGTAATATCAGCATCAGAGTATGAAACATCACTGTGATAAAGTTTCTGATAGTATTTTTGGAATACATTTACAATATCCTGCGTGGATGTGTATTCCTTACCCTCAAATTTAATCATCTTTATGTTACTATATGATTGTTTTTGGCGTGTTCGTAGTGCTAGCTGCCTACCAACATTTTCTCCTGATTCGTATAGTATGGTTTTATTTGCCTGATAGGTTTCAGCAGCTTTCTGGATTAAAGAATTATTAATTTCATTCTTTAGAATCAGTATTTTTTCGAGGGTTTCTGAGGTTGGGTCACCCTGCACTATCTGGGTGGCATGAAGGGTCTCAAGATCAGAGAGTTCTTGCATGAGCTGTGCATTGATATTATCCTCCTTCTTCCTTTGCTTAGCTACAAATGAGATAGTTTCTCCCCTTAATGCCACTTTAAAACAGTCCCAGACAATTGTTCTTGACGCACTGAACCGATTACAATCAAAGAAATCTTGAGCCCATCTTTTAATGTGTGTTATATATTCCTGATTGACCAAAAGTCTTCTATCAAAGGTCCATTGGGTCTTTGGTTTTAATATTTTAGTAGTGTCAAAGATGAAAGTAAGTGCATTATGATCCGAAATTGTTTTGGGGGGATTTAATTATATCAATGATAGCCAAACCCTCTAAGATGACATAACGTAGTCAATTCGGACATATTTGTTGTGGGGATGAGAAAAATATTTGTAACCATCAGCTTTTTTTCCTGAGAGATCCCACACATCCAGTAAGTTATGACTTTCCATCAGCTGCCTTAGTGCATTAAATACCTTTGGTTTGCGACCTTTATAGCTTAAGGACAAGCGGTTATCGACGAGCACTCCTACGTCAATATTAAAATCCCCACAAAAAATTAGAGGGCCTGTCCAGGAGGCCAATTCAATTTCTAACTCCTGAAAAATAGTAGGATCATCGAGGTTTGAACCATATATTACACATATCGTAAGGCCGAGTTTTAGGTGAACTATGGCCCATCTACCGTATTTATCAGCCAATCTGCGAGTCGGGTGACCCATTATAGGTTTAGCTAAAATAGCTACTCCTCTGGTTTTAGAAGATTGGGATGTGGCTACCATTAGGTTATACCCAGGTAATTTGAGTAATTCTCTGTCAGCATCTGCGATATGTGTTTCTTGTAGGCACAGTATATCTGCTGGGTTCTGACGAGTTAGCTGAAATAACTGAGCTCTTTTGCTTCTATCATTAAGGCCTGCCACGTTCCACGTACATAAACTCACTCTCCCCATTTAACATGATGATAGCCTATCCTGGTTTTAATATATTGATCACATAAGCAACAGCTAGCCTTGTATTTTATATTGGTTCTTTGCTTTCTGCCATTTTGGCACCAATCAAAATAGAATCTTTGCACAAATTTTACATTTTGCATGAATTTGCTCGTTTTTTTTTACATTTGCCCCCCCCCTTCCTCACCATCCCCCTCCCCAATCCCCTCCCCCCACAAGCCACCCAATGAGGCATTTAGACTCTAACAAGAGTCTGTTGTGATGGAGAGACACCCCTACCCAGTGCCACACATATAAATCTTATATCTTCTTGCAACCCTTAGTTGGGATAAGATAGAGGTGCAAAACAAATGAATACAAATATAAAAATAAAAAGAAAATGGAACCTTATATAGTACCTTATAAAGAACATTAAAGACCCTATCAAAAACAATCAGTATAGATGTGGCGCCAGCTACCACTGAATCTGAGAGGCTAGATGGTCCCAGAACCAATTAGGAAATATCGTATATGTACTATCATTAAAGATACTTTTACAACTATTCCCAGAATCAAATAGATTTCTAGATTTCTAGATCCTAGACTTGTATATCAATCGGTTGGATTAATTTCGACCAAGTTTGCAAAGTAAAACCCGATGTCATAAAGAGATGGTTAGATATGGCTTTAGGTCAGACTGTCTAGGAAGTCCTTTGCTTTGATTTCCGAGGTGAAGAACTTGGCTTGGCCCTTATAGATAACTTTAAGCGTGGCTGGATTATTCAGATAAACCTGAGTCTTTTTCTCCAGAAAGGGCTTAATCAGTTGACGGAGCCGCCACCTCCGCTCCACTGTAGTGTGGCAGAAATCAGGCCTAACAAAGTATGAGATTTCGCCTCTAGTTCGGTGGGCATCTGGTCTTGCTTTCTCAGCGATAGCTTGGCGGAGAAGAAAATTTCCAAAATATACTAAAATTGCCCTAGGATATTTACCCTGCGAGATTGAAGCCCTTAATGTAATCGGTGTTCTGTGGACGCATTGGACTTCTAGCTCCCGGTTCCATGTGGCCAATTCGGGGAATGTGTCCTTGAATAACTGGATCATAAATACACGTATATTGTCACCCTCGATTTTTTTCCGGAATACCCAGTATTCGGAGGTTATTGCGTCGCATACGATTTTCCATTTCCTCCAGTTTCCATCTAACGTCCTTAAGTTCTGCATCAGGAGCATCTACTTGCTCCTTAACAACAGTGGCTTCAGCTTCATTAATTACTATGCGGTCCTCCATATCGCTCAATCTTGCATTAGAGGCTGCAACTGACTTGGAGAGTTTACGCACTACGCCTTGAACTTTGTGTAGTGCTTGTGGAGCCCTACGCCCATCCTTTGAAGTCTGTTCTCTATGGGAAGCTATCGCTTGAAGATATTATCTTTGGGAAAACCTTTGCAATTAGTGTCGCCTACACATAATAAAGTATTGATTTCCTGAATTCCCTCGGTATCTTCATACTCAGAATAAGTTACCAAGTTTACTTTTTGTGGAGATCTACACATTTTACTAAAATGCCCTGGCTTCTTGCATTTCATACAAATTTTATTCCACGCAGGGCAACCTTTGTAGTTACCGACATGATCATTTCCTCCACACCTATAACAAATTACCTGTGACTTTTTGCCCGTGAATTTGATGTCCCTTCCAAAATACTCCTTTTTAGTTTGAGTGAAATGAAACTTTTTTTGATTGTGGACATCTTTTACCAAAGCAACTTCAGGAATCATTACTTTGCTCTTAACATCTTGACCTCTAATCTCATTAACAAAAAGCTCTGATTGTTCAACGCCTTTAGCGATATTCAGTACAGCATTAAGTGAAGATTCGGTCCCCATCCACAAACGTTCTTGTATCTTTTTACTCTTGGTTCTCATCATAATTTAATCTCTTAACACCTGTTCAAAATTAATTGTTTCAAAAGCACAATAAGCTGCTAAAGTACGTAATGCAGCTACATAATTTTCGATAGATTCATTGTCTTTTTGCGCCCTAGAATAAAACTTAAATCTCTCCATTACTGTGTTAATTTTCCTTCCAAACCTAGTAGCTAACTGTTTAATTACAACCTCAAAAATATTGAAATCACCTGCACCCTCAATAGGAGGTAAATTTTCTAACTCTTTAAGACCTGCACCACCTAGACAATTTTTTAATAGAGCTAATTTCCTTTTTGGAGAACACCCATCTTCCTCCACTACATCTACATAAGCCAGAAAAGTAGGATACCACAAATCCCATTCAACTTTAGGATCACCAGCAGTAGGTAAAAAATGTGGTGGAGAGGCAATGTTATTCGACATTTCAAATGAATTATACAATACAAAATGTGAAGAATTATACAGAAAAGCAGAAGTAAAAATAATAAATCAACAAAATAAAAGTAGTCACCGTGGTCGACTTCACTTCTTGACACAGATTCCACAAATTGGATGCGAGGGAAAAAAATGCAGCAGTTCATAAAATGAAGTTGTTCGTTGTAAGCGGTAGAATTAAGGAGAAAAGCAAATTAATTGACACAGCGCGTGGTCAACATTAATTGTCACAGAACGGCATCGTAGCGCTGTAGAATCGTAGCATCCACACGGAGAATAATTAAAAAAAAATAAACAAAATGGCAGCTACGCACGTTACGTTTAAGCGTGTGACACTTTGACCTCTGCGTGTGTGAATCACAGTGTTACGAACGTCGTGTAGAAAGCAGGCACGGACTCCGCTCGCTTAGCAGACACGAAGAACTCTGAAGCTCGCTCAGCTACCCAACAGAAATTCCGAATAAGTTCAAAAGATGCGAAGGCTTAAGGTATGAACAAAGAAGGTATTATAAGATTTGACGAATTAGCAATTGTTTGAGAAAATGGAGAAACAACACATCAGACAAAATTAGCCTTGTGAAAACGAGTTCGTAAAAATAATGTGCAAATAGCATAGAAGGGTGACATCCAGGATACACAAACTAAACAACGTGAAGAAAATATACTCCAGCAGGTGCAATCAAAGCACAAAGTTAACAACAGCCGCTGGTGCAATCATTTTACACATAGAGAAATAATAAAAGAAAATACCTTAGAAATGCGTGAACGCTGTTTCTCGAGTTTGTTAAAAAAAAAAATACTTCAGGAGATGGGTCCTTGTTCAAATCCTGATCGTCCCCAAAATATGAAGTAATCAGGAAACAGATTCTTGAAGTATGGTAGTTTATTGATAAGAGGAAACAGCTTGTACAACCACCAAGAAAGGAGAGCCAGATAGATCTAAGCAACTCCCACATATAGAATGTAGAACATTACAGGAAACATAACAATTCTGATGATGTAACCTAAAAGGGATACTACAATGTCCTTTCGTTGGAGGTTGATATTCCTTCCTCCTCATTTCATTCTCGGCTCCATTTCCTCAGGGCAGACGGCCAAAAATGTTTCAAACACAGGTCCTTCACCGCCGTCGCTCCAAACGTCCCGGGTGCTTCAAACCAGCGCTGGCGAGACGCTACGATACAGCCACACGATCCAACGAATACAGGTCAAGAAAACGGCAAGCACTCTGATGTGAAAGAGGTTTCTCAAAGTTTATTCATTTTCCAAACCCCCTTAACCCCTGACAGACGCGTTTCTCAAGTTAGCTTTGTCAGTGTCAGTTTGTGCAAACATACAGAAGAAAAAGAAAAAGAAAAAAAAAATATATATATATATGTATGTATATATATATATATATATATATATATTACCTACTGGCGGTCGCCAGTAGGTATATATAGTTAGGATTTTTTCCCTATGGGATTTCTGAAAATTCTATGTCTAATAACTTTGGCGTTTGTGGACGGAATCGGCTGAAATTTTCTGGAAAATGGCACATTTTGTTTCTGAGCAGCTCCTGGAAATTTGGGGGGGGTTCGTCAAGGGGGGGCCGAGAAAAAAGGGGGGTCCCAAAACGCGTTTTTCCCATGTTAATTTCCATAGGGCGGTTGGACTCACTTTTAGCCCAAACGGCTGAATGGATTTCCACGAAACTTGGCAAAATTGTAGGGACTGTTAGCCCGATGTGCCTTTGCTAGGTCTCAATATATGTGCTTCAGTGGATTTTGAGAAATTAACGTTTAAATCAAGATATATATCTGTAACAGCGCTCCGGGCAGCGATCCGGTTAGCGAACTTTTCGCGTATCGGAACTTTGCGAAGCGAAGCTGATTGGCTCTCCGGTGTCTGTCAACATTCTAAACAGTCCGGAGCGGCCGCCATCTTGTCTCTCGGTAGGATCGAGAGACAAGAGGAGGCCAAAACAAAGGGGGAAATGAAGGAAAGGGGGCAAGGTAGACCCTTTCTGACCCCCTAGGATTGATGAGGGGGATATTATAGAGCCACGCGGGGCCCCAAAAAAAAAAAAAAAAAATCCGATTTTTTCGCCGTAGAGACGCGTCTTGGTAAGCGAACCGGGCAGCTAACCGGACAGCTAACCGGGAAGCTAACCGGCAGTGTAACGGGAGTCTGAGGAGTAGCTGATTGGCTGTCAACATTGTAAACAGTCCGGAGCGGCCGCCATCTTGTCTCTCGGTAGGATCGAGAGACAAGAGGAGACCAAAACAAAGGGGGAAATGAAGGAAAGAGGGCAAGGTAGACCCCTTCTGACCCCATAGGATTGATGAGGGGGATATTATAGAGCCACGCGGGGCCCCAAAAAAAAAAAAAAAAATCCGATTTTTTCGCCGTAGAGACGCGTCTTGGTAAGCGAACCGGGCAGCTAACCGGACAGCTAACCGGGAAGCTAACCGGCAGTGTAACGGGAGTCTGAGGAGTAGCTGATTGGCTGTCAACATTGTAAACAGTCCGGAGCGGCCGCCATCTTGTCTCTCGGTAGGATCGAGAGACAAGAGGTGGAAAAAAAAAAGGTGTAAATGAATGAAAGGGGTAAGGCAGACCCCTTCTGAACCCCTAGGATTGATGAGGGGGCTATTAAAGTTCCCTGCGGGGCAAAAGAAAAAATAAATTGCGATTTTTCGCGGTAAAGGTGCTTCCTGGTACGTTAACCGGGCAGCTAACCGGCAGCGTAACGGGAGTCTGACATATTGTGTTTTTTGAACGTTTCTGATATGTGCACGTGTGGATTTTGTCTAATTAAGGTTAAAAAAATATATATATATCTTTAAGCGTGTTCTGGCGCGCTTACGTTTTGGGTTTGGTTTGCGCTGCAGAGACGATACGTCACGGTTATGCGATGCATCATGAGGCGTCTCACGGGCTACGTGATACGTCACTTAATAAAGAATATATTTTACAGCTATAGATATTAGCTTTTAAAAAACCAATGAAATTCACAGAAAAAACCATAGGTTATAGACCATATATAGTTAGGAATTTGCATTTACAAAACCTTGAAAATTCACTGAAAAAACCATAGGTTATAGACCATATATAGTTAGGGATTAGCATTTAAAAAACCTTATTTTATTTGCACAAAACCAATGAAATTCCATATATAGTTAGTTGCACTAACTATATATCGCGGACCCGCAATCCACTGCTAATGATGTCACATATTACATCATTCATGACATGGTCAGTGACATCACTGATGACATCACTGATGACATCTCAAATGACATCACTGATGACATCACTGATGACATCTCAAATGACATCACTGATGACATCACTGACATCTCATTTGACATTACTGATTACATCACTGATGATATCATTTATGTGATAATACATCTTCAGACTCTAATATAACCTTAGATACACTCAGTGTAAACAGGCACTCACAGACTGTCACACATCCATGGAGTTACTCACACACCTAGTCAGTCATGCAAAGAATCAATCACATCTCCATTTCCTCAACTATACAGTTATACACACCTTACTTATTCAAACATATAGTAACACATATTTACTCTCTTATACAATCCTTGATACAAGTTCACAATGATTCATACAGCCACTCACACATTCACTGGCTCTTATGTTCAGTTATTTATATATGTCAACTCTCACATGGAGTGGGTTTTACATATGTACTTACTTTGACATGTAGCACTGAGATATCCATTCACTCACCAATATACTCATGCACACAGTCAACTGTCCATACAGCTGTTTCTACATGCACTTTTGCATTTAAAAAACTTATTAAATTCACTGAAAAACGAGTGATGTAATATGTGACGTCATCAGCAGTGAATAGGAGGCGCGCACGTTATAGTGAGTCCAACTAACTATAACGTGGGAATTTCAATTGTTTTATGTCAGTAACATTTCCAGCTAACTATAACTGGTGTCAAACCTATGGTTTTTTCAGTGAATTTAATAGGTATTTTAAATGCTAATTCCTAACTATAACTGGCGTGAAACCTATGGATTTTTCTGTGAATTTCATAGGTTTTGTATTTGCTAATTCCTAACTATATATAGTGCCTCAAACCTATGTTTTTTCAGTGAATTTCAAAGGTTTTTTAGTGGCAAATTTCTATTGCTATCAAATATAATATTTATTTTTTATAATGAATCCTATATTGTATATTTATGTAATACTATTTTTTTTATGTATATTCTTAATTTTTTTTTTTTTGCCCTGGAGCGCTCCCGGTGCGCGTACCGGTGTGCGTCCCATTTGCGCTATTGCCGCGAATGAAAACATCATCGTGACTTATCGCGTAGCTGCGGACGCGTGATACGCACGGCGTAAGTGCACCCGGAAGCACCTGAGCGCATACCATATAAGCGCGAAATATAGTTAGTACAACTAACTATATAGGAGCAATTCCAATGGTTTTGTATGAGTGAAATATCCAGCTAACTATAACACCCCTAAAATGTATAGTTTTTTGAGTGAATTTTAAAAGTTTTTAAAATGCTAATTCCTAACTATATAAGGCCTGAAACCTACATTTTTTTCAGTGAATTTCAAAGGTTTTTTAAATGCTAATTTCTAACTATATAAGGCCTGACACCTATGGTTTTTTCAGTGAATTTGCAAGGTTTTTTAAATGCTAATTCCTAACTATATAAGGCCTGAAACCTATGTTTTTTTCAGTGAGTTTCAAAGGTTTTTTTAATGCTAAATCCTAACCATATAAGACCTGAAAGCCCACCAGGAATCTCCAGTATGCGCCAGGGAACTGCATTGCAGAGAGGTGTAATGAAGCCACGCCCCTTTTTACACCTCTCTGCAACGCCGCCCCCGTGCATGTTTGAAGAGGGGGAACTAATTCCCCTTGCATACTGGGGGCCCCTGGGGGACAACTAGCCCACCTGGAACCTCCAGTATGCGCCAGGAGGCTGCATTGCAGAGGTGTAATGAGGCTATGCCCCTTGTTACACCTCTCTGCAACGCAGCCCCCTGCCGCGTTTGCAGAGGGGGAACTAATTCCCCTTGCATACTGGGGGTCCCTGGGGGCCAACTAGCCCACCAGGAGCCTCCAGTATGCGCCAGGGGGCTGCATTGCAGAGAGGTGTAATGAGGCCACACCCTTTTTTACACCTCTCTGCAATGCAGCCCCGTGTATGTTTGAAGAGGGGTAACAAATTACCCTTGCATACTAGGGGTCCCTGGGGGCCAACTAGCCCACCTGGAACCTCCAGTATGCGCCAGGGGGCTGCATTGCACAGAGGTGAAATGAGGGTATGCCCCTTTTTAACAACTCTCTGCAATGCAGGCCACTGCCGCGTTTGCAGAGGGGGGACTAATTCCCCTTGCATACTGGGGGTCCCTGGGTCATGTCTGCCCAAACACTGATATTCCAAACGATTGAAAATGACTTTTCTAGAGAAACATTTGGATTTGGATTATCATGTCCTATACTTTGGAATTTTTGAAAGACTGACTTTGAGGATGCTATAAATTACTTAAGTCTGCCCGAATTGTGTGGGTAAAATTGATGCCTAGTCACTTTTAATAAGAATAAACTTACGTCTCGTCTAACATTTGGAAGAAATATCTAGTTATATGACAACAGGATACCGACATAACTTGAAGGAAATAAGAACGCCCTGAAGAAGTTCTGTTGTACAGAACAAAACTTTTCGGCTGGCTGAGGTACATAAACTTAAGGAAAATAAAAGCATTTGAATATACACCAAGATTCAGCGCTTCAATAAGGACTCTAAGTGATATGATTTGATTGGACTTATTGTGCAAGTGGTGCTGTGCCAAACTTTGGAATATTCTCCACTACTCTTTAATACTTACTCTCTCCTACTCCACTACTCTCAAATACTCACTCTCTACTACTCATTCTCTACTACTCTACTACTCTCTCTCTACTACTCACTCCCTACTACTCACTATCTACTACTTTCTACTACTCACTCTCTACTACTCCCTCTCTACTACTCACTCTTTACTACTCACTCTCTACTACTTTCTACTACTCGCTCTCTACTACTCTCTCTACTAATCACTCTCTACTACTCACTCTACCGCTCACTCTCTACTACTCTCTACTACTCACTCTCTACTACTCTCTACAAGTCCCTACTACTCACTCTACTACTCACTCTCTACTACTCTCTACTATTCTCTTTCTCTGCTACTCACTCTCTACTACTCTCTACTACTCACTCTCTACTACTGACTCTCTACTACTCTCTACTACTCACTCTTTACTACTCTCTACTACTCACTCTCTACTGCTCTCTACTACTCACTCAACTACTTACTCTCTACTACTTTCTACTACTCACTCTCTACTACTCTCTACTACTCACTCTACTATTCACTCTACTACTCTCTACTAATCACTCTCTGCTACTCTCTCTACTGCTCTCTACTACTCTCTACTACTCACTCTCTACTACTCACTCTCTACTCTCTACCTCTCTACCTCTCTCTACTTCTCTCTCTACTAGTCTCTACCTCTCTGCCGCTACCTCTCTACCTCTACCTCTCTACCTCTACACCTGTACCTCTCTACCTCTCTCTACACGCACACATATACACATATATATATATGCATATATGTATATGCTGTAACTAAAATAAACAAGCCTGAAACTAACGATACCCATGAGTGCCGGATGATTTCCATTGATAAAACTGGAGCAGAAATCCTATTTTGAATATATGCATATATATGCATATGCATTTATATATATGTATGTGTTTCCGCCACTCCACTTCGCAGGCAAGACGCAGGCGCTCTCTTCTCCCGAAGAGACACATGGAGCACAGACCCAGGTTAGTAGACAAAAATCGTTGGTTTATTAGCTGCTACTCAGTCGGCCATTACGCGTTTCGGTACTGACGTACCTTGATCACATGACACAGTAAATGGTCACCTGGTTTCTTATATACCAACATTTACGTTTTTTTCTTTTTCGTTAGTGATGCAATTTAAAGTGACAGTGCTCTAATTATACTGACAAATCTGTACATTCGCTATAAAAGCATTTTTGGCTCCATATTGCATTTTGGCATGCATTTCATATCAGTATAAATACCTTAGGATACATTTACATAGTAATATGTACATAATCAATTCATCTTTCTGTGCAAATTTCGCAATAAAGTGCATTATATCACGGTATGAATACCCTAGAGCAGATTTCTAAAAGAGTGTAATAAATATATAAATAAATAAATATATATACATTTGATTAAAAAGACTCATCTCTCTTTTAGCTCTGTGCAAATTCGCATGTGCAAGATGATATTTCTATCGATTTTCACATTACATATGTTTGGTATCCATGAAATTGATTTGTTGGGGCCATTTGTGTGTTTCTAGACAGATTTTGATGTGGTTTAAAAAGTCCTATTCAGAAGCCTCCGATAAGGACAGTAGTACAAAAGAAAAGAAAAAGAAACGTGTTGTCGTGTGAACCCTGATGACAGAAAAAGAGAAAAGAAAACACCCTGGAAAAAGTGTGGCAACATACAATTCACGATTTTTTATCCATGAGTTGTATTGTTAAAATTCAATTGCTATTAAAACCTTTTTATGCTATTTTTATTGTTTTGTGTTGCGGCTATGTTTCATGTGATACACTAAATTCATTTATGTTTACCAGGGGGAGTTATATGTGGGTATATGTTGTTATTCTGTTACTTTCACTATACTCTATTTACACTGTTTCTATACTACCTTCCTCTTGATTGTTATTATAGGCATGTGTACAAATCTTCAGTTATATTAAGCCCATACGGTTGTTTAGAATCTAGCTTAAGTATATAGCTAGTTTCCAATCTTCGTAGTTTTTCATCTCGATCCCCTCCTCTCTTACTTGGGGGTATTGTATCAATGAGGTAGTATTTCAGTGATTTAACATCTCCCTGATGTTTTTCATTAAAATGACGGGCAACTGGGTAACTTGGGTCTTTATTTTTAATTGCACGTATATGTTGCAATATTCTTTTATGTCCCTGCAATTTTGTGCTTCCCACATATCTTAAATTGCAGGGACACTCGAGGATATAGACCACATATTCCGTTTTGCACGTTAGCATATGTTTAATCTGTTGTTCACCTTTTCCAAATGTGTATGTGTATGTATATATATATATATATCCGTTCCAACTCCTACTTCTCGGCAAAGGTACAGAGTCCTCGATGTAGGTACAGACCACAAACACTGCGATTAGTTTGAATTCAAGGGTGGTTTATTGTTCTTCTGTCCCACGCATGACGCGTTTCGGCTGCAGCAAGGCAGCCTTGATCACATGACTTAAAAGAACCAATAAGTGTACTTATATACTGTGAATGCCCCCAATGAGACTCACATGCAACATAAACATGGAAGAAATACTTCGTAAACGGAGCTATTATCTGAAATCCCATTAACAATGTACAATGGTCCATGTGCAAAAGGCAAATTCATGTCATGATAATATGTATCGATATAAACACATGAAAAGGCAAATTAATATATTTACACACTATTTACAAATAAATATATCATTTTATACTGATGCCTATGGAATAAAGTGCATTGCCCGTTAAATTCATGATTCACTCCAATTCATGTATATACATATTCCAGGGTTGCAAAAAGTCTCAAATATAGGGAACGTGCAAAATATGCTATTAGAAAGTGCAAAATAGTGATAATGTGCAAAATTGTGCTTATTAAAACCAAGTGTTATACTCAAATGTTTTTAGGGAGTGCATTGGTGGTGGCACGTTAATTTAATCTCTATTAATGAAGAGTTACATGCCACCCACTAACCGAAGTAAATGTGTGTAATAGTCACAGTAACACTGAAAAAACAATTTTTAAACAACATATGTAGTGTGACACGACGGAAACATCATGGCATAGTGCCCAATGCCTGATAAAAAAGCTCGCAACAGGAGGTACGGGGCCAAACGGGTATGTATACTATTTCCAGCGAATATTATGGCACAGTGCCCTTTTCACTGTTAAGTAGACAGCTTGCAAGAGTTTGGATTGTTAATGGGGGTACCCAAGGTAAGATGGTCAGAAAAGCACTCCCTATCCTCTTGGTGTTATGTGTGGCAAAACTCTTCTACCCCTGGCTCTATCCTAACGGATACTTATTCGAGGGTGCTATGACAGAGTGACTTGCATAGCTCACTGGGCTGCTACCTCTAGAGGAAGCAGTAAAGATCCTCCCCCGTATTTAATCCGTTAGGGATTCTGGTATCGAGTAATACGATGTACTTGCTCTCAAGCTGCCTTAACGCTTTCTCCCTGTTTCCCCCTCTGATGTTCTTCGGCACCGCATCAATGATAAAATATCTTAATTCATTTAGGTTCTTATTGTGGACCAATTCGAAATGCCGGGCTACCGGATAATTACCATCCGAATTGACCACGGCCCGTAGGTGTTGCAGAATGCGGTTAAAAGCCTGCAGTTTAGTACTGCCAATGTACCTGAGGCCACAGGTACATTGGAGCACGTATACTGCAAAGTCCGTGCGGCAGGTGAAATGATCCCTGATCTTGATAGGAATAGGGTCAAAAGCAGAGTAATACTCACTGGTATTTACACCAAATTTGCAGGCCCTGCAAGATATGCATTTAAAAAAACCGCATTTGTTGGAAATTCGATGAGGTTTCATTATTACCTCCGGACTGGATTTAACCAACATGTCCCTCATGGATGGAGCTCTTCTAAACACCACCCCTGGTTCAGCCGGTATAAGGGGGGCCAGAGTGATATCTGTCTTTAGGAGGGGCCAATGCTTTTTCAAAATTCCTCTCACTTTTTTATGATCTTCATTGAATGTGGTTATCAGACTGATGTTGTTAGCCTGGGTCTCAACCTCCCTTTCATCTGGACTAGGAGTAACATCCACATTAATGGAGGCTAAATAATTGTCCCTGTCCAATTGGTTGGCTTTGTCTTTCGCTTCTAACAAAAGGGCTACATCATACCCTCGGGCACAGAATCTTTCCAACGCCTCATTCTGACATCGTTCTAAATCTGATGGGGTGCTGCAGATTCTCCTCATCCTAAGAAACTCACCATAAGGGATGCTTCTAATCAAATGGTTGGGATGGGAGCTACTTGCGTGCAGTATAGCGTTGCCCGCTGTAGCTTTCCTGTGCAGGCGAGTGTGTAATCTCCCATTCTCGATGTAAATCTCCACATCAAGAAATTGAATGAGGTGTGTACTAATCTGTGCGGTAAAACCTAAATTCAGGTCATTAACATTAATCATCTTGATGAATTCATTAGCTGACTCCAACGACCCTCTCCAAACCATACATATATCGTCAATGAACCGCCAGAAATGTACCAAGCAGTTGGGGAAACCTTCGGCGAGTGTTTTCTTGAGGACATGCTCCTCCCACCACCCCACATGCAAACATGCGTAGGTGGGAGAGAAGCATGCCCCCATAGCCACCCCTCTCAACTGCTGGTAAATCTCTGGATATATATATATATATACACATACATATATAAACATATATAATCTGTATATCTATATAAATACAAATATAAATGCATGCATACATATACATATATGCATACAGATGCATGTTATTTACATGAAAGTTTAAAAAACACTAATAAAAGCAAAGCTAAAAAGCCACCTCATTACAAATAGAATGGCTTTAACTTAAGCAAGGGCGAGATCTATTGCATTTTCAATGCTTGTTTACTTTGGTTCCATCAAGAAGGCATTCAGATGTGTCACACATTTGCCATAAATTCTGAATGTTAGCACTCTAGTAGCTTATTAGATCACTGTAGTAAAGCTACTGCTCACTAGGGAAGTCTGCTGCTGGTATTCAAAGTGCATGTTTCAGTCTGCATGTCAGAATTTTTTTAATGAAATTGAAGAGGATTAGAGAAGTCACTCAAAATGTGCCCTAATTTTTCTTTTTGCAGCACTAGTCATATTTTCTATGGCAAAATATACCCCCCATTTTGTTCCTTTTTAAATTAAATGTTTTAAGAGTTACCACTTTATTCCAATCAAGATGGCTTCAGGTGTGCCATACCTTTGTAATAAGTAGGACTGTTAGCGCTCTAGTTGTTCTTTAGAACACTGTGACATTCTGTCATTGGGCTATACTTGGGCTACATCTGGGTGATATTTGGGCTACATTTGGTCTCTTGTGTCTCTGGTGGCCATCTTGGGAGACTGCATGTCAGTATTTTTTAATGAAATAGAAGAGTATTTGAGAAGTCACTCAAAATGTGCCCTAATTTTTCTTTCTGCAGCACTAATAATACTTTCTATGGCATAATATACCCCCTCATGTTGTTCCTTTTAAAATTAAATGTTTTAAGAGTTACCACTTTATTCCCATCACGATGGCTTTAGGTGTGCAAAACCTTTGTAATAAGTAGGACTGTTAGCGCTCTAGTTGTTCTTTAGAACTCTCTAGGAGGCTGCAGTAGAACACAAAGGAATTAACTGACAGTCTCTGTCCTTGTTGGATGTTCATGTTTTACTGAGAATGTCAGACTTCATTCTCACATGACTGAGAAAGATAATGTGAATTTACAGAAAATATGCTTTCAGTTTAGCTTATAGATCCCCTTCCAAACCACTGTGGGAAAATCATGAGATATTAGTTTTCTTTCAAGCATGATTCATGATATCACAGCAGAAGGCTTTTTCACATGGTAAAATCACTTTAGAACACACCAAAATTCCTAGAATGAGTATGGTACCATCAACAAATCATTTATAATGTAACTAAATTCCTAAAACCCTCTATTAACTACAATGCTTTTTAATGAGGTGCTATCATGTATATTGGTCCCAAGATTGCTGCCAACACTTCTTGGATGAAGTGCTGACAGCCATTCAGATCAGATGTGTGGTTAGGCTCCGCCCAGATATATATATTTTTTTGAACCTAAATTACTCAAAATCCACTGGAGCACATATCTTGAGACATAGCAAAGGCACATTGGGCTACCAGTCCCTACAATTTTGCCAAGTTTTGTGGAAATCCATTCAGCCGTTCGGGCTAAAAGTGAGTCCAACCGCCCCATGGAAATTAACATGGGGAAAACACGTTTTGGGACCCCCCTTGTATCTCGGCCCCCGCTTGACGAATCTCCCTCAAACTTTCAGGGAAGGAGCGGAGCGCAGCGAGGCTAATTTAAGGAAAATTACAGGAAGATTCCTCAACCGGCGCCAAAGTTATTCTGAATAGAATGTTGCGGATTTCCTATAGAAAACAATCCTAACTATAACTACCTACTGGCGACCGCCAGTAGGTAATATATATATATATATATTCAGCTTGGACAAGACAGTCTTTAAAAGCGTTGTCAGGCCGACGCGTTTCGGGCTCCTGCCCTTCTTCCTTGGCCAATCAAGACTCGTCCTGCTGGCAACAGGATGCACATATCGTCCACATTGATACCAACCTCAATGGGCCTTGCCGTTCTTACTCGCTCGGCCTTGGAGTACCTGGAGTGCTTCCTGCATTTACCCTCATGTGAGGTGCCAAGTCAGAATGACCCATATTAAAGAATAACATCCACATTGGGTTGCTTTAAAGTCCTGTCAATGTACAGCTGACAAATTCATAGCTCCAAAATGTGGCGCCTGTCCCCATATCACAAACACCGGTTGTCGTCCTCCGGGTCTATATAGCAGCAGGGCCGCATTCAAAGCTGATACAAGAAGTACATATCCGCCAAAGAAGTTGCCTCCAACGAGCGAGGCCCACACAGGTTATTATGCTGTAAAACTTATTAAGAAGCTTTCAGCTTGGACGAGGCAGTCTTTAAAAGCGTTGTCAGGCCAACACGCTTCAGGCTCCTGCCCTCCTTCCTGGGCCAATTAAGACCCGTCCTGTTGGCAACGGGATGCACATATCATCCACATTGATACCACCTCCAGTGGGCGTGGCTGTCTTTCTCGCTCGGCCTTGTGGTACCTACAGTGCTTCCTGCAATTACTTCTTATGTGAGGTGCCAAGTCAGAATGACCCATATTAAAATATATAAAATCCAGAGTGAGTTGCCTTAAAGTCCTGTCAACGTACAGCTGAAAAATTCACAGCTCCAAAATTCAGCGCCTGGCCCCCTATCACAAACACCGGTTGGCGTCCTCAGGGTCTATATAGCAGCAGGGCCGCATCCAAATCTGATACAATCCGTACATATCCATGAAAGAAGTTGCCTCCAACGAGCAAGGCCCACACAGGTTAGTATGCTGTAAAATTTATTAAGAAGGTTTCAGCTTGGACGAGGCAGTCTTTAAAAGCGTTGTCAGGCCAATGTGTTTCGAGCTCCCGCCCTTCTTCCTGGGCCAATTAAGACTCGTCATGCTGGCAATTAGATGCACATATCGTCCACATCGATATCACCCCCGTGGACGTGGAGGTTCTTTCTCGCTCTGCCAAGTGGTACCTGGAGTGCTTCCTGCATTTACTCCTCATGTGAGGTGCCAAGTCAGAACAACCCATATTAAAGAATAAAATCTACAGTGGGTAGCTTTAAAGTCCTGCCAACGTACAGCTGACAAATTTACAGCTCCAAAATTCAGTGCCTGTCCCCGTATCACAAACACCGGTTGG
The DNA here is from genome assembly GCF_964263255.1 of Lissotriton vulgaris. Classification (NCBI taxonomy): domain Eukaryota; kingdom Metazoa; phylum Chordata; class Amphibia; order Caudata; family Salamandridae; genus Lissotriton; species Lissotriton vulgaris. The sequence goes on from NC_141691.1 coordinate 1,255,108,410, forward strand.
TGTCCTTAGGGTCTGCATAGCAGCGGGACTGCATCCACAGCTGAGTCAAGCCGTTACATATCCACCAAAGAAGTTGCCTCCAACGAACAAGGCCCACATAGGTTAGTAGGCTGTAAAATGTATTAAAAAGCTTTCAGCTTGGACGAGGCAGTCTTCAAAAAAAGCGTTGTCAGGCCAACGCGTTTCGGGCTCCTGCCCTTCTTCCTGGGCCAATTATGTCTCCCAAATACAAGAACTCCTCAATCCCACGGAGGTGACGCACATTTTGTTATGTATATATGAAGATCACCTGTGGGATTGAGGAGTTCCAGTATTTGCCATTCCTGTGATCAAGACGAGCTGTCGAAACACGTTGGGAAGATGAAGGGAGTGTATGCAGCAACAATTAAAGGACACAGTTTCAGTTCGAGTGTGCCACATACTGCTTTCCGGGTTCTTTGTGGAAGCAACTTTAAGGCATATTTCATGACACAACCCAGTCCTGGTAGAAGGGTGCACCACCTCTAAAGTGACATCATATCGCCCACAGATTCTCACACGGGTGGTATAAGTCACCGCGGATTACCGCGTTCCAGGGTCTACCTGTGCCATTATGATTGCGGGCCCATGGCGGAACAAGGTGAACCCTTGGATTATGTTGGTTGCAGCGTATTGACCCCTATGATGATTGAGGCAATTCTGAAACTACCTTTCCCAGGATGCATTGCCGAGATGACGCACATTTTTTTATGTATATATTGAGATCACCTGTGGGATTGAGGATTTCCTGTATTCGCTATTTCAGTGATCAAGAAAAACTGTCGAAAATGAAGGGAGTGCATTGCTGCAACGATTAAAGGACACAGTTTCAGTTTGGGTGTGGCACTTACTGCTTTCGGGCATTACATCCGTCAAAGAAACAATGCCCAGGCCACTCTCTCCTTGTCAGTGTGTTTTTTATTTCTTAAATCCCCAGTCACTCGACGCGTTTCGGAGGGAAACCTCCTTGCTCACAAGTACAAGTGCAAGTACATTCACAGTGTTTATACATGATCATGTGACACCCCTCATGATAGTGAGCAGTGAAAACAGACTCCTTGTCTTTTGTGTACAATTACGGAGCTAGAAAGCAGACTTAATTAATTTGCAATTGCTATCGGTGTTACAAGTGAGACAACAGTGTTAAGCTACATGGCTCAACATAAATATTGCACAGTGGACATAGTATTGAATTTATACAGAGAAAATACAAGAAATAAAGAAATACACTGTATTGAAAATAACAGCACTTGAATCAATTCTTGATGGCTGGTATGAGCCTGCCTGCACATTAGTGCCAGTTTTATGTCGACTAGTTGCAACTAGTGATGTTCAACTTCACACGGCCTCAGTGGGCTCTAAACTATGGCATAAAGCCCCAGTGGGCTTATCAGCAGACCAGATCAGTACAACGCCCAGTGGGCAAACACGTCCAACCCCAGTGGGTAAAGTCCACATTCAAACTATGGTGCTTTATTAACTCACTCATATCTCCACCATTGATGATAACGCTATTAAGTCTTGCATTAAACTCTCCTTTACAGACTCACCAAGGACCTGTAAGATAAAGTGAATAAAGAGGAGGTGAAAAACCAAATTAAATCAGCCATAACTATTTACATACACTACATCAATGATAAAAACAAAGGAGTAACGCTATCAAGCAATTAAAACCATTGTTTCAAATTCAGTTAGCAGGACAGGAACACGCAACCTACTCGTTCTGTCATATAAGTGCAAATGGAATTCATTGACCTAGATGTATTGCCAAAGCTTCACCACAATGATGTCCCTCTGGTTGCATTGTTGCCTCTTAAGGGGTCGAAAAGGCTGGCGATAAGCATTGACAGGCAGATGTTTCTTATAAAGAACAACAAAGCTTTGAGTTGCTCTTTGTGGAGCATAGTTCACCACCCTTTGATGGGTGGTGTTTTAAACAAAGGTTCATCTAGCGAAAGAAATGTAAAAGGAGCTTTTCAGTGTAAGACGTTAATTTAGAAACATAAAGCTTTGTCCAGTTGTATATAGGAATGCTGCTTTAAAGTGGCCGTGACTCACAGATAGTGAATACCTGTACTTCTTACATTTGAGAGAGTATACCAGAGAGCTAATTTGGGGTGGTGAGAACCTGCAGTTCTATATTTCCATGTGAAGCACAGTATAGGAATATAAAAGGAATTGCAAAGATTTGATCTTTATATTAAAGAGGTGGTGTGAGAACTAAGTGAGCCAGGCAAAGCGTGTGTTTTCGTAGCACTAAAACCAGACACTAAGGGGCCGATTATGATATCGGACGGACCTGAGTCCGTCTGCCACCATAGAGTAGGTGGGAACCTCCGCATGGCCTGCGGAGTTCCCTCCTGTGCAATTAGGATGTGACCGCCACCCTGGCGGTCACATCCTCTATTTTTACCATGGCAGCTGGTGCGACTTCAAGCTGCATCCGCCGCAATAGTAAAAATGCATACATTGCATTTGTATGCAGAAAGCGGCAGGCACCGTGCGGTGCCTCCTGATTTCTGCATACAAATGCAGGGGCGTACCATAGGTACCCCCCATGTGCACCCCCACCCCCCCTTCACCCAGGGGGCCGCAACGGTCCCCCACAGTGAAGTTACACATGCTTTTCCACGGCGGAAAAGCCGCCGCGGAAAAGCATGTTTCACAGCCCATCCTAATCTGGCTGACTGCTTTTCCGCCGTGGTTGTAAGACAACCGCGGCGGAAAAGCTGCGGAAGGAAACCAGGACCCACCAGCCATCCTAATGTGGTGGTGGGTCTTTGGTGGGTCCGCAGAGAATTTCCCGCATCCTCCGGGCCGGTGGTAGTTTCCGCCGGCCCGGAGGATACGGAAAATCTTCCATCGTAATAGGCCCCTATGTAAGGTCAGAGCAGGATCGTGCTGGAGTTTCCTGCTTGTGGTTGTCTGCAGAGGCGCAACCAGTGGGAACTTTCGGGGGGCCTAATTCTTTCAGCAATAGGCAGAGTGGGGATGCAGGGGGAGCAAAAAGGAGTGAAAGAGAACAGAGTCGCATTTGCAAAAAAATGGTCTTTTGAAGACCTGTGAAGTACTCGTGTGGGGCTATGTGTGTGCACCCGGGAAGCTGTCCCAGCGTCTGGAGCAATGGGCGTTATGCACCTGGTGGTCTGTCTTCTAATCACCCTAAGATGATGTTGCTCATGGTTTGCAAAAAGAGAAGGGAAATCCGGAGAGAAAATGGCTCTCTTTAAAGGATTACCCTTTTCCTACAATGCGACTCACCTGGCATGATGTCTGCACTTCTCAGTAGTGAGCAATATGTATGCTCTCACACTCTCACTGCAGTGCAATAAAAGAAAAAACTGACATCCTTTGCGAGGCCTGAAAATAGAGCCCCATAAATACCCGTTTTGAGGCCCCCCAAAATAAAGCGCTGGTGCTCAGACCCCCAGAGAACCCCCCCCCCAATTAAAGCCCTGGGTGCAGTGTTATCTTGCGAAGTTGTAGATACAATTATTAGGCTAATAATAGTAATTTGTATGTGTGCTGTTTGGTTGATAATATCATCCTAAGTACAAAGATTACAAGTTTTTTAAATACTACCTATAAAGTTGTCTGCAGTGGGTTGCGGAGAGAGTGCTGTGAGGTGAAAAGTACGAGGTAGTGCAGTTACATATAAATTGTAAAGGTGTGGGTAAATAAATAAATAAATACATGCTGTATGGTCTCTGGTACTACTTGTCATCGTATTGCTCCCCTGTTGTGCTTTATCACATTGCAGCACTGGGTCTGGAAGTCGTTAGTAGAAGTTTTGTAATTGTATGTTATTATTTTAACATAGTGAACAGATGTAATAAAATAATGTAATCTATTTTTTGTTTTACAGAAAATGATTTCCTTTGGATAAAAGTTTGCACGTCTACAAGAAGTGGAAAAAAAAGAAAAGAGAAGAAAAATATATATTTGACCAAAAGCAAAGATCTTCAATTAGAGAAAAATGTGAGTAGTACAGAAACTGTTTGTTCTAGTAAAATATCTAGACAATTTGTGAAAAAAATATTACGAACATTTGATGAAAAAAACATCACACAAACCAAAAAGAACATTTTTTCAAGTAAGGTGAAGCAGACTTCAATTTCAAATACCAGGAAAAGGAAACATGATTAAGAAACAGTATCTGTTACTCTGAGACAAAAGCAATTTCAAGAAATTCATCAGAGACTTTTTCGATCTAGAGTGATTCAGAATTTAATGAAAAGATGCTGGAAATATAAAAGGGAAGTGTTGCAATTCAAAGAGAAGCAGCATATTGAAAGTATAGTGGATACTGATTTCAATTTAAAATAGAAGTTATTCATTCTGATTTGGAAGTGAATCAAACTGTTGGATAAAATATTCAAAGTGTTGAAAGTCAAAAGTAGAACAAAGAGACTTGTGAACAGAACCAACTTTTGCTAAATCTTTAGTGGACATTGGAAACATACTTCTACTAGTGAGCCGTTTTTTTAATGAGGAAAGTTACTCCCAGGAAAATAGTTTATCATAGTTGGTAAAAAGGCAGAAGAGTTAATAGCTGAAGAAGTGCAAGGGAAACGTCCACAAGCTCCTGTGTATAAGTGGGATTGTAGTAGTATGTGTAGTATTCAACAGGAATCTATTGATATAATGCGAAATCTGGGGCGAGAATATACACAGAAAAATATTAAAGAGAAGATTAAGTTGTTACAAGGACTAGATCCATGTAATGTAAGAAAATATACTGAGAAGTATGGGCATTCTCTGGCTTGCCTTTCAAGAAAAGTTTATAAAAGTGTTTTTCATCACTTGAGGATGTTAGCAGTACACCATTCAGAAACGCTGAAGTTTGTAAGGAAACTGTACTATGTAAAACGTCCTGCATTATGTTTAAGTGAACTGAATTCATGTCTTTTATATGGTTCTTTATCAGATGTTCAAAAAAAGTGTGATGATATTGAAATGTGATATTTTGGTTCGGAAGAGCAGTCCATAGAAAATGAAAGTTTGACAAATATAGATGTTGGAGGAGATGAGAAAGTGATTAGTACTGATCAGTTTGAAGAAGAAATTGGAAAGTTTATTGTAGTGTACTCTGAAATACCAAACTATGTTTGTGTTTGTTGTCGACGTACTCATTAGAAAAGTCAAAGTAGGAATGTTGATTTGTTATTTGAAAAGTGTAAAGGAGAACAATGGTAAGTGGGTAGAATTTACAACTTACTTGTTGGTGGAAGGTCGATTTGAGTTAGGTAGTGATCAACGTATATGTAAATATTGTTACAACAAATTAGAAGAGAACAAAGTGCTTGCTGGAGCAGTACATAATAACTTAGAATTAGTAGCTATTCCGGTGGAACTGGCAGAATTGAATATATATGAGTCTGTTCTAATTCAATCTGTTCATCCTTTTTAAACTATAATTCGGATGGAGCCTAAAATAGGTAAACTGCCACCAACAGACTTGCAAAGGGCTTAAAGGAAGATTGGTGTACTTACCTTTGGATTGTAAGAAAAATATTGAAACTATTGCTAGAGAAAAAGAGGAAAATGAGGCAGTAGTCATTCTAGTAAATGGTGTACCAATAAAGAGTCGGAAAATATGGCAAGAATTTGTGGATGTTAATAAAGTTGAAACGGCTACGTTATATCTTATAGAGAACAATATTTATTACAAAACTGTAAATGTGGATGAGCAGGTAATACGTTTAGAAGATGAATCTGAAATTTCAAGTGGTCAAATAGAGAAAGTGGACAGGTCAAGGACTAAAGAGATTTATGAACATTAAGCAATATGTCCTTTGCATTCAAAAGAAGTAGTAGGAAGCAGCATTGACTTATTTGAAATGAAAAAAGCACTGGGAACTCCAATGAGTGTATGGGAGAAAAGCTTGGAAGGTTGTTGTTTTCCAAAGCTGTTCCTACTGGAGAAGGTGGACAATATAATGATCAGCCTGTACAGATTTCATCTTCAGAATATCGGTCAACAAGATTATATTCTGAAGATCCTAGATTTCAACTGTGCATTCTATACATATTTCACCTTTTGTTTGAAAGTGATCTGTCTTCTCTGTTGTATGCAGTGAACAACATACTTAAAACTGGAGTTCATCAATCTCTTCTTTTTGCGAAAGAATTTGTGGAGAAAGTTCAAGAAACAGATGAAAATTTAGAAGCACTGTTAATCAATTTGAGGGCATGTCAACGTGGAACAAATTAGTATTGGTATTGTTGTCATGGAGAACTCAAGTGTATGTTACGGAACTTAGGTACACCAACATGGTTTATCACACTTAGCTGTGCAGAGTATTCCTAGGAAGATTTGCTAGAGTTTCTAATAGAAGGGAATTCCTATATAAAAAATGTTGAAATAAAGACTCCTGGTAAACTGTATTCATTGGATCCTGTAAATGGGTGCAGATGTTTTAATCATAGGTTTCAAGCTATGATGTCTATTAACTGCAATAAAAATAAACCACCTCTTGGAGAAGTTATCTTATTTATGAAAAAAAGAAAGAAATACTTTATTGTTTGATTAATTAAAACCTTACAATTTATATGCAGTAATTCTTGATTATAAAATCAGTTATAAAATCAGTTCTATAAAAATAATAAACTTCCAGTTTGTTACACTATTTACATGTTATATACTTTCCTAAATTACATTCTTTAAATGTTTGATGTTGTAACTTAATTCTCAATTGCATTAAAAACCTTACAAAAGCAGAGCTTAAAATGATATTGTCTGTATGAAGGCATCTTATCAGTGCTTGTCTGCAACTCCTTATTCCACGAACATTAAAATGTCTCTTTAGAATAAATATTCTTTCAACTTTCAAATCTGGAAAAACACACAGGAGGTGCATAATATTCTCTTCGCCAAGTTTGCATAGGTTACAAGTCATTGGACCCTCTGTTCTCAACCATGGGATTAGATGACTCCAAAGTGAGCTTTTATGAAAATTTGTTTAAATTTCATAGACCAAGGAATTTCGAGGTTTGGTTGCACTTTTACTTTGGTATAGCCATTCAAGAGAGGCCATGCATGTTTTCTTTTTGAGAAGATATCTTTAACCAGGAGTAGTGATAAATACTTTGTTGTACTATTACTGACTTTTTTTTAAAGAATTCAGGGTAATTGGCATTTCCCAGACTGAGTTTACTGAATTTTCCTCTAATGATGTAAATCGATATTTCTACGCCTGGGCTTTCTAGTTTAAGTTTATTTCCTGTCAGTCAAAGGGAAATCCCTGGGTGCACACTTAAGTATGGAGTTATTCTAGTACCATACCTAACTAATTAGCCATTCAACCGTCATACACAGGGAACTATATGAAAAGAATTTAAAATTTCCACACTAAAATTTGAACGTTCACAGTCTTTTTAATTAAAGTATAAAAGAGTTTACAACCAAATAAGTAAATTAAAATTTCAAAGAGTGACCTTTGAAAAGGTTTTCTTAAAAAACATAAGTAATCATATCAATTTACTGCAATTCATTACATATATATTCTCAAAAACAAGTCAAGTATTAAATATCACATTCATGTACTTTAAAAAAGATTGTAGACACAAATTACATCAAATCACAAAGAAAGAAGAAAACACTGAACCCCCTATAGTGTGGCTAACTAATATCTTTACCACTCCTGATTGTTGGATCCAACGGCCATTAGTTAATCAAAGAGTGACATCCAACAGTACCACTTATACGTGCGTATCAGTTGTTCACTAGACCTTCTTTGGATTCTTTAAGAAAAATGCGTCGACGCGTTTCGGTGCGAGGAACATGAGATACAGTGGCACCTTCCTCAGGACTGCCGTTGCTTCGGGGTCACCGGCTTCCAATCATATAGCTTGCCACCCTCTCTGTAGATATATGAGGGAAAAGCAAGGTGTAATCGATTTTTAAAATTGTTCCTGGTGCAATCACATAATCATACGGTGTTATTAGACAGTTATAGTCTTTTCATAAGTATTGTAGTTGTCTATCATTCTACTTTGGGAAGTTTATTTCCTGCCACAATAGCTTGGACAGTTGATTTACAGTGTCCATTTTTATCCTTTTCCACACTTTGATGAATTGTCCTTTTTGAGCAAGTACCTGATTATTTATCCAAAATTCCAATCGTATCTGCGCAGGTGATGCATTGTGTGGGAGTATAAAGAGGGCTTTATAGATTTTCGTGATTGCATTGTTGATTAGGATGGAATGATTTCCACACAATGCTTCACTTCCATATGTTAAGGTTGGTAAAAGCTTTGCTGATAGTACTTTTAATAATGGACCATAACTCTGCCCTCCTAAGGATTTCTGTATAATTCTGAATGCCACTAACAATGATTTAGTTCTCCGTTGTATATCAATCTTATGTGGTTGGTATGATCCTCGCTCATCAACTAGTACTCCCAAATATCTATATGTTTTCACTAGCTCTAGTTGCGAGTTATCCAGAAACCATTTATACATATGCTTGGACCTTGAATATTTATTTATCTCCATAATTTTTGTCTTTGACTCATTTATCACCATTCTTTTTTCTTTGGAGTAGGTAGTTATCCTATTTAACAGGCGTTGTAGTCCAACCTTAGTTTGACTTAGTAGGATCACATCATCTGCATATAGCAGGTTTGATATCAGAGTTTTGGCTAATTTAGGTGGGCAAGCGTTCACCTCGGCCAAGGCTTTCGTTAGGTCAGCTAAAAATAAATTAAAAAGCAACAGGGCCAATACACAACCTTGCTTCAAACCTGATGCTGTCAGTATTTTTTCTGTTACTGTTAAGCCATCTCCCATCCGAACCCTGACCCATGTGTCAGTGTAAAGAAGTTGGATTAGTTTTAAAAGGGAGTTTGGTATACCTTGATCTGTTAACTTCTGCCATAAAAGATATTTAAGCACACAGTCCAAGGCAGCCTTAAAATCAACAAAGCACAAATATAGTGGTTGCTTCTTAGTAATGTATTTATCCATTAGGACTGATAACACAAGGATATTTTTGTAGTGCCTAATCCTTTGAGGCAATCCAGTTTGATTAGGCGGTATTATCTGCTTTTCTCTTACCCATTCTGCTAGGTCGGATAACAATACACCTGCAAATAGTTTAGCATCGGTATCCTGGAGCGTAATGAGTCTGTAATTTTCCGGCAAAGACCAATCTCCTTTTTTGTACATAGGGGCTATCAGCGATTCCTTCCAGGTTTCAGGTATCAATGATGACCGTACGATTTCCTTAAAAACCTTAGTCAGATATCCTGACCATAAATTGGGGTCGCTCTTGTAAAGTGCATATGGGACACCATTTGGACTTGGTGCACCATTTTTTTGTTTCAGAATTAATTTACAGATGTGTTTATTTGTTATATGGATTTCTTGAATCTTGTCATTCCTTATTGGTTCAAACATATTAGCCCCAGGAATCAATTGCATTGTATCCCCAGCAGGATTTAGATGTGTAAACAGGAACCTAATCCACTCATTCTCGGTTAAGGATGATGTTACAGCTGTTCTGTTTGATCGTGCTAGGCCGTTTATTAACATTCAGAATTTTCTGGAGTTTGATTGTTTACTACAATAGAGTACTTTAGCCCAAAGATCATTGTGCTTTTTATTCTTTTCATTCCACAATAACTTCTGTAGGTTCCGATTGACCCTTTTTAGTTTTAAACCCAAATCCATATCTTTAGGATTCTTTTTTATCTATCTTCTCAATTGATTGCATGCTCTTTTCAGAATCCTTATTGTTTCAGTAAGTGTAATTTTGTTCTCTCTTTCAGCTAGTAACTGTTATCGATTTCTTTTGGAGAAAGGAGTATCAAGCAAGAGATGCACCTCATGTACATACGCTATACGCTACTATGGATCAAGGATGCACTTTAATTTGGAAATGATTCTGATGAAACAGTATTGTCTTTCATCGAACAGTATATGACATCCGAGATTCCAAGAGAAGAAGGAGAAAGAAGCTTGAGACAGCAAGTTTTATGTTTCCAGAGTCACTATTGTGGGAATTATTGCAAAAGAAACTACAAGTCTAAAGGTAAATATTACACCAAATGTTGGTTTGGTTTTCCCCGTCTAGTCATTTGTAAAGGAAGAGTAAATTCTTTTTTTTTCTTCTGTAAGGCATGCAATAACTCGAAAATCTCCAAAGAATACCTGCAACTTAAAAAGAACAGATGTCAAAGTATATCAATGATTACAATCCACTAATTTTAAAAATGTGGAATGTGAACATGGGCATTCAGTATGTTGCAAATAACTCAATTGCTGTTGCACATTATGTTACATCGTACATAACAAAATCAGAAAAAACAGAAATGCAACAAATGTGGGAAGAAATTGCACAAGAGAAAAGCCTTAGTAAATAATTGTACAGCCATACTTTGAAAATGCTTTCCTACCCAGAAATTGGATTGTTTGAATATTCAGACCGCTTGTGCTCTTCAAGTTTACATTCAAAGTCACGAGGAATCATTTGATTAAGTTTAGGTCTTGCCTGCAAACAAAATAGAGTGTTAAAATCATATGAAGAAATTGAAGAATTAGTAGGAAATGAACCAGAAAGTACAGACATTCTTAAAACTAATATGTTGGACACATACTATCCGAAAAGGAGTCAACATCTGGAACTGCTATATCTGTATGAAGTACTTCAACATTACAGCTTCAAAAGAAATGTTAAACAGAATTTAAAATAAGGAAAATATGGAGTAGTTTGAGGTCATGGTTGTTTAGTAAAACATGCAAAGGGTAATGTCATAAACCACAAGAAACTTAGTTGTGAAACTTCAGATAAGCAAGACTTTTACTATTAAGCACTTCTGCAACTGTTAAACCATGGCATAGTGAAAGTGAATTACTTGGAGACTTTGACTGCTACGAAGATTCTTTTATTGCTTGTAAAGATAGCATTGCATGTACAATTGTTCCTATATATTTAAAAATGTTGAATGATGAAGTTGAACAGGAAAAGACTATTACAGCAGAAATAGCTAATGAAAGTTCTCAAAATAGTCAAACTAGTGGCCCATGTAGTCAAGATCCTCTTGGACAACCAATACTGCAAAATGAAGCAGTGATTGCTATGCATGAAGTTGAAATTGTAATGCGGCACAGTGAAACGGGGTTTTGATTCAATGATTGAGGATGTCAGAAGTTAAAGTCTGTGATAATTTCTGTGTACCCCCTCTGACCAGGTGCAACCAACTCTAGGTCCCAACAGTGGAACGGTGTCTTGATCCCACAATGGACGATGTTAGAACTTCATCTGAGATTGGAGATGAAGGTACTCCCTTTGACCAGGTGCAACCAACTCCAGGTCCCAAAAGTGGAACGTTGTCTTGATCCCACCATGGACGATGTCCGATATTACCTGATGGTTGGTTTTCATAGACCTCCCTCTCTTGAGGTGCATCAAACTCTGTGCTTCTGTAGCTAACTGCTGCACATGATTATTATGAATGCAGGGGGTACTCTAACTGGCTTAGATCTTTTTTCCAAGATGAGAAGCTAGCCGTGTTGGAACATTACTTGAAAAAAGACCTAAGCCAGTTAGGGTACCCACTGAATTCATCATGTAATTGGCATCATTTGCACTCAAAAAGAATTAATTCTTGTTTGTGAATGAGTTTTTTTACCAGACAAATATCCACCGGTAACATCTCAATGGGGCCCCATCCAGACACTGGAAGTCTGGAAATCCTGAAATGACTATACCGAGATTGGCAGTGGCACAAGTTTCCGGATGTATGACGTTACAATGCATACTTTTACAATGCATACCTTTACAACACATTTTTTACAACGCAACATCCATTACAACGCATTCCATTACAATGCATGCCATTACAACAAATTTTTAAAAATTACCTTTACAACGCATTCCATTACAACGCATACTACCTTTACAACGCATACCATTACAACGCATACCATAACATTGCATGTATGGTAAGTATAGGGGTAAAAATTAGTATTATAACTCCAGGGGGGTGCAACAGTAGGGTAAGTGTTGGATAGTGTAGTGGTAAAATTAACTATTCTAACTTCAGGGGGTGCAACAGTAGGGTAAGTGTTGGATAGTGTAAGGGTACTATGCGTGATGGTATGCGTTGTAATGGTATGCGTTGTAATGACTGCGTTGTAATGACATGCGTTGTAGTGGTGTGCGTTGTATTGTCATGCGTTGTAATGGTTGCGTTGTAATGGCATGCGTTGTAATGGATGTTGCATTGTAAAAGTTTAGTTGTAATGGTAGAGCATTGTAAAAGTTGTGTTGTAAAGGTTGTTTCCCCAATTTTCCCTATAAACAATTTGGAAAAGTGTTTCAACACGCACATGGTGTGTCCAAGGGCATCCAATGTATCCCATGACAAAACACTATAAATCTATAATTTAAAGAATTCAAATCTGAGGGGGGACAGCTAGAGGGCAAATATGGAGACAGCAGTTACAGTTTCCCAATGAGATATGGGTCAAGCCAATACAAGCCCAGTGTGAAGGAGAAACATGTTACGCCCACTCAAAGTAGTCAGAAGTAAACATCCTCCAGAAGTATGGTGCCCCTTTGTGCTGCTCCCAGTAGGAATAGAACCGAAATGGTGGATACCTCACACAGACAAGGCATGGATTAATCTGGCTAGTCATACAGTAGACCATATGAAATGTGTAGAGTGATCAAAGTGGTGGGTATGTACTTACACAGGTGAGTTTGAGTTCAATGTGTACATAGCGTATCAGGAGATTGTGAATGGTTGTCCTATCCCAATAATAGCACGGACCTGTATCAAGTACAGATGGAAACCACTTGCTGCATTACCGATTCCCTATTGCTCACTAGTGGATTCATACAAACGGCAGGAGAACAAGTAAAGTGTGTCCATATTGTGACTAGTATAGCTGAAATACGCACCTACGTATTGTTCCTATCTACAAAATGTACCACAGCTCTCCTGGATGTGCACATGCACAGAACATTGGAATGGGAGGTCCCTCTCACCATTAAGCTAGCTAGATTAGAAGCTATTCGACAGTATGTGCAAATTACATTTACTAAGTTTGACACAGCTGCTAAATATAAAAAAGATGCAGCTATTAGAATGACTATTGATGCCAAGCAACTACTGCATACCGATTGCCATATTCAGCAACTAAAAGAGCATCATTGGTATGACATTGTCGTTGGCTGGACACCAGGAGCCACAAAAAGTCTTAACTTGTTGCGGCGCCCTTTGAGTTGGCTGTTCATTGCATTTGCTATACTGACTATTATAATGTGCAGAATATATGTGCATACTAAACAGGTATATGTTGGAGTGAAGACATTTGATGCAATATTTACTGGGCTTCATAGTAATCCATCTGTGAAGAAAATTAAATAAATTGGTTTTACATGCAATGACATTCATTAAAAGGGGTGGAGTGTGGAGTATGCAGGCCTAGTATGTGGAAGACATTGTGATGTGCAAGGGGTAATTTAGCTTAGGCAGTGTTGATGAGTGAAATTGAATGCAGAAAACCTTTGCAATATGCAGCGCTAGCAGGGGATCTCATGATGTTTACTTAGCGTTTCTACTAGACTTAATTTGGTGTAATGCTAAGGTGCTTTGTGTATGGTACCAGGCAGCTTACGATGCTTGTTTCCGACATTTCATAGTTTCGTCTAACTGTGAAGAAGCTCCGTTTATTGCACAATGGGGCAGACAGATGGATCGTGTGAGAGACATACTGTTGAGGGATCACTGACAGAATATCGACGAGCAAAATATCGACCTGGCAAAATATCGATAAAAGAATATAGAATAACAGAATTTTGACTTCCTATCTATAAACAGGTAAGTACAAAAATATCGAATCCAAAATATCGTTGCAAATAATATAGTTTGTTAAAATATCGAATTTTTAAATGTCTTAAAAGCAATGTAAAATAATGAAATAATGAACATAATTAAGTAAAACATACTTAAAAATACTTAAATAATCTTAAAATTAACAAATAATTAACTTAAATGTAAAACAAAATAAACATGCCTTTTTATTTTCTAATATATATATATATATATATATATATATATATATATATATATATATATATATATATATATATATATATATATATATATATATATATATATATATATATATATATATATATATATGTTAACTTAATATAAAAAAATATTCAATATTTTAAGTGTTGGGTAGCGGGAGGGTAATATTTACTATTCCCACTCCAGTGAGTGCAACAGTAGGGAAAATGTTGGATATCGGGAGGATAAAAATGACTATTCTCACTCCAGTGAGTGCAACAGTAGGGAAAGCGTTTGATAGCGGGTAGGTAAACATTACTATTTCCACTCCAGTGAGTGCAACAGTAGGGAAAGTGTTGCATAGCGGAGGGGTAAAAATTACTATTCCCACTCCAGAGGCCCATTCCTGATGGCGATTGGCTTGACTAACCACCCACAATCAATTAGTAAAGCAAGGGGCCGACAGCCCCTTCTTCGTCCCCTTAATTTCCCTTAAGGGAGCCATCATATCTGAGGCCATGCTCAAACAAGCAGAGAGATCATCTGCCCCTTTGTCCATGTGTCCAAAACAACAGGAGGTTTTTTCCTAACACTAGTATTAAAGAATCAGCTGACACCCCCTTCCAATTTCTCCTCCAGGTCGTAACAAGGGAAGACAAATTCCTCCCCTGTGTTCAGCCTCTTGGGTAGAGGATTTGACTAGCTGTTAATGCACAAGGTAAAAAGAATCTCTTTAAGAGCAGTGATATCTCTGTTAGCAGTGTCCTTAAGATGAAATTTTAAATCCCCCAAGATGGCGATGTTACCTTTCCCATATGGGACTCTATAAAGTTCATTATTTAAGACAAGAAAGTAGACTTCGATCCCGGGGGCCTGTCGAATAGACTGCCCGAAAAGGAGCAGGTGTGAGAAGTTTTTAGCTTGAATTAGAGAGAGTCACATGAGCCATTATCAAGTTTGGTCTCTAGGTGGCATTGATATAGTGTTTTATAAACAGCCACCAGACTACCTCCAGGTCTGAATAATCTATCCAGTCTATGGATTAAAAAGCCTGGAGGGATAGCATCCACTAGGTCTTGGCCAGAGGCCTCTTTGGCCTACGTTTCGGTGACAAAGATCCAGTCAGGGTTATGAACCAGCAGGACGTATCCTTATTCAACTTTGTGTTTGACCATAGACCTGGTATTCATTAGAAACCCTTGACGTTAAGGCTTTGCCCTTCCTGCTCCCCAGAAGACATGGGAGATTTTGATGAAATGTTGTGATTTTGAATCTCAGGCCCACTTGCATGCAGGTGAAATATTTTTAACTCACATGAATTACACATACTGGACCCTGCATCACATGTCTCATCGAAACCAAAGGGCAGACACAGGTGCTTACCTTTGCTTTATAGCTTCAGTAGCTGATCTTTAGAGTAAGCCATAAACAAAGGCTAATCTGGGTCCACAGGACCAGGGATCTGGGCCCTGTGTGCTGTTCTGACTCGGATGCATTTACTTTTGGCACGCCTTTTGCATGTCCGTGCACTCATGTCCCTTAAATGGATCTTCTAGTCACTTAACTGAGTCCCCCCAGGAAGTGGGCAGTGCAAGCCTTTCCTCCCAAAACAATCAGTTTCCAAAGTACCAATTATCGAGAGAGATTGAGACGCAGCCCTGATGACAGAGGGGAGGTGCCGCCCTAGGGACACAGCCCCGTTATACGTAGCAGCATCCAAGGAGGAGGGGAGCGCTACCCTCTCCCAGCTACATATGGCAACAATGCCAGGGGAGACACGGACGCCTCCCCAGCACGGCATTTATATTAAAAAAGAAAGCTTGACCGGTGGCACTCCGGACTGGGGGAAGGAGCCACACAACATATAGCCAGCTGTAACATAGTCTTAACAGCCCAGGGGCGACTACAAAGAACAAAAAGCACATCACAGAGGACACATTGTCCATGAAATCTCCCTGAACGACAAATGGATGCCCCCCTCACAGCAGTGAAACATACTGAACACCTATATTGATGTGACCTTTGCCCACTGAATGCATACAAGAGCACTACAGGTGAGAGATTTTCTAAATTATAAAGCAAAGGAGATGAGATTGTGTGCCCTAATTGCTCCACACTTGACAAGATTGTACAACTTATGAAAGGGCTACTGCAAAGCTGCCACTGACATAGGGCTTCTTGAAGGTAACAAGGCTATCACGGGGAAGATAGATGATAGCCATCACAGTGGTGCTATTGTGCCAATATATGGTACCATGTGAAAGACCTGGGAACTAGAACTGATCCGATGGATGAGGTCCTCGGGACACCTAGTCAACTAGCAGACAAGGACAGGCGACTACAGGCATGGGAGGCCAAGTTGGTTTATTTGGAGGACAGGTCAAGATGCAACAATATCTGTATACTTGGCTTACCCAAAGGCATGGAAACCACCCCTATGGAAGTTATCCTGGCTCAATACGGTACTGCCTGGGCTGGGGGATTAAGGGAAGCTGCCAGTGGACAGGGCACACAGAACACTGGGCACAAACCCAAACCAGGGAACCCACTGCAAATGCTGATAGCACGGATACTCCGTTACAAAGTAAGGTGGGCATACTGACAGTGGTGTGGCAGCAAGGGAATGTGGACTACTATAGGAACTGAATCTCTTTCTGCCTGAACTGGGTGTGGCCGTCCAACCGATACGGAGTTCATTCATGGAAGTGAAGCGAAAACCCAGGGATCGGGCCTGGACAATGGATTACTTCCACCAGCACATCTCCCAGTAGACATCCAAAGACAAGAGACGTTTCTTTGATAATGCAGAGGACACTATGCAGTTCATCAAAAATCATTGACTGGAGTCCTGAGCAGAGTCACGTAACTACTGATATGCGACTATAAAATAGAGAAGGAGGTTTCACTAATGCTATTATGTTCACGCCCATTGGGGATGTTTCACAGAGAAGTGAGAATGCAAAGTGAGTAAGCTGTGACCGGAGAGGCATGCACATACACTGTTACTCTCCAACGTGTGTGTGAGACATAGGGGTAAGAGTACCGGGAGAAACGCACATGGGGACCACAGAGGTATAACACCAGGAGAAGGAAAATCGACTGCAGTATGGGGGTTGTGATGACACCTTATGTATAGATTGTGGAGGCCGGAATGGGGTGGGCCACATGGAAGGGAGGTGAAAGGGTTTCACAATTCATTACAGGGAACCATTTATTTCAGAACACCAGAGGGAGAGACTTAGATCACTGCAATGACTGGCTGGCGATAACGAGCAGCTGGGCATGTGAAACACACAAACGGAGCACATTGGGGCAACAGCGCCATCTTGGAATGTTAAGGTGATACAGAACCCCATTAAGCAACAAAGAATGTTGTCCTACACAAGGAAGCATCAAGTGAAGACAGTTATGTTGCAGGAGATACAACTGTTAACACACAAACATGAGTAACTGTGCACTAAGTTCGGGGTAGACTATGGCATTCTAGTTTCACTTCCTCAGCTCATGAGGTCCTGCTGTGGGTGGACTCCAGTACCCCTTTAGGGTAACTGTCGAACTGAAGGCAGCAGATGGCGGATATGTAGGGCTTGTAGGCGAGATGAGAGGTTGACCCAAAAGTGCTACTAAACACATATGCACCAAACATTGGCACACCTGATTTCTTTGTGGAGCAAACCTTAATGTCATAATCTCACTATGAAATAATCTGCATGTGTGATTGCAACTGTGTACTAGGCATACTCTTATATAGGTACAAGTCCAACACTTGACCACTAGTCAGATCCTCCAGGGCCCTATTAGAGGGCATGGATACACTCAACCTATTGGAGCTATGGAGGACACATCATAGCAACAAACAGGGCTACTTGTTCTATTCTCCCTTGCATGGGGCCTTCTCCATGATAGACTACGCGTTTACCCATACAAAACTAATATTTGACCAACTGCTGTCGGACAATGTTAAACTTGCGATAGAGCTACTAGACCAAGCCTTTGTGGCACTAGTGCCACAGTGGCATCTACAACCTCAAACATTACTAGACTAGGTGTTCAGTGAGGAAAACAGGGAAACGATACAGGAGTTGTTTGCCCTAACTATGGTTACAATGGGGTCAGCAGAGGAACTCTGGGAGGCTTCTGAAGTAACATTAATGGGGAAATGCATGGCCACACCATGCAGCGTACACAAATCCCTGGGAAAAACAGCCACAAGGCTGTAACAGCAGTTTTAAGACCTTGATAGACAGGCTCCACCCACTGCAGCTGTATTGGATTCATGACATGGGTTGCAGAGGGAACTGGATGAAGCATGGATACCCCACAATTATAATATGTACACTGAAATGCAACACGAACAGATAAACCACCCTGATAAATTCTTAGCTTGTCTAGTAAACAGAGAAAGAGGCCAGGAAGCTGTGGTATCTATCAAATATGCTAATATGGTAGCCCTGACTGCCCAGGCAGACATTCTGACCAGATCTGTAGAATTCTGCAAGACACTAACACCCACATGCATCAAACATAGTTTTTGCGATTCTTAATTTGCGAAAATTACCGAATCGCAAATTAAGAATCGCAAAATGGTATGCATCCATTTTTTCGCTATTTTTTTGCGATTCTGTAAAAATTGCAATTTTTACCAAATTGCAAGAAAAATGCAATTTCTGAATTGCGAATTCTCAATTTGCGATTTGCGATTTTGCAAATTGCGAATTCGCATTTTGATGCATATCAATGAGAACACACCCAGGAAGCCAGTAAACGGATTACACAGACCTGAAGCCCAGTTCAAACTGCAGGAGTGGCTTTTGGCAGTTGGAGCTCTGCTTGCAGCAACAGGAGGAGTGTGTTTGGTGTGCTCTTGAAGGAGTAATGGCTACTGAAAGTGCTGTGGAAGACCTGCATGCCAGAAAACGGAAAATAAAGTTTAGTGACCAGGAACTTGAGATTTTATTAGAAGAGGTCACTTTGAGGCATGATCAGCTTTTTGGCAAAGATTCCCTTAAGGTCCCTGAAGGAGTGAGGAGAAGACTGTGGCTGGCTATTCAATCCAAAGTGAATGCTGTGGGGGTTGCCCACAGAGACATTACAAATCTCCAAAAACGCTGGTATGATTTACGCAGCCGTGCCAAGGAGAAAATTGCTTGCAGGATAAAAAGTGCAAAGAAAACTGGTGGAGGACCCCCAAAGGATAAACCAAATACCCCACTGGAGGATATGGTTGAGGGGACCCTGGTCACTGAAGCAGTGATTGGAGTGATTGACATAGACACCTCAAAGCATGCTGGTACTTCGCAAGGTAAGTGTGTAATTGTTTTTTTTTGCTGTGCAAATATGTTTCAGATAGTTGCCTTTTCATTCAACTTCAAATGATTTCATTGATCCCCAGCATTTAACCTCAAGCACATACAAAAAGGTTGAAGTAATAGTAATAATTTAGCATTGAAGCAATGCATCATGGGAGATGTTGTTTTTCTCAAAATAAAAAAATGATTTCCTGATGAAAATAATTTCCAAATGCAAACTAAGTTATCACATATGTGAGTAAATTGTTTTTAGCAAAGTAGTTGTTTATTTAGAATCACAAATGCATATTTGCACAATTATTTTAAATTCACAGACATTTTAAAAGTAAACTTTACATACTTTTGCTTTTGGAGATTTAGAAAAAGAGGGAGAAACAATTGATTTGGCCAACACAGGTAATACTGACATAGAGAACACACAAGTACAACATGAAAAGATATCCTCACCCACAGTTGGAAAGAAAAAAACTAGGAAAAGGGTTCAGCAACTGCAAGACTCAGACACTGATGAAGAGCCCAATGAACATGCACATTTGCAACAAGCAGTTCAAATGAATGTCATTCGAAAGAAAAATATAAGTAAACGTAGTAGACTGTAACAATTTTACAGAAGAAGGGAACGTCCTGCAAACCAGAGGTCATCCTCACAAGATGAGTGCCAGGCCAGTGTAGTTGAAAAGAAGCTCCTGAAAGTCCAAAGGCTGCAAGGCAAAGATATCAGGGTCATGAAGGTCAAACTGAACCATATTAGTAACAACATCAGTACCATGAGTAACAGTCTTGTGAGATTGACAAATATGATGGAAAGTGCACATATGGCGTCAAGTAATAAACTGGAGCGCATGGCAACAGCCATGGAAAGTATGTGTGAAGCAATACAAGTACAGAACATTGCCAATTGCAATAGGCACTTGAGATTAATGTCAAACATGCACACTTATACCAGAGCTATACATCGCTTGTGCAATAGCAATGCTAAAATGATGACAACTACACTGTGCATGTAAAAGGAATTAAGTAAATGTTGTAATAAGCTTTCTGAAGGAATGGTTGCCAACACAACTACCAAGGATGTCATGCAGGAAGACACGAGTGTGCTTCCATCAATACATGGGGACAATAAAAATGAAGGTGCAAAACCCACTTGTGAATCAAAATCAGATACAGTTGTTGGACGCCGCAGCTCAAGACATGTCGCACTGCAAAGCAACACATCTTCAGCTCAGAGAAATACAAAAAGCAAAGCTTTAGGTGTGAGAGGGAGGAAATGAATGGACAGCCTTTTAAAGGATTGACATCATGACAATACTGGCCAGACACTGCTGAAAGTCAAAAGCTACATGTTGATTTCATTTACACTTTTTTTGCATTAATGTGACCTTTGTTTAAAATTACTCCTTTTTTGATTTCAAATAAATGGCCATCAGATTTACTGAATATGAACTGGCTTCTTACCTCTTTTAAAAATAATGCTCTGTGATTTCTGATCCTCTTCGCCTTCCTTCTGCTGCATCTGGTCCATGAAGTCTTGCATGTGGTTGTTGTGGCTAGTTGTCATTGTTTGGAAGCATGTCATCTACATCCAGTTCCAAGCCTCTCCGTGTGGCAATGTTGTGCAGGATGGCACATGCTGCTACTATTTTGCAGCACACATCAGGACGATATTGCAGTGCTCCACCAGTTTTGTGCAGTATCCGGAACCTAGACTTCCTGACCCCAAAGGTCCTCTCTACAACATTTCTGGTGGATATATGGGCATGGTTGTAGTGTTGCTCTTTACGGGTTGATGGATTAAGGTATATATGATCTCACAGCATATGCACTGTCTCCTATGGGGGTGTAAAAAGGTACAATTGCAGTTAACATATCATGCAATAGCATGTGAGTAAAATGTAGTTTGGCAATGAGAACAGTATTTACCAAGCAAATATCCATCTCCAAATTCACCTGACGACAGTCGCCCATGGATGGCACTATGTTTGAAAATGTAGGAGTCATGGGCACTCCCAGGGTAACTTGCAACTAAGTCTGTGATTAGTGATTTTGAATTACAAATAACTTGGATGTTTAAAGAGTGATAATTATTTCTGTTGCGAAAAATATACTCATTTACAGATGGGGGACAAATGGGAACATGTGTTCCATCTATGCAACCTATGACATGAGGAAAATTAGCCATGTTATAGAAGTCCAACTTTGGTTCCAACAACTCTTGAGGAGTTTTTGGAAAATGAATGTGATGCCGTATCCTTAGCAGCATTGCATTAAGGAAATCATTAAAAAATCTAGAAAGTGCACTCTGTGACACCCCCCAGCAATTGCTCTAACTCCCTGGAAGGAACCGGAAGCTAGAAGGTGTAGACAACATAAGACCTGCACATGGGTGTGTATGGCTAGGGTCCTACGAGTTTCTCTACGCAAAATAGGGTCTAATTCAGCAATGAGATCTAATATGGAGTCAGCATTCAGCCTATACTTGTCATATATTTCAGCCTGTGTCTGACCAAACAAAGTAATGTGCAATCTAAATATCCTTTCACTGAGCATCCTCCTTCTCCTTCCTGCTGCTCTCAACCTCCAGCGACGTGCCAGGACAATGACTGCTGCCATCCTCAAAGAGGTCTAGCTCAACTGTGGAACCCCTTAAGTACCCTACAAATTGGTTTCACATTTCCCCCCCCCCAAAAAAAAATACCAACTGCTCTCAGTACTTCTAAATTTAGGAATTCTTAAATGTGATTCCTTACAAAATCGCAATTTCCGAATTTTGATGCATACACTTTTTTGAGATTTTTTTGCGATTCATTAAATTAGCGATTTATTAAGGATTCGCAAACCCAATTTCTTTTTCGCAAAATGCGAAAAATACTTTTCTTCATGATGCATCTCAAAAACAGAAATTGCATTCGCAAACGGCCGATTATTGCGATTCGGACCGTTTGCGAATGCAATTTTGCGTGATGCATGTGGGTGTAAATGCACAAATAGGCCAGGATGATGAGGCAGGCTTAGCGACTATCCTCGATGAGGCTCATACCCCTAAAAAGGATGAGAATGAAAGAACCCCATTAAATGCACCACTTGGAGAGTCAGACATTAGATGGGCCATCAAACACATGAACACGGGAAAGACACCAGGCATAGATGGGCTCAGTGTTGAGGTTTACCAGGTTTATGTGGATCTGCAATGGAAGCCACTGATGGCCATGTACAGGAAGGCTTTTGAAAGGGGTGTGTTGCTGGCATCACTGAGAGAAACCAATATCTTAGTTCTGCCCAAGCCAGGCAGAGACCCTGATGACTGTGAGTCTCACCGCCCCCTATCAGTGAGGGGAATACCTGTGAGATGGCCTGCTTGGAGGCCCACGAGGCTTTCCACACTGTAAACCTGACATTAATGGTATAAGCACTTCACAGGTCTGAACTGGGGGTGACCTATCTGAGATGGGTGACGCCTCTATACATGAACAGCAGGGCCGCCCAAGTAAAGGTATGCCACAGGCTCTCAGGCGACTGGCCTATAGAGCAGGGCGACTTGTCCCCCTAACCCTTCTGATTTTTGCTATGGTTTTTGAGCCACTGGCACAATTAATACCCCTCAAATATGATTATACTGGGTTAATGGTAGGAGGTAAATGGGAGGTCACCTCGCTATATGTAGGTTATGTATTACTGATATTGAGAAATCCAACAGACATGTGGGTGTGATACAGAATACACTAACAGAGGTCGGGCGCACTCAGGTTTTCGGATAAATGCGTACAAGTCAGTTCTTTACCCCATTCAGATGACAGTACCCATGGAGACGAACTTAGCGAACGCAATGGTACAGATGATGCCTACTAAATACATAGGGATCTACCTAAGCTTGGACATGGCTAAGACCTATGCCACTAATGTGGGTGTACTTTTTTTAGGAAGCCTAGAAAAGAGTGTGCATAAATGGTTGTTATTCCCAATGTCCCTTAAAGGACAAATAGCCATCAGAAAGATGAGAATGCTACCCAGGATGCGTTAGGTGCTACAGCATTTGCCAATGTGCATTCCTGCTTTCATAAAATAGATGACTTACTCCGAATACAGTATTGGGTAAACGGGAGAGCATGGATTAGCCTGGAGGTTCTGCAACTGGAACATTGCCCCTTATGCTGGTCAACTCTTGGAACTTATATTCATACCTGGTGGTCGTGCCTGGCTGTAGGGGTTTTCTGGAGTGAAGTAATTCATGTGTTGGGAGTCCTGACCAAACTAACCCTAGCGCCCGTAATAACGCTGGGCCTTCTGGGACTGGTAACCCGGTCTAAACACACAAAATGCGCATATAAGGTAGTAGAACTGGGTTTAGCCATAGCAAAGAAATGTATAGCACTACGATGGATGAGTACCAGATCACCGACTAAGAAATAATGGCTGTGTGAGCTGGAAAAATGGATGCGAAAAGAGTGCAGGGTAAGGCACACATTGGCATGCAATGGGACTGATCAGGGGGCAGTATGGAGTGGGATATTGTGGTGATGCTTTTACAGCTAGAAACAGAGGAATCTTCTGTGGAGAATGGAGTGGACTCTGGAGATGAGTGACAAGTGAACACAACGGAAAGCTCAAGAGGAGATGTGTTTGCGAGGCGTCCACACCATCATGTGCACTGCATGCAGTTTTTTATTTATGCTGTTTGAGTATCATATCCTTGCTCTTAGCCAAATACGTTTGTGAAGTAATGCCTCTCTCTTGGGATCTGTGCGGGGGAAGAGATGGAGAGCTGTTATTGTTTGTTCTTTCTGTTGATGTTTGATTGCAAAAATCAATAAAAGAAATATCACAAAATAAAAAGAAATGCATGAATAATCATGAGAGTAACAATTCACAGCTTACCAGCATTACATTTATTGAAGACGAGAAAAATAAGCAACGTATGAAAGTGGATGCAGAACTTTATGTTGTTGTCATATCCCATTATGATGAGGCCTTCTGAAAACCAAACCACAGTCAACATTTGCCTTTGTTTCCTTCCATTATAAAGAAAGTCATTTAAGGGAATCTGCTAAATTTTAAATAATGTTGGTATTTAGAGATTAAAGGGATAGTGATAGACATCTGTCGGACCATGAATAATTGCATAAAGCACTGCAGCCTGATGGCATCAAGGATCTATGTCTGTCTCCAGGGACCTCTTGTGAAAGCAATGGACATATTTACTCTATCTGGCACTATAAAATTACTAAGGGGCATATTATCAAGGGAATTATCTCCGCTTTTTTGGCTTTAAAAGCCAAGAAAGCGGGTATAAAATTATCTCCCTATTACCTAGCTGTCGCTAACACCAGTTACCGACAGCTAGTAGGAGATAGCGACCATCTTGGGCCCCGCTTTGCATGTCAGAAAAATGTATCACTAATGACATGCAATGTGGGCGTGCCAAGATGTCAGCGACTGGAAACAGTCGCTAACATCGCTATCTCCTATTACCAACTTTTCGAGATATTCGCGCTAAGCGCGAATATCTCCAAAAGCTAACACCTGCCCAGGAGCAGTTCTTAGCCATGTTATCCAATGGGAGGTGGATAACATGGCTAAAAGCATTAGCTCGGTAATGCCTGAATATCGCTGATTTTTCAGCGATATTCATGCATTATTGCCTATTTTTATCTCATTTGCGATAACCCTTGGTAATACCAAGGTTTATCTGCGATAAAAATCGCCGCAGCTCGGCGATCATTTTTTCTCGCTAACCAAGCAATAGCGATAATTATCGCTATTGCTTGGTAATATGCCCCTAAATTGTTTAAATGTAAGAAAATAGTAACACTTGTTGCTGTTCTTACTCACTTCCCCACTGCTTTCCGTTCTCTCGCGTTCTTTTTATTTTGAGTTTACTGGTATTAGCTTAGAACACTAGGGTGACTTCTTCCAGAACATATAGCAATGTACTTATATTTATGGTCTAACAATAATCATCAAAAACTACATCGGCAATGTCAGTTAGCAAACAAAACAAGAAGAAAATGTCATCAACTCTATGTGCATAACATTTTGTTTGTGAAGCCATGCCCCTTCTGTGATCTGGCCTGTTGAATTTAGGAGGCAAAATGTTTGCCGTTTTTTCTTTCATGAAAATACATTTAATGACATTTGTTCTATTAATATTTCTCTGGTATGCTGAGATTGAATGGGCAGTGCTGGATACCCGTGGGACTCTCAGAAATTGCATAATGGACTGCATGTCAAAACAGAGGGGCTTATTAAAAAGCCTTGTGTACCACCGGAGCGTAACTTATTTTGATGTTTCGGTTACAACAAAGTGTAAGCTCTACTCCAAAAACTTGAAAATGAGGACCCTAAAGTATGCATATGGAAATCGGTCAAGGGGCAGATATGTGTGGGCAGGTGGATGCATGCCGCATGCATATAAGCTGCCCATCCATCATGCACAGATGTTTACACTGGATTCTATGCTTTCCATACCCTTCAGCCCTAGGGCAATCTACAGCAGGATCTAAACTCTAGAAGTTACAATGTGGACAAGGAATGATATGCCCCCTGCCCCGTCTGCCTCATGCACCTGTTGCCACTATAAACTTTCCTCAAAAGACCTTTTAACAACATTCCAGAAAGATGTGCTCCATGAACTATGAATATGTAAACTTTGAGGGCCTCATTGATGAGGCATTGCGTCAGTTTTGATTTTCCGATGCATCACATTTTGTGACGCATCGGCGGCGTAAAACATGCCTCCTGTTGCGCACTATTTACAAAGTGACGCATCTAAGCAGATGCGTCACTTTGTAAACCCCTGCGCTTCATTATACCTGCGTCAGGTATAATGTTTGCAAGGGGGAGG
This sequence comes from Lissotriton vulgaris, assembly GCF_964263255.1. Classification (NCBI taxonomy): domain Eukaryota; kingdom Metazoa; phylum Chordata; class Amphibia; order Caudata; family Salamandridae; genus Lissotriton; species Lissotriton vulgaris. The sequence continues at coordinate 1,255,134,600 of NC_141691.1, forward strand.
CGTTTTCCCGCAAAAAGCCTCGTAGAAGTGACGCAGTGAAATCTATAAGATTTCACTGCATCACTTCTAGGACGCCGTTGCGTCAAAATCTTGTGCCTGCCTCACAGCAGGCGTAAGATTAACGCAGGCCCTTTCACATGGGGCTTGCCCCATGTTAAAGACACATTGCTGGAGTTGCGTCACTTTTGTGACACACTTCAGCAATGCGTCACTTTTGCGCTTACAGATACGTCAGAAATACTGACATATCGGGAATCCTTGCGACATGATGTGTCATACATTAAATATGACGCATCGGGTATGTCGCAAGGAGTGTGCACTGAGAAGTGACCCATAGCTGCTTTCACTCAGTGATGCGTAATTTCTCATAAATGAGGCCCTGGGTCATTAGATGCTGGCATGCATCAGTCCATGGCTCCATGTCCCACGTGAGCCTAGGCATTGTAAAGTAATAGGTAGTCACATTCCTCTTAAAATGTATGGTGGACCCAGCAGCGGCAGATTGGCCAGCACTTCCACTGTGCTCTGAGCCTTCTCCCTTCACCCAGGTCCCTTCAGTGGCATAAGGCAAAATTATGTGCCCCCACCCCTGCAGAATATGATGAGGGGCCCGGGTGGAATATTTCTCACAAATGAATATTGTGCTTGCGCTGAATGGGGGTCCTTAAAGGGTCACAGAAGCCTGTGTTAAGCCCCTGGTCCCATGCTTAAATCATTCTTGAATGTAAGAACCTTGCACTCACGAATCTGCAACGAGAAAACCAAACCTATTTTTTCTGAGGATCTGGGGCCTTATTACACTAAATGCCCCAGGGGCACACCAGGCATTTGTGCTCACTTTGCGCACCCCAGGGGCACTTTGGTATTACAGAAGGGGCTGCAGACGCTTGTGCACCCCCTTATGTAATACTGAAAGCGCTGGCGCACATACAGCAACAACGCTTCCTCAAGGGGGCATTCTCTCATTTGCATGAGAGCGTACCCCATGCAAATGAGCAAATCTCTTTGCCTCTCTGCACGCTCTGTATTACCGTGGGGGGTGCAGAGGCAAAGAACCTCTCTGGAGGAGCACTGACAGTGAGTGGGAGGCAACCTACTATAGGTGCCTGTAGGTTGATGGCCCTGATCACAGCTCCTGGGAGTGGGTAGTCCACATCTTGACGAGTGAAGTACTGGCATACCCCAGGCTGCTCTATACAAGTTTTTGAGGATAATTTAGTTTGATTGGTTCCCCTTGGATGGGATTTACTCCTTTTCCTAAGCAGTACTTTGGCTGGTTTTTGACTGGGTTTTAGATACCCCTAATATGGATTAATTACACCTACACCGCAATAGTGATGCAGACTACCCACTCCCCGGAGCTGTGATCAGGGCCATCAACCTAGAGGCACCTATAGTAGGTTGCCTCCCACTCTTCCCCCGTCCCGAGGAAGACCAGCAATCTGAGGATAAAAATACCCTCTACGCATTAAGTTGGTTCGAAACGTCGACATTCATCCCCAAGCGGGCCTGTACCATATGTCACCATGCAACCAACAGATGATACCTCTCTGAACTCTTTTGAAAATGATTAAAAATAGCAATGAAAATGAGTAATGATGGGCAGGCCACAACTAACTGGGGTTGATGTTACTTACAACCAGTTCAGATTATAATTGTTGTAATAATTTTCTATTGAAATATCTTCCCTCTGTGATCCCCTTTTTCACTTTTATCTATTTCACACATGAGCACTAACCCTTCATATCCCTTCCTTTGGAGCAACCTCTTGATTACTGTATAACTTGGTAAAGTGTTTACCTGCCAAATATGTTTCAGTGAATAAAACAGATAGTTTCCTGAAGAATCAGTGGGTGCCTTTTTCTTTTTTCGAACGTTCACTTTTGAAAGCCTAATATGTAGTAAGAACCATGTGCTGATCTTATGCATGTCAAAAACATATTTTGAATCATAAACGTTTCTTGAGTTAATGCATGATAAAAAAGTCTAGGACTATTTGTTTTCTATACTACATGATACCCAGGTCCATGGACAATGATTGGTTTACCCCATTAGTTTATAATGGCATATGTGCTTTCCCGGTAGCAGTTTGAGTTGTTAACTACATTAATATTAATAACTATCAGCCCAGAGAAACATGGTGGCCTCTTAGCTCACTGCAGCAGCTGCTTCCCTGCCCCTGCTCCCAACCACTAGCGCTGATGCTCGATCTCACCTCATTCCTTGAGAGTGCCAGTCTGCATTTTCCAAGACAGCTCAGCTATGCTGTTGGGCTGCCGGTGACGTGTAGGACTGCCGGGAGATCTGCACTCGCCTCGGACAACAACTGTTGCACTTTCCCTTGGCTCGGGCTGCTGCGAAGTCAAGTGATGCTGCCAAGGACAACTAAGCCGCCAAATGAGCTTCCGGGGCCTGCCCCTGCGCGCTCTGCTACGCACTACAAGAAGCTTCAACTACGGAAAACAGAGGAAACCACGACGACTGCAGCCGGGAAAACCCTCAGTGGCAGAGAGGGGCCGATAGCGGATTCCCAGCGAGCACAAGGGACTTTAAACTGCCTCAAAGCATCAAGAGAGAGACAACCTTCTATACCAGACATTGTTTCTGGTAAATATGCAGGGTTACAGTCGAAAGATCAGGGTAAGTTGTCTGCCTCTGCCTCTGCACCTCCTCAGGCTGCGCCTGTGATGGCAGAAGTTAACACTCCTGGGGGACCAATGGGGCTGATCAAAGCTTGCCGGGTAGTGCTGCACAAAATGAAAAGGAAAAGGAAATGGAAGAAAATGGAAGAAAAAAAGAGTTAAATGCCGAGACGGTGGAGGATGGGGCTCAGGGGCCAGCACCAAGTACTTTTTCATTCTCAGATAAGAAATTGAATTGGGGTGACTAGAGCAGCCCCCTAGAGATAGACCGGGATCTAGACCAGGACCTAAGGGCAGCAATACAGATGGGAGGTTCCCCTGAAGCTTTATAAAAGTTCTTCTCCCCAACAGATGATTCGGACCACTCTGGCCTCAGGGAGGAGCTGACAGATGACGACTCAGCTCCAGGCTCATTGGGTGCTAGCCAGAGTAGGGGGAAGGCAAAACCTTCAACCAAAAGCGTCTCTCTCTCCTAAAAAGGTGCTGTGAGAGATCAAGAAGGATTGATAAAGAAACTAGACCAGAGTTAGGCATCACCAGGCAATTGAAGTGGGACTTTTTGGAAATCCGCCAGGTATATAGTGATATTGAGGGGGAGAGATCGAGCATACCACTGGGGGTGCCACCATCAGACATGAATCCTGCATCCAAAATGGAGACAATTTACTCCATGCTGTAACAGAAGCAGTTCGAGGCTAGAGTTGAACATAAAAGAGTTCATCTGGACACAAAGAAAATACAAGGCGCTGTGTGAAAAGTTACCAAAATATGCTTTGAGATAGCAGAGCGGATTACCTTAGTTGAGGAGAGGATGGAGGCAGCAGCGGCTGCTGTGGCAACAGTTGAATAAAGGCAAAACCTGTAAGAGACCCAGCTAATTGACGTGATGTGGAAACTGGAGGATTTAGAGAAACAGCAACGCAGAAACAACTTACGGTTTCTTGACATCACAGAGAACGTAGAGGGAAGTGACATCAGATCCTTCATGCTGGAACTGCTTAAGGGTGCTTAAGGGTGCTTTCCCCGAGCCAGCCCAATGGGGCTGGGAATCTGAAGTACAAAGGGTGCACCGGTTCCCCTTGACTCCCATGAAAAAACACACTCAACAGCCAGAGAAACCTAGAGCCATCCCGGTCTATTTCGGTAACTTCTTCTTGCGGCAGGCAATCTTTGACAAGGCAAGACCGAGAGAAAAGAGATCATACCTTTTTCATTTGTCCGGATTTCTGCCATGTGACAGTTGAGGGAAGATGGCGATTCCTGCAGTTTTTTCCCCTTTTCAGCAGCAAGGATGTCAAATATAACTTCTAAATCTGGCTCGTCTCAAGGTGATCTTCAAGGGAAATACTCAGACTTTCCTTTTGGAGATCAGGGCACAAGAATACCTGAAAGTAATCTCCAATGAGACTGGACTGGGTTGATAAAAACTATTGGCTGTATCTCTTCCTTCCTGGCATGAAAGGGGTGTTTCTCTAGGTTGTGTCTATTAATCTCATTGATTCTCTTTCTTGGGAGTATATCTTCTTGGATCTCCTGGATGGGTCATTCAAGCTTCTCTAGAAGGGGGCTCCCGTTTTGCTTTTATGATGTTTTCTTTTCTTCCGGTTTTGGTGGGGGGCTGGGTAGTCCGGGGCAGTGGGCTGAGGGAGCAGGGGCGGCTTTCAGGTAAGCACCATCACCAGGTTCGGGAGTGACTCTTTTGCTCTTGGTAGGGACTGTGGGGTTGGGGGGATGGACTGGCTGGTGGGGGGTGGCAAGATGGTGGGAGGGAAGGCGGAGAATCCAAGCAAGGTGGTGGGTTGTGTAAGTGTTTGTTCGGGCTGGCAACTTTCAGGCAGCACTACATTATAATAGAAGATAACTAGTTGAGAAATAGCCTCAATCAATAACTGTGGGATGAATAACTTTCGGGATAGGCAGAGGGTTAATATTGATTTGCAGTATTTAAAAGCTTATATACCTTGTATACAGGAAACACTTGTTGAGCGATCCAAGAAACATCTACTGGAATTCACAGGTTGTCAAATTATCTCCAGGACTCTGCAAGGTACACGCACCGGTGGGGTGCTGAAACTTGCACGCAAAGGCAAGATCTGATACAATAGACCCAGGGTGGACATATTTGGAAGATGGGCTATCATAGAATGTACTCATGATGGAGGGGTTATTACAGTTTGTTCTATTTATGGCACCGTCATTAATGATTCAGGACTATTGGACTAGATCTGCATTGAACTGGCTGGGTGACCCCTTCCTTTAGTTATGTATGGGGATTTTAATATCAATATTACAGGGGATGTCCTGATGGCAGATGCAGCATTGTATCAAGGGCATAATAATAATAATAATAATGATCTTTATTCGGTTTTTACAGTTTGAAAAAGCCATAAAAGATAACATGATATTAAAAACATTCGTTTAAAAAGCAATTACATTTGGGTTTTTAAGATATTACGAAGAGTAAGAGGGTAGTGAATTACGGGTTTACAAATTATTTCTATGTCTCATGATACATTTTAAAAAGTTTAGTACATGGTATACTGTACATTCAGAGTCCAAAAGTTGAAGTGATAACATCGCTGGGCGACACTGCCTATAGCCCCATTTTTTTAATAAAGGGATAAGCCATGTCTTTCGATATGGGTGATAGAACTTACAGAAAAGTACTGTATGGATGGTGGACTGGTGAGAATGATCATCACAAGGGCACAGGACCATTTGGGTGCTCCAATTGTTTTTATCAGGGAAAGTCACCAGTCTGAAAAATAGGTTCAATCTGAACCTTGTTAGGAGCATCTTTTCGTAGGTGGAAATCTCCAGTGTGAGATATGGCTGAATTTTCAAAGTCTGCTGAATCAAAATTGCATGCATGGCAGATTTTTTTGTGGCCATCGTTACTAGTCTCAGGGAGTCTAGATGGCTCAGTGCTATTTGTTTTAGATCTTTTTTAGAAATTTCACTCATTAGTTCTGGGTTGTTATAGTATTTCTCGATCCCTAGATCATAGAGGAAGTTTCTAATGTATGTGAGCCAGGGTATTTTTTTTGCGTTGTCCAACTCCATGATATCTCGAAGAATATTTTTTGTCAGGTTATTTTCTTCGGATAACCAGACTCTTCTCCAAAGCATTAGAGGTTGGATATTAATCAGGTCTTCAATGAAGGGGATTCCCAATTCAATGTGCGAGGCATAGATGGAAGTGCCTCGTGGTGTTGATAGGAGGAATCGCGTAAAGATGTTTTCCTCTTTTTGAATGGGGCTGGTGTTAATATGCCCCCAAATCCCAGCACCGTATAATGCAATGGATTGGCACTTTGCGGCGTATATTTGAAGCAGTTCGACTTGGGGTTTTTTCCCTAGTCTGTTTGAAAATTTCACAAGTGCCATGATCGCTCTTTTAAAAAGATGTCTCCTGGCCTCTACCGCCGGTTTCCAACTTAGGGCATCATCTATCATGATGCCCAAATAGGGGTATTGTGAGGTTCTTTCGATTCTTTGTTTTTTCAGAAAAATGGTTTTTACATGTTTTTTTGCGCCGCCTGCCACCATAACAAAGGTTTTTTTTACATTTATGTGCAGGTCCAGGGCAGCCATGAAATCTGCGTATTTGGTCAGTAGTTTCTGTAGTTCAATTGGGGTCCGGGCTAAAATGACGGCATCATCCGCGTAGAGCAGAGCGGGGATCAGGCGATCTTTTGCTTTTGGGAGGTCTCTTCCCCCCTTCAGCATACACTCTTCGAGACCGTTGGTGTATAATGAAAATAGAAAGGGGGCGAGGACACAACCTTGCCTCACTCCCCGCTCTACCCCAAACGGTGCCGTCAGTTCTCCTCTTGTACCAAACCTCACTCTCGCTGTGGCCCCGCTATAGAGTTCCCTTAGATAGTCCAAAAGGGGGGGGTCGACCCCCATCTTACTCAGCAGCGACCAGAGCTTGGAGTGTGAGACACAGTCGAATGCGGATGACAAATCCACATATGTCATGAAAATTGTCCCTGTTTTTGCGAGGGTATACTTAGATGTAAGCAAGGAGAGGTTCAATACTTGGTCAATAGTTCCAAAGCCCTCTCTGAAGCCGAACTGTAGGTCAGAGAGAATGTTTTCGTCCGCTACCCACTGTTGCAATTTGCCAAGGAGGACTCTGCCGACCACTTTACCCAGGGAGTCAAGAAGGGAGATTGGGCGATAACACTTGACGTCTTGCCTGTCCCCCTTTTCGAAAATGGGGACCATTATTGATGATGACCATGAGTCCAACAATCCGAGTTCCATGGTTGCCATGCAAACTCTCGTAATTATTGGGGTCCAGAGGTCGGGAAGAAATTTGAATAAATCAACGGGGACCCCATCGGGACCAGGAGCTTTTCCAGGCCTACTTAGGGATAAAGCTTTTTCGAAATCTTGTAGATCGACTTCCAGAGAGATAGGGAAGGTGAATGGATTGTGTGCAGCCTGATACAAATCACAGTTAGATGTAGATTGGAAGATTTTCGAAAAATGACTCGTCCATGTGATCTCGTCAATGGCCACGTCTATTTTTGGTCCGCTGGGATCAGTTAATGAGGGGGATTTGACTATTTTCCAGAAAGCCTGGGAATCCTTCGCGAGTGCACTCTCGTGTAGTGCTTTCCAAAGGGATGTTTTTAGTTCTTTTTTCCTCGTCTTTCTGGCAATAGTATATTCTCTTCTGAGGCCTTGGATCTTTGTTGGATCTCTATTAGTTTCTCCGAGGGCTTTCCTCAAGTTGGTTTGTGCTTTTGTGCAATCTCTGTTGAACCAGCCTGTGGTCTTTAACTTATTTTGGTTATGAGGTCTGGTTAACAGGTTTTTGACATATTCTATAATGGTATTGAAATTTTCTAAGATTTGATTCGCCTCCGCTTGGGGATCAAGACAGATCATGATGTTTTTATATGCGAGAGTGACAAGTCTCTTCGTAAGAATATTAGGGTCCACTTTATTCCATTTAATAGTGAAGCCATTAGTCTTGTGCAACTCGAGCCTATTCTGTGATAAAGTGTTGGCTATTGTTACCATCAGAGGATTCGAGTGATATAGTTGAAGACTAAGGCTGAGGGCGGAGTGGTCACTGAGGCAGTTTTCCAAGATTTTAAGTGTTCCAATTCGCGGTTTTAAAGCTTCTGTAATTAATATATAGTCCACGGTGGTCTCATGGCCCCTTCCTCTATATGTTGGCTCAAATTTATTGATAGTTTGTTGAACAGGGTTCAAAATAAGGAGATCCAAGTCTGATAATATTTTGTTCATAGCAGACCCCACTCCTGAGTGGGTAAAGTGAGTTAAAGGGATATCTGACTCGTCTACTATTCCACAGACATCAATGTTTGGGCAGGGATGCAGATTGAAGTCACCACCCCAAATTACATAGGAAGTGTCCGCTTTCTGTTTATAGTGGGTATGTTCTATTAACTTGTCTTGAATTTGGTCAAGAATGATCAGAAATTTGTCGGGGTCCAAGTTGTTATATATGTTTACTATTGATATGCGAGTTTTTTTCCCTACAGAGAGCGTAAGGATCTGAAAGTTCGGGAAAAGGTCTGTCTTGATGATCTTTATGTCTACAATAGTGTTGGCCATGTAGATTACCAGACCCCCCTTGGGTCTACCTGAGACACTCGGAAGAGCGGGAGAATTAAAAGTTCTATATCCCACTAGATGGAGGGCAGCTATTGCCCATGTTTCTTGAATGGAGATGATTTGATAGTCGTTCAAGAAGACTGCTGCCGAACCATCCTCAATCTTGTTGCGGAGTCCAGCAACATTCCAGAAAATCATGGAAAGCTGGGTGGGTTCAAGCTGCTGTGCGACATTGTAATTGTGTGGTATAGATTGGGTAGGCACCAGGTTTGGGTGTAAAAGTGCTATTGTGGTTGATAAGGGCTCCGGTGATTTAGATGTTTGTCAATCGACCATTTCCAGGCCACTGAACCTGTTCGCGGTCGGGAAGCCTAGCCAGTGTTGCCCGTTACTGGTGCCTTCATAATTGGGGCCGAAAGGTTGGTAAGGTGGTCTCTCCCATTGCTCCCAGTTTCCAAATCTATTTTGAGGGCCCACGATCTGCCATGGGACTTCTCTCTGCTGATAGTTCGGATTAGCTGGATACCGAAAGTTAATGGGTTCGGTAAGTCGCGTCACAGGATTGGGGGCGGCAGGTTCAAGCTCCCATGGTTGCGGGATAGGCTTCCTCCACATGTTATCAAAAGTACGTTGGTAGTTGCTGTTATTGAACCTTTTCGGGTAGAAGTAAGACAGGGGTCTTGTGACAATCCCCCCGGAGGAATTGTTACGTTCCCATGAGCAAATATAGTCGGCTATATTGGGATCCTCGAACGTGATGACTATACAGTCTCCTCGGATTGTTTTTTTCCTATAACCTACCCACGAGGTCCTGGATACTGAGGCGAATTTACTTTTCCAAGGTGGCGGGACGGGGCGATTAGTATTCAACCAAAACTGGACCTTGTTCTTTAATGACCAGTTTGGTTCTGTCCCTTCACCTATAAGTTCGGGGACCCCCGTCATAACTACCACATATGGGGTGGCCTCAGGTGGTAAATTAAAGGTGGGCACTTGTTCGCTTGTCGATCTCGGGGCATTTTTTGTTTGAGGTGGTTTAGGGTTTGTTGGTGCGGGTGTTTTAGGTGCAGGTGTTTTGGGAACAGGATTTTTTGTGGAGGTGGGGTTTACAGTGAGTAATGGTTGGGGACTAGCTTGAGAGGGTATGACCAAAGGCATGGAGGTCGCCTTCTTATGATTGGTAGGGTTTGTCGGAGGGATCGATGTGGTTTGTTTTTTAGACTGTGGGGGAGGTACAGTTACAGTTTTCTTAGGAACAGTGTGTTCTGGGTTTACAGCGGGCTTGGTATGAGGTTGTGGGGATGTGAATTTTAAAGAGCCGCTGATTTTTATTAGCTGCCTCTCTATGTTACTAAGTCTAGTTTCTAGTGGGCGTATGTGGGAGTTTAAAAGAAACGCTATCTCTGTAATTAATTTTGCTGTTTCTCGTTGTCTTCCTATATGTTCTGAAGTTAGTGAACCTGGCATTAACAAATCGCAGGGATCACGCGGAACATGATGAATTGTTACCACGTTATTAGTTGGGGGAACGGGGTAATTGGTTGCGATTGGGGCATTTGTGTCAATAGGCAATATTGGATGCTTAGATGTTATGGTGTTTATAGTATGGTCCGATGTGTTTTTAGTATTCCGTTTTTTTACAGCCCCCTCCCGCTTGCCTCTCAATTGTCTAGTTTCTTCGGGTGTGGGGTCGGGAAAAATATCGGGGGTGTTCTCAAGATCAGTTTCTGAGAGGGATACGGATATTTGTGAAGCTGACAAATCGACGTTGTTGGGTAGACTAAGTCTGTTTGTCGTCGTCGCCGTTTGCGTTGTAGCTGGGTTTACTTCCGGGGTTTTTGCTGTTGCAAGTAATCCCATAGATGAGCGACGTGCAATTGCCAGTTCCGTAGAAACTCTGCCCTCGATTAAGCTTATACTCTGATCTATAAAAGTATTCGCTTTGGCCAGAAAGTCATCCATTGGACCTAGTAATTGATCACCTATACCATTCTTTTTAGATTTCTTTTTCTGTCTGGTGGATCTCGTGTTCATTTTACAAAGGTTGTACACCTGGGGTCGGTGATAGCTTAACCGAATAATGAGGGACTCAGGTTGTTTGTTTGCAGATACCTGTATTAAAGAGGCCGAGAGGTAGACGTTAGGGTGGTGGGCCGGACCGGACTCTTCCGTACTCTAACGGCCTCAAACGGCCCTGTCTTTGCCCAGTCTTAGCCCGGGCTGCGTCCCGCGCTGCGGGGGTTAGTTGACTTTATGTAGTAAGCGTCGCAAGGGCAGGGGGCGGGCCAGCAGGGAGAGCGGACCGGAAGCTCTTCCTTGGTCTCGCAGGGACTTCTGGGAATTGAAGTCCCCGCACGCTCGCAGCCCTGCTGGTGTCTCGCGCCCCTTACCGCCTTGCCGCTATGGGTCCTTGCGTGTCCTCCAGGAAGGCTGCTGGCGCTGTTACAGAGCAGCGATGCGGCACCCGCAGAGCGGGTGCGGCGAGGAGTGGGCAGGAGACCTTGTGTGCCGATGTACCAAGTGCCCTGGTGCACTTGAAGGCTTCGTCTCGCTGGGTCAGAGTCCTCCGTTAAGAATACAGGAAAGTAAGTGTCCCGCTGATGGCGAGAACGGGAACTCTTTTTGAACAACTTTGATGGGCGGGGGGCGGGCCAGCAGGGAGAGCGGACCGGAAGCTCTTCCTTGGTCTCGCAGGGACTTCTGGGAATTGAAGTCCCCGCACGCTCGCAGCCCTGCTGGTGTCTCGCGCCCCTTACCGCCTTGCCGCTATGGGTCCTTGCGTGTCCTCCAGGAAGGCTGCTGGCGCTGTTACAGAGCAGCGATGCGGCACCCGCGGAGCGGGTGCGGCGAGGAGTGGGCAGGAGACCTCGTGTGCCGATGTACCAAGTGCCCTGGTGCACTTGAAGGCTTCGTCTCGCTGGGTCAGAGTCCTCCGTTAAGAATACAGGAAAGTAAGTGTCCCTAAGTGTCAAGGGCATAAGCCCAAAGTCTTCCGGTCATTGGTGCAGCTTGTTAAAGCTCATGGACTCCACGATGTTTGGGCTGACTGGGAACCATTGGACCCAGGCTATACATTCTATTCTGCCCCTCCCTAGGTGCATGCCCACCTAGATACATTTTTTATATCCAGTAGGCTGATGTCTGCTTCCCACATATTTAAGCTTCTGTGGGTGATGTCCGACTACAATCCCTTAGATTTAGAACTAGATATTCAAGCTACTTAGCAATCTAAGGGGGAATGTTCTTTTGAAAGAGCTTTGTTATTAGATGAAGACTATGTTCAGTATATAAGGTAGTGGATTCCACTGTTTATGGCTGCAATTGTAGGGACTGCTACCATTGGAATAGTATAGGATACATTTAAAGCAGGGATTCATGTGGAAACTGCGAGATTGTGTTGGAATAGACAGAAGAAGGAGAAACACCAACTGCAGGAATTGTATCAGGCCTTATCGCAGGCTGAGGCGGGACTGGTAGAGGCTGGTTTTTGCTAAAATCTTAGCCTCAAGGCTATTTAAGATTATACAAATATTGTTTCACCAACACAACATGGTTTTATCCCTGGAATGGGTACAACTGACCACATTCGCCGGGTAATTACTTTATTTGATGTGGCCAAACTCCAAGGAGACCCTATGGCGAGGTTGCTATTAGACGCTGAGAAATTGTTCAAGAGGGTCTGCTGACCTTATCTGTGGGCGATATTGGAGAAGAAGGGTCTGGGATCTGACTTTATTGTGTGGATTAAAATGCTATATATTAAACCACGGCTGAAATCTCGGTAATGGAGAGGGAATCAGGGATAGTTAAAATCTAGAGGGGGACAAGGCAGGGCTGTCCGTGTTCCTATTGATCTTTGCCCTCTATATCGAGCCTTTAATCAGCTGAATCCAAGGAAATGCTTCAATCCTGCCGATGTCAACTAGTGGCTGGGATACTAAAATTCTGGGACGCGGATGACCTTGCGATTGTCACTCCTGATGCCATTGTCGAAGTTAAGGAAATTGAATTAAAGCTCCCCTCTTTGGACGTATCTCAGGATATAGACGCTACAGGAATAAAACGTGGATACTTATAAACGATAACACTAGGTTTGAGGATACACTGGTGATTCCAAGCGGTATATTTGGGCATCAATATTAGTGCTGAAACGTATGAAGTGCTAGAGGGTAATCAGGGCCTGGTAATTGATAAAACCAAGGCGGAGCTGCTTAGATAGAATAATCTTTGACTTACCTTGATTGATAGGTGTAATTTAATTAAAATTATGCTCCTTCCAAGAATTTTGTATTTCTCAGAGCTATACCGCTGGAGGTTAATAACACATGTGATTTAAGGATTTGAATGGTATGATCAGGAGGTTTCTCTGGGCGTATGCCAGACTCTGGATGGCCCTGATGTTCCTTTGCCTTCCTAGGGAACGGGACAGATGGGCAGTACCAAACGTTCGGTTGTATTATTGGGACTCTACATTTCAAGAATTAACCCTCCAGTGGTTTAACTCAACTCAGAAAAGGCCCGCATACAATATTGTCCCGTCATGTTTTGAAGTGACCCTCGGAGCTGTGGTTCAAGGATGTTTGTTCCGGTAGTTAGAATTTGGTTACTTCAAAAAGGTTAGGTTCAAAACCCTCTTATATGCATTTCGAGTGTGAACCAATGTCAGGAAAAAACTTGGGCTCGGCCGTTTAGTTATTATACCCCCCTCCATGATAACCCTCTTTTACCAGATATATTTCATGATCAGTATATTAGGCGTTGGGGAAAACCTTAGTCCATTTATTTTTGGGGAATTCTTTACTACTTTTGAATCTATGAGGAGAAAATTCATTCTAAGAAACAATTAATTCTTTAAATTTTTACAAATCAGGGATTTCATAGGGAAAAAAAGAGGTGGGGGAGGGGTTCAATAAGAATAAACTTTTAGATTTGCTGGCTAGGAGTACATCTTTGATTGGAAGTATCTATAAACTATTAAATTACAGGATGGGGCGATATTGGGAAACATGTCACTCGATGGCTGGGGTCATTGCAGTCAATAGAGGAGGATACCCTCTCCTCTCTAGCACTAGCTCGTTCAACTCTTATATCCGCTAACCTGCAGGTAAACCATTATAAAACTTGGTTTAATCTATATGTTACCACGGTTAAAATTAGGAGATGGGGTGGAGTCTCAGGCACGAATTGTCCATGCTGGCAGGAGGCAGGGGCAGAATTAGTTCATATGTTGGCGGATTGCCCGGGTTTAGTGAACTTGAGAAGGGATATATCTCATTCTTTTGAGGCATATTTAAACCTGTGGATCAAAGGTAACCTCCCAATTGACTCTCCTAGGGGTCCAGGAGCAGGAAGCTCTTCCCTTGGCTCCATCCCCTTTCCTATTTCTCTCCATGGCAGTACTCAGATTGTGCCTGGCAACAGCCTGGCTCGACCCCGCTCCTCTATCATTTAATCAATGGTTGGCCCAGTTAATTTCAGTTTATCATATAAAAAGGGCTGTTTATGCACACAAAGGTAACTGAGGTTAGAAAAGGAGGCTCCAAATGTGCGCCCCACTGAGGGAATGGCTCGTAACACAGGGGCAGGGATGATCTGTCTCTTTTTCATGACCATGCGGGCTCTCAATTCCTTGTTTGGGGTTCTACTGCTGTTAAGGCTTATTATGGTTATATTGTGTTATGATTTGATGTATCTGGAATACTGATCTGCTGTTATTATATATTCAGATCTACCATGTCGCCAGCTCAGCAACTCAGCTTTTTTTTCTGCTATTGCTTTGTGGTTGCTTGGATTGGGGGTGCGTGGAAATTTATTAATTATTTATGTTAAAATGCAATAAAGATTGTTTAAAAAAAAGATTAATACCTATATTCACAGTGATTACATAGCTTTAAAACATGGCAAAGTCAGTGAGTGACCTGTTTGAGAAAAAGTGACAACTGATTCTGAGAGAATGAAACACAAATATACTGAACTGGAGGGCAATAGAAATAAAAATTAAAAAGATCAAAGTTAAATTAAAAGAGATTCTTCTAAATGGGGGATGTTAAAACAGTTGAGATATATGTAGACATTGATGGACTTTCAAAGGGGCTGAGAGTAAATATAGTTCCTTCAGTTGACAACCTACATGAAATAAGGGGTGGGACGTGGGTAAGAACATTATATGATATATTTTATCGTGAAGAATGGACCTATCACTGATTTTGTATTTTCTTTTTGTTTTAGTGCCTCTACATCAATTTGTATAAACCCAACTGTTAACATGAGCATTATTCCCATAATATGGCAGTTAAGGAACAATTCTCCTAAAAGGGAAATAACAAGGTCACTAAGCTCCCCTTCGCAATTTAAATTACTCGTAGCCCTGGTCATTTGTTGCTAATAAGAAAATATTTTGAAATGACCTTAAATATCTATTATCGTTTATATTAAATAAACATGTATACATGTTTAAAAAAGAACAGTCAGAATATTGTTTAACATAAAACAGCACTGTTATGGTCCTCTCCCTTAAATATATTTGTATTTCAAATGTGAGCTATTAGTAAAATTCCCGCTACTGACAAAGTTAAAATGGTAATGCTTATGCCAGCAAAACTGCACCTCTATGGTTGCAGAACTTCTTCTAAGACTGGCAAGTTTCTGAAATTGGAGTATTGCTCTATTACTTAATGGTAATCTTCATTACTCCTGGTCCGTCGTCCTCGTCCCATTCATCCCATATGGAGATAGCCATCTCCCAGACAGAGAAAAGAACAAAAAGAATACTGGGACCCTCTACCCCACCCCCTGCCACCAGGAGTAGTCAGTCAGTCAAAGTTCTTTATTGCGATAACTTAATATCATACAAAGACAATGGCATAAAAACACAGACAACAAGTAGCATGAATAAAAAAAACGGTTAAAAACTGTTAAAAACAGTTAGAACATTAAAAAGAGCACTTCAGATAAAAATCAATGTACCATGTTGCAAATCATTAAGACTTTGTAATTGCGTGGTATTAAAGTGCATTAATAATAAAGTGCATAATAAAGTGCAATATCCCAAGGGATGATCCCCGCATAAATATTCTGCTATGGTAACTACAAGACCGGACACACTGTGATCTAAAATTCATTAACCTGAAATTGCCATCAGCCCGACTAGTTAATAAACGGGTCTGCACTCTTAAGTCTGGTATTCCTGCTTCTTATTGCTCTTACCAGGAAATTTGCCACGAAAAACATGATCCTGGGAGTTTGCAGCATGTACTCCACCAGGAGTACATAACCAGTACTTATCAGCATTTGTTTTGAACTACCAAGACAAGACCCGGAAAGACAGCCGCTTGGGAGGGAGGAGCAGGGCGGAGCGTCATGAATGGGACAAGGACATCTGTACCAGGAGTAATGAAGATTACCCGTGAGTAATAGTACATTACCCCAGGTCCCTCCTGTCCTCGACTCATGCATTCATGAAATATGGAGTATACCAAAGCCAGAAACCCAGCCTTCTGAACTCCCAAATAACACCCATGACCTCATATAGAAAGCAGCAACCAAAGTGAATTTAATGGAAGACCATAGGAAAAAGAAAACATAGCAGCACACGGACCGCAACACTCCCAACCAAAAACAGCCTCATCACCCAAAACAAGCAGAAGACGAGAAAAGCAAACAAAAAAGCATATTAGGAAGCCTATGTCACTGCCACACAACCACAGCAAAGGACAGCCCACTCCCACAGCCCCAGAAGCACCAATCCCAATCAGGGAACGACCCTGAACCCCCGCCGGAGGAGGTGCATCATCCCCAGAATAAGCCAAAGTAGACATCTCTTACAGCCATTAACAGAAGGACAGCGAGGAGGCCCACTCCCCCACAGCAAGAGGACCCAAAGAAACAAACAAGGCCACAGATGTAAGAAAGTCGAAAAAAGCCTGGGACACGGCCAACAGGGACAAAACCATAGCACTGGAAAATCCAGGACCCAACACCTGAGCTGGAAACACCAGCCCAGGAGAGAAATGGAAATGAGAAGCCATCTCATGCACAAAGGAGGCATCCAACCCACGAACAACACCATCCACAGAAAATGGCAAGTAGGGCACCCAGTTAACCCCGACCCCAGCACCCCAATTCGCTGAGCGGAAGGGAGCACCTCCAGAAAACTACCACAAAGGTGGCAAAAGTAATGTCAAACAACACCAATGGCTTGAAAGGAGGCAAGCAACAGAGACTCCAAGCCATAAGGCAAATTCCCTGAGGGGAAACAGCGGCCTCACCATAGAATGGGAAAGATAGAAAATGCAAAGCAACCATACCAGCAGAATAACCACCACAGCCCGAGTACCACCCAGCACTAAAATCCTGAAAGACCTCCCAAAGGGTCCTCAAGGTCACCATCGCCCAGTACTCCTCAACCCCTTCCAGAGACATTGCAGCAGCACTCCAAATGGGTCAATCGAAGGAACCCACACCAATGCTAAATGTCCCATCAATAAAGCCCAGAAGAGAGCAGAGGGGAAGCAGAGGATTCCACAACAGCCTCACTGTTCAACCAGGAAACTAAGAGTGACATGGCCAACAACAGGACCAACACCACCACCACCGGGGAGTCCCATACCAGACTAGCCCAAAATGTCGGGACGGTCCGGCCTCTTGGATCAAGGCAAACACCAAGAAGACCAGCCAAGGAATGGACAGCACAGCCAGATTCCAGATGCCCGCAAATGAATTGCAGACAGAAAATTGGTGAACATGCGCACAAGTTGGACAAAAAAATCAAGTCCGAAAAAGAAAAAACAGGTAGTGAGGAAGTACTGACTAGGTAGCAACCCCCCTCCAAGCTGAATTGCCCTGCTACCAGAGACTGCAGAAGTCTCCACTGCCACTGAAAAGACCCAGGGACCCAGGCTGCAAAAAGTGCACAGCGGACACCAAGTGATCCATGGCAAGAATGCCCAGCACCGACCACCAGCACAGATACAGGACGACTGTCAACACACCATCACCTGGAGGATGAGATCCAGGGCAGTGGTATCCAAAGACAGAGGCACACACAAAGATCGCTGGTGAAACCTGGCCCCAAACACCTGGAAACACCAGCCAACGAATCCACAGATGCCTCCACCTCAGCACCAGTGCCGGAACCCCAGCAGCCAAAGACCAACAGGTAGGACCAGGCAGCCAGAAGCTGACGCTCCATCCAGACAAGAAAAGACACTGGGACTGCCAGCAGCCAGAACACAGTGAAGCACATAACCCAATCAGAAAAAGAGGCTTACAACAGGTCCCAAACCGAGTTTAGGCAATGTCACCCCCAAGGGATGGTCAACACAAGCACCCAAACTGTACCAAATCAGACCAGGACCCAAAAACCAGAGAACACTATGGGCGGAGCAAGGCAGATCCCCAAGTCCACAAGACCAGGGGAAAACAAAGACCAAGCTGTATCTTAAGGGAAGACCCAGCCCCCAAACAACACCCACAAAGGATGACACCCCCATCCATTATCCCAGGAGTCGGCTCAATGTAGACCAGCTGCCTCCGGAGAAAGACCAACCCAGAGGTTGACGGAGATGAGCCCCATACTGAAAACACAAACAGCGACAATCAACAACACACCCTCCCTTGACCTATCAGCCGGGACAAGGGCAATGGGACAAGTGGCCTTCCAGCCCAAACCTTGAAGGATGAAACCCCCCAAGTGAACAACAAGCCAACCAAACGTCCCGGATGTTAAAGAACAAGACAAAGGAACCACCCCAATAGTGTCCCAACACCAGCCTGAGAAAGGCCAACATCAAAGCCCCACGACCGCCGCACAGCAACGAGAGATGCTGCCTACCACAGGTCCCAGAGCCCCAGGCCAAACACCATCATGACTATAGGCGTCAAGCCTGGCAGGCCAGGAGGCACACGAAAGCACAGGCATGGAGAGCCCAGCAATCAGATGGGCACAGCAGTAAAAAAACATGGAAGATAGCTCCCAGCACACCTCGTCTCATTTGGTTGGCACAGAAAAAAGAACAGGACGTATCCTTTTGTCCTTTTATCTGTCTCAGAGAGGGCTATCTCCATATGTCTTGAATGTGACAAAGGCAGGAGGGACCTAAGGGTAATGCACTGCTTCTTGAAAGTTGGAGCTTCTTGTGGGTGTGTTTCTAAATATGACCAGCCAACAAGAATTGACAAAGCCTGTAGGTCTGATCTTTATGCAGAGGTTTTGGCGTTGCCAATACTATTGTACATATATAATGGTCCTAGTTCCAGGGATATTGGTAGAGAGTCCCAAAACCATTGGAAGTGTATAACAAATTGAACTAATCATCATACCAATGCCATGCACCTATTTCTTCCAAATAAGCGCAGATGGTAATGCACTTTCTGTAGAATACTTCTTGTATCCTGCAGGTCACTGTTTTATATCTTAAATAGACAGCATAGATGTTCAATGAGTTGCTGTGTGTTAGAGACACATGTGCATTGTTAGAGAATAAGAAAATAGTAACAACAGAAAGTAGAAGGGAAGAAGCAGAAATTTTGAGAGACAAAAAAGAAAGGACCAAGGAGACAATAGAAAGAGAGATACGGATATTCAGAGAAAGGGAAAATGGAGAGGTAAAGGAGGGTGAAAAAAGATATAGTGAAGAGATATACAGAGAGAGCGAGGGGGACATAGTGTGTATAGGAGCGAGATGGAGAGTACAACGCGAAAGAGAGTAAGCGAAGTAAGAAATTAAAGATTGTAAGAGATGAGAAAGCTGTTTGAAGTGGTAGTGAGTTGAGTAGGCATATGCGTATGAGAAAGTGATAGTAAGAGTGCCCCAGGTCCTATTTGCCTCCTCGAGACATGTGAAGGAAAGAAAAAAGGATGAAAAGCCTGCCGGAAGCTAGGTGAAAGTTTTTGGAAAAAGGCTCTGTGTTGGTTTACTCATGGCTGTCATCTCACTGCATCCGCGTATCCTAGTCAGTAAGATTAGGGGTGGACGGGGGAGCTTCAGATCGCCTAACAATCATGCTGCACACATGCCACAATTTCAGAACAGGAACGAGGGATATTTTGGAAATCAACCTTGGAGAACATATGTTCCCTATTGACTTCTGAGCAGAGGCAACTTCAGGCGGGGAACAGCAAACAGAAAGCCAGTCTTTGGCTTAAGAAATCGTGAGTCTGCCCCAGGAATCAGGCTCCTTTGACATGTGTGATGCTAGCATATGATATTAAATTATATTATTTGAGAAGCAGGACATGAAGGGGGCTTACGAGGCAGGGGAGAGACAGAGAGGACTGAATATTGTTAGAGCTATTTAAACAAAATTATTTTGCGAAAGAAGCAATATGTGTGTGTGTTTTTGTGTGTGTATGTAAAAATACCAGGAAAATCCGACAGACGCCGACCATACCCTACTAAAAGCACCCGTACCCTCCTACTAGGTACTAGATAAAACATTTTTTAGGGAGTGGGACATCCAAAACACTCCTCCCCCATCCACACTATGCCCCTGTCACACTGGCATATTTGTTTTTCACTGGTTGTCTGTAGGACTTAACTTAAAGTCAGAAATATAATCAGACGCTGGGACTCAAGCACTAGAGGCAGCTCTCCCTTCAGGTGAGGCTACTAACATGTGACATCACTGCGTTGTTGAAGCCCTGGAGGGGTTGCAGCATCATGTATCTCTGCTGCTTAACCAATTGTTATATCCTCACTGTGATATTTAATGCTACCCAGCCTAGCTGTGTCTTAGCTGCTCAGCCAGAATGAGATATGGTATTGGAATGTTGGTGTGTTTGTGATGAATGCCTGGGTGCCTGTGTGGATGAGTAGTGACAGTTGGGAGATGGGCTGAGCTGCAGAAGGCTGCTCCTGGTGGGGCTGGAATAAGGGTTGGCAACTGAAATATGGACTGATGTACATACTACTTGGAACCAATAAAGATGTCTACAAAACTCTACGTAGCTATCTGTGTCAACCTGTGCTAGGGCACAACACATTTTGGCGACGAGGATATGGAAATGCACTTTCTTGTGTCAAAGATAATCTGGTAAAATCAAAGTGTTTTATCGATAACACACAAAGGTTCAACACATTTCATTCATTAGTTCTTTAGTTTCTTACCTTTCAGGCATCTCTCTGCAATTCCCTGAAAGCAAAGACACAACACTTTTCAAAGATGCCCCAGATGCTATTGCGCACTGTCAGCAACATGTGGGACAGGAAATTATCAGTGATGAGAGGAAGGCTCTTTTTAACCATCACACTAAAAACATAAAGCATAAATTGTTCCACTAGCACTAAAGGAGACTTTTTTATAGTCACTTGCAGAGATGGGAACTCTTGGTTGTCAATGATGTCATTTCAGATTTTGAAAGGATTTCATCAATGGTGACATAGAACATATCATGAGTGATGTAATATGTGAGGTGATTGGCAGTGCATAGCGTGGGCGCGAGTAACAGTTACTTTAGGGCCTGAGCTATAGTTACTTGAGATAACTATACCTGGTAAATTTCAGTGGTTTTGGTAATTCAAAATGGTATGTTTTAACCAACATTTTCCCCTAACAATAACACCCCTTTAACCTTTGTTTGCACACTGAATTTCTCAGGTTTTTCTATAACGGAAAGTAAGACTGCTTCCGTAGGACATTGAAGACGTTTCTTTTTCAGTTAGCATTTGAGTAAACCTCTGTCCTCGCCCTCCGCATTTGTTATGAGCGCCATGAAACCGTTCCGGTGAACGTGCGCGGTATAAAATATTTTAACATAACATAACATTATTACAATTTTTAAATGTAACATTACTTTCACCTTTTTCTTAGGATTTCAATTTTTGTTTTACAGTAAACTAAGATATCAATCGCTGTGCAAGACAAGGGGTTGGGCCCAGAGCCTAGCCTTCAGCTATGTACAGCTGTGGACTGGGTGCAGGACCTGGCAAGCAGGTGGGCTGACTATGTCATGTAACAATAAAAAAGGTTTCATTTTAGGTAAGGCAGACTTACCGGCCTTGCCAACAACGAGTTGTCCTTGCACTCCATTTGAAAAACATACAGATCCAGCTTGTAGTACTTAAAAACATTGGTAAGCTCCCTCCATCTCTCTACATCATTAAAAATGATTGATGGTGCTCCTGCCCCTTGTAGGGACACCACCAGGAATATTACATATAATTTAAAAGCTTTTGTGGGGCATAACGGGGCACTTCTTTCTGGAGCAGTGAATATTAAATGAGGACATTACAGAGGAAAGCCTGCCAAGTACCCCAGAGGACAGCCCTGTTGCTTGAGGCTTGCCTTCTTCCCCAGAGGACTGCCCCGCTTCTTGAGGCTTGACTTGTTCCATAGTGTATTGCCTGCTGCCTGAGGCCTGCCTTGTACTCCAGGGTACTGCCCTGCTGCATGAAGAGTGCCTTGTACTCCAGAGTGCTGCCCTGCTGTTTGAGGGTTCCTTGCACCTCAGAGGACCCCCCTGCTGCTACCGGAGAAGTAGGAGTGCCATGCTGCTTGAGGCCTATCTTGTTTCCCAGAAGACTGTCCTGCTGCTTGAGACCTGCCATGTCTCTCAAAAACCTGCCCTGCTGTTTGAGTCCTGCTTTGCTGCTTGAAGGAAAGAGGACCACCTCCTTGATCCCTGTTTTTTCCTGAGTGACTCTAAGGGTCAGTTGGCTGACCTTCTGTTCTGAGCTGCATGGGCAAACCAAACTCCCTTCGGTTGGGATCATCAGTACTGATGCAGCACAACACATCTCAATGAAAGTTTCAGCATCACAAGCTCCTGACCATTAGCTTCATTGGAACTGATGTAGCGTGATGCACCTCAATGCCAGAATTCGCATCACAGTTCTTGATTGGTGGCTTCACTAGCACTGACCCAGTGTGATGCATCTTAATGCAAGGCTCCCCATCACAGTCCCAGACCGATGGTTTCATCCGGCTCAACGTAGAATGGTACATCTCGACGACGTACCTTGCATCGCCGATCCTGATGTGCCCAACGCATCTCAATGCAGGACCTCGCATCATAGCTCACGTTCGATGGCTCCAGCTACATTGACGCAGCATGGTGCAGGCCGACGTGGAACATGAATCTCGACTCCAAGGAAACAAGGTACCATCTTCAGCAGATGCTGGCACTGGTAAGCATGGTGGGCAGGGCGCAGGGCGCGGCAGGGGGGAAGCTGACAGATGACGAGTAGATGTTATTTATTTATTTAATCATACTTATTCCATTGTCTATAGACTTCCCCCCCTCACACCTTGCCCCACTATGTTTACCTGTGCCAGCCACCACTGTTCAGTGGACCATACTCAGTCCTGTATCCTGCACTTGCTCCATCGTGATGAGCCTGAACTTGTGACTTTGTCAGAGTCCAGCACGACCAGATGAATGCAATTGGTACTTTGTACTTCTGAGCTGGAATGGGATCTTCTTTAGGCTGGGTTTTCACTTAATTACAGTTTCAAATACTTCAAAGGTTGTTTAAGGCACATCCCCTTAGCAGGTGGAGATGCTGAACAGTAGTAGGGGCCACTTTGAATTTTATTTGAGCATCAAATACCTTACGCCTACTGGACAAATTAAGGACACGATCTTGTAATAACAAGACATGGACTGCACCCATGATCCAAGCTCAAAGAATTCCAAACACATTTTTAATAAAATTTAGTCTTACATCCAGAACTTATCAGGCATGAATAACATCGCAAATTAAATGTGTTTTTACCACAGAGCTATCCATGTTCACAGAGAACAGCAGA
Source organism: Lissotriton vulgaris (assembly GCF_964263255.1). Taxonomy (NCBI): domain Eukaryota; kingdom Metazoa; phylum Chordata; class Amphibia; order Caudata; family Salamandridae; genus Lissotriton; species Lissotriton vulgaris. Next base: position 1,255,157,588 of record NC_141691.1, read on the forward strand.
CATGTACTTTTGGGTAAACTCAATTAAATACCACTGCCAACAAGCTATGATATATGAGACGCTGAAATGCAATAATGGTCACATATTGATTTTGTGAATACTTTTCTGTACCTGCGTTGATCCAGTGCAGTCCTGCTGGTCATATTTTAAACTTGATAATTTGTCTGGCATTAAATCCTGAGGCCACATCATGAACAATGTGCATTTGTGGAAAATGTAGTTTGCTCGCCCATGTTAGCACAATTCCAGCTGCGCTTCTTTCATTCATTTTGAAACCTAATCCCCATTCCTGGCCCGATGCCCAAGGTTATGATTAGCATATTGCATGTGCACATTGTAATACATTGTTCCTAACTGAGAACATGACAGTTTTCATGACAGCTGATGATTGCGGTGTAAAGTAGTGTGTCTGCCTGTGGAAGTGGATGTGCTCAAAACATGTTTTCCACAGCTGCACATTGCCAATAATCCCGCTCATGTTTTATGCCTCCACACCACTGCAGAACTGATCTGTACGCTTAGTGTTAAGAGTATCTTATTTTGTGCAGCAGAAGTTTTAACTCAGTAAAAGAGCACAACTCAAATATGAATACTTAATTTGAAAAAAATGCTCTGAGTTACTGCATCCTTTGCAGACAACAGAGCTCGAGAACAGAAAGTGCCTGTTACTGCCATGGACCGTATCATGACTCTATTTTCAGCCCTGTGCTGCCCCCGTGCAGAAGGGATGTCTGCCTTTTTTCATGTTTCAATGCATCCATTACCTCAAAAAACCTTCAAGTTAGTATAGTATGTTTTACTGACATCAGAGCTCCGAAGCACAAAGATTATCTCGACCCTGTGTTTCCGAGTTCTGCTGTCTGCAGCCCGTGCATTAACTCTGAGATTTTTCAAATAATGTATGTCCTGAAGACGTGAAAAAGAAATCCATCCTGCCATCTTGTGCCAGTCCAGCTCAGACAATAGGATCAGGATAAGGCCAATGTGTTTCAAATCTCTGCTATCTGCCGCCAATGCATTAACTAAGAGATTTTTCAAGTTAGTGTATGTCCTGAAGACATAAAAAAAGTATCCACACTGCCCTCTTGAGCCAGTCCAGCACCGAAAATAGAATGTGTTTCAAATCTCTCCTGCATGCAGGCCATACCGATGAACTTGGACATTGTTCAACTTAATGTATGCCCTGAAAATCGAGAAAAAAATCCAAGGCCCCTTCTGCACCAGTGAAGTACAGAAAACACGATAATGCCATTGTCCCATGTGTTTGAGCTGTGTTATCAGCAGAATTTCGCGAAAACGAGCATACACACATATCATCTTTGTGGAAGAGTTGAACTTGTTCATAAAACGGATGTGTTCTCTACTTGAAGGGGAAATGACGTGTCAATCTACTAAGTAAATGAATTCTACAAAAATATTTCCGTATAGGTGACCTGTTCTCACAGCGACGTACCGTTTTCGAGAAAAAGGGGAAGTTGTTCTATGCCCAGTAGTAGTTTGACTTCATGTAAAATGGTTTAACTTGAAAGTTGCCATACTCAGCGGAAACCTCATCATTTGCAGCTACAGAGCAGGCTGGATAAAGAAGCAATTTGTTTTTAGCGTGGAGCTGTATAAATCATTCAGTAGGAATAGAACACAAATAGCTCATTGTGTGGTAATTCACAACTACCATCCGCAAACTGCTGCAATTTAAACAACATAAGAAGCTCCTGTGGGCTGGAGTGGATGCTGAGTGGTCCCAGAGATCAGGTGCAGTAAATTCAGTGTTTTATTCTGTTTCTAGTCAGCAAACACGACTCATGGAATTGTTTGCTCAGCACCCTCTAAGTACAGCCCCTGAGTCCACCACGACCTATTCTTATTGCATGACATGTTCCTGTGATCTACAGAACATTACACACATGGAGGAGACCCCCAACACTTATATGCAAATCCAGCATTTGTAAATCGCAAACTACTTACCCCTAAGGGTCTCAAGGCACTAGGCACCGTCGGGATAATAGGTGAGCTATTGCCCAGAGCCGCACAGTGCTGAGCTACGCTTCCGCTGGCGCCGGGGACCAACCCATGGGGCATATTACCAACAACTAGCGATAATTATCGCTAGGTTGGCTTAGCGGCAATAATTTTATCGCCGTGTAGAAACAACTTTTATCGCTTATGAGCCTTGATATTATCAAGGTTTATCTCCCAAGCGATAAAAATCGGCCGAAATGCATGAATATCGCTGAAAAGTCCGCGATATTCATGCATTACCGAGCAAATGCTCTTAGCCATGTTATCCACCTCCCATTGGATAACATGGCTAAGAACTGCTCTGGGCAGGTGTTAGCTTTTGGAGATAATCGCGCTTAGCGCGAATATCTCCAAAAGTTGGTAATAGGAGGTAGCGATGTTAGCAACTGTTTCCAGTCGCTAACATCTTGGCACGCCCACTTTGCATGTCATTAGTGATAATATCACTGACATGCAAAGTGGGGCCCAAGATGGTCTCTATCTCCTACTAGCTGTCGCTAACTGGTGTTAGTGACAGCTAGGTAACAGGGAGAAAATTTTATCTCCGCTTTCTTGGCTTTTAAAGCCAAAAAAACGGAGATAAACCCCCTTGATAGAGCCTTATTAGGCTCCAGAGTCAGCCGTCCTGGCCGCTGCGCCATACCTCACCCCACACACTCTTCATTCCCCCCTCTTTCATTATTTCCCATTTTCCTCACCTATGATCTCTTTTCCGGATTTCCGGGCTCCATTTAGAGCCTTCATGTGCTCGTCCAACCTCTCTGCAATACTCTGGGCCGGATTTAGAATTTGGCAGGTGGAGTACAGTTTGTCAGCATGGCAGAAGACAGTAACCCCACCACCTTGATGGACTACCACCCGCCAGATGTATAGATGACCACTATACCCGCGGTCGTTTCCGAACATTGAAGGTAACTACCGTCACAGTGGTTCCTTTCAATGTACTAAAAGTTGGGTCAACAGTCAATGTCACTTTGAACTTTTTTTCAAAAATAATCTCTCAAAGTGGGGGTTTATTTCTGAAATACAGAAACTAAGGAACAGAACTCACCGGAAGTTTTCTCCAAGCATGAGATGTCATTTTAGTTTTTTTTCATGTTCCTCCCCATGGGCCGGAAAAAAATACATTACACCAACCACCCTAAATAGTATGAGTAATGTAATATCCTTCTGCCAATGTCCCCTACTCCTTTGGGCAGTTGGAGGAGGTATTCAATTAGCAGAATGGGACTCCATCTGAAGAATATATAGAATTCATCTGTCCTTAAATGAGACGGGGGAGCGAGGACTTGGTGGGCAGGATACTCAGCCACATTTGCCAGGGAGTATCCTGTCCGACAAACTCTAAATCAGGCTCTCTTTGTCTCCATTCTCAATAGATCCTTTCCCACAGTCACTCTATGGATCTCCATTCTGGGTAGTGTCTCTCAAGCTCTATGCTGTTATGTACCAGAACATGTTCCCCGTTTCTTGTCCCCCCCCCCCTTTGTATCCCTCCCTATAGCAGCTTCTGTTTACAATGACAAAAGTGCTGTCCCCCTTCTTGCCCTCATTAGCACTTTAATTGCATGCTCCATTGTGTATGTCTGAGGTTATTTAGTGCATATGTTTGTGACAATAGAGTGTATACAAATTATTGCTGTCAAAATGGCATCTCTTGCAGAGCCGCCTGCATTAAGTGTGCTAGGTTGCATGTAGAGATTGTTGGCTTGATGCTTTCTACTAAATTGGCTTCATCAACTGCACTGAACTCTAGACAAACAGATATATCACTTTTCCCCAGCCACAGAAATCCTCCCTTTGCAGCCACTCTTGCTCTTTACAGAGCAAACTCATTTGTTTTTGTATTGGCAGTGTAGGGTTATTGTGGCTATTTATCTTATCCAGAGACTGAAAGGGAGGTGGTGGGTATCTGAATGCAGCACAGTACTCCAGTGTGACCCCCTAAGTTGGTCTAGAACTGGCTATTACAAAGGGATAATGAAGTGGCATATAAATAACAGTTGAAGATGCCAAACACAGAAAATAAATTGTACCCTATTGTCCGGTATTCCCTACTCCTTGCCTCGCTAATTCTTCTTCTCCTTCCCCCTCACAACATCACCATACATTACCTGTAGTTCCACTCTTCCCCACAATGACGAAATTGTGCAGAGTGCTAAGAAGTATGATTACATACCATGGTTTGGACGAGGGTGTAAAAAATTAGTGTAAATGTGTACTCATATTTGTTTATGGATCTGTACTTACCAACTCTTCAGTACACCTCTGGTCCTGTGTGTTCCACAGATGAAGGTCTGTTGTGCTGCGTCACTGCTAGGACTGTCCCTCTGCTGCCCTGCTATTCTGCTGCTCTATTCCTGCTTCACTGCCTGCATAGCTGCAGTTCCACTAATTACCTTTTTGCCTTCTAGTGTTCAATGGTGTTCAATTTTACTCAATTTTTCTAAATAGGTGTGGGATATTTCTTGTGTTGTGTTTCCATTATATTAATGTTTGAAGTGCTGCCTAAAAATATTATACGTTTCCTATAAGATAAGTCTGACTGCTCATTGCCAAGCTACCAGAAGGTTGAGCACAGGTTAATTTGGGGCTTGCTTGTGACTTCACTCTGACAAGGATTGTGGTTTCTGGCAACCAGTATCCCAATTTCTTACACAATGTATAAAGGATGATATTTCTACATGGTTTTATGTATGCATGTTTGCATCTACCTGGCATTTCCATACCAAAAATGTAGCCAAAAGGCAGGAGAGTGCTGTACATGGTGAAAGACAAGCATGAAGGCAACAAGTCACAGAAGAGAAATCTGGTTTGGGGAAAGTTCATACATTGTAATGTAGTGTTCTTTAAAGAGGTGCGCTTGGGTAAGCCATTGACTTTTGGCAGGAAAGCTCTGAGCAGGAGAAATTTGAAATTCGCTCCCAGAGAAGTTCCCTTATCTGCTGGATCCTTTTCATGCATTTACCTGGTGACGTTTTCTACCTTCAGACCTAGTCACTATTTTGGACCTCAAATTCTTCCAGCGTGGATTGGCAGCAGGTTCTAGCTGAAGAGGGCTCCATGAGGCCGGACCCTTTTCCGTGAAGTCCTGCTCGATTGGATTTACTGCTATGGAGAAAAACATAGTGGAAGCAACCTAAATATTTGTACCAGTGGTGATGAACCTTTATCAGATTGGCTTGGCAGGTTAGTCCTGGTCACCTGTGTGCTCTCAGAGCAAAACGTTGTCGAAAGGTTTCTAAGTGCCAGGTTTAAGGAAACTTGAGTACACTTTGACAACAAACCAGGGTTCAGGATCTTGAAAGCAGCACTTGGGGTTCAAGACTTATTTTAGCAGAGGCTAGCAGACAGGTCCAGGTCAGGTCCAGTTGCAACTGGTGATCTGGGCAATTGCAAGAAAAGCTGCTGGAAGCACTTTGTGCCCCTGTACGTTAAACAGAATTTTAGCCAACTGACCCTTGGAGTCACTTCTGGGGTCAACGCAAGCAGATCAAGGTTTTCTTCAAGTTCTTCAGGTAGCAGAGCAGTCCTTCTTCTAGTTCTTTACAAGTCCAGGAGAGTTCTGAGGATGGAACTGGGGTTGCCACGTTTATTCCCAGTACCAGAATGCGGGTGAGGGAAACTTCTAGTCACTACCAATCAACGGAGTAAAGGTCTCTAAGGAGCACTCTATCCCATTTTAAAGTACTTCCTTTGTGATCTACTGTAAACTATCCCACAGTGCCCCTCTTGCTGAAAGAAAAACTTTGACTTTCTTTAGAAAAGAGACCATCTTTATGGTTTTTGACAATGTGTACCTTGAGGGTGAGGTTAGTATCCAGGGTGAATCGATGTGACATTCGATGGAAGTTTGAGTTTGAAGCCACCAAGGTTCATGTTATTTATACAGGTACTGTATCTTGTATGGTGTACTTGGCAAATAACAGGAATTCTGTCTTAGATGGGTTGAGCTTCAGGTATGCGCTGGACATACTGGTATGGATGATGAGCAAGCAGTATTTGAGGAGTTGAATGTCTGAAGCAGAGAGATTTTTAAGTAGAGTTGTGTATCATCTGCATTCCCTCGTGTTGCTTATGACATTGTGTTTCTCAGTGTCTGACTGCGTGGAAGAGTGTTTAAGAATCAGTATGTGCTAGACCTGGCATTCTTGGTGTGGTTTCCCCGTGACATTTTCCCATCAGGCCTGTTTTTGCTGACTTTATTTGTAGAGGCCTTAGGATTCTGTGCACTTTACCAATGCTGTCCAGGGCTTAAGTGTTTCTGCTCTTTCACTAAACATGGTAACATTGGTATATCCATATTTAGCACATTTAATTAACTAATATGTCCCTAGTAAAGTGCACTACATGTACCCTGGGCCTGTAAAATAAATGCTACTAGTGGGCCTGCAGCACTGCTTCTGCCATCCACTTAGGTAGCCCTTTAAACATGTCTCAGGCCTGTCATTGCAGAACCTGTGTGTATAGTTTTAAACCGCCATGTTGACCCAGCATTTAAACATCGTGTGGATATGATAGAGTGCACTCCAATTTTAATCTATATAAACAGTGTTTTTTGAAAGCTCAAATGCAAAATCTTGGTATGTGGATTGTCAATAACTATCCCAAAAACACATTGAATAATTCCAAACATAAATGGTGCTCTGTGGGCAGCAAACTCAAGGTACACAGCCATGGAGATGGTAGCCAGACAATCAGAAACGAGAAAACCTTGTAATCCATGTCATCCATTATAGTCAACTTTATTCATTTTCCTTCAGCAATTTCAGAGTTCAGTCAGAGGGAAAGTGGTTCCACTTTTTCAATGCAGAAGAAATGCCCATCCAGGCTTATTTCTAAAACATGATGGAATTCACTTTGCATCCTAGTACATGATATTCACCCACTGCATTTCGGGCAAAGAAGCCCTTCATCAGGGGTAACTATAATATAAGGAAAGACTCATCAGTAAACATCGCAAATCACTTAGCCCAAAACATATATCAACCAATACATTTTTTTATTGGATTACATTGTAAGTAAGTAAGTAATTTTATTGTTTTAGGTTAATTAAAACCATTTTAAAAGTACATTGATAGCTCATACCTTCGGGTAAAAAGATTTTTAGAAAAATATAATATTTTTAAAACAAGAGAATTTTGATAAAAACAATTTGGTGCAGGTGTGAGGTCCCAGTGTGGTGTCTTGGCCAATATTCAACTAGTCCGGTCTGGTGCCATCTTCCAGATTTTTTAGTTTCAGTTCCAGACATTTCAGGAATTTGACCATCTTCCCATTTAATGGGGGATGGCCTGGGTCGAAGCAAGCAAGAACCGCTTGTCTGCGTGTGCGGATTTTAAGTTCATTGAAGGCCGTTTTTAACAGGGCTACTCTTTCCTCTTTCAGCCTTGGGCAGGTGCATAGTAGATGTTCGAAGTCTTCATACTCTGCCCCGCACAGCCTGCATTTTGTCCCCCAACCCCTTCTCAGCCATGGTTGCAGATGCGGAATACAGGGTAGAATTCCGTAGGATTACATTGGATTTTCATTTCTGATTGTCTTGGGTTTGAAATGAAAGAATGATGCTTCAAATACATTTCTGAAAAGGCCTCATTTATAAATCCTCAATATAATGAAAAAACAAATCAATGCCATTAAGGGCATTGTACTTGCACACAGTGGCCGGCACTGGAGGCACGATTGGTCAGGGCAGGTCTTGGACACCTCACTCCGTGGTTCACTTCACACTTTTTGTGACGCACCAGTGGCGTAAAAAATGCGCCTTGTTGCGCAATATTTACAAAGTGACGCATCTAGGTAGATGCGTCACTTTGTAAACCCCTGCGCCACATTATAAGTGTGCCAGGTATAATGTATGCAAGGGGGGCGTATTGACGCAAGGTAGGGTCGTGGAAGTGGCACAGTGAAATCTATGAGATTTCACTGCGTCCCTTTTAGGACGCCGTTGCATCAAAATCTTGTGCCTGCCTCACAGCAGGCGTAAGACTGATGCAGGCCCTTTCACATGGGGCTTGCCCCATGTGAAAGGACGCATTGCTGGAGTTGCGTCACTTTGTGACACACTCCAGCAATGCGTCACTTTTGCGCTTGCAGATACGTCATAAATACTGACCGATCTGTAACTCCTTGGGACATGATGCGTCATACATTAAATATGACGCATCAGTAATGTCGCGAGGAGTGCACACTGAGAAGTGACGTATCGCTGCTTTCACGCAGCGATGCGTCATTTCTCATAAATGAGGTCCCTGGTTCCTCAGCTCTGAAGGTAGCTCTGGCTATTAAGCCACACCCTCTCCCCACTTTCATGATTAGTAGTTGCTTCTGTTTTAGGCAGTGCTAGCAGGAGAAATGGGCTGGTGCCAGTTGCCTCCTGGCGAGAGCCCTGGTACTTATTTTTTTTACAAATTACCACTGATCTGAAGTCACTGATTTATGTTGAGGTAACCATTATTTTATCCTTTAACATGCTTAGTATATCTGAACGAACATCTTTTTTTATACTTGATTGTCCGGGAATCATTTTCCAGTGTTGAATAAGCAGTACCACAGTCCATAAATTATTAAGGATAGATGTTAATTAACTTCCTCTGGCTATGTTAACCTTTTAGCTCATTCCAATGCCCGTGTGAAAACCCCTTCTATTGGGAGCAATTTCGATATAAACGAGACAAGTAAATGTATAGATTTTCATTAAATCATGCGCGGATAAATGATTATTTCTTTCCAGTTTCAGTGCCCTACATGCTCCGCTTTAACTAAGGCCAAACGTAAACATCATTAATTGTCAAGTTCGTTTTCCATTTGCGTCACACATTGACCGTAATCTATGGTTTTCATTTTTAGATGCAGTTAATTTAGATAATGAAGTACATTAAGTTGCACTTAAATTTAAAATATGCATATTTATTTATTTAAAGAGTTTTATATAGCGCTGGCTAGACCCGAAGGTATCAGAGCGCTTTACATTAGGTTCCACAATGTAACAGAAAATGATAACAATTACCCATTATGTAAAAAAATAAGCAATACATTGAGAGAGGAAAGAAGGAGAGACATAGTGGATAGGTGGGGAAGAGCGGTATATTTGTATGCTGTTCTGATACTATATATTATACGGACATTATCACCGATAGCTAACTTTGCCTATTTTATATTGTCTGTAGCACTTATTAAAGTGTTTCCTGTCATCAACGGCGTCTATTAGTTTGTAATGTAAAAAGATAATGATTGAAGCAAAACCTGTCCAGGTGCACAGAGAGCTCCTTCTAATATATATACATAGGGCCTCATTTAAAATATTCTGGTACATGGCAGCGCAGCGGGCCTTCCTGCTGCGTTGCTGTGTGTCAAAATAAAAGGGCAGGAATGTACCGTATCTGCAAGATACAGCGCTTTGCTGCCTTCTCCCCTGCCCCGGCGCACAAACAGCAGCCGTGCGTCAGTGCAGACACTCGCGTCGTTTTGCAAGGCTGCCTGTGCTGAGGGGATGATTGTTTTTGTGCAGGGAAGAACACCTTCCCGAACAATAACAATAATTAAAGGCATTTTCCTCTTTCTATGCGTGCTGAGAAATAAAAGTATTTTTCCTCGTTGTATGAATGCATTCCCAGGTTTACAACATGTTGTAAATCAGGGATGGGCCAAGTTCCATGGATGTTGCATGGAACACCCACAGTAAGACCCACGGAATGCCCCTTTCCTGCAGAGTTGTGCCTGAAAGGCAAACATTTTTACAAGGCCATGAAAAGTCACGCAGGGCGACTTTACAATGCCTTAAATATGGAGAAGTCCATTGCGCTGCCAGTGCGTCAATAAAAGTGACACACCGGCGGCACAATGGGTTTATAAATGAGCCCCATAATTTTAATAATGCCATTACAAGGTTTCATTTGTAGTGTAGCGCAGCAAATTCATTTTAAAGTTGTACTCTTCCTTTAAAACTATTGTCGGTGTTTACATTTTTCGTTTTATTTTTTGATCCCACTTGCTGCAGTCATTCAAGTTTCACTTTTGGATGCATATGAGCCAACTAGCTTTATTTAACCCACCGAAAAACCTTAGTCAGTATTTCAAACAAACTCAATTTTCCTTGCCACTTTTAAAGTTGCACTTTATGTTATTCTAAACCACAGCTTTTACAAAGTGTTTTCTTCCAGCACTGTCTTCAAATGCTCACCTTCTCTTTGTTGGCTGCCTAGTTCTGCCTTCTGAATCTGAAAGTGAAAGCTCGCTGAGAGAAGTGACAGTCGATAAATAATGCATTTAGTGAAAGGGATCAGAACACACCCGCCAATCTGCTGTTTTTCCATGAGCACAGGCAGCTTATCTTTTTAAGTTATGATACACTGCACAAGGGAAATAGCGCATAATATTGGAGCGATTACGCGGTTTCATATTTTTTGTGTTTAAAAATTATTTGTTAGTTTTCCTAGCTTGGTTTACTTGTTGGTTGGAAAGAGAACTGTGTACAATGCTTTACAATGTAACAGCGTAACAAAGAAAATCGCAGTCCCACATATATTACATACTTTTAAATGAACAAAAGAAAATAAGAGAGGAATATTGATTTAAAGCAGCAAGTATAAAATATTTGCAGTTCTGTGAATTTCGGGGCATATGCTTTTTTGTTGGCTTTAAAAGCAAAGAAAGCGGCAAAAATCATATGGCCCTATTAACAAGGTGGCACTAACATGCATTAGCGCATGTTAGCAGCCGTTTTTCAAACGCCTCGTCTTGCATCGCTAATGAGATTCAAAGTTGGCGTACCTTCAGGAAACTGCAGGAAAATAATCGCTAACCGGACATCGAGCTATTTACAAGCAGCCCATAACAGGGTAGTGATTAAAAAATCCACGCTAACCTCGGATATCGTCGAAAAATACCGTCTGCAATATTCTCGGCTTAGCCATGTGCATAATGGGAGGTGGATTATAAGGTTACATCCAGTTCTCCCTATTTACAACATTTTCATCAGCGCAGTTCTGGCATCGCTGGTTTGCATGCGATATTGATGGAAATCGCCGTTTATTGCCTGATTTCATATCACTTGTTGGCAAATTGTTGCAAATACGCTGCTAACATAGCGATGTGATCTGGCGATATATGGCGATAATGAAAAATGTGTTAGATCCATTTAGCGATATTTATCGTTCGTTGCTGGTAATATGCCCCTTGGTCTTTGAATTCAGCTTTGAGGTGTAAACGAGCACAAAGTGAAATAGTCACAAAAGCATCGGACTTGGACACCTAGAGGCAGATGTTTCAGTATTTCATGCAGGTTTTACAAAAAACCAGGGAACTCTAAAAGGTATGTCGCAGGGACCTGGGGCAGTTTCATATTATATAGAACACTGGTCCCTACATGTGGACAGAATGAATTGCAAACAAATAATCAGAACACCTAATAAGTGTAATGTCTTTTGTCCAGCCGGACAAGAAGTTTTATTTTAGCGTTCAAGTCAATAAAACAAAGATGTAAAGACACTGAAATAACAAGTGGGCACAGCCGTGACCCACAACATACAAGACAAAACAACGAAAGCAATGGCCAAAAGGGCAAGGCTACAATAAGTCTTTGTACTTGTATTCAGTATTTACAGACGCAAAGTTTCATAACTACAACTTTGCATTTTTACAATATTTCAGTATCATATTGCATAAGGGTTTTTTTACAGGTCGACAACGTTTCGATGCCTTATTTAATTAATGGCATCATCATCAGGACAGAGAGATAATCATTGTTGTCTTATTACAAACATTATTTTCTCTATGCCTTTCTGCATTACTTAAACGAGAAGAAATTACAAGGAAAGTAAAATAAAGGAGGGAAAAAAGAACAAATGAAGCATTACGTTAGGCATGTTGATTAAAAAGACTGATCCTCATACTTATGTTTTAAAAAAACATTGTGAAGTATTTGTAAAGGTGAAGGTGCCAAGCATTTTGATTAAAGAAGACTCATCCTCACGTTTTTAAACCAGTATTGTGGAGTATATGCAAAGGTGCCATTAATGAATAACCTTTTACAAACGTTTTGAGAGGTTGGAAACCTTGTGAGCATCGGCTATGCTTGCAGCGCTCCACATAGTGCCTGTTCGGTCGAGTGTGACCTCGGGTCGATACGTGGCTATAAATCGAGTTGTGAACTTGGCACTGCGAAGGTGAAACAGTTGAAACAATGATCGTAAAGATGAATATAATAGTGGGCGCAGTGCCGGTCGATAGGTGGCTATAAATCGAGTTGTGAATTGGACACGGCGAAGGTGAAACAGTAGGAACAAGGATCGTCAAGACGAATGTAAAAGTGGGCGCAGTGCCGGTATTGGCACAAGAACAGTAAGACGATCAGGTGGGGGGTGGGAGGAGTGTTGGAAAGACGGCGCAATTATATTATGGTGCGAGCGATGAGTCAAGGCAAGGCATGCACGAAAAAACGGCGCAGTGTCTAAGTGGACCTATCATACCTACGAGCATGGTGGAACCAATTTCAAAGGAATATACGAGCGATTAATTTCACTCGTAGTAGTATCTGGGGAAACAGTTAAGGTAATTTACAAAGGGTCCAAATCCCCGATTTCAAAAAAGTGCGCGTGAAACGCGAAGGTGAAATTACCCAAAACAGCCTTATCCGAGAGTGTCTCGTCTGTTTCCAAGGCCTGGCGTGAGCGTGATAGCTCGATCTGTGGGGGAGGAAATAGCGGTATTTAGCTGGTTGAAGACACTGTGAAAGGGTCTCTGGATATAATAATTCTACTAATCGGCGAGTGACTTACTTGTGAGACTGGCAGCTCTGTGGCGGTTACAGCAGTCTGGTGCTCGTGTGCTGGGTGTCGGGAGCCATCATTAAAACCCAAGGCAGGCTGCAAACAGCGACGAAGAACTGTGGATGTGATGTGCTTTACCTTCACCAGTGGGGTGGCCATCTTAAGGTGGTGTGGTGTTTTGGTGGTGGTATTCACACAATAGTTGGAGTGCAGTGATTAAAATAACGGCGCATGGAGATTCAGAAACTTGCATAGAAATAATGGCACATGTACAAGAATTACAGCAAGGAGGTCCAATCTTCGAGGAGGTTTAGGCCGTTTCTGATGCTATTAGTTTTTACAATCCAGTGGAGTTCTTCTTTATTGAGCAATTGCGAAATGTCTGCTCCCCTAGGAGGGGCTTTGATGGTTGTCACAACTGTCCAGCGTAGGCCGTTTTCACTGTGGCCTTTTTCAGAGAAATGTTCTACCAGTGGTGCATTGGCCGTTTTGCATCGGATCCTGCTTCGATGTTGGCCGATGCTGGGCAGCAAGCCACCTTGCTGCACTCAGTGAAAAGAGAGGAATGTGGAGTATTTAACATCATTCCTGTCCTTTCCTTGTGCAGGTGCACACTGTGCTGCCCAGTGCTAATGGAGGCACACTTACGCCATGGTGCAAGGATGGCTGCATTGCAGACAATCGTCTGAGGCATTTTCCTCTTTCTATTGGTGCTGCAGAATGTAATGTAGATATTTCTTCTTTTTATGCGTCTTCTGGGGAAACATAGCGTTTTGAAGCATTACCTGTAATGGTTAAACCTGGGAATGCGCCACAATCCTTGTATAGCAACAGCCATGCTCTACCCATGGAACTCCTCCCTGGGGCAAAGTAACACAACACCCTGATTTGCGCTGCATTGTGTTACTCAAGATTTATCAAGGCACAAAGGGCCATTCAAGGTGGCCTTGCGTGGCTTGATAAATCTGAATTAGTAGTTGTTTCCCTTTTGAGCCCCCTTACGTGTTGCAAGGGCGATGCTACTCAATGATAAATCTGCACCCTAGTTCCGTGCGGGAACACCACCATCAACATTGGCTACATTCATAATGATTAGGGCCATCATTATCAGTGATCTTGGTGGGCAGTGACATTTGTGGCACCAAATACAATTTGACACCGCAGGGGTCGAGTTTATACTGAATAGTAGGTAATAATGTTCAGTGGCTGGTGCTTACCACCCCAAAATCCACTTTACCTGGTTGAATTTCATCAGCTATCATCTGCAGAAATTGACTTACAGATTACTGCAAGGGTGATTACTCATGTGGTCCTCTCCCCATCATTCGTATTTCTAATATGTATGGTGAAATGAGTCGCCAAACATATCTGAATTCACAGGGCGATGCAAAATCAAGAGCTAAAAATCTCTCAATTGCAAATTCCCTTCACAAATAAAAATGTCATTGCATCTTACCATGCCAGCCCCTAACCACCCACCACCTTATGATATCATCGCATCTTTACGTGCAACATTTAGAACAATTGTAAACTCTGTCCTGAACACTGGGTTGATGTATTAATATTGTTTAATTAAATCAGAATTAAAAAAATATGTCAATTAAAAAGAGACAATGTCAACAAAATAAACAAAATGATCAGGAAGGACATAGGGCCCAGGTAACTGTTAGGGGTTGGAATTTTGTTAATTGGCTGCCAGAGAGAATAAACAAATATTTTTTTTTAAATGAGCTTAAATATTGGGGGTTCCATGTTTATTACATAATTTAAAATTAATTTTACGAAAAAGGAAAGACTATGATAGATTAAAACTATTACAGCTATGTTACAAATTGAGTTTCTGGTTGGCAAAGGTATACAGCCTGTCCAAACAGACGCCACAATCCTAATCAGGGTAAGCTAGATACACACTAAAAGATAACATGTGCTCACCCTCTGGTCGCGTGACACAGAGCAGCCACTCTTATCTAAAGAGGAAATGTATAAAGTATTTGTGCAATACACCCACACTAGTAACACAATTAATATACCACAAAAAGACTCCACTCAGGTTTAGAAAAGTATGTAATCATATTCTGAACAAAACAAAACTAAAATGACAAAAATCCAATGCTTTGAAGTTGCGACATTGAATTTTCAAAGAATAAAGGCAGTAAAGTGCTCAGAAGCAACGGGAAACATCCTTTACAACGTAATTGGTACAACGCGGTATCGTTACGACGCAGCTTTAACAACGAAAGTCGTTACAACGACTTTCGCTGGAGGGCGCTCTAGGATAGGGGATAGTTTAATTTACTGTCCAACACCTTCCCTACTATCCACGGGGACTGGTGTTGGAATAGTAAATTAAACTATTCACTATCAGCGCCCCCCCCAACACAAGTCGTTGTAACGACTTGCGTTGTTAAAACTGCATTGTAAAGGGACGCGGTGTAACGGTACACGTTGTACCGTCATACATCCGAAGCAACTAGTGCTAAAAGGTTACTTTAGGTCGCACAGGACAGGGCAAAGTCAAAGTTTGGGCCAACCTCATGGAAGTGCAGGCCAGCTACAGGACCCATGCAGGCCCCAGTGAACAAAGTACCTTTCCTGGTCAGAAGCAAAAGATCTTCTCCATGGAGTGAAAGTGATGTGTCAATTCTGAAGACGGAGGCCAGAGTCAAGAGACGTCGATAGCTGCATCAGTTTCTGCAACAAAGTTGAGGGATACATTGATCTCCCCAAGCTGCTGCGGCAGCAATATGCTGTTCAATGCTTTCCATCTCTGGAGGCAAAGCTTTGAAATCTGCGTTGCAAATATCTGGGCCACTTCTAGTGAGCCAGGCACAGCAGCAGTGGTAGAGAAATTGTTTTTCACGATTCTCAAGCAACAGTAGGCAAGCCAACAAGCCCTTGGAGGAAAGGCAGAGTCCAGCTCTCCTTCAGCAGAGTCAGAAAGCAGCAGGGTGACATAGGAGAAAATCAGGGTATCCAAGTCTGCAGTCCAAAGGTGAGTCCTTTAAGCAGCACAGCAGTCCTTCTGATGGAGGTTCAGTTCAAGATACAGAAGTGTCTGATTTGATGGGGTTACAGACCCAAAACATATACCCAAAAGTGCTTTGATGTGGGTGGGTGACTTCAAAGCAGTACTCTGCAGTGCACAGGTCCCCCAGTTTCTGTTTGCCAGGTGTTCTATGGGGGTGGTAGGTCAGCCCTTTGTGTGGGGACAGGGTGCTACCTATTCAAGTGAAGTGGTAGCCCCTCCCTTCCATCCTGCCCAGGCAAGACCATTAAAGTGCAGATGTATGTAAATGGGTAGTCAGACACAACTATCCTTCCTGTATTCTGGCTGTCTAGAGGGAAAGCACAAAGTGTAACTGTCACTCACCCCAGATGTGTATTAAAGACAGGCAGAGAAATGTCCACTTTCTAAAAGTATTCCAAAACAAAAGTGACAGAGTGCACACCTGTGTCATCCACTTTTTATAATGACGTTTATTCTAATTACCACCTACCATTTTGATTTCATTACGCACTGCCTCCTCAAGCACGTTTCCTACATTGTACTGGTTGCCCAGAATCAGGCAGTAATTTTTAAATTTATAGGCATGGTATCAGAGGTGAAAACCTGGGTACGATTAAGAATAAGGGAGTGTATGTAAAGATTTGAATCTGGGCAACCAGTACAATGCAGGAAACATGCAGTGCGTAATGAAAAAATGTAGCATTTGGAGGGTTATCAGCTTGGTGCAAAGGTGACTACAACAACAGACTTTGAAGGTACTGGAGTGAAAATCATGATTCTTTGTTTGGTAACAACTAGAGTAGATTAAGGGGTTTCGTTCGTATGATTCAGGGGATTGACCAGCGAGGTTGAACACAAGGGAGTAAGAAACATGAAAAAGAATGTTTTTCAAAGAGGTGGGCTAGAGTATAGACTTAGCAGTAGTGTAGCGCTACTTTCTTAGCGGGCACACGCCAATTGTGGGGTGAATTGTTTGGTTTAAAAATGGCTTTTTGGTTTTTAATTGCAGTAATGTATATGCTCATGTGGTTTACATACACAGTCTAACTGCAATGTTTTGAATTCATGAATATTCCAGGAAAGGCCCGAAATGCATTGGGTGTTAAAGATAAATTAATGAGGAATACATTTGTTTACTCCATGCTTCGGAATAAGGCTTGATGGCATTTCCCCTGCATTAAGGATATTGATAATATATGAGGCCTCTCAAGTGACAAAGGATAAACATTGTATAAGGAAGAACGAAAATTTTGGATCACATTGCAATAAAGATTGATAAAATTGGTATAACTTTGGGCATCTGTGTTAAATATGCAGGAATATCCTGTGCGTCCAACATTAGGGTGAGATTTTGCCCCAATTTTTGAATGTGTTCACACTTTCTAAAAGTGAAATTTCTCAAACAGTAATGTCAAATCAAACTTCCCCAGTAAGGAGGGTCTATTACTACCATTCCAAACATATGAAAAATGAAAAAGCTACACCACTCTGATCAGGAATTATATCCTAAAAGTAGGCCTTGGTAAGATGGCTGCGCAGTGAACGAGCTCCTGCGGCTGCCTTCCCGTCCTTAGTGAAATCCTGGTAAGAATGTGCCCGACCCGGCCCGACACACAGGGACTGCCAGTGGGTACATGTCAGCGGTTTCTGTGTCCAGAACCAGGGTGGAGTTGAAAGCTGAGCTCCCGGAGGCGGCGCTGACACTGGGGCCTACCGGCTGAATCAGACGCAGTCTCCAGCAAGGCAGCGAGAATCTATGGACCGCCTCATCAACTGCCCCCTGTGGGTTGCCACCAGAGGGGACCCGCAGCGGCGTGGCTGGGACTGTGCTAGGGCCCCCATCCATCGGAGTGAGCAGAAGGAATTGGTGGCGCGGGCACTCATGGAGGCCTGCTGACATCAGAGCCTAATGGGCGGAGCGCGCTACCCAAGATCCCAGCAGCTGACCGGCTCCTCGGTTGATGCCTGGGGGGTGCCCCTGTGAAATATCCTTTTTCTGGCAGCTGGGCCTGTGGTGGTCCCCCTTCCTTTGGGGTGAGTGGTGAGAATTAACTCTGCAGGCACCGGTGGCCCACTGCCAACGGGGCCTACTGGACTGAAAGACACAGACGTGGACCCCGATGAGGCAGAGTGAAGCTGTGGTCCTCCTCCTCAACAGCCACAGATGGGGCCGCCCATAAAAAAAATCCCCGACTGGGTGGCTCTGCCTCTGTGAAGAGAGTGGAGGAAATTAACCGTGCGGGCACTCCCGGAGGCTTGCAGACACTGGGACATTCTGGGTGGATGCTGTAAACCCCTTCCTTGGCCACCATCAGAACATTCTTTGACTGAGCGGCTGCACCCCTCCCTACCATCCGCCATGGCGAGTGGAAGAGACTGGTGGTGCAGGAGAGATTAGGGGGGTGGACCGCGAATGTGAGACACAAACTTTACCCAATCCAGAGGCCCACTGAGATCGCGCAGGGTGCCACATGGAGCGAACACTGGGTGCAAGAGAGCTCCTGGAACACCAGGGCCTGGCACAGCAGGCTGGGCACATGGCCGGCATTAGGCACCCACCAGACGATCCTGGTGCCTGATGGTGGGGTTGGCTGACCAGGAGGTGATGAGACAGTGGGACCATATGCGGCCCAGCAAGAAGGAGTGCTGAACATTGCTGACTGAGTGGTGGTGGCTAGGACTGCCCCAGGGCTCTTCCCGGCTCTCTGGTGGTGTGGAGGAACTGTCACCTTCTCCCCCCATCAAGGGTTGAAACATAATGTGCCCAAAGGTGCCCCCCACCTCAGGCTAATAAATTTGACAAGTACACAGTACCTAGGGCTACAATAGGTGAGACCGCAGCAGGAAGCCAAGAGACGACGGAAGCCTCCTTTGGGGCCATCATTGGAGCCATACAGAAGTTGAGAACAACCCTGAAATCCCAAATGGGTGAGGTTACAATTGAGATGAACCTCCTATGGGCTGACATGAATAAGACCTCAGAAAAGGTTGCTGTGGTGGAAACGAACAACAGTGACCTACAATCTGCCACCAGAAAGCTGGAAGATCAAAAACAACAATTCATTCACCACTACAAGATCATGGCGGCAAAGCTGGAGGATCAGGAGGGAAGGGCCTGCCAGAATAACATTAGGGTGGTGGAGGTGCCTGAGGAGACGGAGGGCCCCAAAGTGGATTTATTCCTGGAAGACTTGATACTCCAACATCTCAAACCCAAACTTCTATCCACTTTCTTTTCAGTGTAAAGGGCACATAGAGCTCCTCCAGTGCCACCGCCGGGGGCCCTGCCAAGAACCATCATCACATGGATCCTAAACTATCGAGATTGTGACGCTATCCTACAGGCAGCCCGGCTCAAGGGTGACCTGCCCTACGAAAATGCATCAATCCGTTTCTACTATGACTTCACTTTCATGGTTCAGTGACAGTGACGCACATTCGACGAGGTGAAAAGAAAACTGCGGTCGTAGAACCTTAAGTACATGATGCTATTCCCAGCCAAGATGTGGGTACTAGATAATGAAAAGTCATGCTACTTCTTTATGCCCGACGAGGTATGGGAATAGCTGGTAGCTGGAGGGAAGGTGGCAGGTCAAGCAACAGCCACAGCAAGGAAGGTACTGACAAAATGGGGACCAGAGGGACGCTTCGCTTCAAGGGACAAGAACTGACCATGTGGAAGGAGATCACCGTCCAGAGACTGACTGCTTGAACTCAGAATAATGGAGGTATGGGAGGCGGGTGGCATGGAGAGGCCCTTCACGTCGAAGGAAAGGGCTAGAGAATGAGCCGGATCAGGGAGGAGATGGCGACATCGATGGACATGGCAGGTAACAAAGGCTCCTTCTGTACTAGAGGATGATGCTTATCCTGGGGCTAAGATCCCAAACACACAATGACACACACTGACACACACTGAATACAATTGCAAGAAGGGCAGGAGGGCAACCATTTGTATGTAAGTGGCAGCGCCAGGCAACCCCTGATTACAGGTTAATTGTTCTCATTGGGCAACAGGCGCTCTGTAAATTGGGGAAGTGGGTAGTTTTTAAACTAAAATGCAGGGTGGCAGGGAGGGGGATTTACGCGAAGGGGAATAGATCACAAAGTTCACAGTTATGTTTTGTTTATGTTTTTAGTGATCTACTCCTTCAATCATCATCACAGGCAAGATACGCTGGGCAACTGTTATGGTATGGAGGGACAGGAGGGAGGTGGGAAAAGGGGCCAGGCTCTCACTCACACTATCACAGATACGGCATCACAAGCTGCGGTAACATTGAAAAACCTGCAGTGGAATGTCAATGGTTTAGGGTACAAAATCAAGCAGACCATGGTCCTACAATACTTACATAGGCACCCCCCTGATCTAGTCTTTTTTACCAGAGACACACTTGAGAGGCAATCATTATCTAGTACTAAACAGATTTGGATACACCATTTTGGCTCATGCGGGTTTTACGTTGGGCTCAAGTGGAGTCTAGATAAAAACTCAATACCCCTAATACTGAAACGCACATGGGAGGACCCCCTAGGTAGGTTTGTGGCCCTGGCCAGGATGTGGGAGGGCCAGAACCTAAACCTATGCTCTGCATACCTCCCACCAAGGTTACACATGGGGACCCTCCCAGAGGTGAGCAAAATCCTGCTAGACAGGGTGGAAGGGACATGAACGCAGTAATGGCACAGGACCTAGATAGAGTTGCGGTGCCTACCTGAATGGGGGACGGACTCCCTCAGGGCCTTCGCGGAGGTGAGGAACCTCTCAGATTTGTGGAGGTTAAACAAGCTGACCAAGAGGCAGTACTCCCATATTTCTGCAGCACATGGCAGCGGAGCACGTCTGGACTACCTCTTTACACAATGTATGAATGTGGGCCGCGTTCATGGGGCACAACTTAAAGCAATGGGCATATCTGATCACTCGCCGGTCAAGGTTCTGTTAAAAGGCCCTATTAGAAATCACACCCTTCCACCACATATAGCCGGGTGGCAGTTTAAAGATAGGGAATTACAAGACTTGTTCAGAGAGCGAATACAACAATATTTCAAAGAAAACACAGGCTTGGTTGTATCAGCTTGCATTCTATTGGAGGCATATAAAGTGGTGGCAAGGGGATAAATGCATGCAGTGGCAGGGGGACAGAGAAAGGAGAGGCACCTCAGGTGTACTGAACAAGAAAATTAAATTGACATCCTCGAACATGCTATACAATAGAAAGAGTCGGACAACCCTGACCTTAGACAGAGGATATGACTTAAACAAAGAGAAGTCAGGGATTAGAGGAAGATGCTGCCCAACAACACACAGTAGCCACGCAGAGGCATTTAGATGACTTAGGAGACAAGGCAAATAGGCTTACAGCATGGTTAGAGACTAGAGATAGAGAATGGAACTGGGTCCTAGAAATCTGAGAGGATGGCAGTGAGGTACGACATTCCGGGAAGGACATAGCTGAGGCCTTTGCAACCTACTATGAGTCACTATACCAATCAGCGATGAACAGGACAGGAGAAGAGAGTGTGGAATGGCTTAGTGATATCTCTTTGCCAACACTCTCCACAGAGGACAGAGAAACTCTAGACCAAGGAATGACAAAGGAAGAGGTAGAGGGGGCCATCAAGGACCTACAGTCCAGGAAGGCCAAGGGCCCGAAAGTGCTTCCTGCAGAACTCTTTAAATTTGTGGCAAAAGGGGTGGCGCAAGCGATGCAAGATATGTTCCAAACTGCTCTGCAAGACGTGAGCCTGCCAGAGGACCTGCGAATGGCCACAATTGTGGTCATTCTGAAGAAAGACAAACCTCCAGAAAGGTGTAGCTCCTACCATCGCAGTTCTCTATTTAACTTTGAAACTAATATTCTGGCAAAGGTACTAGCAAACCGGCATGGCCCCATCATTTCCGTCAATACCCACCCGGGCCAATCAGGATTCATGCCCCAGAGAAGCACCAGATTGAACCTCAGAAGACATATGGTGTAATGCATGAAATGGCAGCGAACCCAACTGAGCCTGCAGCAATACTATCACTAGATGCCCGCATGGCATTTAATAGCATTGAATGGCCTTATCTACAGGCGGTGCTGTCCAGGCTAGGTTTAGGACCGAAAGTTTGCACATGGGTCCGTCTCCTAACCTGTGACCTTAGGGCCAGTGTTCAGGTGAATGGGTCGGTTTCTAGATCGTTCGAGCTTTATAGGGGCACACGCTAGGTGTGCCCACTCTCCCCGATAATCTTAATGATGGCTCTGGAACCATTTGTGGCTTGGATCCGACGGGACCCCATAGTCTGAGGTATAAATGTTGTGGGGGGTGGGAGGAGCACATTTAATTATATGCCGAGGATGTACTAATATACGCACATAGACCGAGGCAGACTTTCAACAGACTCATCAACATACTTCGGTATATAATCTGGATATCAGATAAACTGGAAAAAATTTCTTATGTTTAATCTAACTAGAGAACTCCCGCCTCTTACTGCTGAGTGCGTGGCCCTAACACAACACAACAAATTCAAATGCTTAGGTATGTGTATCATAAAGTCAGCTGACGACTTCCTAAACTTAAATATCCACCCCAACTGACGAGACTGCTGGGAGATGTGGCACACTGGTGGCAGTTACCGATATCCTTCATGGGCAGAACAGTTTTGTTTAAAATAATGGCCCTACCACGCTTATTCTATACATTGCAGAACAGCCCCCATAAGTTCCCGGATACCTTTTTCCTGGTAATTGGGGGGGAGGAGCGCAGCCTCCTGTGGGAGAGAGGGAAACCATGCGTGGCTCTGCGCAAAATCCTGCAGGGGTCTTTGAGGGCGGACTGGCCATCCCACACGTTTGGTGTTACTACATGGCAGGCCAACTAATCAACGTTAATTACTTGGCCTTCGTGCCCCAAGCGTAACCGGCATCCTGAGTTGACCGATACAACATGGGGAATGGAGAGTACTTTGCCACCCTGTGCCATGGAAAAAAGGGTGAAGTATCTACCTGCTCATACTCAAAGGGTAGTTGGAGCGTGGCATACGGCCACCAGGCTAGTGGGAAGGGAATCCAAACTGACACAACTAACGCCATTATGGGAAAGCGATGCCTTGGGGGATGTAGGACATCAGCAGGGATTCCGTGGATGTAGTCTTATTGGGATAGTCAAGAAAACACGGGGGGAGGGTCTGTAGGGACAGTTTAATGACCCCAAATGCTACTGTCCCAGAGAACAGTTACAACAGAAGGGTAGCACGGAGTCAAATTGGACTAAGTAGAACCCAAAGTGAATGCCTCAAGAAACAACAAACATGAAAACGACTATGGGACCATTTCGACTCTTTGGAAAAAAGATTCCCATCAGTCACCATCCGATTCCGCCCTTCATCATCTGGGAACTGTCAACCTCAGAGACAAAAGTGAAGTACGTGCAGTGGACTGGTCAGTTGTTTAAAAACCTAGCCACACCTACATTGTACTCAAAATGAGGGGGGAGAAAACTCAAACAAGGGTTGTATGGTGACTAGAAGCAGTGCTGTGAAACAAGAAGTGCAATGTGCTAGTGTGAAAATGTGAGTTGTAAAATTAGGTAGGGAAGTGAAAAAAACTATTTAATAAGGAATCACTTCACTCCTAAGGTAAAACCATGAGTGCGTAAGTGGTCTAAACAAATAACCACTGATGAAACAAAATGGTCGACATGTTTCTGCAGACTGACAAGACCAATACAGTATCCAGCTACTTCCTCAGGACCAGAACGCTACTGCTTTAAAAGTGTACAAACAACATATAACAATGAAGACAACAGATATCACCTGTAATCCGGTGACTCTATCCTTCTCCTGGCAATTGGGCAGGAGAGAAAATCCCACCTCACCTGGCATACAGCGCAGGTAATAGGGATAGACACCCTTGAGAATGTTTAGAAGAATTGGACCATGGTCACATTTGTGGACCTCCAGACAGAATATCAAATGGCTGAGGGAGAATAGTTTTGAAACTTGCAACTAAGGCGCACTCTGTGGTGCCTGAATACTCCCCGCTGGAGGACCGGTTAATACTTGACCCCATGATTGATAAAGCAGTTTCTCTCACATACCACAAATTAATGATCAACCTCCCAGACCCCCTGGGCCCGTTAAGAGAAGCCCGGGAGTCAGACTTGGGACTGCTGGAGGACGATGACTTCCAGGAAGCGATTTAAAGTCCCAAGGAAGTGGCCATATGGCCAAGATTCAGGCTAATTCAACTTCGGGTCCTACATAGGTGATATGCTCCCCGAACACTCCAACATAAGCTAGGCAGATCCGACACAGACCTTTGCGCTAGGGGGTGTGGGGAGACCGGCACCTTCTTTCACATAATCTGGGCATGTCCTAAAATCCAGAGATACTGTGCAGGAGTTGTTGGGGTGGTGGGCCTGCTGTTTCACCTAGACAAGCGATGGCACTTGCTGGAGTCAAGGGAGAGCCTAGGTGGCCCACACACATGAAGACGGCACTTATGCTGGCCTTGGGGGTGGCAAACTGAAACATAGCAAGGGCCTGGGGGGCCCTAGACCACAGATACCTACCAATTGGAAGCAGGACTAAGACTGGTGTAGGCAGGTAGAAAGAGATGTATACAAGAGCAGAGGATGCCCCAAGAAATGGGAAAAAATCTGGAACCCCTGGGAGAAATATAGGCTCTAGAGGGATGAAGTGCAGAAGAGAGGCAATAACAGAGTAGGAAACACAAGGTGTAATAGGTGCTATGACTATAATCTGTGCCATGTGTATGTATCTTTGTATCTCTTATTCCTGATGTTACCAAAATGCATCTACTTGGTGCTATTTGATTATAACGATTGATCAACTATATGTTCAATAAAAATATTTTCACCTCAAAAAACGTAGACCCAGGCGGTAAACTCCACTCATCTTGCATAGTACGCAGAATTTGGGCACTCCGCACTCTGCGGAGGAGGGCAGAGTTCCTGAATTCCGCATTCCAGGTGTGAACCAGAGTTTATTTTCAGTTTGTGTGCTCGAGATTCATTTTGCCTCTTGATCACAAACACCACGATACTCTCAAGCCAGTAGTCCATGCGTGCTAGACTTTGGGCTCAATCACATGACTACCAGCCACAATGGTGCCAATGTAGTGCCGATCTCAGTAGTGAATGCATCACTTCAGTAGCTTTTGTGCTCGAGAGGCAGCTAAAGAGGTTTTTTGAGTGGATATTCTTCTCCATTGTGCAGGAAGCCTTTTATTAATACCTTTTTTTCCCAACAGGAAGGAAGTCCCCCACAGATTCCAACTTCCCGCTCCTCTCCAGCAGACTCATCCGAGTGCTTTGTCCATCCCCTGGTCACTTTTCATTTGGATTTGGAGCTGGAAGGATCACTTTCCTTGTCTGCTGCATATATATCATTAGATATAAGAACTTTGCGTTTGAGATTTCACAAGAAAATTCATAAACTCTTGTATAAGTGTGTTGCTTGTTTGATAGAGGGCATGCAGCAGTATTTATTTGTACTCCTATTCAATTTTTCAAAGTTATTGTGGTGGTTGCCCAGAAATTTCAGTAGGGGCCTAGTTATATTTTTGCATTTAATTTGTATTATTTTGTAAAGAAACAATGTTTCACAGTTCAGTACAGTTTCTCAATGTTGGTTAAACTTGCAATATTTATTTATTTTACTATGTGGCCTAGTCTGCCAAGGGGCCCTCCTGAAGGACCCAGCCAGTGCTAGTCATGGGTACATGAAACAACTGTTTCTATTGTATATGTTGTTTTAAAACATCATTTAGGACATGGATGGCATTGGATTAAATTTAAAAAGTAGTTTTTATTGTATTTCACAATTTTGTGTGTACAAAAAGTGTATATGTGGTGTAATATTCTATTCCATGGGAGAATGTGTGTTGTTGTACAATTTTTATAACACAGTTAATTTTCATTTTTGATATTGCTGAATAAACAGCAGTGTTTTTTTCAGTGTTACCATGCCTCCTTTGGCTGTCCAGTGTGTGTGTGTATTTGCCATAGGCCACCATTGATTTGTCTTTGTTCTCCATACCATGTGGCTGGGGACCATTTTGTGGAGTCTGGGGCTATACGCCTGAATGTGTTCTCTTTGTTCCCTATGCCTACTTGCTTGCTGGTGTTGTTTGATCATGTGGCTGGTGGCCATTTTGTGCATCCAGCCAGTGTGCCTCTGCTATTTGCCTGCATGTGCCCTTTGTTCCTCCTGCCTCCTTGCTCGCTGTTGTTGTTTGGCCATGTGACACTGGCTGGCACTCATTTTGGACATCCAGCCAGTGTTACTCTGCCATGGGCTTACATGGATGAATGTGATTTCCCTTTAATAATATGCTTGAGGATTATTGTAGTATGTATATTAAGAGTAAGATTTTGAATACATGTTCTTATATATTACATGCATTTTTTAAATTTAGCATCTCCTTGCCTCATAATAGGTTTCTTCTCATCCATACAAATATCAGCATTTATAGATTGTTTTTATTATTTAAACGTTATCTTTTTTCCTGAATTTGCAATTTTAAAAATATAGATTTTATTGTATTTTTTTTAAATGTTTTTGAATCAAAATTATTTTTTTCCCTTTTGCCTCAGTCGATCCATCTATCCCTGCTATCCATACATCTATCCATCCACCATAGGAGCAGAGCTGCACAACAGCATTCTGTTTTTTTGGTTTAATTCCATTTCCTCCTGGACATCCTAACTGTGGTGCACTGTAGACAAATCAGCATCATTAATTTTGTAATAATTAATCTGATTCCAACTGGACCACATTGGCTGCCATAGGCAAACACTAGCCTCCCTTTTTTTAAAGATTATTATTCCATTTACCCATACAGTTCCCTGAGTGCCACAGGTGTCTCCTTTCAAATATATGGATATTCAGGAAAGAGATCTATCTGAATATTGTTTGTTATCCTGATGGGGAATTACATGTTATAGTATGGTGGTGTGGTTTAAGTTTAAAGTGATTATATTACCTAAGTAACCAACCACACTAATATTGCCTTTGTCTGTACTCAAACTGCAACAATGCCATGTTTCACTAAATGTTTTTCTTGCTTGTTTGATTTTAGGTGCACAAAAGAAGAAGAGACATCATCTGCAGTACTGCCAAACAAAAGGCCTGTACAGTGACGTCAATCTCTTTCAAATGTGCAGCTCAGTGCCACTGCTAACCGAAAACTTTAGGATGGCCAAACAGAAAATTGCTGCCAAAAATGTGGTCTGTGAGAATAAGCTGCTTTCCTTCAGTGGCTTTTTTCCGACAATGTTGTGTGGCTGCTGCACCTGCCACCTAGAAGCAACCCTCCCACATCAACAGCACCACCCAAATCTTAGCCCAAGACCCTTCTGTCAGTGAGGCAGCCACTGCAATCATCGCAACGCCAACAAGCAGTGACTTTGAGTTTGATTTGTTCCTTTCACAAAGTAGTACCCAATTGTTTCAAAGAACAGAGAAAAGTGGACAGCAGATGCAGCCATCAATGGTACATTTATCTGATGTTGGAGCAGAACTGGAGGTCTAGCTTCCTGCCAACCAAGAACCTCCTCTTTTAGAATCATTGGCCCCCAGATCTCCAGCAAGCAAAAGAAAGGTACTACTCCACCATTTTCTTCAAGCACAACTTCAGATGATGATGATGATGGGGATGTTGCATGGACCCCACCAGAATCCGGAAGATGCTAGGATAGGCAAGAGAAATGAAAAGTACCTGAAAGCCTTAGAATTAAGGAAGGGGATGATGAGGAGGATATCAATGATGAGCAAGTCATTGTGGATGGTGACACAGAGGAGTCCAATATTACTATTCAACCTGTGCAGATGGATGTGGCACAGATAGCACCGCTAGCTCCTATATTTGCAAAGCTCCAGGCAAGACCTGCGCTAACCTCTACCTTAGTAAAAGTATGCATTGCAAAGAGGCAACCAACACATCCACCTACCTTCAGTTTTCTTCAGGTTTTGGCAGTGGCACAGTAAAAAAGTACTTTTCCCAAGTTTAGGACTTTTTTATGGTTAGCACACAGGGGTAGCACACTGTAGTATGTAGCAATTGCAAAACCCATGTTAGTCGAGGTAACCCTGTTTCACGCTATGGTACTGGAGGTCAAATAACCCATATGAAAAAACACCTCGCAATCTAGTGGGAGGCACACCTTAAAAAAATTGCTGAACGTGGTTGTGGTGGTGAAGGTGAAGGTGAGGAGAGCCATGGAACATCAGCTACAAGTTCAATGATGGTGGGAGGTTATGATGAAGAAGGAGAGGGGGACAACCTCATACAAAGCAGTCTTGTCCTCAGCAGTGTGTCAGCAGAATCACCCACCTCATAAAACATAGAGTGAGATGGAGATACAACGGCATACAGTGACTGCTCCACCACGGCAAGTACTGAGTCTAGCTCCACCTCCTTCACAAAAGTCACCTGCGTCAGTGGCCCCAGAAAAGAAGAAAAGAGTACAGCCTACTATTATGGGAATGTTTAGGCAGGAGGGGCCCTACAACCGCAACCGCCCAATTGCACGTTTGTATAATGGGAAGCGACAAACATTTTACAGCTGGACCTCCTCCCTTTTTCTTTGGTGGAAAGAGTGGGATTCTTCGAATTTGTGGCAGCCATCTGCCCAACATTGAAGACTCCAAATCGGACCTATTTTTGCAGAATTGCTTTTCGGTTGCTGCAAAACAATGTGCTGCAATTGGTTGGATGAGATTTGCAGCAAAGTGTTGCTTACACTATCCACCTGATGACAGACATGTGGACCAGTTGTCAGGTGAGTGATTAAATGTGCATTACTGCACACTGGATCTCTTTTGCGGGATTACAGCAAAAGCGATATTCAGGTCCTTGTCCCTAAAGAAATATTTAAGAGCGTTTGGTGGCATGCACCAGTGGTCATGTTTGCTATGGAGAAATCACACACATCTTGGAGGAGAAAATTAACAGCAAGGTGTCTGAATGGCTCTGAACCAGAGGTCTCAGAATTGGATTTGTTGCTACAGACAGTGGCAGTAACATAGTCAAGGCCATGGCAGACAGCGGCTATTTCAGCGTCCTGTGTTTGGCCCATTGCATCAACCTGGTCGTACAAGACTTTTAAAAAATAGATGCATAGTCAGCAACCCACTGATCACCTGCAGAAGAATCTGTACTCATTTCAGCCATTTATTTAATTCCCGGAATCAGTTGCAGATTATTCAGCATTCTAATAGAGTACCAGTTAAACGGTGCCAATATGTCGGAACTTGAACTATTACATGCTGCAACATCTGTTTGAACAGTACAAACAGATAAATGACTATGTCATTCGAAGAGGAGGGGATATAGTTTGGAAAGCTATGACAATGGATGCGGAGAAATGGGCCCTATACAAATGCCTGAGACAGATTATTCTCTCTATTGAGTTTTTCACATGGAAAGTTAGCAAGAAGGACTGTACAATGGGCCAAGCTATCCTGTTGTTGCATCTTCTACAGGACCAGCAAAACAAAATGCTAAAAGGATAGCCCTCACAGGTGTGAAAAAAACAATGAAGAAGTGCATGGCTTGGTTGAGAGCTTACTCTATCAATTGGCTTCCAATGCAAGGCAGCAAGTCAAAATCATCTCACCCAAACAGTACATCTGTGCCATACTACTTAATCCATGGTACAAGCAAATTGAGCCAATTGTTATTCCTTTTTTTTAAAGGGATATTTTAAACTGCAAGAGGTGGATTGTTGGGAAAGCCAGAGACCTGGGAGAACAATGACTGGAACTTAAAGTCCAACCCGCAGTTCTTGGGTGCCACCTTCAAATTCTAGAGAGGGCAGTCATGTCTCACAGCAGCCAACAACACAATCAACCAGAACACCGGCAACAACAGCAACAGAAGGACAGAACCCAAACTCTGCATTGTATTGGTATCAATCGGCAAGGCTTAAGTCCAGTGCAGAAGTAATGGCAAAAGAGGTATAGCAAGTGGAAGCATCAATGAACTTCCATTGGATGTTCCAGGAGTATCTGAATGATCCACACGTGGTCTATGTGGATCAAAACACAAGATGTGCCAATGGTCAGATCTCAACAGACCAACAATAAAGTATATGGCTTGTCCTGTAGTCAGTGTGTCTGCTGAGCGTTTTGTTCAGTGCAGCTGGTGCTGTTGCTACAGTGAGAAGTACCAGTCTCTCACCTCAAAATGTGGAAAGATCAACTATTATTAAAATGAACCAACATTTCCCAGCACACAATTAGATGATTCCTGAAACAGCACAGGAGGAGGAGGATTGATCCGAATCAAGTGTGTTAGCTGACTAGCTTCTGGGTGAACAACCTGAGTTTGAGGACAAACTCTACTTCCCAGACTGAGTATGCCAGTGCCACCATAGAACCTTTTAATTATTTCTCACTGAACTTCTTTCTTTGAAAAAAAAGTAGCTAGTGGAACATTAAGTTTGTGTCAGATTTATGCTGCCCCACCATTTATATTGTTCGATTGCAATTGGACCAGTGTGCAGTATAGATGCCTCCACAATTCCTTCATAAAATTTGAGATGATGCCTGCCTCCCTTGCATGCCTATTCTTTTTTTAATCACTTAGCAGGGTTGCCCTAGAAGATTGTTGATTTACATGAGTGCCAGTACCAAATTCCGATGTCCTGCCTGAATCAAGGATTCCATTCTGTACGGATTGGAAGAGGTAACTACAACTATGACAACTGTTTGTGAAGGATGATTCATGTGGTGGCAGAAAGCAAGGGAGGGTATTTAACTTTAATTTGGGAACTTTATTGAGATGATTTGCTATGTTTAGTGCCTGAATGATGAATGATCATTTTTCCTGGAGGTGATTGGCCTTTACAAACTTACTTAGCAAGAATTAACCTGTACAGTCCACTCCTATGATCCTACTTTTTTCATTACCAAATAGGGCTGCCCAAGAAGACTATTTGATTTAGAAAGACACCCAAATTCCAATCTGTTGCTTACATCAAAGTGGAGATACAATTGTGTACCTACTACTGTGCTTGGATTGAAACAAGTGGCTATTACACCAATGAGGGATATATTATTGAGTGATTGTGTGTTATGATTGATGATTCATGTGGTGGTGGTTTGAGAGAGAGGGAGTTCAACTGCAATTTGGCAACTTGATTGAGATGATTTGGAATGTTTGAGGCCTGAATGATGGGTATTCAGTTTTCCTGGAGGTGATTTGCCTTTACAAATTTACTTATTGAAAATTAACCTGTACGGTCTACTCCTATGATCCTTCTTTTTTTAGCAATTAGAAGGGCTGCCCCAGAATATCATTTGATTTATAAGACTCCCAAATTCAAATTTTTTGCTTGCATCAAAGAGGAGATACAATTGTGTACCTACCACAATGTTTGGACTGGAACAGGTGGCCATTGTACCAATGAGGGATATATCAATGAGGGATTATGAGTAATGATTGATGATTCATGTGGTGCTGGACAGTGAGGGACGGTGTTCAACTGCAATTTATCGTGAATGATGGGTGACCACTGTTTCCTCAAGGTGATTTGCCCTTTCAAACTTTACTTGCAGGGTCCACTCCCCTTTTCTGCTTCTTCAGAGACCAGACCAGTCAATTTAGTTAACAAACAAAAACCTATACAAAATACTGCAATTCTGTTTCTCTACTTGTTTTTCAAAATCAGTGCACTACATTTCTATCTTGCTAGGGTTGTGACTGGGACAGACTTACTCGGAGCCAGGAGGAGCATGGGAGAACTCAGGGCAGGAATACCTCATAAACATCTAGAAGAAAGAAGTTATTGACTTCAAAGGGAAACCATGACTCTGAGGCCTAGTACGCAGCAATGTGGAATGGAGAGAGGGGGATTGCTGCCGACTGTCTGTGTTACACTGGTGGCTAAAGTGAAACCCTCTTGTTTTCTGATCTGCCTCTGAATCTTCTTGGTACACTCCTCATGAAGCTTTCCACCCTTTTGTCCACCTCCTTGACTCTACAATACAGTTTCTGTTTTACAATTCAAAGGCTTTCTCGTATTCTGGATGAACATACGGCGAAAGCTGAGCTCAACACTCCTTATTAACTACCCGACCTGTCCAGACAGGCACCCAAGTGTGATGGACATTCCAGAGGAAAATGCAGATGGATCAATTAAATTTGCAACATAGTATCCTTATTTTTAACAATCATATGTTTAGAACTGGGAGGGTTGAGTTCCCTCCTCCATAATTAGAATTTTTTCAAACCTAGAAGACAGATCATATAGATATCTGATAACTTGGGTCTCTGAGGCAGAAGGACTGTTTGCAATGCATTTAACTGAATTGTGTCATACTCATTCCTTCATATCTTTCCTCAGCAGATTGATGATATTGATCTGCTGCTCATTGTCCAGATTAATATTGTCTTTGTGCAGTGTTTGTCTTTGTCACACCTTTCCCCAAATTCCCTTTCCCCTCTATTCATCAAACCCCTAACCCTCTTCCCCTGGGTTCAAGTTTCAAGTTTATTTTATTATGATAAAGGAACTCTTTATGAGGTCCACATAAAAGCAAAGATATACATACAAAAACAAGAAGCACGTAAGATGTCATTTAACAACAATAAAAGAGAAACATCTTAATACAGGTCCAAGAAACATTTTAAAAAACTGTACAGTTTAAAACAAAACATTTCATTAGGTGGGTTAATCAAGGCCGCCTTAAATGAAGAAGCTGACAAAATGTTGAGTTGTAGGCAAATTGGTCTTAACCATCTACGCCTGAAAGGCATCAGGGCAGGACAAACAAAAATAACATGATCTAAGTCCTGGTCATACATCTGACAAAGATCACAGAGTGCCGAATGGCCATACCATCTGGCACAAAGAACTTTCAACGGAAGCAGATTATGTCTTATTAAGTTCACTAAGCGTGAGAGATGTTCCAGTACATATAAGGTTGAGCTTTCCGCAAAATACAAGACTCAATAACAGGAGTACAACCTTTTTTCAACAGTCGGGAATCTCTGTCCTGACTAAACCCCAGTTCCCATGTGGCAGACTTCAAGATGGTTTTTAATTGATAAGAGGATAAAGAAAATAAAATCTCTTTATCCAATTTCAATTGTGCCACGGCAAATCTGAAATTTTTTACAATCAAGGAATAGTCATTAAAGTTTCCCAGTAATTCATTTTTTATAAGATGTCTTAAGGTGTTAGACTCACTTTTTGCTATACCTACTACCCAACGTATAATACTGGCCAAACCTTGAACCCAGCTACTGCGTATACCAAGTTCCTGTCTCAGGGAAGCAGTCGAATTTGCTGTACTAACAGACAGTAAACTACGCAAAATTTTCCCTTCCGCTGAGTTTAAAAAACTCCACTTTTTTAGATCAATTAACTCTATTCCGTATAACAGGGAGGCAGGAACTTTCGCTCTAAATACATCAAAAAGAATAGAAAAATGCCTTCTACCTGTGGCTTTATACAAGGATACTAAACTCTTTCCCTGTGAAATAGCCTTCCGGGAGTTATTGTCTATATGTGCTTTGTCACTTAGATTATTTGTGACAATTTTGCCAAGGAAGGTGTAGGATTTCACAATTTCCAATTTTTGACCCCCCACAACCCAAGGAAAGTTAGGGAATTTAGGTTTCTTCCTACCAGAGAAACACATCACTTTACTTTTTGCCGTATTTATCAATAGGTAATGGTTTTCAGCGTATTCAGAAAGCGCTTGCAAACGATTATTCAAGCCCTTCGGGGTAAGATCCAAAATCAAGATGTCATCTGCATACATAAGGCATGCAATTGGAACTCCACCCAAAGACGGGGCAATACCGGCGCAGGCTGAGAGGGCAATGGGTAAATCAACTGTATAGAGGGAAAACAGCAAAGGAGCCAGAAGGCAACCTTGCTTTAACCCGTTAGAAGTAGAAATTATTTTAGATAAACCACATTCACCTCCCAGTAGAACTCTACACCAGGTATCTGAGTAGAGGGCGCAAATTAACTTAATAAGAAAGGGGGGCATACCTAAATCAAATAACTTTCTCCACAGCAATATTCTATCCACTTTATCAAATGCGGTGGAAAAGTCAATAAAAGCGCCATATACCTGCCCACCACGGACTTTCACATATTTTTCCGTGATAACTTGTAATGCCGTCAAGTTATCTAGAGTTCCGTGATTTTGTCTGAAACCTGTTTGTTCAATAGGGAGGATTTTAGATTCAGTTACCCATTGGTTCATTAAAATAAGAATACATTTTGCGAAAACCTTACCAATGGCATCAAGTAAAGTGATTTGACGATAATTTTGGGGAAGATCTCTTGCCCCTTTTTTATATAAAGGAACAATGATACTTCCTTTCCAGGAGGGGGGGACTGTTCCACTAGAAAAGCAAAATTTAAACACTGGAAAGAGGATTTTGCTCCAAAGTTCACTCTGTTGTTTTAATACAGAGATTGGGACTTTATCTGGACCCATCGCACCAGAGGAACGCATATTCTTAATAGCAAATTCAATTTCCTTTTCTGATGGACAATCAAATACACGTGAGACATTATTAAATTCCACTTTGTATACTTGTGAATTATTGTTACTGTACAAATTCTCGATGTATTGAACCCACGTCTGTTCCTCAATGGCAATAGGAGTGGGACTGGCTCTGGTACCACAACCCTTGCCGATTAAAGACCAGAAAGTCTAGGCTTGGCCGTTATAAGAAGCTTCCCTCAGTTGTATCCAAAGAGCGTCTTCCTGGTGCGTTTTAAACGGGCCTTAAGCCTAACTCTCCTTCTTTTTGAAATTGACAACTTGTGCTTGGCTTCTTGGGTAAAAAATAAAAATTGCCCCCTTATAACTTTATTTATTTCAATATTTATAGCCCGTAGGGGATGAGGGACTGCAAAAGATTGTTTCACACAGGGTTTCTTTTTCGCTATGGAAGTTACCGATTCTAAAAAATTAGCAAATCCCAACAGCTCTCTCCCTTCCCAGAGAGGTAAACTCTCGACAGTTAGATACAAAAGGGACACCAAACTTTCAAAGGAGCGAAAATTCCAGAAACATTTCCCTGAGTTGGAGTCAAAATTCACCAAGTCCGTATCCATACTCCAAGAATCCACTTTCGGGAGACTGACGGAGACTGTAAGCATCAACGCATTATGGTCACTAAGGTTAGACTCAATGACTTTCATATCTTTCAACTGGGAAAGTAAAGCATAATCTACCATAACATAGTCAATATTAGATTTTCCCTTATTTGATTTATGCGTAAAGGCTGCCGGGGTGTCGGAAGGGAGCCTCCCATTTACTATTAAACAATCAACTTTATGTAGACCTTCTAGGACAAGTTTGCCTCTTTTGTTAGTTTTAATTTTGGCAGGTAACTGGGCCGATGGTATATTCAAGGACTCTTCCCTGTGGATATTTCTAAACAAATCCAACCCACAATTGGATATATTACAGTTCAAATCCCCAAGCATTAATACATGAGGAGACGGGGAAGTATCCATCGTTTTAGTTAAAAAAGAGAACAGAGTTTTTAGACCATCATTAAAGCAACAATTTGGGGGAATGTAGATATTTATCACAACCAGCGATCTATTAGGGCAATCCTCAAATACATCTTTTAAGGTTATTGCTTGGAACAATTTCCCTGGATCGAGATAATGTGAGTAATTCCATTTTATTCTATTTGATAACAAGCATGCTATTCCTCCCTTTGCGTGGCCTCTTCTGGAGGTGGTTGCGCTGTTTTCCAAAACAAAGTAATCTTTTTCTAAAGCTAATCTACCTTCCACACATGTTTCTTGTAAACAGTTTATATCTGCCTTTTGGGAATGCAAGAAGCACAGTTTCTCATTATGATCTTTAAAACCTGCAGTATTCCATGAGATGAGCTTCAGCTCTCTGTTAAAAATTAGAATGCGGTTTGGGGCAGGGAGCAGATTTACTCGCTAAAACTCCAGGTAACCAACTCCATTTAGACTGATCATCCTTCACCGTTTGTTTAAGAGGAGGATTTTTATATGAAACTTGCCTTTCATTCCTAGACACACATATTTTTAAGTCCACCGATCTAAAACTAGACCAATCCGACAACATCACACCCGTATTGGAGGGAGATGACAAATTGGAAAGAGTACTTTGATTTCGTTTTTCCCCAAAGTATGGCGTAACATCTATCCCTCTGACTTGTAATTCCTCTGCCCACTGTAGAATAAGGTTTGACACAACTTTAGATTGGAATTTCACCCTTGTGGATCTTGTGGATCTCCCTACCAAAGAGTTAAGAAGGAATACTACGTCCAAATCAGACGTTTGAATTAATTTTAAACTTTCAATCTTGAAACAGATAAGTAGGGCAGATCTATTTAGAATTAAATCGGGTTCAAATAAGGGAGAAAAATCAAGAAACAAAGTATCTACATTTATTTTTTCTTTAGGAGGAATGACTACAATTGAGGGAGCATCCTGAAAGGGCCTTGCTGAAGGATTGAGAGAGGAGAGGGAAGGATTAACAGAGGGAGAAGTAACCTTGGGTGCAACTTGGAGGGGCCTTGCTGAAGGATTGAAATAAGAAAGGAAAGGGTTAACGGAGGGTAAGGTGACCATGGAGAGGAAAGGGTTAGTGAAACTTATGGGACCTAAACCTGTAGACGGGAGTTCCACTTTAGGGGAAGCAATCATATCTTCCTGAGGGGTAGAAGACTGCTCAGCCTGAGGGAGATCTTCTAGAATTGGTTCCACACTCTTATCAAATAGAAGTTTTCTCTGTCTTTTTTTAGAGAATCTTCGAATTGGTTTTCTCTTCTTTATTCTGATCTTTTTGTGTTTTGGGGGAATCGATTTTTCAACCATTCCAGAATTTGCTTTAGGGATCTCCTCCTCTTTGTTTGACTGTAAGGAAACTATAGGGAAGAGAGAGGGAGTTTCAATTTTATGGATGACTGGGGACGTAGATACTACCTCTATCTTATCACTAATGGAAGCTATGCAATTAGCACCAGCCGAAACCGCTTTGGCAATCTTAGGGTCAGCTGGTAGCGCTACTGGATTCATTGCTTTTTGGCCTTCCGTCAGGAGAGGAGATTGAGCTGAATCCAGTACTGCTTGAGCACTAGGAGAACTCATTTTGGGAGGCACCAACAGAGTAGCAGATGTTGGAGGGCGATCTGACACTGGACCATTCTTACTTAGCAAGAGTACAGTGTTTTACCGTCGCCTATATTGTAATATGACATATCGGGCTTGCTAGTCAATAACTATAACGTTGGTTGTAGTTGGAAGGTAAAACTGTATTTCGAAAAGAAAAGAAAGTCAACGTGAGAAAACACTAAAAAAGTCCAAATTAGCTCCTTCGGGGCGGAGCTAATTTTATTCATTGTACTCCATCACTGACTATCATTGGAACTTATTGTTTATGGACTTTTTTAGTGTTTTCTCACGTTGACTTTCTTTTCTTTTCGAAATACAGTTTTACCTTCCAACTACAACCAACGTTATAGTTATTGACTAGCAAGCCCGATATGTCATATTACAATATAGGCGACGGTAAAACACTGTTAAATGGACTAACAAATTAATATCTAACTTCAATGTTCACCCTACCACGATACAAGTAATAAAGGAGTGTCCACTCTTTATGTCTCCTCTAAACCTGATAAGACAATAGAGTAGTGTCCGCTTTGTATGTTTACTCCACCTTAAAAGAAGAGTCCATCCTCTATGTCGTTTGTAGCTCAGTATCCGTAGTCTCGCGATATAATTATCTGCGAGCTCATACACGAAGGGAGGGGTTATAAACCCGTTTGGAGATGCAGTGGGTCGCTTATCGCCGACCGCCGAGGAAGATTAAGATAGACTCCGTGATCCCTTACGTTCAAGTAAGTTTCCAACTGAATGACTGCTTGCTTGTTCACGATATCGGCTTAATTTTCTGCCGTCGCTATTATGGAGATAAATCTCGCGACACTAGAGGTTTCACGCAACCTTGTACAAATCCGCTTTACCTTAGCACGTAAATCGTGTCGTTTTTCATTTTGCCATGGGCTGTATGCTTGTCTGTAACATCAGTTTAATTTCCTGCCACCATTAACATGGCTATATATCTCGTGATACTAGAGGCTTCATGCTACCTTTCACTAACCGTCTTACCTTAGCGCTTAAATTGTGCCGTTTTTCATCTTGCCACAAGACGCATGAGACTAGCGACGTTATAGAATTTCACATACTTCCGGGTGCACAAATATTTCAAACTTTCTCATACTACAGATGAATGCTGTATAAAGAAAGGGGTCACTTATTTGACCAAAGAAAGAAATACCTACAATTCCCGGCTGATACACGGCGTCACAACTCGGAATAAAGAGAGGAATGCTTTTAAGTGCTAATAATAAAATGTAAGAGCATCTTATCATTATTCATCTGAAGAACCCTATGCACCACAATGTAAAATATCTGACGATATGGTTTCTTGTCGTATTTTTGCAGACTGCAGCTATTGAGACCACTTTTTGTCGATCCTTATTGCACCATTGAGGGCATCATCGGTTATTAAAAGGTATATAGTTAAACACCATACCATTTAGGACGTCTCTACCTTGTCCAAATAGTGTGCTCGTAAACCAAAGTTAGAAATTATATTCATAAATGGGTACTTCTTGCTTTACAGTTTTAAATTGACTCCCTGGAGAATTATCTCGGAACAGGTTGAAGTAATTACGCCCTATCTCGCAACGAAAACTGGTAAGACTGACTGTTGTCAGGCATCGCAGGTTGTGCTCATTTGGCCGCAGAAGATAGAGTAAGGGTTATTGTATCCCTCTATGCAGGTGCCTCTTACAAGTATCGTGGTCTAAAGATCTAGAAACTGAACAGCAAAGAAATATAAATTTGATTGTCGTTTACCGTAAGTAGAACCATGCTTCAGTCTATGTCTATGTCTCTAGTGTTTTAAACTAACATACAAGGGATCCTAGTCAAATAATATGGAGAGTAATTCTTTCTATTTTCATGCTACTAGAGTCCAATATCCAAACCACCGCCCATCCACATCAGTATAGAATGAACCTTTTATCAGAGCAATTGGTCTCAGTGCATAGTGTTTTTGTGCAACCACTGGTCATGTGAGGAGTAGCCATGCTAGATTTAAACAATGTCATTTTTTTAGATGTGTTTGTGTTTGTAAATTATTATGAGAAGGGTTGGTGACAGATATATTTTTTTCTCTTTTGTACATAAATTCTTTTTAGGTCCCCTGATATTTCTTGATCCACAAGAGAAAAAAGGTCCTGAGGAAGGTGGTTCATCCACCGAAACGCGCGTCGACCTATCATGTGCGGGGGTCTCGAACTCTTTTTGAGACCCTAGAATTAGACAAATTGTGTACTTGTCAATCAACATCTAGTTTCTCCCCTTTTTTTCCCTTTTGGTAGTGTGATTGTGGTATGCATGTATGTATGGTAGTGAATTGATTTGAGTTTCTAATATCAGGTGGCTGTTTCAAAATTAATTGTGTATTATCTTTTTGTATAAACTTTTCTATTACTGATGTGTTATAATTATATGTTTCCTTAAAAGTAAAAAATATAAGTTTGTTAAATGTATCTATGATGAATCATGACTTTTTATGTAAAAAATGAAAAAAATGAAATGAAAAAATCACATTAAATGAAAATAAAAACCATGGTAAAGTAAACATTGTTAATTAATTCTGTCACCACTCTTAAATTATTAGACGTATTTTGCTTATCTGATTCTTATGACCACAGAAGGAACAATTTTCTAGAATAAATCTGAGGCGGGGGAGGAGCCAGCAGGGAGAGCGGGTCAGCTGATGAAGATGCCGAGGGTCAGGGGCTCCTGGGACTAGTAGTCCTGCGCCTGCCCTCGCTCGCAGCCCTGCACTCACCACCGCCACAGAAGCTCAATCAGTGTTCAATTCAGGCTTGCAACTTTACAGCACAGCGCACTTCCAACAGCGCAGTCCGATATGTCCAGAGGCGATGCGGGACCCGCGAAGCGGGTTCCGCGAGGAGTAGAGATTGGAGGCTAAAGGAAGAGCTGCTCCAGC
This sequence comes from Lissotriton vulgaris, assembly GCF_964263255.1. Classification (NCBI taxonomy): domain Eukaryota; kingdom Metazoa; phylum Chordata; class Amphibia; order Caudata; family Salamandridae; genus Lissotriton; species Lissotriton vulgaris. Next base: position 1,255,197,451 of record NC_141691.1, read on the forward strand.
GTGCTCGCAGTCCAGAACTCCTTCACTATAAGCAGAGACAACAGGTGAGCAATCCGACAAGGAAACTGACACGCTGGTTTTAGCTGCGCTGAGGCGGGGGAGGAGCCAGCAGGGAGAGCGGGTCAGCTGATGAAGATGCCGAGGGTCAGGCGCTCCTGGGACTAGTAGTCCTGCGCCTGCCCTCGCTCGCAGCCCTGCACTCACCACCGCCATAGAAGCTCAATCAGTGTTATTCAATTCAGGCTTGCAACTTTACAGCACAGCGCACTTCCAACAGCGCAGTCCGATATGTCCAGAGGCGATGCGGGACCCGCGAAGCGGGTTCCGCGAGGAGTAGAGATTGGAGGCTAAAGGAAGAGCTGCTCCAGCATGCTCGCAGTCCAGAACTCCTTCACTATAAGCAGAGACAACAGGTGAGCAATCCGACAAGGAAACTGACACGCTGGTTTTAGCTGCGCTGAGGCGGGGGAGGAGCCAGCAGGGAGAGCGGGTCAGCTGATGAAGATGCCGAGGGTCAGGCACTCCTGGGACTAGTAGTCCTGCGCCTGCCCTCGCTCGCAGCCCTGCACTCACCACCGCCACAGAAGCTCAATCAGTGTTATTCAATTCAGGCTTGCAACTTTACAGCACAGCGCACTTCCAACAGCGCAGTCCGATATGTCCAGAGGCGATGCGGGACCCGCGAAGCGGGTTCCGCGAGGAGTAGAGATTGGAGGCTAAAGGAAGAGCTGCTCCAGCGTGCTTGCAGTCCAGAACTCCTTCACTATAAGCAGAGACAACAGGTGAGCAATCCGACAAGGAAACTGACACGCCGGTTTTAGCTGCGCTGAGGCGGGGGAGGAGCCAGCAGGGAGAGCGGGTCGGCTGATGAAGATGCCGAGGGTCAGGCGCTCCTGGGACTAGTAGTCCTGCGCCTGCCCTCGCTCGCAGCCCTGCACTCACCACCGCCACAGAAGCTCAATCAGTGTTATTCAATTCAGGCTTGCAACTTTACATTACAGCGCACTTCCAACAGCGGAGTCCGATATGTCCAGAGGCGATGCGGGACCCGCGAAGCGGGTTCCGCGAGGAGTAGAGATTGGAGGCTAAAGGAAGAGCTGCTCCAGCGTGCTCGCAGTCCAGAACTCCTTCACTATAAGCAGAGACAACAGGTGAGCAATCCGACAAGGAAACTGACACGCTGGTTTTAGCTGCGCTGAGGCGGGGGAGGAGCCAGCAGGGAGAGCGGGTCAGCTGATGAAGATGCAGAGGGTCAGGCGCTCCTGGGACTAGTAGTCCTGCGCCTGCCCTCGCTCGCAGCCCTGCACTCACCACCGCCACAGAAGCTCAATCAGTGTTATTCAATTCAGGCTTGCAACTTTACAGCACAGCGCACTTCCAACAGCGCAGTCCGATATGTCCAGAGGCGATGCGGGACCTGCGAAGCGGGTTCCGCGAGGAGTAGAGATTGGAGGCTAAAGGAAGAGCTGCTCCAGCGTGCTCGCAGTCCAGAACTCTTTCACTATAAGCAGAGACAACAGGTGAGCAATCCGACAAGGAAACTGACACGCTGGTTTTAGCTGCGCTGAGGCGGGGGAGGAGACAGCAGGGAGAGCGGGTCAGCTGATGAAGATGCCGAGGGTCAGGCGCTCCTGGGACTAGTAGTCCTGCGCCTGCCCTCGCTCGCAGCCCTGCACTCACCACCGCCACAGAAGCTCAATCAGTGTTATTCAATTCAGGCTTGCAACTTTACAGCACAGCGCACTTCCAACAGCGCAGTCCGATATGTCCAGAGGCGATGCGGGACCCGCGAAGCGGGTTCCGCGAGGAGTAGAGATTGGAGGCTAAAGGAAGAGCTGCTCCAGCGTGCTCGCAGTCCAGAACTCCTTCACTATAAGCAGAGACAACAGGTGAGCAATCCGACAAGGAAACTGACACGCTGGTTTTAGCTGCGCTGAGGCGGGGGAGGAGCCAGCAGGGAGAGCGGGTCAGCTGATGAAGATGCCGAGGGTCAGGCGCTCCTGGGACTAGTAGTCCTGCGCCTGCCCTCGCTCGCAGCCCTGCACTCACCACCGCCACAGAAGCTCAATCAGTGTTATTCAATTGAGGCTTGCAACTTTACAGCACAGCGCACTTCCAACAGCGCAGTCCAATATGTCCAGAGGCGATGCGGGACCCGCGAAGCGGGTTCCGCGAGGAGTAGAGATTGGAGGCTAAAGGAAGAGCTGCTCCAGCGTGCTCGCAGTCCAGAACTCCTTCACTATAAGCAGAGACAACAGGTGAGCAATCCGACAAGGAAACTGACACGCTGGTTTTAGCTGCGCTGAGGCGGGGGAGGAGCCAGCAGGGAGAGCGGGTCAGCTGATGAAGATGCCGAGGGTCAGGCGCTCCTGGGACTAGAAGTCCTGCGCCTGCCCTCGCTCGCAGCCCTGCACTCACCACCGCCACAGAAGCTCAATCAGTGTTATTCAATTCAGGCTTGCAACTTTACAGCACAGCGCACTTCCAACAGCGCAGTCCGATATGTCCAGAGGCGATGCGGGACCCGCGAAGCGGGTTCCGCGAGGAGTAGAGATTGGAGGCTAAAGGAAGAGCTGCTCCAGCGTGCTCGCAGTCCAGAACTCCTTCACTATAAGCAGAGACAACAGGTGAGCAATCCTTCCCCTGGGTTGGATTTCTTGATCTTCTATTATCTAAAAAATGTTTTTTTTAAAGTCTAAAAGAGGGCATTGCCCTTTTAGGACCGGAGCTGCTCCAGGCTCCCCTCTATCCGGTCCAGCCGGCACTCCATACATAACAATAATATTAATAATAAGTCCATTTGTAAAGCACAATGGTTACACTTATGCCAGTGTGTCCCCACGCAGTGGTAAGGTCAGCCCAGAGCCCTCGCCCACCTAGACTTGGGGAAAAAGAAGCGTTTTTAATTTTTTCCTGAAACAACTCTCCTGAGTCTCCATCCGGAGCTCCGTCGGGAGGGCATTCCATTGTTTGGCGGCCAGTAGTCAGAAGGACCGACCCTCCATCCTAGCTTTTTTAATAGTAGGAATGCACACCAAGCCTACCCCCCTGACCTCAGCTGACGTGTGGGAGCATACGGGGACAGGAGTTCCGACAGATACAAGGGGGATTTTCCCTGCAAGATCCGGTGCCAAACACAAAGAGCCTTAAATGTGATTCTTTCTTTTATCGGGAGCCAGTGTAGTGCAGCCCAAGCAGCCCTAGCCGATGACCTTCTCAGGCGCCTTAAGATGAGGCGGGCTGTAGCATTCTGTACTCCCTGCAGACGGAGCAAGCATTTAGTTGGTGCGCCTAGATACAGAATGTTACCATAGTCTAGGCGCGACGTCACCAACGCATGGACCAGAGTCTTCCTGGCCGCCACGGGCAAAAGGTCCAAGGTTTTTCGCAGGACCTTCAGAATCCCGAAGCAGGCACCTGCCACCCACCTGGTTTGATAGTCGAAAGAGTGACTGGGATCCAACCAGGCTCCCAGGTTTTTAGCCTGCACACAGGGCGTAGGTGTCACCCCCAAGTCCTGGGGCCACCATGCCGATGACCATACAGTCGGGGCCCAACCCATCACCAGCACCTCTGTTTTGTCACCATTCAGCTTCAGGCAGTTCTTCGCCATCCATGCAGCCAATTCTTGCATGCATGCCCTGAAGCTGGAGGCAGCCGACTCCGGTGCCTGGGTCAGGGAGACCACCAGCTGCGTTTCGTCAGCATAGGATACGACCCTGATCCCAAACCCTTCAGCAATTTCCACCACGGGAGCAACATAGATATTAAACAGGGTTGGGCTCAGGGTCGAGCCCTGCGGCACTCCCTGGTTCAGACTGATGACCCTGGAGTAGTGATCGCCATGTCTCACCTGGAAGCACCACCTGACAGGAAAGATTTCATCCAGTCCACGTCCCCGAAGTCTCCATGTGGACCAGCTACTGTAGGATGGGCAACAGCAATGTCCAGTCAGAGCGGGAAGGGGCAGCAGCAGTGTGAGTTAGAGTAACTGTCTAAGCGACAAGCTTTTCCAGGTTCATGGGGCACAGCTGGGCCTAGGGAGGCCAGCACACCGGGCCCTCCAGCAGGCATGCAAGCCCCTGTGACTGTTCCTCCTGGGGCCCAGCAGCAGCAAGCTGCCAGCGCAGAACAGAACAAGAACAATTTCATGGGGTCACAGCCCCTATAATTATACTACACATTCTCTGTGTCGGTAGTGCAGGGCTTGAGGGAACCAGATGTAACTGGTTCAGGGGGGATTTGGAGCACCTTGTTTTCCAAGCTCCTTTTCCCCCTTTATCAGGTGGGGGCTAGGTGCTAAGAAGCAGCACAAGGGGCAGAGCCAGTATTGTCCAGGCTGGGCACAGTCCTATTCAGGGTCAGGGGATTACTCCTCCCATTACTACCAGCACAGATGTCCCATTCAGCCTGGTGCTGACTCACCCTGCCCCTCCTGGAGCCGCGCACACCTCCTGGCCCCTGTCACTCACAAGCCAGACATGCAATTCACCTCAGGCAGACAGGCACATAGCACACAGAGATGCCAACTTCTAAAAGTGCCATTTCTCAAATTGTCATATTAAATCTGCACACAGCATTTATTCTTACAAATTCATACATACTAAACTCGGCCACACTGCTCTTCCCATATCAAGAATTACCACTGACACACTGATCAGGGCATCCCCAATGTATTCCTATGGGAGGGCAAGCCAACCTTACCAATGTAACACAGAAAGTGCACGCACTTTACACTGGACCATAGTACTAAAGTGCCTGGAGGCCTAAAGGCAGATCACCAACATTCTGATAGATGCATCACATCAACATTCCAATAGAGGTAGAGAGGGAAAGCATAGAGAATAACAAGATACTACAACCATGTTACAGAAAAGGCTAGGAGAAGGCAAAACGTTTAGGGAAGAACCTGCCAAAAGGGCCAAGTCCAACAGTCACTGCCAGCAGGTGGCAGGCCGGCGAAGTAATGGCCGAGAGGCTGGAGGCTGTGGCTGATTAGCTGCACTGGGGCCTGTCTGAATGGCAACTATTTCAGCCTCTTCTTCATCCCCCTGGGCCACAAGCTGCTGATATTCCAGCTGGATATTGTCCAGCCTCTGCCACCACAGCTGGGCCACTATCTCCTGCCTGTTCAGTGCTATGGGTGGACCAGCAGGAGTAGCTATTTCAAGAAAAACCAAAAGAAAATATACAGATTGTTAAGAATGCTCTGTGCAAACAATTGTTCAAAATTAGTGGGTATCACAGTAGCAGCACATTGCTGGTCCCCTAGGGCCATTGGAATTTCATGTGATTATTTATGATTTGGAGAATCACAAGGCCAATTTGATATTTTTCCCACACATGCCTCGCATAAAATTACTGACTGTCTGGCAGAAAGGTTTTAAGGCAGACTAGCATTGGATTGAAAAACAGAGATTTGATTTTTTTTACTTTTATAGGCTTTTCTAGTAACTAACCAAACACTTTGAGTGGAAAAATACAAATAAATTACCTCTCATTAATGAGTAAGGCATTATGTACTGCATTATCTACAATGAAGTACAAGCTGTGTTGTGCTAAATTATTGGAGGCATGCGAGCTAGCGTATTGTGTACTTTGCTACTGTCTGCAGCTGGGGCAGCTGTAGTTGACAATTATCTATCTTTAATTTCAATGGCTTTGCTTTTCTCCAAATGCCTTTCACTTTCTAACCTGACTCCAAAGAGGAAGATGAATAATAAATAAGTTATTACGTCACACACCGCATGTACAACATGTGGATATTATGCTGTCTGCTATAAGTAGATGGGGAAACTGATGCACTGCACTACAGGGAAAGGAACGGGCTGTATTGATTGTGTTTGGCATGTTCGGCACAGAGTTTCCCATATGCCAAACCTGAAATCAATCCAGACACTTATTCCCACTTTATTCGCTGGCCTCACCCACCAACCATAAATTATTTTCAACAAATGAATTTGTTAAGCAGTAAGGAAAGGGAACTTGATTTACTCTATGGCAGGGTAAGGTAAAGGGATTAGGTGGGTAGGTAGAGATTATGAGATATAGAATAGAGGGTTGTCACTGATCATCGATTTGTCATGTGACTATTAAGTTTTGACATATTCTGTCGCTGCAGTTGATGAAAGTCAAAAGAGAAAAATCTGAAAAGGCATAAAATAAATCTGTTATGGGAAGCCATGAAGTATATTTTGGAATCACTCACCATGGCCATAAAATGTGGCCCACGCCAAGAATGGATTTTTTAAGTTTTGGGTAGTCTGGGACAGAAGAACTTAAAAAAGAATAAAGGAGTGAAGTACTAAGAGGAGACTGAGCCAACACTGCAGTCATGAAATTGAACCATACTGCATTTCGGTCATAGGTTGCAAAATCCCATGGGCAGGGAGGGGGTGATGATTGATGTTGAATGTGATACATATCTGCCTCACTTAATAGATACAGTGAGTCAAGGGAGTAAGACAAACATTTACAAAATAACCCCTGCTTTGAACCAAAGCTTTGATATCCATAACACAAAGTAAGCCTAGTAGATCAGCAGCATGCCCCTCTCAAGAAGAACTCCCTTGCGCATTCATCCAAGCAGTCAAATTATTAATTCATCCTTTCATTATTCTATATGCACCCATAGCCACCATGATTTACATTTTACATTCTCTCATCCAGTCTTTCACCAACATTTCCAATCCATTATCCATTCATTCAGTATCCACCCGTTCTTTCAACCATCTTTTCACCCATCCATCCCTTTACCCAATAACCCCCCCACCTCACCCTTTCACTCACCCACACATCCTTTCATTCATATACCTTTTCACCCATCCTTTCTGTTAAAATTCCGTTCTTTCCTGTTTCCCTCAAGCCATTATTTTTAGAATTTGTTGCATGAGTTTTTGCTGTGATGCAGGTATAAAAGGCCATAACTCAACCACTGCTGCAGCTGTTAAACGGGAGGTTCACGATCATGAATCACAATGTTGCCCTTTTAGCTAGTGAGTATAATAGTGATTGTCAATAAGCATGCAATGGGACTCAACACTGCCAGTCCGTGCCACTGCTTCTCCCCCTCCAACCGATTCCCATTTTCCTTCAGCAGCACTTGAGCGGGCGGCACTGGTGGTTGGTGTGTCTAGAAAAAATGAATACATTTTTAGATGGCAGTTGCTGCATTCTCTTAATTTTGGTTATCAAAAAAATACAACTAAACTAACTGCAGTTTGATTATCACTGTAGTATATTCTGACAAAAATATCACTCTGGACAAAGCCGGGAAGGGAGGTCAACCAAAAACCTTTCATAATAGAGCGGCAGAGCTATAGCCTATGATGATCATGATGACTCTGAGTCATTGAAGCACAATGAAGGGGTGGGATAGTGGGCGATAAAAGACATATGGTGTTGGTTCGCAAATGCAATAGGACCTCATACTTTCCAGCCATGATGCATTGTCATGTAAACTACAGCTATGCAGTATAAATAAATTACACAGGCAGAACATTGGGGAGTGGTCCATGACCATGGTCACTCTCTCGTTAACTCACTTAACTGTTAGAGCATGTGCAAGAATAAGAAACCCATCTCAACAAACATACATGGTGAAAATTATTTTAATACTAAGTCACTTAGTCCTGCAATTTTCACAGTACACAGTAGAATAACAAGTCTTAGACTTGCAGTGCCACAAGATATATAGGAGAGAGGGAAAGATTACCAAAAAGGCAGAAGATAAAAGAACTAGAGATTAGCACAGATCAGAGAAAGCAAGCTACAAACAAAAAACATGAAATAAGGGAAAAAAGATAATGCAGAGACACAGGAATGAAACAAAAATTGGTTAGGGGAATATAAAAAAGACAGTATAAAATATTAACAAGGCAACATTTTAAAGTAGCATAGTGGGCAGAGGGAAAAGTGCTAATTGATTGTATTTTGCATGCGTGGGTTCGTATCCTATCCTCATCGCCACTTAAAAGGAAGACAGCAGATAAAGGTGTCAGCGCAACTTGATTTCTCACCAGCAACACCAACCTCCAGGCAGCAACTCTTGTCCTGGAACCCAGGACTAACATTCCAATACCCCAAGATTCTACCTTAAGCCCACAAAAATCATGAAAGCCAACATTAGGGAAATATTAATATTAAATATTAGAACTTACTAGGCTGAGCAGAGCACTCATTGGTGGCGCTGGTGGCCGGCGCCTCCTCCCCAGCTCCTTCCGGACCCTCCTCTGCAATGCCCCTCATTTTGCCCTTGGGTACTGATATAAGGAATGAAGAAGATAACAAAAAGTAGATTAGTGGTAGAGTTAATCTCCACAAAATTATTATGACAGGAAAACTCAGTCACATTGTTCTTATCTAAAACAGATCACCTATAGTAGTAGATTTAAGTCTATCGACTGTCGTTGAGTTGGTCATACTAATACTAAAATCCCTATTCCAAAGTTCCTTAGCAAAACTTACATTTGGAACTAATGCATTGCAATGAATGATTTTTTATTCTTTTCTCATCTCTCAACCCCCTTGATGGACCAACTCAGTCTCCCTTTTTTGCAATGCATAGATACATATTACACATCACTGTGAGATAGCTTAGGACTATACGAGCTGCTACATAAAGAAAGTCTCAGAGAATGATAACTCACTGATATCACTGAATAGTTATGGTGGCAAGAAGCTAAAAGAGTCTGCAATGGCTTCCTAATTAATCCGCCAAAGTGAGCACCAAGGAGTACAATTAGGTAGTGCCAAGCAGCTGCTTAGCTGAAACTGGATCGCATAATATTAATATTCTATAGTAAACTAAACATAACTTACCTCTGAGTGTGAGTAGAATGCTATTACAAATTAACTTTTAAGCATTGTAGAACACAAGCACTACAAATAATGAATACTCATCAATCCCTGAAATCTTGACACTGAGCAGGTCAAGCAGGTTCTGCTCCCGGTCAAGGAAATATGCCCAGTGGTGAGTCAGCAGCTGGACGGTGCGGCGAATCTGGCTGGCGGACCCTCCCACAGTGCAGCCGATGTTTCCACAGGGGGTACCCACTGCCAGGCCTGACACCTTCTGCCAGCATAGAGGGGAGTTGGCTTTGCACAAAAAAAAATTGCTGTCACCTTCAACTCACTGAAGATAGCATGGGCCTGCACACTTGGGCAGCATCACTGTACACAGGGTAGGCAGCTGGTCGGGGGCCTGGCACTGCTGCTCCCTTCTGATATGGCTCTGGGTGATGGGGACAAAAAACAGGGGAGGAAGGATGGAAGAAAGGATGGAGAGAAGGACAGAAGGAAAGAAATTAAATACAAATGAAGTAAAAAAAAAGTTAAAATGAACAAAAAGTCACAAAAAACACAAAATGCTAAATACATAGACACAAACACACAGTAATATAATAAATAACAATTTGGGGCAGAATAATTTGGAGGGTGGAGGATTGAAAGGATTAACAGGGAATTCAAACATAGGCCAAGAGCAAGGAACAGAACAGGGAAAAAAAGATGGGCACGGCAATGCGACCTGCGTGGCAATGTTCATACACAATTTCGAAAGCGAGGACACACTCCATGTTATGTTTGATGTGAAAATGCAACGCGAAAGGGCGTGCTAGGAAATTTCACCCAACAGCGGCAAAGTTCTGTGGCTACTCCGTGATGTTCTGCATTGCGCGACTCCGCAAACTCCGCCAAGGCCTACTATAAAATACATTAAGGAATACTAAAAAACGAGAGGAGTAGGTCTCACAGTAGTGAAAAATGAAATAGGCTGTTTGTGACTACCATCACATGCAAAACATATATGCAAATGTCCTACCTTTTACTTACATAGTGCTCTGCCCTTAGGGCTACCTGGGGCCTACCTTAAGGGTGACTTAAATGTAATAACATGGGAGTTTAAGGTATTGAAAGTGGTTTTAAATGCCAAGTTGACGTGGCAGTAGGCTGCACACAGGCCCTGCAGTGGCAGGTCTGAGACAGGTTTGAAGGCTACTTTTGGGGGTAGCACAATCAGTGCTGCAGCCCACTAATAGCATTTAACTTACAGGCCATTGGTATATGGCATACCACCTTGCAAAGGACTTACATGTAAATTAAATATGTCAATCCGGTATACACCAATTACACATATGTTTAGGAAAGAAACACATGCACTTTAGCACTGATTAGCGGTGGTAAATTGCTCAGAGTCCTAAGGCCAGCAAAAAGATTTAGCAAATTGGGGAGGCAAAAAGCAAAAAGATTGGGGGAAGACCACCCTAAGAATGATAGGTCTGACAAGCTATTACAGGGATAGGGAAATTTAAATAAGGGGGCAAATGGGAATCCCCTGTACAATTATTAAAACTTGACAGCAGTTTGATATACTTATTTAAAGGACATAAATACATTCATGAACATTTCTAGAAAAGGAAAAGCACTGCCAACTGCAGAGCAGCAATTAAAACGGAATTTCCCAGAACAAACTCTGAATTTCTGAATAGAATAAACAGACCAAAAGTAAAGATTTAAGAGGACTCTCACAATAATCATTTCTAGATTTATCAGCAATTCAAAATTTTAAAGAGATGAATGACCTTGATGTAATTATATGGAAATACAAAAAGACTAGACCCAAGTTACCCAACAGATAGTAAACCCACAACAAAAAGATGCATTATGGGAACATTGATTGAGAGAGTATCATTGAAGCCACAATCTCACTTTTGCCTGATGCTATGACAGGGTTTCATCCTAGGCATGGAACCGAGGCCCCATCTGCGATATCCTCAAGCAAACAGCTGACCAGAATGGCTTGTATTCAGTGTCTCACCTGCATTCAACACAGTTCATCATCCCACCTTACTGAACAGTTTCAAGGAGCGTATAATGCCACCAACAGATTAGTACTGGATGTCATTCCTCACGGAGAAACAAAAGAACACCTCCCCTAGCCCATGTTTAATCCCCATTTAATATTGAAGGATTCACCACAAAAAACAACCACAGCATGTTCTTCAACACCTATCTCATTATATTTTAGAACATAATCAAAGCTTTCAAACTCTACGCTGATAATGCATGGGTCATTCTGAAACTGGAACCAACATCTAACATAGACTCATGTTCCCTGACCCCCTACTCCTTGACAGTTTAAAATAGAATGAATGATAACTATCTCAAACTAGGGGGCTGATTACGCTGCCGTAGGAAATGGCTCTGACCCTAAGTCAGAGCTGTTCCTTTGGCATTGTAATCGTCCAATTGGTTTCGTTTCAGACCAACCTTTTTGGATGGAGTAGGTCGGAAAGGAATCCAAACTAGATTTTCGAATGGCTCGGAGAGCCAGTCTACCACTCGGAAAACCTCCTGTAATCCCAAGAGTGGCTCTTACCACCCAAGGGATTACGATGTCAGATTCTGAAAGCCTTTCTGTGCTGGCCATTCTGACACAGAAAGGCTGTCGGAAGTCAAAGTAGGGGACCACCAGCAGGGCCCCCATGAGTGCACGGACTCCAGATGGCGGCCAAGGGCGTATCTATGGTGCCCCCCTTTTGATCCCTACACAGGGATGAACTGCACCTCATCTCTTTGTAATGAGAGCATGCATTCTGGTCAGAATGCATGCTCCCATTGTAAAGATTAGGATTGCGTCTGAACAGTGTTCGGTCGCATCCTTATTGCTGGTTTGGAACCGCCGACAGGAGTTCAGTTGGACCCACAACAGAATCGAGGTCGGACGTACTGCGGTCTGTCTGAAATTGAAATTGGCCCATAATTGGGACAAGAAGTATACTGAAATTCCCATGGGAGAAGAGTGGGTGTCTGTACCTCTTGTTATGGGCCTATTGGCTTAAGAAACATAGAATCCAGAAATTTTGGGTTCCTGATAGATGCTGAGCTTCTGCTAACACTTCAATTAAACTATACAATCACTTCTACTTCTCACTATATTAGGGTCCTCAGACAGAATTTCGCTTAGTGGGCCAGAGCAACTAAATCTCTTGTCTTGGGTTGCCTACTAGCATTTACATACTTCATCCATTTCCTTTGACTCCATTGAATCAAGAGCACAGGCTCCCTGTAGCTAGACGGGCTTCCATAAGCTATCAGACTTCATACGGAGCACTCTGATTTCCATTTTGAGCCGTCAATAACACTGGCCTTCTCTTCCTGCAACAAAACATTAAGTAGCGGTGAAATTTGCAAATTCGCATTTCACGAATTCGTAGATTTCCCTGCGAAATCACCAAAAAATCAGCAAATTCGCGAATTTGCCCTCGAAATCGCTGATTTTTTTGCGATTTGCCCTGGAGTACTTTCTACTGGCTAATCCAGTAAGTGCTCCCTCATTGGGCAAATGCATAGTGCTTTTACTACACTGCAGCTGCGTAAAGGGCCAGAAGATGTGTCTCCAGTGACCATGTGTGCCTGTAACACAGGCACAGGCACAGGCACACATGGTCACTGGAGACACATCTTCTGGCCCTTAATGCAGCTACAGTGTAGTAAAAGCACTATGGGGCAGATTTAGAAGCCGCTTGCGCCTCTTTTGCGCTGCAGTTGCGTCACTTTTGTGACGCAGCGGCAGCACAAAAGATGTGCCATGGTGCTGAGTATTAACAACGTGACGCATCTGAGAGATGCATCATGTTGTAAAGCCCTGCGCCATCAGGAGGTGTTCGGGCGCAGGGGAGGGCGTTCCTGCGCAGGATCGCCTCCTAAAAGTGGCTGAGTGAAATCTACAAGATTTCACTCAGTCACTTTGAGGCCAATGCTGCGTCAAAACCCTGCGCCTGCTTGAAGCAGGCGCAAGGCTTGATGCAGCATTGGGGATATAGGGCCCCCCAGAGTATTGCTGGAGCTGCGTCGCGCTTGCGACGCAGCTCCAGCAATTCGCTGCTTTTACGGCACAGATGCGTGCCGCATCTGTGCCGTTTTTGCCACATGGTGCGCCATATTGTAAATGCGGCGGACCATGGGTGGCGGAGCTGCGGCGCACAATAACTGACGCATCCCTGGGGATGCGCCAGTTATTGTAAATCTGCCCCTATACATTTAGCCAACGAGGGAGCACTTACTGATTAGACAGTAGAAAGTACTCCAGTTGAGTAGGGGTATTGCACAAAACGGTGGCATCTTCGTGGACAAACACGCAGGGCGGGATTCATTCTGCCCCCTATTAGTCTCGTTTTTTGCGCCCTTCTGCCCTCTGTTAGACTCGTTTTTCCCTTGTTTTTTTGCCCTTCTGCCCGCTGTTAGACTCATTTTTCCCTTGTTTTTCTTCCCTTCTGTCCTCTGTTAGACTCGTTTTTTGGGCCCTTCTGCCCTCTGTTATTCCATTGTTTTTCTGCCCTTCTGCCCTCTGTTAGGCTCGTTTTTTGTGCCCTTCTGCCCTCTGTTAGACTCGTTTTTGTGCCTTTCTGCCCCCTGTTAGTCTCGTTTTTTGTTGCCTTCTGCCCTCTGTTAGACTCGTTTTTCCCTTGTTTTTCTGCCCTTCTGTCCTCTGTTAGACTGTTTTTTTGTGCCCTTCTGCCCTCTGTAGACTCGTTTTTCCCTTGTTTTTCTGCCCTTCCGCCCTTTGTTAGACTGCTTTTTGTGCCTTTCTGCCCTCTGCATCACCACATCATCACTCAGCGCTACCCCAGCATCACTCAGCACCACCACAGCACCACTCAGTGCCACCACAGCATCACTCAGCGCCACCACAGCATAACTCAGCGCCACCACATTATCACTCAGCACCACCACGGCACCACTCAGCACCACCACAGCACCACTCAGCACCACCACAGCATCACTCAGCACCACCACAGCATCACTCAGCACCACCACAGCACCACTCAGCACCACCACAGCATCACTCAGCACCACCACAGCATCACTCAGCACCACCACAGTACCACTCAGCACTGCCCCAGCATCACTCAGCACCATCCCAGTATCACTCAGCACCACCACAGCACCACTCAGCATCACCACAGCACCAGTAACACCACCACAGCACCACTCAGCGCCACCCCAGCATCAATCTGCGCAACCATTCTGGTTCAAATATGTTGTCTCAATGTTTCAAGCTTTATTATAAATGTCGCAAAAAGATGTTAATATTTCACTTCTGATCTTGGATTTTCGTCACAATAAAATACACTGAACATAATCTTCAAAAAAGTTATTTACAAAAGTTTAAGCTATTGCCATTATAAATTAAAATCACTTTTGTTTAAGTATTAATTATTAAAAAAAATTAAAACCCATTGTAATTTGTAATATCAATACATCTAAGTCACGTAAATACAAAACATGTTGCGTTACAAATGCTATAGGTGTCACATTTGCGAAAGTTATAACTATTGCACATTGCAAATGACAAAGCTATTCATTTAGCTATTTTCAAAACCAACACATACATAAAAAAATTGTCATTTACAAGACCAATAGCTCAAACTTTCCTAATGCGAGACCTATTGCATTGCAAATGCTTGTTTTTATATCTGTCAGTGCTTCCTTTTGAGGTTTAATTTTCGTGACAGGCGCCTCATTGCCTACTTGTAACTATTCTCTGACCCTGCTTCAAGCGTCAGAGCAGGGTCAGAGAATAGTTGCAAGTAGGCAACGAGGCACCAGGAACTCTGAGGACGCTGAGATTGCGGAGGCCTTCCGTGCCTTTTATGCCACTCTCTATGCTGGCAGCCAGTTGAATAGCTCCGAGGGCGCCTCCTTTTTGGATTCGGGTACGCTGCCCTCTCTGACTGATCCCCAGGTGGAATATCTTGAGAGAACTATCCAAACGGAAGAGGTCATCACTGCTATTTCCCGACTTAAATTGGGGAAAGCACCAGGGCTGGACGGCTTTCCGCAGAATTCAATAAGAAGTTTTGCACCGGGTTCGCCTTGATCCTTACCCGATTGTTTAATACGTTTGCGGAACAAGGAGCAATACCACCTGACCTTTTACGGGCTTCTATTGCAGTCATCTCTAACCCGGGAAAGACAAGACTAAATGTGGCGCTTACTGCCTGATATCCCTATTGAATTTTGACTTTAAATTGTATACTGGATTCCTGACGGTTTGACTGGCCCCTCATCTGCCGGGACTCATAAACCCGGATCAGGCAGGTTTTATCCCCGAATGCCAGACAGTAGGTAATACTAAACAAATTCTCCACCTAATAGAGAAAGCTACCCGACTACCTGGGGAATGTATGATGTTGGCGATAGATGCCGAAAAGGCCTTCGATTGCGTCCATTGGTCCTATCTAGAGCAGGTCCTGGAGAGGGTGGGGATCAGGGAGAAATTCCGTACCTTTATTTTTAACTGCTTCAAGTTCACCACGGCAGTAGTCAAAGTGACTGGCTACAGCTCTACCAGTTTTACCATCGAGAGGGGCACGAGGCAAGGGTGCCCACTATCGTCCCATCTCTTCGCCCTATACATGGAACCGCTGGCACAGAAATTACAGAAATCAGGCAATCACAGGGATCAAATTTGGTGGGTATATCTATAAAATCAGTCTCTACGCGGACGACATACTGATCTCATTAGACACCCCAAGGACGGCCTTGTCGGCGTGTATGGCCGATCTAGATGCCTTCGCCTGGGTCGCCGGGTTCAAAATGAACGCAGACAAATCGATAGCCTTGGATCTCTCACTGTCTCCCCACACAAGATCTTACTTGCAGGGTCTCTTCCCCATTCAATGGGCAACGGAGACAATCCCATATTTAGGGATCCAACTGGACACCTCACTCCCCACTATTGTCGCTGCCAACTACACCACACTCCGCAGGAAAATTCGACGAGAGATCAACCAGTGGAGACATTATCCACTCTCGTGGTTGGGTAGGATCTTGGTGGTCAAAATGACTATTTTACCCCAGATCCTTTACCTTTTTCGTGCACTCCTGCTATGACTACCCGCCAGTTGGATCCGGCAGACACAGTCCGAGCTGGTCCAATTTATCTGGCATGGCCGGAAGCCCAGAATGCGGAGAACGTTGGTCACACTTGCCCCAGAGATGGGAGGTTTGGGGGTCCCCGATCTCCACAAATATTACCAACGGTCGCAATTGCGATATCTGGTTGAATGGAGCAAATGGGAGTCAGAGAAACACTGGCTATTTCAGGACCAGGCCGTGGCGGGACGACCACTGCAGGAAATCCCTTTTCTCCGCAAGCCCCACAGGTCCCCTAACCTGTACACCTCGTACAAAACATGGGTTCCCCTGGAAGTGTGGGACGCGACTAACATTGCACAAAACCTCACGACCTTCCCCTCCCCACTCACTCCGTTGAGTGGGGAGGGGAAGGTCCCACTCACACTTGAGCATACCCAATCACTCCGTTGAGTGGGTATTCTCAAGTGCGGATAGACGGCTTCTCCCGTATGAGCGATGGCTCATCTCCCTCACGTCAGATGCTAAACTCATTTCTGATCTCTATAAGATGCTACAGGCTACACAGACGCACGTACACCACCCTGGCAGGGAGTGTTGGGAGAGAGAGTTAGGTAGGACCCTTAGCCACAAGGAATGGGAGGGGATATACTACAGAGCCCGCCGCTCTGCATACCACATGGGGCTCACGGAGACGTACATTCCAGAACGGTTACATGAGATGGGCCACAACCGAGAGACAACCTGTTGGCCTGGCTGTGGCCGGGTTGGCAACCTAGTACACTTGCTGTGGGAGTGAGTACAGATTCAACCCTACTGGATGCAAGTGTTGGATGAAGTGGATAAACACTTTGAGACAGAACGTCCGCGCTTTCCGGCTTATATCCTATTAGGGCTTCCTAACCCACTGACCTATCCCTTGCGATCCCACAGAGGCAGACAAATAGCTATAGCACTTGGCTCTGCGGTACAAAACATACTCACACATTGGCGTACCACCACCAAACCTTCCTTTACCGGCTGGCTGCACAGGTTGTGGCATGTGCTCGGAATGGAGAAATTATCACTCACTATGGCAGGGGAATGAGACAAATATGAGGGTCTATGGCAACTATTTATGTCACTCTTGACCACAGAATTTAGAGAAATCACATGCCCCCGGTATCTGCGATTGTTGAGGCTTACGGAACCAAAGAAGGCAGATTCCTAAGTCGGCATGGTTACAGAGGCACGATTGGGGGTAGGAGCTGAGTGTGAAAAGGGGCAGAAAGGGAGCACTGGACGAGCGGGAGGAGGGGGGTTTGGGATGAGGGGGGGTTCCTAAGTATCGTTATTTCTTTTCACTCTTTTCACACCATGTACCAGCACTTGCCTGATTGTACCTTGAACGCGGAACGCATGACTATAATGGTCTTTATTTGATTGTATGTCTTGCTATCGAAACCTTACGACTAAAATGTACATGGAGTGGTCTCTCTGTTTTTCCGAGCTGACTTGAATAAAAATAGTTAAACCATAAAAAGACATCAAGGCCGGTCAGATGTTCACTCTCGGAATCCCTACAAAATGAGTTGTAAAAGTTTACAATCACCAAAATTATCCCACTTACCAAGGTCAATTCTACAACTAAAAGATGAGAAGTTTTTCTAGGGAGATCCTTGATGGTACAAAATAGAAGGAGCAAAATTAGGGTGAGCAAACCACCCTTTGCTCTTCCTGCAGTCGAAGGGGATGCAGATTTAAAGAAAGAGGCAAAACCAACCCTTACAAAAGAGTCACAGGTATCCCAGGTTTCTTGAAGTGCAACAATATGGGCCGTCCTTATTACTGCTGACCACTGATCATTATCTTTTTTTTGCTTTCAGACCAGCAATATTCCATGTCATAAAGATCATAGCAGAGGAGCCGTCACTTTATCACATAAAGAATGCAAACACATAAAACTCCTGAAAATCGCTCCTTATGATATGCTACACATGCAATATACACCATAAACCAAATCACTGCAGTGGTTATTGTATGCCTTTGCTGATGGCACATAAAAAATGCTGTCTCTCACATTGCAACCACCATGCCTAGTAAACCACTGTGCGGATGGCATGTGAAAAGAAACTGTTCTAACGAGCAAAACATTGTGGGTGCATGAGTATGGTATGAATTCCCTGAATATTCACTAATATATTTTGGATCTTTTTCAGTTTTGTGTTTAGTTAACCATAACTAATCTTTATGACATTTGTAATTGCATGTGTTACATTATAGTCCAATAGCCCGCCGTAGCAGGCTATACCGGCTATTAAAGGCCTGCTCCAGCGTTAAAGGCCCGAGCCGAAGGCAAGGGACTTTAACAAGGGAGCGGGTCTTTAATACCCGGTATAGCCCTGCTACAAGACTGCATGCCAAACTTCATGCCATCACTTAGAATTATTTGATCAGCTCCTGATCCCATAGTTTATCTTTGCTCTAACCACTAATTCTAGAGCTCCAATGAAAAGAGGATATATGTGAGCTTATGATTACAGGAACATAGACAGAAATGATCAGTTAATATGCAGGTTCTTTTGTGGTCGTATTTGAGGAAGTTTCCTCCTGATGTTAAAATATCCCTAAGGATGATACCAAAGAGAAGAAATAAATCAGAGGTAATATGCATGATTTGCTAATTAGATAAAGGGCAGTCTTCCCTGAGAGTGATAGAAAGTGTCTAGCCTCCCTCTGCTTGTGAAAGTAAGGGGCAGACTTACAAGTCCCTTGCGCTGCCAGTATGTCACTTTTTGTGACGCACTGGCAGTGCAATACACTGCCCCATAGTTACAAGGACAGGAAAAGCCACCCTGGGTGGCTTTTCATGTCCTTGTAAATATGGCCCCTTAGCATGCAGCACTTTGTGCGAAAGGGAAGTTCCATGGGTATTGCTGTGGGTGTTCCCACGCTACACCCATGGAATGAGACACATTTCCAGATTTACGAGGAATCGTAAATCTGGAAATGCATGTGAATGATATGCCTCCCCAGGAGAGGCGTAGGGCGGCGCAACGAGGAGAAATGCATTCATTTCTCCTCGTTTTTGTTTCTTGTTTCTATGTGTGCTGCATTCTGCAGCATACATTGAAAAAGTAAATCACCTCTAATGATTGTTTATGTACAGGAAGGGTTCACTTCCTGCACATAAACAATCATTGAAAGAATGCTGTTTTTCAACTTCTAATGTGGCATACATATAAGTTGAAAAACGGTATTTGAGATTGTTTTTGTGCAGGAAGGGAACCCTTCCTGAACAAAAACAATCTCCCCACGACACAGGCATCCTTGCACCATGGTGCAAGGTTGCCTACCTCAGTGCATGGCAACAATTGGTGCGCAAGCACAGGGGGAAGCACAGAGATGCAACATATTGTTATAAATGTGTTGCATCTCTGTGCTTTCCAAACTAACACAGCACTGCTCAGCAAAATGATTTGCTGCACCGTGCTGCAAATCATTTTACAAAAACAACAAGTGATGGACCGAATGTGGATCAATGTCACACATTCCCCCAGTCAAAAGATCTGGGCCCAAATCCATCATTTTTTTGCACTCCACACCACCCTGGGTTAGACAATGGGGATATGCAAATCAGCTCTGACCCTGTTGCCCCATGGGAACAGTCCAGTCCGAACTACAAAAGCCATGTCTTTCCCAGAACGGAATCAAGCATCCGAGGACCGGACCGGTTTCGAGGTAACACCTCTGATCAGCCCGGCTAGCTTGACTCCAAGTGGTGTGGAGTGCCTGGGACCCACGTCTGGGCATCCCCAGCGCACTTAGGGCGGCAATTGCAAAAACAACAAGTGATGGACCGAATGTGGATCAATGTCACACATTCCCCCAGTCAAAAGATCTGGGCCCAAATCCATCGTTTTTTTGCACTCCACACCACCCTGGGTTAGACAATGGGGATATGCAAATCAGCTCTGACCCTGTTGCCCCATGGGAACAGTCCAGTCCGAACTACAAAAGCCATGTCCTTCCCAGAACGGAATCAAGCATCCGAGGACCGGACCGGTTTCGAGGTAACACCTCTCATCAGCCCGGCTAGCTTGACTCCAAGTGGTGTGAAGTGCCTGGGACCCACGTCTGGGCATCCCCAGCGCACTTAGGGCGGCAATTGCAAAAACAACAAGTGATGGACCGAATGTGGATCAATGTCACACATTCCCCCAGTCAAAAGATCTGGGCCCAAATCCATCGTTTAGGGCGGCAATTGCAAAAACGCCATTGTCTAACCCAGGGTGGTGTGGAGTGCAAAAAAACGATGGATTTGGGCCCAGATCTTTTGACTGGGGGAATGTGTGACATTGATCCACATTCGATCCATCACTTGTTGTTTTTGCAATTGCCGCCCTAAGTGCGCTGGGGATGCCCAGACGTGGGTCCCAGGCACTCCACACCACTTGGAGTCAAGCTAGCCGGGCTGATGAGAGGTGTTACCTCGAAACCGGTCCGGTCCTCGGATGCTTGATTCCGTTCTGGGAAGGACATGGCTTTTGTAGTTCGGACTGGACTGTTCCCATGGGGCAACAGGGTCAGAGCTGATTTGCATATCGCCATTGTCTAACCCAGGGTGGTGTGGAGTGCAAAAAAACGATGGATTTGGGCCCAGATCTTTTGACTGGGGGAATGTGTGACATTGATCCACATTCGGTCCATCCTTGTTGTTTTTGCAATTGCCGCCCTAAGTGCGCTGGGGATGCCCAGACGTGGGTCCCAGGCACTCCACACCACTTGGAGTCAAGCTAGCCGGGCTGATGAGAGGTGTTAACTCGAAACCGGTCCGGTCCTCGGATGCTTGATTCCGTTCTGGGAAGGACATGGCTTTTGTAGTTTGGACTGGACTGTTCCCATGGGGCAACAGGGTCAGAGCTGATTTGCATATCGCCATTGTCTAACCCAGGGTGGTGTGGAGTGCAAAAAAACGATGGATTTGGGCCCAGATCTTTTGACTGGGGGAATGTGTGACATTGATCCACATTCGGTCCATCACTTGTTTTTGCAATTGCCGCCCTAAGTGCGCTGGGGATGCCCAGACGTGGGTCCCAGGCACTCCACACCACTTGGAGTCAAGCTAGCCGGGCTGATGAGAGGTGTTACCTCGAAACCGGTCCGGTCCAAGGATGCTTGATTCCGTTCTGGGAAGGACATGGCTTTTGCAGTTCGGACTGGACTGTTCCCATGGGGCAACAGGGTCAGAGCTGATTTGCATATCGCCATTGTCTAACCCAGGGTGGTGTGGAGTGCAAAAAAACGATGGATTTGGGCCCAGATCTTTTGACTGGGGGAATGTGTGACATTGATCCACATTCGGTCCATCACTTGTTGTTTTTGCAATTGCCGCCCTAAGTGCGCTGGGGATGTCCAGACGTGGGTCCCAGGCACTCCACACCACTTGGAGTCAAGCTAGCCGGGATGATGAGAGGTGTTACCTCGAAACCGTTCTGGTGAGGTTCCGTGACAATTATAGGTGGTGTTTTCGACTCGCACGAATATGGTCGAGTCTGGTATCTATGAACCGCAAATGACGAGTTTAGTAAGTGTGCGCAGTTTCGCTGTGCTAACTTAAACCGTTCGTTTGTTATGTGGGTTTTTCATCTGTACCCACGGGTTCCATCTTAGATACGGCATCCATTTTGTCTCTTGCCCTCAAGTAGCCAGCGAACGGACGCTGTCCGCTTCGCGACCCTGGGACTCCCAAGATATTTGCGGAAGACACATGTTCTTTGTAAGTGTCTTTATGATGAGGGGGTTGCTGCTGTAAGGCAGATGGCGCCGCTCGAGGCTCATCTTGCCGCACGGACTTATTGTCTCAGTCGTGCATCTCATTAGGCACGTCCCTTTGATGCCTGTATCTCGTGTTTCCCGTTACCTCCCCTTTTACACCCTTTCCGATCTCCCCACTGTCTCCGTCTTCCCCTGCACCTGTCTTTGCTCCTATTTCGATCTATTTTACTACTGATTGGAATTTGCTAATGGTGGGAAGATGGTTTTTACAGTTGGGAACCGCCAAATGTTTCCGCACTTATGTTCCGGACCTTGTGTGTTTTAAAATGACCAAAGCGACCCCTCTGGGGCTAATTGTGGGAACCGGGTTGTAAACTTTTGTGTCCAATGTTATCCTATGGAAAAAACTGTATAAAAGGAGCGATCCAAAGAACCAATTTGAAGCAGTCTCCCCGAACTACACTCGATGTACTTCCTGTGATTTCTGTGTTCCCTGCAGCAAATAAACCTTGAATCTTTGACGCCGAAGGAAGTGTCCCGTGTCTCTGTGACTTGTACGCCGGAGCAGGTTACCCACGAAGGTATCAGGTGTTGTGCCCTGGCACCGCTGGGTCTTAGAGAACCCAGTCCTTCAGTTGGCGCCCAACGTGGGGCTGCATCAGTGGTACCGGTCCAAGCCCGACGATCGTGAGGAACTTCGTGTGAAATCTCCGAGGGAAGGTGCACTCCGCTTCATCGATCCTGTTGTCGAAATAAGTGGCCCGAAGACTTTTCCCGCGAAGATTCCCGCCTCCGGACGGCTGCGACGGACTGCTGCCCTGACTGTAGACCTGTTTTGGCGCCTGGCGTAGACCTTGGTATAGCGAGACAACTGACGGGCCTTCCTGGTGACGCCATCGATCTTTGAGTTAAGTATTTGTGGGTCGCTCCCAGAGTTCTTGGTTGTGGTTACTTAGTGGTTGCATGGTTCCATTGCATTTGTGGTTCTTGGTACTTTGTTGTATTGTTTGACGACTGCAGCCGCCAAAAACCGAGGGTTTTGTTCTTTACTGGGACTTGGTAAATCCCGTAACCCTTGAAGTTTGTGAAACTCGGCTAGCGTGCAAGATGCCTGGTCGCAGTACTTTGTTTAGCTGTTTTAGACCTTGTGGTGCGGATTCCCTGCTGGAGGACTCGTGTCCGATACCTCCGGTTGGAACTCCTACTTATGACTTATATAGCAAACATGGGCTAGGCCCGATTACCTTTAACGATTATTGGATTAAATATACAAAGAAAGACGGCGACCTTCGTTGGCCACCTCACGGTAGCTTCGAGGCGTCGATCTTAGATAATCTAGAAATGAAGTTGTTCGAACGTAAATCAAGGCCGGCCATGTTTGATGCCTTTCGGTTGTGGCGCAAAGAAGCCCGACAGAAAGAAATCAGACAGAATAAACGTAGTCAGCGAGATAATGTTGCTACCATAGTGAAGAAAGCTGAGCAGTTCCAGCGTGATAAGGAGGATAAGGATAAGGAAGTGTTTGAGAGGCTACAGCGTATGTCCATAGATAAATGTTATCCTGCTTTGCCTATGGAGTCGGATAAGAAGGAAGAGGTAGTTGAGGATCCCTTAATGTCCTATCTAATGAAGTCGCCACCTCCGTACGTACAGGGTACCGCAGCTCCTGTGGTCCCTGCCGTACCTGTTCTTCCACCTATTGTTCCTCCGCCTGTTCCTCAACCTGCACCCGTTCTTCCAACTGTTCCTGCTCCTTTGCCTGTTTCTATTCCTACTGCTCCTCCGCTTCCACATACTCCTGTTCCCGCTACTGTTCCTGTTACTGCTCCTGTGCTGTTAACCCCTGTTGCTGCTACTGTTTCTACTCCTTCTCTTGTTAGTCCTGTGTCTTATCTCTCTCCCTCTACTCGTAGCCGTAATTCTCCTATTGCAGCCAGTTTCTTTCAGTCGCTCGGACCTGTTCATGGGTCTGCTGGTTCTGATGGTCCTCAGAGACGTAGTCAGCTTCCTGGTAACAGGGAACGCGTTGCGCTATACAATATGGCGATGGGTTGGATGGTAAATCCGCAGAGAAATCCACCCCGTGTTGTTCTCGAAACGTTTAGTCAATTCAACATACCAACTCAGAGATATGTGTTTGACGAAATGTGTAAGTTCCTGCATGATCAGATAGCGGCCGATGCGCCTGACGAGGTGCTGACCGCCCTGTCTGAACTTCGGCTTCAGTTCGCAACTGGACTGATAGTAGATACTAATGTCCGACGTGCTATTGAGCGGTTGCTATCTCTTCGTCCCGCTCCCATTCCTTATGCACTGTTTGTTGAGGATATTGAAAAACTAGACGAGTCTGGCCAGTATCCTATGCGTGAAGTTCCGCCGGTTTGGGTACCGGCTGATCCTAATGCTAATCCTGCGACAGCGGCGCATTTCCAGAGAGTGTGGATACATCTCCCATGGAAACGCTCGGAAGTGCTTCAGGTGAAGCAATCTTTGCCTGATCCTCGCAAAAATCCTACTGGGTATTATAAGGAATTATCGCAGCTCGTAGATGCTACGGTAATGAATCTTGCCGATATCGACATGTTGTTTGGCAACGTCGTACCGCAACCGGTATGGGCTAAGATTCGTCACCAAGATCACGCAAATGAATTAGGTGGTGATTGGGCTGCCATTACAGCGGCAGATGCTGGACAAGTGGCTGCTGCTAAACCCGACCAATTGATTACTGCTCTTCCTCAGCGAATAATAACGTTAATGAAGACTCTTATGCCATCTATGAGGGTAAATTGGGATAAACTGTCAGCTTGCAAACAAAAGAAAGATGAGAGTGTTTCGGACTTCTTTACGAGGTTTGAAGAAGCATTCATTGACCACAGTGGACAGGATATGGGTACTGAGGGTGGACAAAGTTTGTTTGTGGATAAATTTGTGTCGAACTTGTTGCCCGATTTGAGCAATAAATTAAAGAATTCGGAAAGTGCATGGGCCGTTTCTACCTCAGCTCAGATATTGGCTACGGCACAATATTATGAGAATAGGGAGAAAGAGGAGAATGACCGCGCTGATAAAAAGACGAAAGAACTAAAAACTAAAGTGTTGTTGCAACAAGCGTATCCGCCGCGTTCCAATCAAAATGCGCCCCTACAGAATAGATCGCAGTCGCAACCGAATAGATCACAGCCGCGTAATGATTCCTCCTTTCAAAGATCCTCGTTGGGGTACAATCAATGTGCTTATTGTAGACAGGAAGGACACATTAAATTCAATTGTCCTGCTTTAAATGAACGTAATAGTGGTAATTCGTCTAAAGGAGGCCGTGGTGGTTCGCAGCAGGCATCACGTGGTAGAGGTCGTGGTGCTCAGAACGATCACTTTGACAACTCGACAAATTCTAATAACTGTTTCGATCAACGTGGATCATCGCAAGGACGATCTGCGCAGTACAATGTAGACGATTATTACGTCGATCAGGGAACTGACGACAGTAATTACTAGGACAGCCAAAGACAAGGAGAGGGAGTGGTATCAGTTCCGGTTGATCAGAGAGGGCCTTACGTCGCAGTTGCTACATCGGGCGTCGTTGAGCCTTTTCTGTTGGACACTGGTGCAGCGAAAAGTTCCATCATGCATTCGAAACTCCCTGGCGCACCTTTGTCTGGCTTAACAAATGTTTCCGTTGGATTCTCTGGCGCCCCCGTTAGCAATCCTGTTTCACGCCCTTTGCCCCTTCAAATTGGGCCACGTGAGCTAGAGGCTCCGTTGATTTTAACCACGGGTTGTGGCGAAAATCTTCTGGGCCTGGATTTGCTTAAACGTTTGTATGCAACTTTGTATTGTTCTCCTGCGGGTGTAAAGCTTACGTTAGGAGAGAGGGTGGTCTCTCCCATGTATTTGTCCCTCGATAAGCTTCCACCGGAATTGAGTTCTCTTCCTGCGTCTTTGTGGGCGACGGGTCCAAATGATGTGGGCCTACTTGATATCTCCCCCTATGTTGTTCAGTTGAAATCGAATGTGCGTTTGCCACGTATTCCCCAATATCGTATCTCCCTTGATGGTGAACGAGCACTGTTAGCGATCATCTATGACTTGATCGAGAAAGATGTTATTGAGGAGACTCGGGGAAACGTGTGCAACAGCCCTGTACTGCCCATTCTAAAACGTACAGATCCTGCAAAACCGCCTGTTTATCGTTTTGTTATCGATTTACGGGAGGTAAATAAAATTGTGATTCCTCAATTTCCTGTTGTGCCTGATATCACGGCGCTACTGACTCTGATTCCAGCTACTGCATCATGGTTTTCGGTGATTGATTTGAAAAATGCGTTTTTCAGCATCCCGATTGCCGAGGAGAGTAGGGACCTTTTCGGTTTCTCTCTCGGTGGACGTAGCTTCCGGTTCAAACGCGCTCCTCAGGGCTACTGTGAAAGTCCATCGATTTACAGTCAAGCCTTGAAGGGTCAACTGGATGCGTTTCGGTTGCCGGTTGGTGCGGCTTTAATCCAATACGTCGATGATTTATTGGTGGCTGCCGATACTCAGGACATTTGCAAAATTGCTACGGTGTCATTGCTGCAACATCTCTGTGAGTTAAATCACAAGGTGTCACCTTCTAAACTCCAATATTGTTGTCAAGAAGTAACCTATCTAGGTCACTTATTGTCAAAGGAGGGAAGGAGATTGACCCCAGAGAGAATTGCAGCGATTGCGCGAATGGCTGTGCCAAAAACCCAAAGAGATGTGCGTGCCTTTTTAGGTATTACGTCGTACTGCAGGCAATGGATTCCTAATTTTTCATTGCTGGCGAAACCATTAGTGGCTCTCACGTGCAAGGATGTTTCGACTCCTTTACCATGGACGGAAGAATGTCAGAAAAGTTTTTCTGAATTACGTGATTCATTGTGTTCGGCTCCTGTGTTAGGTACCCCTGATTACAGTAAGCCGTTTACGTTATATGTTCACGAGAGGGAAGGTTGTGCTTTGAGTGTCTTAACGCAACCTTTTGGTGGTAAGCAGCGTCCATGTGCATATTTTTCCTCGACCTTAGACCCAGTAGCTAGAGCATTGCCGAGTTGTTTGAGAGCAACTGCGGCAGCTGCGGTCTCCATCCGACAGTCAGCAGGATTGGTCATGGATAATATGCTTACGGTGATGGTTCCGCATGCAGTTGATACTCTGTTGAATCGTACGAAAACTCAGCACCTGACGAGTGCGAGGCTGTCTGGGTACGAATTGACGCTCTTGGCAAGCCATATTCAGATAAAACGTTGTAATGTCCTAAATCCGGCAACTTTATTACCAATTAGCGCAGAGTCAGATGAAGTAGCAGAACACGACTGCTACTTGAGGACGGAAGAGGAAACGAAAGGTCGAGTGGACCTTAAAAATACCCCATTGGAAGATCCGGATGGCACTCTGTATGTGGATGGGTCATGTTTCAAGTTGCCGAATGGTGATGTGACTACCGCTTATTCTGTTGTAACGTTGAATACTGTTGTTGAAACAGCAAGATTGAATCAGAATTCTGCCCAGGCTGCAGAATTAATTGCTCTCACTAGAGCATGTGTGTTAGCAAAAGGGAAACGTGTGAATGTGTACACTGATAGCCAGTACGCTTTCGGTGTAGCACATAGTTTTGGACGATTGTGGCGAGAGCGTGGTTTCTTGACGTCGCACGGTACGAAGATACAGCATGGCCAGCTTGTGAACGATCTTTTGGATGCATTGACTTTGCCTAAGCAAGTTGCAATTGTTAAATGTAGTGCGCATCGTAAAGTGACGGATGATGTTGGTCGTGGTAATGCGTTTGCAGATGAGATTGCTAAGGAGACTGCCCGGAACCTTAGCACTCGAATGTATGTGACGAGTTCGGTTAGGTGGCCTACAGAATCAAGTATGTGTGAAGATACTGTTGAGAGTGTGAAAGCAATTCAGAATGAGGCCACTGAGACTGAAAAGACGAAGTGGAAAGAAAGTACGGGAAAGTTGGATGCGAGTGGTTGTTGGATTGATTTGTCGGATCAGAAAAGATGGATGTTGCCTGATGCGTATGTGCTGGCTGTTGTGACAATGGCACATGGGTTAGCACATATTAGCGCGAAAGGTATTTGTAAGTTGTTGTCGCCTGTGTGGAAGAATGATGGAATTACAAAATGTGCTGAACGTCTGGTGAAGAATTGTATGGTGTGTATAATGTACAACCCTGGCAAAGGAACCCCAACTCCCCCTGGCAGTTTTGCTCCTCCTTCGTATCCCTTTGAGGTGATTCAATTGGACTTCATCCATATGGAGCGATGCAATAACCTGAAATACGTTTTAGTTGTGGTTTGCGCATTCTCTCGATGGATCGAGGCCTATCCCCTCAAAGACAATACTGCTTTGTCTACTGCGAAAATCCTACTGAAGGAATATTTTCCTCGGTATGGAATGCCTAGAGTCGTGTGGTCAGATAACGGAAGTGAGTTTGTTGGAAGTGTGATGAAGAGTGTGTGTAAGGGCCTTGGAATAAACCAAAAATTCCACAGCGCCAATCACCCCCAGTCAGCTGGATTAGTTGAGGGGTACAATGGTACCCTTAAACTAAAACTAGCGAAGATTCAGGCTACGACTGGACTTTCGTGGCCTGACGCTTTGCCTCTAGCACTACTGTCAACTAGGGCGACTGTACACTCCCGAATAGGGCTTAGCCCCTATGAAATAGTGTTCGGCCGTCCTGCGAATGTGTGGGGGGTTCCTAGGCCAGGAGCGTATTCTGATCTTGAGTATCCAATGTTGGTTGACTATTTACATGACTTGACTGCTAAACTGAGGTTAATTCACCAACAGGTTTACGACGCATTGCCGACGCAGACGGAGGGTCCAGGCCACCAGCTCCAGCCCGGAGACTGGGTGGTAACACGCAACTTTTCACGCAAGAATAATCTGGACCCAAGGTTTACCGGACCTTACCAGGTACTCCTGGCCACGAGGACTGCCGTTCGTCTTGAGGGACGGAAAAATTGGGTACATGCTACCCATTGTAAGCGAGTCCCCATTCCTTTGCCGGCAGACCCGTGGGTAAGGAAAGGCATTGCATCAACAGAAACAGAAACATTGCCGGCGTTTGTGCCTTTCAGCGACGCACAGCCTGTTGGAGAATCCTCGGCGCAGCAGAAAGCCACTGTTGAAACATTGTCAGCAAAAGACTCAAGACCAGAACAATCAACTGATCAGCAGGACGCTGTCTCTTCAACGGATCCTTTGTTCGACGAGCAGACACGTCCCGGGAAACACAGATATTCTCTGCGATCTCGCACTAAGGACAAATAAAATTTTCTTGCTTTGCTGAAATTGACAACTGCAATATCCTCGTTTCCCGTGATCAGTTTTGAACATTCGTATCACTGTGATTTGTGTACATATATATACATATATTAAGTTTCCTTCCTTGTATCTTTTTACTTCCACAGCCTGAGAGACATTGTGCTTGTACATACATATTGTGTATTGAAGGCCGTAGGGCCGCGCGCGTACTTCCTTCTGGACAGTAGGCCTTGACGCTAGGTTAAAGGCCGTCGGTTCCTAGGAACTCCTGGGGATTGACTATTGCTGCACAGAACGAAGTGCGTCAAGAAACGTTGCGGACGGTCATAGGGAATGGCATTCTCGAAGCTGAATGATTTGGAAGGGGCTCAAGTCTATAGATTCAAGCTGCAGCAACTCAGTCGTACCAAATGTTTTATATTCCAACTGTTTGTACTGTTTTTGACTGCTTCTGCATTATTGGCGGGTGGGGTGTTTTACACGATGTCTTATTTCTTACCTGCTACCCCTACTCCTACTCCTTACCCTAATCTTACCTCCACTGCTTCTCCCCATTCCTTTCATATGTTACCGGAACACGAGCAGGCTAGACGTGTAGAATTCCGCAACAATTCCTTTATTCAGCTCCTCCATCAGCATCAGTTAGTGGTTAACACCACTAATTGTTGGGTGTGTGGGTTGATGCCACATACTACGGATAAGGGAATTCCATATCTGGTGTTACCGTATAGTTCCCAAGGGTCAGCTCGAGCATTTCAAACAATGTTTCGAAGCGCACTGGGTTTCCACCCCATTCGAGAACCACGTTCCCCCTACTCTGGCCCTACCTCGTATCAGAAGCCTTTATCGATAGCCATAGAGGACTTAGATAGTGAGATCTATGATCCTTCGCTTATCCCTGAAGAAGAGGTACAGGCCTATAAGGTCCTAAGTAGAGGTGAATATAGTGTGTTCACTAGTGAAAAGCAGCTTAAAAGCTCGCCTCCAATATGGGTCGTACCCCACACTGGTAATTTTTGTCTTATGGGTCGTGGCCGAAGATCGCAAGCCCGACTTGGAGCAAGTGCTTGCACTGAAAATTACATTCTGCCGATGTTCTCGTCCCCTGTGTTTCTGGCTGCCAAGGGTACATACTTTATCTGTTATGATCGTGCATATACATGGTTGCCCGCTGACTTCATGGGCTCATGTTTTATTGCAAATCTGTTGCCTCCGACGTTCACTGTAGACGCCGATTATCATAAGACTAGAGTTGTGCGAGGCGTAATTAGCGAAGAGGATACTGCCGGTCAAGAGGCAGGAGACTTTTTCAAGGGTTTCCTCCCGTTTTGGGGACCTATGGTTAATAGTAGGAACCTGAGACAGTTGACTCGAGTGGTAGAATCAACAGCTAATATTACTGCCAGTGCCCTTGGTAATATCACCACAGAACTTCAGGCGGAGAGACTTATGACGTTACAAAACCGTATGGTTTTAGATGTCATCTTAGCAGATCGTGGTGGGGTATGTAAGGTGATCCATTCGAGCTGCTGCATTTTCATTCCAGATAATGCTCCTACTGTCTATCAAGCCATCTCGAGGTTGCATAAGATCTCCGAATCCATACACGTGGATGTAGGGGATTGGACGCTACTTGGATGGTTTTGGGGCCTGATGTCGACTTGGGGTTGGAAAATTCTGATGATCGTCGGAGTTGTGGTAGTGTTCCTGTTCACGTGTTGCCTTTGTGTGCAGTGTGGTCCTGCCTTATGTGGCCTCTGTGCTACAACGTGTATGAGACAACCATCTGTTACCAAGGGGACTCGATTGGACAGAGCTATGCTACAACAACATCTCGATGGTCTGATGAATATCGAATATGATTCCGACTAGTGCTTGCCTACATGAGGGCAAAAGGAGCGTCTGAGGTTCCGTGACAATTATAGGTGGTGTTTTCGACTCGCACGAATATGGTCGAGTCTGGTATCTATGAACCGCAAATGACGAGTTTAGTAAGTGTGCGCAGTTTCGCTGTGCTAACTTAAACCGTTCGTTTGTTATGTGGGTTTTTCATCTGTACCCACGGATTCCATCTTAGATACGGCATCCATTTTGTCTCTTGCCCTCAAGTAGCCAGCGAACGGACGCTGTCCGCTTCGCGACCCTGGGACTCCCAAGATATTTGCGGAAGACACATGTTCTTTGTAAGTGTCTTTATGATGAGGGGGTTGCTGCTGTAAGGCAGATGGCGCCGCTCGAGGCTCATCTTGCCGCACGGACTTATTGTCTCAGTCGTGCATCTCATTAGGCACGTCCCTTTGATGCCTGTATCTCGTGTTTCCCGTTACCTCCCCTTTTACACCCTTTCCGATCTCCCCACTGTCTCCGTCTTCCCCTGCACCTGTCTTTGCTCCTATTTCGATCTATTTTACTACTGATTGGAATTTGCTAATGGTGGGAAGATGGTTTTTACAGTTGGGAACCGCCAAATGTTTCCGCACTTATGTTCCGGACCTTGTGTGTTTTAAAATGACCAAAGCGACCCCTCTGGGGCTAATTGTGGGAACCGGGTTGTAAACTTTTGTGTCCAATGTTATCCTATGGAAAAAACTGTATAAAAGGAGCGATCCAAAGAACCAATTTGAAGCAGTCTCCCCGAACTACACTCGATGTACTTCCTGTGATTTCTGTGTTCCCTGCAGCAAATAAACCTTGAATCTTTGACGCCGAAGGAAGTGTCCCGTGTCTCTGTGACTTGTACGCCGGAGCAGGTTACCCACGAAGGTATCAGGTGTTGTGCCCTGGCACCGCTGGGTCTTAGAGAACCCAGTCCTTCACCGGTCCTCGGATGCTTGATTCCGTTCTGGGAAGGACATGGCTTTTGTAGTTCGGACTGGACTGTTCCCATGGGGCAACAGGGTCAGAGCTGATTTGCATATCGCCATTGTCTAACCCAGGGTGGTGTGGAGTGCAAAAAAACGATGGATTTGGGCCCAGATCTTTTGACTGGGGGAATGTGTGACATTGATCCACATTCGGTCCATCACTTGTTGTTTTTGCAATTGCCGCCCTAAGTGCGCTGGGGATGCCCAGACGTGGGTCCCAGGCACTCCACACCACTTGGAGTCAAGCTAGCCGGGCTGATGAGAGGTGTTACCTCGAAACCGGTCCGGTCCTCGGATGCTTGATTCCGTTCTGGGAAGGACATGGCTTTTGTAGTTCGGACTGGACTGTTCCCATGGGGCAACAGGGTCAGAGCTGATTTGCATATCGCCATTGTCTAACCCAGGGTGGTGTGGAGTGCAAAAAAACGATGGATTTGGGCCCAGATCTTTTGACTGGGGGAATGTGTGACATTGATCCACATTCGGTCCATCACTTGTTGTTTTTGCAATTGCCGCCCTAAGTGCGCTGGGGATGCCCAGACGTGGGTCCCAGGCACTCCACACCACTTGGAGTCAAGCTAGCCGGGCTGATGAGAGGTGTTACCTCGAAACCGGTCCGGTCCTCGGATGCTTGATTCCGTTCTGGGAAGGACATGGCTTTTGTAATTCGGACTGGACTGTTCCCATGGGGCAACAGGGTCAGAGCTGATTTGCATATCGCCATTGTCTAACCCAGGGTGGTGTGGAGTGCAAAAAAACGATGGATTTGGGCCCAGATCTTTTGACTGGGGGAATGTGTGACATTGATCCACATTCGGTCCATCACTTGTTGTTTTTGCAATTGCCGCCCTAAGTGCGCTGGGGATGCTCAGACGTGGGTCCCAGGCACTCCACACCACTTGGAGTCAAGCTAGCCGGGCTGATGAGAGGTGTTACCTCGAAACCGGTCCGGTCCTCGGATGCTTGATTCCGTTCTGGGAAGGACATGGCTTTTGTAGTTCGGACTGGACTGTTCCCATGGGGCAACAGGGTCAGAGCTGATTTGCATATCGCCATTGTCTAACCCAGGGTGGTGTGGAGTGCAAAAAAATGATGGATTTGGGCCCAGATCTTTTGACTGGGGGAATGTGTGACATTGATCCACATTCGGTCCATCACTTGTTGTTTTTGCAATTGCCGCCCTAAGTGCGCTGGGGATGCCCAGACGTGGGTCCCAGGCACTCCACACCACTTGGAGTCAAGCTAGCCGGGCTGATGAGAGGTGTTACCTCGAAACCGGTCCGGTCCTCGGATGCTTGATTCCGTTCTGGGAAGGACATGGCTTTTGTAGTTCCGACTGGACTGTTCCCATGGGGCAACAGGGTCAGAGCTGATTTGCATATCGCCATTGTCTAACCCAGGGTGGTGTGGAGTGCAAAAAAACGATGGATTTGGGCCCAGATCTTTTGACTGTGGGAATGTGTGACATTGATCCACATTCGGTCCATCACTTGTTGTTTTTGCAATTGCCGCCCTAAGTGCGCTGGGGATGCCCAGACGTGGGTCCCAGGCACTCCACACCACTTGGAGTCAAGCTAGCCGGGCTGATGAGAGGTGTTACCTCGAAACCGGTCCGGTCCTCGGATGCTTGATTCCGTTCTGGGAAGGACATGGCTT
Organism: Lissotriton vulgaris; assembly: GCF_964263255.1. NCBI lineage: Eukaryota > Metazoa > Chordata > Amphibia > Caudata > Salamandridae > Lissotriton > Lissotriton vulgaris. The sequence continues at coordinate 1,255,230,906 of NC_141691.1, forward strand.
TTGTAGTTCGGACTGGACTGTTCCCATGGGGCAACAGGGTCAGAGCTGATTTGCATATCGCCATTGTCTAACCCAGGGTGGTGTGGAGTGCAAAAAAACGATGGATTTGGGCCCAGATCTTTTGACTGGGGGAATGTGTGACATTGATCCACATTCGGTCCATCACTTGTTGTTCTTGCAATTGCCGCCCTAAGTGCGCTGGGGATGCCCAGACGTGGGTCCCAGGCTCTCCACACCACTTGGAGTCAAGCTAGCCGGGCTGATGAGAGGTGTTACCTCGAAACCGGTCCGGTCCTCGGATGCTTGATTCCGTTCTGGGAAGGACATGGCTTTTGTAGTTCGGACTGGACTGTTCCCATGGGGCAACAGGGTCAGAGCTGATTTGCATATCGCCATTGTCTAACCCAGGGTGGTGTGGAGTGCAAAAAAACGATGGATTTGGGCCCAGATCTTTTGACTGGGGGAATGTGTGACATTGATCCACATTCGGTCCATCACTTGTTGTTTTTGCAATTGCCGCCCTAAGTGCGCTGGGGATGCCCAGACGTGGGTCCCAGGCACTCCACACCACTTGGACTCAAGCTAGCCGGGCTGATGAGAGGTGTTACCTCGAAACCGGTCCGGTCCTCGGATGCTTGATTCCGTTCTGGGAAGGACATGGCTTTTGTAGTTCGGACTGGACTGTTCCCATGGGGCAACAGGGTCAGAGCTGATTTGCATATCGCCATTGTCTAACCCAGGGTGGTGTGGAGTGCAAAAAAACGATGGATTTGGGCCCAGATCTTTTGACTGGGGGAATGTGTGACATTGATCCACATTCGGTCCATCACTTGTTGTTTTTGCAATTAACGCCCTAAGTGCGCTGGGGATGCCCAGATGTGGGTCCCAGGCACTCCACACCACTTGGAGTCAAGCTAGCCGGGCTGATGAGAGGTGTTACCTCGAAACCGGTCCGGTCCTCGGATGCTTGATTCCGTTCTGGGAAGGACATGGCTTTTGTAGTTCGGACTGGACTGTTCCCATGGGGCAACAGGGTCAGAGCTGATTTGCATATCGCCATTGTCTAACCCAGGGTGGTGTGGAGTGCAAAAAAACGATGGATTTGGGCCCAGATCTTTTGACTGGGGGAATGTGTGACATTGATCCACATTCGGTCCATCACTTGTTGTTTTTGCAATTGCCGCCCTAAGTGCGCTGGGGATGCCCAGACGTGGGTCCCAGGCACTCCACACCACTTGGAGTCAAGCTAGCCGGGCTGATGAGAGGTGTCACCTCGAAACCGGTCCGGTCCTCGGATGCTTGATTCCGTTCTGGGAAGGACATGGCTTTTGTAGTTCGGACTGGACTGCTCCCATGGGGCAACAGGGTCAGAGCTGATTTGCATATCGCCATTGTCTAACCCAGGGTGGTGTGGAGTGCAAAAAAACGATGGATTTGGGCCCAGATCTTTTGACTGGGGGAATGTGTGACATTGATCCACATTCGGTCCATCACTTGTTGTTTTTGCAATTGCCGCCCTAAGTGCGCTGGGGATGCCCAGACGTGGGTCCCAGGCACTCCACACCACTTGGAGTCAAGCTAGCCGGGCTGATGAGAGGTGTTACCTCGAAACCGGTCGGGTCCTCGGATGCTTGATTCCGTTCTGGGAAGGACATGGCTTTTGTAGTTCGGACTGGACTGTTCCCATGGGGCAACAGGGTCAGAGCTGATTTGCATATCGCCATTGTCTAACCCAGGGTGGTGTGGAGTGCAAAAAAACGATGGATTTGGGCCCAGATCTTTTGACTGGGGGAATGTGTGACATTGATCCACATTCGGTCCATCACTTGTTGTTTTTGCAATTGCCGCCCTAAGTGCGCTGGGGATGCCCAGACGTGGGTCCCAGGCACTCCACACCACTTGGAGTCAAGCTAGCCGGGCTGATGAGAGGTGTTACCTCGAAACCGGTCCGGTCCTCGGATGCTTGATTCCGTTCTGGGAAGGACATGGCTTTTGTAGTTCGGACTGGACTGTTCCCATGGGGCAACAGGGTCAGAGCTGATTTGCATATCGCCATTGTCTAACCCAGGGTGGTGTGGAGTGCAAAAAAACGATGGATTTGGGCCCAGATCTTTTGACTGGGGGAATGTGTGACATTGATCCACATTCGGTCCATCACTTGTTGTTTTTGCAATTGCCGCCCTAAGTGCGCTGGGGATACCCAGACGTGGGTCCCAGGCACTCCACACCACTTGGAGTCAAGCTAGCCGGGCTGATGAGAGGTGTTACCTCGAAACCGGTCCTCGGATGCTTGATTCCGTTCTGGGAAGGACATGGCTTTTGTAGTTCGGACTGGACTGTTCCCATGGGGCAACAGGGTCAGAGCTGATTTGCATATCGCCATTGTCTAACCCAGGGTGGTGTGGAGTGCAAAAAAACGATGGATTTGGGCCCAGATCTTTTGACTGGGGGAATGTGTGACATTGATCCACATTCGGTCCATCACTTGTTGTTTTTGCAATTGCCGCCCTAAGTGCGCTGGGGATGCCCAGACGTGGGTCCCAGGCACTCCACACCACTTGGAGTCAAGCTAGCCGGGCTGATGAGAGGTGTTACCTCGAAACCGGTCCGGTCCTCGGATGCTTGATTCCGTTCTGGGAAGGACATGGCTTTTGTAGTTCGGACTGGACTGTTCCCATGGGGCAACAGGGTCAGAGCTGATTTGCATATCGCCATTGTCTAACCCAGGGTGGTGTGGAGTGCAAAAAAACGATGGATTTGGGCCCAGATCTTTTGACTGGGGGAATGTGTGACATTGATCCACATTCGGTCCATCCTTGTTGTTTTTGCAATTGCCGCCCTAAGTGCGCTGGGGATGCCCAGACGTGGGTCCCAGGCACTCCACACCACTTGGAGTCAAGCTAGCCGGGCTGATGAGAGGTGTTAACTCGAAACCGGTCCGGTCCTCGGATGCTTGATTCCGTTCTGGGAAGGACATGGCTTTTGTAGTTCGGACTGGACTGTTCCCATGGGGCAACAGGGTCAGAGCTGATTTGCATATCGCCATTGTCTAACCCAGGGTGGTGTGGAGTGCAAAAAAACGATGGATTTGGGCCCAGATCTTTTGACTGGGGGAATGTGTGACATTGATCCACATTCGGTCCATCCTTGTTGTTTTTGCAATTGCCGCCCTAAGTGCGCTGGGGATGCCCAGACGTGGGTCCCAGGCACTCCACACCACTTGGAGTCAAGCTAGCCGGGCTGATGAGAGGTGTTAACTCGAAACCGGTCCGGTCCTCGGATGCTTGATTCCGTTCTGGGAAGGACATGGCTTTTGTAGTTCGGACTGGACTGTTCCCATGGGGCAACAGGGTCAGAGCTGATTTGCATATCGCCATTGTCTAACCCAGGGTGGTGTGGAGTGCAAAAAAACGATGGATTTGGGCCCAGATCTTTTGACTGGGGGAATGTGTGACATTGATCCACATTCGGTCCATCACTTGTTTTTGCAATTGCCGCCCTAAGTGCGCTGGGGATGCCCAGACGTGGGTCCCAGGCACTCCACACCACTTGGAGTCAAGCTAGCCAGGCTGATGAGAGGTGTTACCTCGAAACCGGTCCGGTCCAAGGATGCTTGATTCCGTTCTGGGAAGGACATGGCTTTTGCAGTTCGGACTGGACTGTTCCCATGGGGCAACAGGGTCAGAGCTGATTTGCATATCGCCATTGTCTAACCCAGGGTGGTGTGGAGTGCAAAAAAACGATGGATTTGGGCCCAGATCTTTTGACTGGGGGAATGTGTGACATTGATCCACATTCGGTCCATCACTTGTTGTTTTTGCAATTGCCGCCCTAAGTGCGCTGGGGATGTCCAGACGTGGGTCCCAGGCACTCCACACCACTTGGAGTCAAGCTAGCCGGGATGATGAGAGGTGTTACCTCGAAACCGTTCTGGTGAGGTTCCGTGACAATTATAGGTGGTGTTTTCGACTCGCACGAATATGGTCGAGTCTGGTATCTATGAACCGCAAATGACGAGTTTAGTAAGTGTGCGCAGTTTCGCTGTGCTAACTTAAACCGTTCGTTTGTTATGTGGGTTTTTCATCTGTACCCACGGGTTCCATCTTAGATACGGCATCCATTTTGTCTCTTGCCCTCAAGTAGCCAGCGAACGGACGCTGTCCGCTTCGCGACCCTGGGACTCCCAAGATATTTGCGGAAGACACATGTTCTTTGTAAGTGTCTTTATGATGAGGGGGTTGCTGCTGTAAGGCAGATGGCGCCGCTCGAGGCTCATCTTGCCGCACGGACTTATTGTCTCAGTCGTGCATCTCATTAGGCACGTCCCTTTGATGCCTGTATCTCGTGTTTCCCGTTACCTCCCCTTTTACACCCTTTCCGATCTCCCCACTGTCTCCGTCTTCCCCTGCACCTGTCTTTGCTCCTATTTCGATCTATTTTACTACTGATTGGAATTTGCTAATGGTGGGAAGATGGTTTTTACAGTTGGGAACCGCCAAATGTTTCCGCACTTATGTTCCGGACCTTGTGTGTTTTAAAATGACCAAAGCGACCCCTCTGGGGCTAATTGTGGGAACCGGGTTGTAAACTTTTGTGTCCAATGTTATCCTATGGAAAAAACTGTATAAAAGGAGCGATCCAAAGAACCAATTTGAAGCAGTCTCCCCGAACTACACTCGATGTACTTCCTGTGATTTCTGTGTTCCCTGCAGCAAATAAACCTTGAATCTTTGACGCCGAAGGAAGTGTCCCGTGTCTCTGTGACTTGTACGCCGGAGCAGGTTACCCACGAAGGTATCAGGTGTTGTGCCCTGGCACCGCTGGGTCTTAGAGAACCCAGTCCTTCAGTTGGCGCCCAACGTGGGGCTGCATCAGTGGTACCGGTCCAAGCCCGACGATCGTGAGGAACTTCGTGTGAAATCTCCGAGGGAAGGTGCACTCCGCTTCATCGATCCTGTTGTCGAAATAAGTGGCCCGAAGACTTTTCCCGCGAAGATTCCCGCCTCCGGACGGCTGCGACGGACTGCTGCCCTGACTGTAGACCTGTTTTGGCGCCTGGCGTAGACCTTGGTATAGCGAGACAACTGACGGGCCTTCCTGGTGACGCCATCGATCTTTGAGTTAAGTATTTGTGGGTCGCTCCCAGAGTTCTTGGTTGTGGTTACTTAGTGGTTGCATGGTTCCATTGCATTTGTGGTTCTTGGTACTTTGTTGTATTGTTTGACGACTGCAGCCGCCAAAAACCGAGGGTTTTGTTCTTTACTGGGACTTGGTAAATCCCGTAACCCTTGAAGTTTGTGAAACTCGGCTAGCGTGCAAGATGCCTGGTCGCAGTCCTTTGTTTAGCTGTTTTAGACCTTGTGGTGCGGATTCCCTGCTGGAGGACTCGTGTCCGATACCTCCGGTTGGAACTCCTACTTATGACTTATATAGCAAACATGGGCTAGGCCCGATTACCTTTAACGATTATTGGATTAAATATACAAAGAAAGACGGCGACCTTCGTTGGCCACCTCACGGTAGCTTCGAGGCGTCGATCTTAGATAATCTAGAAATGAAGTTGTTCGAACGTAAATCAAGGCCGGCCATGTTTGATGCCTTTCGGTTGTGGCGCAAAGAAGCCCGACAGAAAGAAATCAGACAGAATAAACGTAGTCAGCGAGATAATGTTGCTACCATAGTGAAGAAAGCTGAGCAGTTCCAGCGTGATAAGGAGGATAAGGATAAGGAAGTGTTTGAGAGGCTACAGCGTATGTCCATAGATAAATGTTATCCTGCTTTGCCTATGGAGTCGGATAAGAAGGAAGAGGTAGTTGAGGATCCCTTAATGTCCTATCTAATGAAGTCGCCACCTCCGTACGTACAGGGTACCGCAGCTCCTGTGGTCCCTGCCGTACCTGTTCTTCCACCTATTGTTCCTCCGCCTGTTCCTCAACCTGCACCCGTTCTTCCAACTGTTCCTGCTCCTTTGCCTGTTTCTATTCCTACTGCTCCTCCGCTTCCACATACTCCTGTTCCCGCTACTGTTCCTGTTACTGCTCCTGTGCTGTTAACCCCTGTTGCTGCTACTGTTTCTACTCCTTCTCTTGTTAGTCCTGTGTCTTATCTCTCTCCCTCTACTCGTAGCCGTAATTCTCCTATTGCAGCCAGTTTCTTTCAGTCGCTCGGACCTGTTCATGGGTCTGCTGGTTCTGATGGTCCTCAGAGACGTAGTCAGCTTCCTGGTAACAGGGAACGCGTTGCGCTATACAATATGGCGATGGGTTGGATGGTAAATCCGCAGAGAAATCCACCCCGTGTTGTTCTCGAAACGTTTAGTCAATTCAACATACCAACTCAGAGATATGTGTTTGACGAAATGTGTAAGTTCCTGCATGATCAGATAGCGGCCGATGCGCCTGACGAGGTGCTGACCGCCCTGTCTGAACTTCGGCTTCAGTTCGCAACTGGACTGATAGTAGATACTAATGTCCGACGTGCTATTGAGCGGTTGCTATCTCTTCGTCCCGCTCCCATTCCTCATGCACTGTTTGTTGAGGATATTGAAAAACTAGACGAGTCTGGCCAGTATCCTATGCGTGAAGTTCCGCCGGTTTGGGTACCGGCTGATCCTAATGCTAATCCTGCGACAGCGGCGCATTTCCAGAGAGTGTGGATACATCTCCCATGGAAACGCTCGGAAGTGCTTCAGGTGAAGCAATCTTTGCCTGATCCTCGCAAAAATCCTACTGGGTATTATAAGGAATTATCGCAGCTCGTAGATGCTACGGTAATGAATCTTGCCGATATCGACATGTTGTTTGGCAACGTCGTACCGCAACCGGTATGGGCTAAGATTCGTCACCAAGATCACGCAAATGAATTAGGTGGTGATTGGGCTGCCATTACAGCGGCAGATGCTGGACAAGTGGCTGCTGCTAAACCCGACCAATTGATTACTGCTCTTCCTCAGCGAATAATAACGTTAATGAAGACTCTTATGCCATCTATGAGGGTAAATTGGGATAAACTGTTAGCTTGCAAACAAAAGAAAGATGAGAGTGTTTCGGACTTCTTTACGAGGTTTGAAGAAGCATTCATTGACCACAGTGGACAGGATATGGGTACTGAGGGTGGACAAAGTTTGTTTGTGGATAAATTTGTGTCGAACTTGTTGCCCGATTTGAGCAATAAATTAAAGAATTCGGAAAGTGCATGGGCCGTTTCTACCTCAGCTCAGATATTGGCTACGGCACAATATTATGAGAATAGGGAGAAAGAGGAGAATGACCGCGCTGATAAAAAGACGAAAGAACTAAAAACTAAAGTGTTGTTGCAACAAGCGTATCCGCCGCGTTCCAATCAAAATGCGCCCCTACAGAATAGATCGCAGTCGCAACCGAATAGATCACAGCCGCGTAATGATTCCTCCTATCAAAGATCCTCGTTGGGGTACAATCAATGTGCTTATTGTAGACAGGAAGGACACATTAAATTCAATTGTCCTGCTTTAAATGAACGTAATAGTGGTAATTCGTCTAAAGGAGGCCGTGGTGGTTCGCAGCAGGCATCACGTGGTAGAGGTCGTGGTGCTCAGAACGATCACTTTGACAACTCGACAAATTCTAATAACTGTTTCGATCAACGTGGATCATCGCAAGGACGATCTGCGCAGTACAATGTAGACGATTATTACGTCGATCAGGGAACTGACGACAGTAATTACTAGGACAGCCAAAGACAAGGAGAGGGAGTGGTATCAGTTCCGGTTGATCAGAGAGGGCCTTACGTCGCAGTTGCTACATCGGGCGTCGTTGAGCCTTTTCTGTTGGACACTGGTGCAGCGAAAAGTTCCATCATGCATTCGGAACTCCCTGGCGCACCTTTGTCTGGCTTAACAAATGTTTCCGTTGGATTCTCTGGCGCCCCCGTTAGCAATCCTGTTTCACGCCCTTTGCCCCTTCAAATTGGGCCACGTGAGCTAGAGGCTCCGTTGATTTTAACCACGGGTTGTGGCGAAAATCTTCTGGGCCTGGATTTGCTTAAACGTTTGTATGCAACTTTGTATTGTTCTCCTGCGGGTGTAAAGCTTACGTTAGGAGAGAGGGTGGTCTCTCCCATGTATTTGTCCCTCGATAAGCTTCCACCGGAATTGAGTTCTCTTCCTGCGTCTTTGTGGGCGACGGGTCCAAATGATGTGGGCCTACTTGATATCTCCCCCTATGTTGTTCAGTTGAAATCGAATGTGCGTTTGCCACGTATTCCCCAATATCGTATCTCCCTTGATGGTGAACGAGCACTGTTAGCGATCATCTATGACTTGATCGAGAAAGATGTTATTGAGGAGACTCGGGGAAACGTGTGCAACAGCCCTGTACTGCCCATTCTAAAACGTACAGATCCTGCAAAACCGCCTGTTTATCGTTTTGTTATCGATTTACGGGAGGTAAATAAAATTGTGATTCCTCAATTTCCTGTTGTGCCTGATATCACGGCGCTACTGACTCTGATTCCAGCTACTGCATCATGGTTTTCGGTGATTGATTTGAAAAATGCGTTTTTCAGCATCCCGATTGCCGAGGAGAGTAGGGACCTTTTCGGTTTCTCTCTCGGTGGACGTAGCTTCCGGTTCAAACGCGCTCCTCAGGGCTACTGTGAAAGTCCATCGATTTACAGTCAAGCCTTGAAGGGTCAACTGGATGCGTTTCGGTTGCCGGTTGGTGCGGCTTTAATCCAATACGTCGATGATTTATTGGTGGCTGCCGATACTCAGGACATTTGCAAAATTGCTACGGTGTCATTGCTGCAACATCTCTGTGAGTTAAATCACAAGGTGTCACCTTCTAAACTCCAATATTGTTGTCAAGAAGTAACCTATCTAGGTCACTTATTGTCAAAGGAGGGAAGGAGATTGACCCCAGAGAGAATTGCAGCGATTGCGCGAATGGCTGTGCCAAAAACCCAAAGAGATGTGCGTGCCTTTTTAGGTATTACGTCGTACTGCAGGCAATGGATTCCTAATTTTTCATTGCTGGCGAAACCATTAGTGGCTCTCACGTGCAAGGATGTTTCGACTCCTTTACCATGGACGGAAGAATGTCAGAAAAGTTTTTCTGAATTACGTGATTCATTGTGTTCGGCTCCTGTGTTAGGTACCCCTGATTACAGTAAGCCGTTTACGTTATATGTTCACGAGAGGGAAGGTTGTGCTTTGAGTGTCTTAACGCAACCTTTTGGTGGTAAGCAGCGTCCATGTGCATATTTTTCCTCGACCTTAGACCCAGTAGCTAGAGCATTGCCGAGTTGTTTGAGAGCAACTGCGGCAGCTGCGGTCTCCATCCGACAGTCAGCAGGATTGGTCATGGATAATATGCTTACGGTGATGGTTCCGCATGCAGTTGATACTCTGTTGAATCGTACGAAAACTCAGCACCTGACGAGTGCGAGGCTGTCTGGGTACGAATTGACGCTCTTGGCAAGCCATATTCAGATAAAACGTTGTAATGTCCTAAATCCGGCAACTTTATTACCAATTAGCGCAGAGTCAGATGAAGTAGCAGAACACGACTGCTACTTGAGGACGGAAGAGGAAACGAAAGGTCGAGTGGACCTTAAAAATACCCCATTGGAAGATCCGGATGGCACTCTGTATGTGGATGGGTCATGTTTCAAGTTGCCGAATGGTGATGTGACTACCGCTTATTCTGTTGTAACGTTGAATACTGTTGTTGAAACTGCAAGATTGAATCAGAATTCTGCCCAGGCTGCGGAATTAATTGCTCTCACTAGAGCATGTGTGTTAGCAAAAGGGAAACGTGTGAATGTGTACACTGATAGCCAGTACGCTTTCGGTGTAGCACATAGTTTTGGACGATTGTGGCGAGAGCGTGGTTTCTTGACGTCGCACGGTACGAAGATACAGCATGGCCAGCTTGTGAACGATCTTTTGGATGCATTGACTTTGCCTAAGCAAGTTGCAATTGTTAAATGTAGTGCGCATCGTAAAGTGACGGATGATGTTGGTCGTGGTAATGCGTTTGCAGATGAGATTGCTAAGGAGACTGCCCGGAACCTTAGCACTCGAATGTATGTGACGAGTTCGGTTAGGTGGCCTACAGAATCAAGTATGTGTGAAGATACTGTTGAGAGTGTGAAAGCAATTCAGAATGAGGCCACTGAGACTGAAAAGACGAAGTGGAAAGAAAGTACGGGAAAGTTGGATGCGAGTGGTTGTTGGATTGATTTGTCGGATCAGAAAAGATGGATGTTGCCTGATGCGTATGTGCTGGCTGTTGTGACAATGGCACATGGGTTAGCACATATTAGCGCGAAAGGTATTTGTAAGTTGTTGTCGCCTGTGTGGAAGAATGATGGAATTACAAAATGTGCTGAACGTCTGGTGAAGAATTGTATGGTGTGTATAATGTACAACCCTGGCAAAGGAACCCCAACTCCCCCTGGCAGTTTTGCTCCTCCTTCGTATCCCTTTGAGGTGATTCAATTGGACTTCATCCATATGGAGCGATGCAATAACCTGAAATACGTTTTAGTTGTGGTTTGCGCATTCTCTCGATGGATCGAGGCCTATCCCCTCAAAGACAATACTGCTTTGTCTACTGCGAAAATCCTACTGAAGGAATATTTTCCTCGGTATGGAATGCCTAGAGTCGTGTGGTCAGATAACGGAAGTGAGTTTGTTGGAAGTGTGATGAAGAGTGTGTGTAAGGGCCTTGGAATAAACCAAAAATTCCACAGCGCCAATCACCCCCAGTCAGCTGGATTAGTTGAGGGGTACAATGGTACCCTTAAACTAAAACTAGCGAAGATTCAGGCTACGACTGGACTTTCGTGGCCTGACGCTTTGCCTCTAGCACTACTGTCAACTAGGGCGACTGTACACTCCCGAATAGGGCTTAGCCCCTATGAAATAGTGTTCGGCCGTCCTGCGAATGTGTGGGGGGTTCCTAGGCCAGGAGCGTATTCTGATCTTGAGTATCCAATGTTGGTTGACTATTTACATGACTTGACTGCTAAACTGAGGTTAATTCACCAACAGGTTTACGACGCATTGCCGACGCAGACGGAGGGTCCAGGCCACCAGCTCCAGCCCGGAGACTGGGTGGTAACACGCAACTTTTCACGCAAGAATAATCTGGACCCAAGGTTTACCGGACCTTACCAGGTACTCCTGGCCACGAGGACTGCCGTTCGTCTTGAGGGACGGAAAAATTGGGTACATGCTACCCATTGTAAGCGAGTCCCCATTCCTTTGCCGGCAGACCCGTGGGTAAGGAAAGGCATTGCATCAACAGAAACAGAAACATTGCCGGCGTTTGTGCCTTTCAGCGACGCACAGCCTGTTGGAGAATCCTCGGCGCAGCAGAAAGCCACTGTTGAAACATTGTCAGCAAAAGACTCAAGACCAGAACAATCAACTGATCAGCAGGACGCTGTCTCTTCAACGGATCCTTTGTTCGACGAGCAGACACGTCCCGGGAAACACAGATATTCTCTGCGATCTCGCACTAAGGACAAATAAAATTTTCTTGCTTTGCTGAAATTGACAACTGCAATATCCTCGTTTCCCGTGATCCGTTTTGAACATTCGTATCACTGTGATTTGTGTACATATATATACATATATTAAGTTTCCTTCCTTGTATCTTTTTACTTCCACAGCCTGAGAGACATTGTGCTTGTACATACATATTGTGTATTGAAGGCCGTAGGGCCGCGCGCGTACTTCCTTCTGGACAGTAGGCCTTGACGCTAGGTTAAAGGCCGTCGGTTCCTAGGAACTCCTGGGGATTGACTATTGCTGCACAGAACGAAGTGCGTCAAGAAACGTTGCGGACGGTCATAGGGAATGGCATTCTCGAAGCTGAATGATTTGGAAGGGGCTCAAGTCTATAGATTCAAGCTGCAGCAACTCAGTCGTACCAAATGTTTTATATTCCAACTGTTTGTACTGTTTTTGACTGCTTCTGCATTATTGGCGGGTGGGGTGTTTTACACGATGTCTTATTTCTTACCTGCTACCCCTACTCCTACTCCTTACCCTAATCTTACCTCCACTGCTTCTCCCCATTCCTTTCATATGTTACCGGAACACGAGCAGGCTAGACGTGTAGAATTCCGCAACAATTCCTTTATTCAGCTCCTCCATCAGCATCAGTTAGTGGTTAACACCACTAATTGTTGGGTGTGTGGGTTGATGCCACATACTACGGATAAGGGAATTCCATATCTGGTGTTACCGTATAGTTCCCAAGGGTCAGCTCGAGCATTTCAAACAATGTTTCGAAGCGCACTGGGTTTCCACCCCATTCGAGAACCACGTTCCCCCTACTCTGGCCCTACCTCGTATCAGAAGCCTTTATCGATAGCCATAGAGGACTTAGATAGTGAGATCTATGATCCTTCGCTTATCCCTGAAGAAGAGGTACAGGCCTATAAGGTCCTAAGTAGAGGTGAATATAGTGTGTTCACTAGTGAAAAGCAGCTTAAAAGCTCGCCTCCAATATGGGTCGTACCCCACACTGGTAATTTTTGTCTTATGGGTCGTGGCCGAAGATCGCAAGCCCGACTTGGAGCAAGTGCTTGCACTGAAAATTACATTCTGCCGATGTTCTCGTCCCCTGTGTTTCTGGCTGCCAAGGGTACATACTTTATCTGTTATGATCGTGCATATACATGGTTGCCCGCTGACTTCATGGGCTCATGTTTTATTGCAAATCTGTTGCCTCCGACGTTCACTGTAGACGCCGATTATCATAAGACTAGAGTTGTGCGAGGCGTAATTAGCGAAGAGGATACTGCCGGTCAAGAGGCAGGAGACTTTTTCAAGGGTTTCCTCCCGTTTTGGGGACCTATGGTTAATAGTAGGAACCTGAGACAGTTGACTCGAGTGGTAGAATCAACAGCTAATATTACTGCCAGTGCCCTTGGTAATATCACCACAGAACTTCAGGCGGAGAGACTTATGACGTTACAAAACCGTATGGTTTTAGATGTCATCTTAGCAGATCGTGGTGGGGTATGTAAGGTGATCCATTCGAGCTGCTGCATTTTCATTCCAGATAATGCTCCTACTGTCTATCAAGCCATCTCGAGGTTGCATAAGATCTCCGAATCCATACACGTGGATGTAGGGGATTGGACGCTACTTGGATGGTTTTGGGGCCTGATGTCGACTTGGGGTTGGAAAATTCTGATGATCGTCGGAGTTGTGGTAGTGTTCCTGTTCACGTGTTGCCTTTGTGTGCAGTGTGGTCCTGCCTTATGTGGCCTCTGTGCTACAACGTGTATGAGACAACCATCTGTTACCAAGGGGACTCGATTGGACAGAGCTATGCTACAACAACATCTCGATGGTCTGATGAATATCGAATATGATTCCGACTAGTGCTTGCCTACATGAGGGCAAAAGGAGCGTCTGAGGTTCCGTGACAATTATAGGTGGTGTTTTCGACTCGCACGAATATGGTCGAGTCTGGTATCTATGAACCGCAAATGACGAGTTTAGTAAGTGTGCGCAGTTTCGCTGTGCTAACTTAAACCGTTCGTTTGTTATGTGGGTTTTTCATCTGTACCCACGGGTTCCATCTTAGATACGGCATCCATTTTGTCTCTTGCCCTCAAGTAGCCAGCGAACGGACGCTGTCCGCTTCGCGACCCTGGGACTCCCAAGATATTTGCGGAAGACACATGTTCTTTGTAAGTGTCTTTATGATGAGGGGGTTGCTGCTGTAAGGCAGATGGCGCCGCTCGAGGCTCATCTTGCCGCACGGACTTATTGTCTCAGTCGTGCATCTCATTAGGCACGTCCCTTTGATGCCTGTATCTCGTGTTTCCCGTTACCTCCCCTTTTACACCCTTTCCGATCTCCCCACTGTCTCCGTCTTCCCCTGCACCTGTCTTTGCTCCTATTTCGATCTATTTTACTACTGATTGGAATTTGCTAATGGTGGGAAGATGGTTTTTACAGTTGGGAACCGCCAAATGTTTCCGCACTTATGTTCCGGACCTTGTGTGTTTTAAAATGACCAAAGCGACCCCTCTGGGGCTAATTGTGGGAACCGGGTTGTAAACTTTTGTGTCCAATGTTATCCTATGGAAAAAACTGTATAAAAGGAGCGATCCAAAGAACCAATTTGAAGCAGTCTCCCCGAACTACACTCGATGTACTTCCTGTGATTTCTGTGTTCCCTGCAGCAAATAAACCTTGAATCTTTGACGCCGAAGGAAGTGTCCCGTGTCTCTGTGACTTGTACGCCGGAGCAGGTTACCCACGAAGGTATCAGGTGTTGTGCCCTGGCACCGCTGGGTCTTAGAGAACCCAGTCCTTCACCGGTCCTCGGATGCTTGATTCCGTTCTGGGAAGGACATGGCTTTTGTAGTTCGGACTGGACTGTTCCCATGGGGCAACAGGGTCAGAGCTGATTGGCATATCGCCATTGTCTAACCCAGGGTGGTGTGGAGTGCAAAAAAACGATGGATTTGGGCCCAGATCTTTTGACTGGGGGAATGTGTGACATTGATCCACATTCGGTCCATCACTTGTTGTTTTTGCAATTGCCGCCCTAAGTGCGCTGGGGATGCCCAGACGTGGGTCCCAGGCACTCCACACCACTTGGAGTCAAGCTAGCCGGGCTGATGAGAGGTGTTACCTCGAAACCGGTCCGGTCCTCGGATGCTTGATTCCGTTCTGGGAAGGACATGGCTTTTGTAGTTCGGACTGGACTGTTCCCATGGGGCAACAGGGTCAGAGCTGATTTGCATATCGCCATTGTCTAACCCAGGGTGGTGTGGAGTGCAAAAAAACGATGGATTTGGGCCCAGATCTTTTGACTGGGGGAATGTGTGACATTGATCCACATTCGGTCCATCACTTGTTGTTTTTGCAATTGCCGCCCTAAGTGCGCTGGGGATGCCCAGACGTGGGTCCCAGGCACTCCACACCACTTGGAGTCAAGCTAGCCGGGCTGATGAGAGGTGTTACCTCGAAACCGGTCCGGTCCTCGGATGCTTGATTCCGTTCTGGGAAGGACATGGCTTTTGTAGTTCGGACTGGACTGTTCCCATGGGGCAACAGGGTCAGAGCTGATTTGCATATCGCCATTGTCTAACCCAGGGTGGTGTGGAGTGCAAAAAAATGATGGATTTGGGCCCAGATCTTTTGACTGGGGGAATGTGTGACATTGATCCACATTCGGTCCATCACTTGTTGTTTTTGCAATTGCCGCCCTAAGTGCGCTGGGGATGCCCAGACGTGGGTCCCAGGCACTCCACACCACTTGGAGTCAAGCTAGCCGGGCTGATGAGAGGTGTTACCTCGAAACTAAGCATGAGCGAATTTTGCGGATCTCGCGTTCGCGAATTTTGCGGATTTGCGGATTCGCAATCCGCAAAATCCGCGAATTCCCGCGAATTTGCGGATTTTTTTTTTTTTTTGTGTTCGCCCGTGTTTCTGCCAGTTCGCGAGGGTTTTGTACACTTTCGCAAATTGCGAACTTACCTGTCGGGTCGCAAGTTTCGCGAACTTGTTGTTTCTACGTGTCCAGCCTGTTTGGGACACTCTTCTTCATCACTGCCACTCTCTGTCACCACTGCCACTCTCTGACTACTCATGCCACCCTCTGGCCCACCCATGCCACCCTCTGTTTCATCACCACACCCTCTGGTTGTCCAGTGTACATTATTTTCGGCAAAGCAAAGCACACCTTCCCTGCCTCAAGTGACCTGAATTAATTTGGGGCTGATTCATGTGTCACAGAATATTTTTTTAGCTGGCACCTGCTTCCTTAGTGCGCCCTGATTAGTGATCTTTTGCACTTGCTAAGTGCTTTCATTGTTGCAAAATTAGTTACAACACCTGCCCTGCCCCAACTGACAATAATGAATTAGGGGCTGATTAATGGATTTTAACTTCCAGCCTGGCTCCTGCTTGTCTCCCTTAGCTGTAATTCAGGACCTTTGTGGCATATGTGTAACTATTCTGAGGTTCAGAGCAGGGTCACATACTAGTTTCAACTGGCAACTGAACTCTGGAGGGGCCCCTCAGGAAGCACTCCAGGAAATGGCTACTAATGATGAGCCTGAACTTTTGAACCTGGTAAGTAGTTACTTTCAGTTTTGCTAAGATCGTATTTCTGCAATTTTGCACTTATTCGCGGGGCGCGAACTCACGCGAACAGTGCGAGCAGTGCGAGCAAAATCCGCTGCTCGCGGATTTGCGGATTTTGCGGGAAATTCGCAAATCTCGCGGATTGCGGATTTCCCGAAAATCCGCAAAATCCGCGAGCGGAACGGATTTTCCGCCCACGCCTACTCGAAACCGGTCCGGTCCTCGGATGCTTGATTCCGTTCTGGGAAGGACATGGCTTTTGTAGTTCCGACTGGACTGTTCCCATGGGGCAACAGGGTCAGAGCTGATTTGCATATCGCCATTGTCTAACCCAGGGTGGTGTGGAGTGCAAAAAAACGATGGATTTGGGCCCAGATCTTTTGACTGGGGGAATGTGTGACATTGATCCACATTCGGTCCATCACTTGTTGTTTTTGCAATTGCCGCCCTAAGTGCGCTGGGGATGCCCAGACGTGGGTCCTAGGCACTCCACACCACTTGGAGTCAAGCTAGCCGGGCTGATGAGAGGTGTTACCTCGAAACCGGTCCGGTCCTCGGATGCTTGATTCCGTTCTGGGAAGGACATGGCTTTTGTAGTTCGGACTGGACTGTTCCCATGGGGCAACAGGGTCAGAGCTGATTTGCATATCGCCATTGTCTAACCCAGGGTGGTGTGGAGTGCAAAAAAACGATGGATTTGGGCCCAGATCTTTTGACTGGGGGAATGTGTGACATTGATCCACATTCGGTCCATCACTTGTTGTTTTTGCAATTGCCGCCCTAAGTGCGCTGGGGATGCCCAGACGTGGGTCCCAGGCTCTCCACACCACTTGGAGTCAAGCTAGCCGGGCTGATGAGAGGTGTTACCTCGAAACCGGTCCGGTCCTCGGATGCTTGATTCCGTTCTGGGAAGGACATGGCTTTTGTAGTTCGGACTGGACTGTTCCCATGGGGCAACAGGGTCAGAGCTGATTTGCATATCGCCATTGTCTAACCCAGGGTGGTGTGGAGTGCAAAAAAACGATGGATTTGGGCCCAGATCTTTTGACTGGGGGAATGTGTGACATTGATCCACATTCGGTCCATCACTTGTTGTTTTTGCAATTGCCGCCCTAAGTGCGCTGGGGATGCCCAGACGTGGGTCCCAGGCACTCCACACCACTTGGACTCAAGCTAGCCGGGCTGATGAGAGGTGTTACCTCGAAACCGGTCCGGTCCTCGGATGCTTGATTCCGTTCTGGGAAGGACATGGCTTTTGTAGTTCGGACTGGACTGTTCCCATGGGGCAACAGGGTCAGAGCTGATTTGCATATCGCCATTGTCTAACCCAGGGTGGTGTGGAGTGCAAAAAAACGATGGATTTGGGCCCAGATCTTTTGACTGGGGGAATGTGTGACATTGATCCACATTCGGTCCATCACTTGTTGTTTTTGCAATTAACGCCCTAAGTGCGCTGGGGATGCCCAGATGTGGGTCCCAGGCACTCCACACCACTTGGAGTCAAGCTAGCCGGGCTGATGAGAGGTGTTACCTCGAAACCGGTCCGGTCCTCGGATGCTTGATTCCGTTCTGGGAAGGACATGGCTTTTGTAGTTCGGACTGGACTGTTCCCATGGGGCAACAGGGTCAGAGCTGATTTGCATATCGCCATTGTCTAACCCAGGGTGGTGTGGAGTGCAAAAAAACGATGGATTTGGGCCCAGATCTTTTGACTGGGGGAATGTGTGACATTGATCCACATTCGGTCCATCACTTGTTGTTTTTCAATTGCCGCCCTAAGTGCGCTGGGGATGCCCAGACGTGGGTCCCAGGCACTCCACACCACTTGGAGTCAAGCTAGCCGGGCTGATGAGAGGTGTCACCTCGAAACCGGTCCGGTCCTCGGATGCTTGATTCCGTTCTGGGAAGGACATGGCTTTTGTAGTTCGGACTGGACTGCTCCCATGGGGCAACAGGGTCAGAGCTGATTTGCATATCGCCATTGTCTAACCCAGGGTGGTGTGGAGTGCAAAAAAACGATGGATTTGGGCCCAGATCTTTTGACTGGGGGAATGTGTGACATTGATCCACATTCGGTCCATCACTTGTTGTTTTTGCAATTGCCGCCCTAAGTGCGCTGGGGATGCCCAGACGTGGGTCCCAGGCACTCCACACCACTTGGAGTCAAGCTAGCCGGGCTGATGAGAGGTGTTACCTCGAAACCGGTCGGGTCCTCGGATGCTTGATTCCGTTCTGGGAAGGACATGGCTTTTGTAGTTCGGACTGGACTGTTCCCATGGGGCAACAGGGTCAGAGCTGATTTGCATATCGCCATTGTCTAACCCAGGGTGGTGTGGAGTGCAAAAAAACGATGGATTTGGGCCCAGATCTTTTGACTGGGGGAATGTGTGACATTGATCCACATTCGGTCCATCACTTGTTGTTTTTGCAATTGCCGCCCTAAGTGCGCTGGGGATGCCCAGACGTGGGTCCCAGGCACTCCACACCACTTGGAGTCAAGCTAGCCGGGCTGATGAGAGGTGTTACCTCGAAACCGGTCCGGTCCTCGGATGCTTGATTCCGTTCTGGGAAGGACATGGCTTTTGTAGTTCGGACTGGACTGTTCCCATGGGGCAACAGGGTCAGAGCTGATTTGCATATCGCCATTGTCTAACCCAGGGTGGTGTGGAGTGCAAAAAAAACGATGGATTTGGGCCCAGATCTTTTGACTGGGGGAATGTGTGACATTGATCCACATTCGGTCCATCACTTGTTGTTTTTGCAATTGCCGCCCTAAGTGCGCTGGGGATACCCAGACGTGGGTCCCAGGCACTCCACACCACTTGGAGTCAAGCTAGCCGGGCTGATGAGAGGTGTTACCTCGAAACCGGTCCTCGGATGCTTGATTCCGTTCTGGGAAGGACATGGCTTTTGTAGTTCGGACTGGACTGTTCCCATGGGGCAACAGGGTCAGAGCTGATTTGCATATCGCCATTGTCTAACCCAGGGTGGTGTGGAGTGCAAAAAAACGATGGATTTGGGCCCAGATCTTTTGACTGGGGGAATGTGTGACATTGATCCACATTCGGTCCATCACTTGTTGTTTTTGCAATTGCCGCCCTAAGTGCGCTGGGGATGCCCAGACGTGGGTCCCAGGCACTCCACACCACTTGGAGTCAAGCTAGCCGGGCTGATGAGAGGTGTTACCTCGAAACCGGTCCGGTCCTCGGATGCTTGATTCCGTTCTGGGAAGGACATGGCTTTTGTAGTTCGGACTGGACTGTTCCCATGGGGCAACAGGGTCAGAGCTGATTTGCATATCGCCATTGTCTAACCCAGGGTGGTGTGGAGTGCAAAAAAACGATGGATTTGGGCCCAGATCTTTTGACTGGGGGAATGTGTGACATTGATCCACATTCGGTCCATCCTTGTTGTTTTTGCAATTGCCGCCCTAAGTGCGCTGGGGATGCCCAGACGTGGGTCCCAGGCACTCCACACCACTTGGAGTCAAGCTAGCCGGGCTGATGAGAGGTGTTAACTCGAAACCGGTCCGGTCCTCGGATGCTTGATTCCGTTCTGGGAAGGACGTGGCTTTTGTAGTTCGGACTGGACTGTTCCCATGGGGCAACAGGGTCAGAGCTGATTTGCATATCGCCATTGTCTAACCCAGGGTGGTGTGGAGTGCAAAAAAACGATGGATTTGGGCCCAGATCTTTTGACTGGGGGAATGTGTGACATTGATCCACATTCGGTCCATCCTTGTTGTTTTTGCAATTGCCGCCCTAAGTGCGCTGGGGATGCCCAGACGTGGGTCCCAGGCACTCCACACCACTTGGAGTCAAGCTAGCCGGGCTGATGAGAGGTGTTAACTCGAAACCGGTCCGGTCTTTGGATGCTTGATTCCGTTCTGGGAAGGACATGGCTTTTGTAGTTCGGACTGGACTGTTCCCATGGGGCAACAGGGTCAGAGCTGATTTGCATATCGCCATTGTCTAACCCAGGTTGGTGTGGAGTGCAAAAAAACGATGGATTTGGGCCCAGATCTTTTGACTGGGGGAATGTGTGACATTGATCCACATTCGGTCCATCACTTGTTTTTGCAATTGCCGCCCTAAGTGCGCTGGGGATGCCCAGACGTGGGTCCCAGGCACTCCACACCACTTGGATTCAAGCTAGCCAGGCTGATGAGAGGTGTTACCTCGAAACCGGTCCGGTCCAAGGATGCTTGATTCCGTTCTGGGAAGGACATGGCTTTTGCAGTTCGGACTGGACTGTTCCCATGGGGCAACAGGGTCAGAGCTGATTTGCATATCGCCATTGTCTAACCCAGGGTGGTGTGGAGTGCAAAAAAACGATGGATTTGGGCCCAGATCTTTTGACTGGGGGAATGTGTGACATTGATCCACATTCGGTCCATCACTTGTTGTTTTTGCAATTGCCGCCCTAAGTGCGCTGGGGATGTCCAGACGTGGGTCCCAGGCACTCCACACCACTTGGAGTCAAGCTAGCCGGGATGATGAGAGGTGTTACCTCGAAACCGTTCTGGTGAGGTTCCGTGACAATTATAGGTGGTGTTTTCGACTCGCACGAATATGGTCGAGTCTGGTATCTATGAACCGCAAATGACGAGTTTAGTAAGTGTGCGCAGTTTCGCTGTGCTAACTTAAACCGTTCGTTTGTTATGTGGGTTTTTCATCTGTACCCACGGGTTCCATCTTAGATACGGCATCCATTTTGTCTCTTGCCCTCAAGTAGCCAGCGAACGGACGCTGTCCGCTTCGCGACCCTGGGACTCCCAAGATATTTGCGGAAGACACATGTTCTTTGTAAGTGTCTTTATGATGAGGGGGTTGCTGCTGTAAGGCAGATGGCGCCGCTCGAGGCTCATCTTGCCGCACGGACTTATTGTCTCAGTCGTGCATCTCATTAGGCACGTCCCTTTGATGCCTGTATCTCGTGTTTCCCGTTACCTCCCCTTTTACACCCTTTCCGATCTCCCCACTGTCTCCGTCTTCCCCTGCACCTGTCTTTGCTCCTATTTCGATCTATTTTACTACTGATTGGAATTTGCTAATGGTGGGAAGATGGTTTTTACAGTTGGGAACCGCCAAATGTTTCCGCACTTATGTTCCGGACCTTGTGTGTTTTAAAATGACCAAAGCGACCCCTCTGGGGCTAATTGTGGGAACCGGGTTGTAAACTTTTGTGTCCAATGTTATCCTATGGAAAAAACTGTATAAAAGGAGCGATCCAAAGAACCAATTTGAAGCAGTCTCCCCGAACTACACTCGATGTACTTCCTGTGATTTCTGTGTTCCCTGCAGCAAATAAACCTTGAATCTTTGACGCCGAAGGAAGTGTCCCGTGTCTCTGTGACTTGTACGCCGGAGCAGGTTACCCACGAAGGTATCAGGTGTTGTGCCCTGGCACCGCTGGGTCTTAGAGAACCCAGTCCTTCAGTTGGCGCCCAACGTGGGGCTGCATCAGTGGTACCGGTCCAAGCCCGACGATCGTGAGGAACTTCGTGTGAAATCTCCGAGGGAAGGTGCACTCCGCTTCATCGATCCTGTTGTCGAAATAAGTGGCCCGAAGACTTTTCCCGCGAAGATTCCCGCCTCCGGACGGCTGCGACGGACTGCTGCCCTGACTGTAGACCTGTTTTGGCGCCTGGCGTAGACCTTGGTATAGCGAGACAACTGACGGGCCTTCCTGGTGACGCCATCGATCTTTGAGTTAAGTATTTGTGGGTCGCTCCCAGAGTTCTTGGTTGTGGTTACTTAGTGGTTGCATGGTTCCATTGCATTTGTGGTTCTTGGTACTTTGTTGTATTGTTTGACGACTGCAGCCGCCAAAAACCGAGGGTTTTGTTCTTTACTGGGACTTGGTAAATCCCGTAACCCTTGAAGTTTGTGAAACTCGGCTAGCGTGCAAGATGCCTGGTCGCAGTACTTTGTTTAGCTGTTTTAGACCTTGTGGTGCGGATTCCCTGCTGGAGGACTCGTGTCCGATACCTCCGGTTGGAACTCCTACTTATGACTTATATAGCAAACATGGGCTAGGCCCGATTACCTTTAACGATTATTGGATTAAATATACAAAGAAAGACGGCGACCTTCGTTGGCCACCTCACGGTAGCTTCGAGGCGTCGATCTTAGATAATCTAGAAATGAAGTTGTTCGAACGTAAATCAAGGCCGGCCATGTTTGATGCCTTTCGGTTGTGGCGCAAAGAAGCCCGACAGAAAGAAATCAGACAGAATAAACGTAGTCAGCGAGATAATGTTGCTACCATAGTGAAGAAAGCTGAGCAGTTCCAGCGTGATAAGGAGGATAAGGATAAGGAAGTGTTTGAGAGGCTACAGCGTATGTCCATAGATAAATGTTATCCTGCTTTGCCTATGGAGTCGGATAAGAAGGAAGAGGTAGTTGAGGATCCCTTAATGTCCTATCTAATGAAGTCGCCACCTCCGTACGTACAGGGTACCGCAGCTCCTGTGGTCCCTGCCGTACCTGTTCTTCCACCTACTGTTCCTCCGCCTGTTCCTCAACCTGCACCCGTTCTTCCAACTGTTCCTGCTCCTTTGCCTGTTTCTATTCCTACTGCTCCTCCGCTTCCACATACTCCTGTTCCCGCTACTGTTCCTGTTACTGCTCCTGTGCTGTTAACCCCTGTTGCTGCTACTGTTTCTACTCCTTCTCTTGTTAGTCCTGTGTCTTATCTCTCTCCCTCTACTCGTAGCCGTAATTCTCCTATTGCAGCCAGTTTCTTTCAGTCGCTCGGACCTGTTCATGGGTCTGCTGGTTCTGATGGTCCTCAGAGACGTAGTCAGCTTCCTGGTAACAGGGAACGCGTTGCGCTATACAATATGGCGATGGGTTGGATGGTAAATCCGCAGAGAAATCCACCCCGTGTTGTTCTCGAAACGTTTAGTCAATTCAACATACCAACTCAGAGATATGTGTTTGACGAAATGTGTAAGTTCCTGCATGATCAGATAGCGGCCGATGCGCCTGACGAGGTGCTGACCGCCCTGTCTGAACTTCGGCTTCAGTTCGCAACTGGACTGATAGTAGATACTAATGTCCGACGTGCTATTGAGCGGTTGCTATCTCTTCGTCCCGCTCCCATTCCTCATGCACTGTTTGTTGAGGATATTGAAAAACTAGACGAGTCTGGCCAGTATCCTATGCGTGAAGTTCCGCCGGTTTGGGTACCGGCTGATCCTAATGCTAATCCTGCGACAGCGGCGCATTTCCAGAGAGTGTGGATACATCTCCCATGGAAACGCTCGGAAGTGCTTCAGGTGAAGCAATCTTTGCCTGATCCTCGCAAAAATCCTACTGGGTATTATAAGGAATTATCGCAGCTCGTAGATGCTACGGTAATGAATCTTGCCGATATCGACATGTTGTTTGGCAACGTCGTACCGCAACCGGTATGGGCTAAGATTCGTCACCAAGATCACGCAAATGAATTAGGTGGTGATTGGGCTGCCATTACAGCGGCAGATGCTGGACAAGTGGCTGCTGCTAAACCCGACCAATTGATTACTGCTCTTCCTCAGCGAATAATAACGTTAATGAAGACTCTTATGCCATCTATGAGGGTAAATTGGGATAAACTGTTAGCTTGCAAACAAAAGAAAGATGAGAGTGTTTCGGACTTCTTTACGAGGTTTGAAGAAGCATTCATTGACCACAGTGGACAGGATATGGGTACTGAGGGTGGACAAAGTTTGTTTGTGGATAAATTTGTGTCGAACTTGTTGCCCGATTTGAGCAATAAATTAAAGAATTCGGAAAGTGCATGGGCCGTTTCTACCTCAGCTCAGATATTGGCTACGGCACAATATTATGAGAATAGGGAGAAAGAGGAGAATGACCGCGCTGATAAAAAGACGAAAGAACTAAAAACTAAAGTGTTGTTGCAACAAGCGTATCCGCCGCGTTCCAATCAAAATGCGCCCCTACAGAATAGATCGCAGTCGCAACCGAATAGATCACAGCCGCGTAATGATTCCTCCTTTCAAAGATCCTCGTTGGGGTACAATCAATGTGCTTATTGTAGACAGGAAGGACACATTAAATTCAATTGTCCTGCTTTAAATGAACGTAATAGTGGTAATTCGTCTAAAGGAGGCCGTGGTGGTTCGCAGCAGGCATCACGTGGTAGAGGTCGTGGTGCTCAGAACGATCACTTTGACAACTCGACAAATTCTAATAACTGTTTCGATCAACGTGGATCATCGCAAGGACGATCTGCGCAGTACAATGTAGACGATTATTACGTCGATCAGGGAACTGACGACAGTAATTACTAGGACAGCCAAAGACAAGGAGAGGGAGTGGTATCAGTTCCGGTTGATCAGAGAGGGCCTTACGTCGCAGTTGCTACATCGGGCGTCGTTGAGCCTTTTCTGTTGGACACTGGTGCAGCGAAAAGTTCCATCATGCATTCGAAACTCCCTGGCGCACCTTTGTCTGGCTTAACAAATGTTTCCGTTGGATTCTCTGGCGCCCCCGTTAGCAATCCTGTTTCACGCCCTTTGCCCCTTCAAATTGGGCCACGTGAGCTAGAGGCTCCGTTGATTTTAACCACGGGTTGTGGCGAAAATCTTCTGGGCCTGGATTTGCTTAAACGTTTGTATGCAACTTTGTATTGTTCTCCTGCGGGTGTAAAGCTTACGTTAGGAGAGAGGGTGGTCTCTCCCATGTATTTGTCCCTCGATAAGCTTCCACCGGAATTGAGTTCTCTTCCTGCGTCTTTGTGGGCGACGGGTCCAAATGATGTGGGCCTACTTGATATCTCCCCCTATGTTGTTCAGTTGAAATCGAATGTGCGTTTGCCACGTATTCCCCAATATCGTATCTCCCTTGATGGTGAACGAGCACTGTTAGCGATCATCTATGACTTGATCGAGAAAGATGTTATTGAGGAGACTCGGGGAAACGTGTGCAACAGCCCTGTACTGCCCATTCTAAAACGTACAGATCCTGCAAAACCGCCTGTTTATCGTTTTGTTATCGATTTACGGGAGGTAAATAAAATTGTGATTCCTCAATTTCCTGTTGTGCCTGATATCACGGCGCTACTGACTCTGATTCCAGCTACTGCATCATGGTTTTCGGTGATTGATTTGAAAAATGCGTTTTTCAGCATCCCGATTGCCGAGGAGAGTAGGGACCTTTTCGGTTTCTCTCTCGGTGGACGTAGCTTCCGGTTCAAACGCGCTCCTCAGGGCTACTGTGAAAGTCCATCGATTTACAGTCAAGCCTTGAAGGGTCAACTGGATGCGTTTCGGTTGCCGGTTGGTGCGGCTTTAATCCAATACGTCGATGATTTATTGGTGGCTGCCGATACTCAGGACATTTGCAAAATTGCTACGGTGTCATTGCTGCAACATCTCTGTGAGTTAAATCACAAGGTGTCACCTTCTAAACTCCAATATTGTTGTCAAGAAGTAACCTATCTAGGTCACTTATTGTCAAAGGAGGGAAGGAGATTGACCCCAGAGAGAATTGCAGCGATTGCGCGAATGGCTGTGCCAAAAACCCAAAGAGATGTGCGTGCCTTTTTAGGTATTACGTCGTACTGCAGGCAATGGATTCCTAATTTTTCATTGCTGGCGAAACCATTAGTGGCTCTCACGTGCAAGGATGTTTCGACTCCTTTACCATGGACGGAAGAATGTCAGAAAAGTTTTTCTGAATTACGTGATTCATTGTGTTCGGCTCCTGTGTTAGGTACCCCTGATTACAGTAAGCCGTTTACGTTATATGTTCACGAGAGGGAAGGTTGTGCTTTGAGTGTCTTAACGCAACCTTTTGGTGGTAAGCAGCGTCCATGTGCATATTTTTCCTCGACCTTAGACCCAGTAGCTAGAGCATTGCCGAGTTGTTTGAGAGCAACTGCGGCAGCTGCGGTCTCCATCCGACAGTCAGCAGGATTGGTCATGGATAATATGCTTACGGTGATGGTTCCGCATGCAGTTGATACTCTGTTGAATCGTACGAAAACTCAGCACCTGACGAGTGCGAGGCTGTCTGGGTACGAATTGACGCTCTTGGCAAGCCATATTCAGATAAAACGTTGTAATGTCCTAAATCCGGCAACTTTATTACCAATTAGCGCAGAGTCAGATGAAGTAGCAGAACACGACTGCTACTTGAGGACGGAAGAGGAAACGAAAGGTCGAGTGGACCTTAAAAATACCCCATTGGAAGATCCGGATGGCACTCTGTATGTGGATGGGTCATGTTTCAAGTTGCCGAATGGTGATGTGACTACCGCTTATTCTGTTGTAACGTTGAATACTGTTGTTGAAACTGCAAGATTGAATCAGAATTCTGCCCAGGCTGCGGAATTAATTGCTCTCACTAGAGCATGTGTGTTAGCAAAAGGGAAACGTGTGAATGTGTACACTGATAGCCAGTACGCTTTCGGTGTAGCACATAGTTTTGGACGATTGTGGCGAGAGCGTGGTTTCTTGACGTCGCACGGTACGAAGATACAGCATGGCCAGCTTGTGAACGATCTTTTGGATGCATTGACTTTGCCTAAGCAAGTTGCAATTGTTAAATGTAGTGCGCATCGTAAAGTGACGGATGATGTTGGTCGTGGTAATGCGTTTGCAGATGAGATTGCTAAGGAGACTGCCCGGAACCTTAGCACTCGAATGTATGTGACGAGTTCGGTTAGGTGGCCTACAGAATCAAGTATGTGTGAAGATACTGTTGAGAGTGTGAAAGCAATTCAGAATGAGGCCACTGAGACTGAAAAGACGAAGTGGAAAGAAAGTACGGGAAAGTTGGATGCGAGTGGTTGTTGGATTGATTTGTCGGATCAGAAAAGATGGATGTTGCCTGATGCGTATGTGCTGGCTGTTGTGACAATGGCACATGGGTTAGCACATATTAGCGCGAAAGGTATTTGTAAGTTGTTGTCGCCTGTGTGGAAGAATGATGGAATTACAAAATGTGCTGAACGTCTGGTGAAGAATTGTATGGTGTGTATAATGTACAACCCTGGCAAAGGAACCCCAACTCCCCCTGGCAGTTTTGCTCCTCCTTCGTATCCCTTTGAGGTGATTCAATTGGACTTCATCCATATGGAGCGATGCAATAACCTGAAATACGTTTTAGTTGTGGTTTGCGCATTCTCTCGATGGATCGAGGCCTATCCCCTCAAAGACAATACTGCTTTGTCTACTGCGAAAATCCTACTGAAGGAATATTTTCCTCGGTATGGAATGCCTAGAGTCGTGTGGTCAGATAACGGAAGTGAGTTTGTTGGAAGTGTGATGAAGAGTGTGTGTAAGGGCCTTGGAATAAACCAAAAATTCCACAGCGCCAATCACCCCCAGTCAGCTGGATTAGTTGAGGGGTACAATGGTACCCTTAAACTAAAACTAGCGAAGATTCAGGCTACGACTGGACTTTCGTGGCCTGACGCTTTGCCTCTAGCACTACTGTCAACTAGGGCGACTGTACACTCCCGAATAGGGCTTAGCCCCTATGAAATAGTGTTCGGCCGTCCTGCGAATGTGTGGGGGGTTCCTAGGCCAGGAGCGTATTCTGATCTTGAGTATCCAATGTTGGTTGACTATTTACATGACTTGACTGCTAAACTGAGGTTAATTCACCAACAGGTTTACGACGCATTGCCGACGCAGACGGAGGGTCCAGGCCACCAGCTCCAGCCCGGAGACTGGGTGGTAACACGCAACTTTTCACGCAAGAATAATCTGGACCCAAGGTTTACCGGACCTTACCAGGTACTCCTGGCCACGAGGACTGCCGTTCGTCTTGAGGGACGGAAAAATTGGGTACATGCTACCCATTGTAAGCGAGTCCCCATTCCTTTGCCGGCAGACCCGTGGGTAAGGAAAGGCATTGCATCAACAGAAACAGAAACATTGCCGGCGTTTGTGCCTTTCAGCGACGCACAGCCTGTTGGAGAATCCTCGGCGCAGCAGAAAGCCACTGTTGAAACATTGTCAGCAAAAGACTCAAGACCAGAACAATCAACTGATCAGCAGGACGCTGTCTCTTCAACGGATCCTTTGTTCGACGAGCAGACACGTCCCGGGAAACACAGATATTCTCTGCGATCTCGCACTAAGGACAAATAAAATTTTCTTGCTTTGCTGAAATTGACAACTGCAATATCCTCGTTTCCCGTGATCAGTTTTGAACATTCGTACCACTGTGATTTGTGTACATATATATACATATATTAAGTTTCCTTCCTTGTATCTTTTTACTTCCACAGCCTGAGAGACATTGTGCTTGTACATACATATTGTGTATTGAAGGCCGTAGGGCCGCGCGCGTACTTCCTTCTGGACAGTAGGCCTTGACGCTAGGTTAAAGGCCGTCGGTTCCTAGGAACTCCTGGGGATTGACTATTGCTGCACAGAACGAAGTGCGTCAAGAAACGTTGCGGACGGTCATAGGGAATGGCATTCTCGAAGCTGAATGATTTGGAAGGGGCTCAAGTCTATAGATTCAAGCTGCAGCAACTCAGTCGTACCAAATGTTTTATATTCCAACTGTTTGTACTGTTTTTGACTGCTTCTGCATTATTGGCGGGTGGGGTGTTTTACACGATGTCTTATTTCTTACCTGCTACCCCTACTCCTACTCCTTACCCTAATCTTACCTCCACTGCTTCTCCCCATTCCTTTCATATGTTACCGGAACACGAGCAGGCTAGACGTGTAGAATTCCGCAACAATTCCTTTATTCAGCTCCTCCATCAGCATCAGTTAGTGGTTAACACCACTAATTGTTGGGTGTGTGGGTTGATGCCACATACTACGGATAAGGGAATTCCATATCTGGTGTTACCGTATAGTTCCCAAGGGTCAGCTCGAGCATTTCAAACAATGTTTCGAAGCGCACTGGGTTTCCACCCCATTCGAGAACCACGTTCCCCCTACTCTGGCCCTACCTCGTATCAGAAGCCTTTATCGATAGCCATAGAGGACTTAGATAGTGAGATCTATGATCCTTCGCTTATCCCTGAAGAAGAGGTACAGGCCTATAAGGTCCTAAGTAGAGGTGAATATAGTGTGTTCACTAGTGAAAAGCAGCTTAAAAGCTCGCCTCCAATATGGGTCGTACCCCACACTGGTAATTTTTGTCTTATGGGTCGTGGCCGAAGATCGCAAGCCCGACTTGGAGCAAGTGCTTGCACTGAAAATTACATTCTGCCGATGTTCTCGTCCCCTGTGTTTCTGGCTGCCAAGGGTACATACTTTATCTGTTATGATCGTGCATATACATGGTTGCCCGCTGACTTCATGGGCTCATGTTTTATTGCAAATCTGTTGCCTCCGACGTTCACTGTAGACGCCGATTATCATAAGACTAGAGTTGTGCGAGGCGTAATTAGCGAAGAGGATACTGCCGGTCAAGAGGCAGGAGACTTTTTCAAGGGTTTCCTCCCGTTTTGGGGACCTATGGTTAATAGTAGGAACCTGAGACAGTTGACTCGAGTGGTAGAATCAACAGCTAATATTACTGCCAGTGCCCTTGGTAATATCACCACAGAACTTCAGGCGGAGAGACTTATGACGTTACAAAACCGTATGGTTTTAGATGTCATCTTAGCAGATCGTGGTGGGGTATGTAAGGTGATCCATTCGAGCTGCTGCATTTTCATTCCAGATAATGCTCCTACTGTCTATCAAGCCATCTCGAGGTTGCATAAGATCTCCGAATCCATACACGTGGATGTAGGGGATTGGACGCTACTTGGATGGTTTTGGGGCCTGATGTCGACTTGGGGTTGGAAAATTCTGATGATCGTCGGAGTTGTGGTAGTGTTCCTGTTCACGTGTTGCCTTTGTGTGCAGTGTGGTCCTGCCTTATGTGGCCTCTGTGCTACAACGTGTATGAGACAACCATCTGTTACCAAGGGGACTCGATTGGACAGAGCTATGCTACAACAACATCTCGATGGTCTGATGAATATCGAATATGATTCCGACTAGTGCTTGCCTACATGAGGGCAAAAGGAGCGTCTGAGGTTCCGTGACAATTATAGGTGGTGTTTTCGACTCGCACGAATATGGTCGAGTCTGGTATCTATGAACCGCAAATGACGAGTTTAGTAAGTGTGCGCAGTTTCGCTGTGCTAACTTAAACCGTTCGTTTGTTATGTGGGTTTTTCATCTGTACCCACGGGTTCCATCTTAGATACGGCATCCATTTTGTCTCTTGCCCTCAAGTAGCCAGCGAACGGACGCTGTCCGCTTCGCGACCCTGGGACTCCCAAGATATTTGCGGAAGACACATGTTCTTTGTAAGTGTCTTTATGATGAGGGGGTTGCTGCTGTAAGGCAGATGGCGCCGCTCGAGGCTCATCTTGCCGCACGGACTTATTGTCTCAGTCGTGCATCTCATTAGGCACGTCCCTTTGATGCCTGTATCTCGTGTTTCCCGTTACCTCCCCTTTTACACCCTTTCCGATCTCCCCACTGTCTCCGTCTTCCCCTGCACCTGTCTTTGCTCCTATTTCGATCTATTTTACTACTGATTGGAATTTGCTAATGGTGGGAAGATGGTTTTTACAGTTGGGAACCGCCAAATGTTTCCGCACTTATGTTCCGGACCTTGTGTGTTTTAAAATGACCAAAGCGACCCCTCTGGGGCTAATTGTGGGAACCGGGTTGTAAACTTTTGTGTCCAATGTTATCCTATGGAAAAAACTGTATAAAAGGAGCGATCCAAAGAACCAATTTGAAGCAGTCTCCCCGAACTACACTCGATGTACTTCCTGTGATTTCTGTGTTCCCTGCAGCAAATAAACCTTGAATCTTTGACGCCGAAGGAAGTGTCCCGTGTCTCTGTGACTTGTACGCCGGAGCAGGTTACCCACGAAGGTATCAGGTGTTGTGCCCTGGCACCGCTGGGTCTTAGAGAACCCAGTCCTTCACCGGTCCTCGGATGCTTGATTCCGTTCTGGGAAGGACATGGCTTTTGTAGTTCGGACTGGACTGTTCCCATGGGGCAACAGGGTCAGAGCTGATTTGCATATCGCCATTGTCTAACCCAGGGTGGTGTGGAGTGCAAAAAAACGATGGATTTGGGCCCAGATCTTTTGACTAGGGGAATGTGTGACATTGATCCACATTCGGTCCATCACTTGTTGTTTTTGCAATTGCCGCCCTAAGTGCGCTGGGGATGCCCAGACGTGGGTCCCAGGCACTCCACACCACTTGGAGTCAAGCTAGCCGGGCTGATGAGAGGTGTTACCTCGAAACCGGTCCGGTCCTCGGATGCTTGATTCCGTTCTGGGAAGGACATGGCTTTTGTAGTTCGGACTGGACTGTTCCCATGGGGCAACAGGGTCAGAGCTGATTTGCATATCGCCATTGTCTAACCCAGGGTGGTGTGGAGTGCAAAAAAACGATGGATTTGGGCCCAGATCTTTTGACTGGGGGAATGTGTGACATTGATCCACATTCGGTCCATCACTTGTTGTTTTTGCAATTGCCGCCCTAAGTGCGCTGGGGATGCCCAGACGTGGGTCCCAGGCACTCCACACCACTTGGAGTCAAGCTAGCCGGGCTGATGAGAGGTGTTACCTCGAAACCGGTCCGGTCCTCGGATGCTTGATTCCGTTCTGGGAAGGACATGGCTTTTGTAGTTCGGACTGGACTGTTCCCATGGGGCAACAGGGTCAGAGCTGATTTGCATATCGCCATTGTCTAACCCAGGGTGGTGTGGAGTGCAAAAAAACGATGGATTTGGGCCCAGATCTTTTGACTGGGGGAATGTGTGACATTGATCCACATTCGGTCCATCACTTGTTGTTTTTGCAATTGCCGCCCTAAGTGCGCTGGGGATGCTCAGACGTGGGTCCCAGGCACTCCACACCACTTGGAGTCAAGCTAGCCGGGCTGATGAGAGGTGTTACCTCGAAACCGGTCCGGTCCTCGGATGCTTGATTCCGTTCTGGGAAGGACATGGCTTTTGTAGTTCGGACTGGACTGTTCCCATGGGGCAACAGGGTCAGAGCTGATTTGCATATCGCCATTGTCTAACCCAGGGTGGTGTGGAGTGCAAAAAAATGATGGATTTGGGCCCAGATCTTTTGACTGGGGGAATGTGTGACATTGATCCACATTCGGTCCATCACTTGTTGTTTTTGCAATTGCCGCCCTAAGTGCGCTGGGGATGCCCAGACGTGGGTCCCAGGCACTCCACACCACTTGGAGTCAAGCTAGCCGGGCTGATGAGAGGTGTTACCTCGAAACCGGTCCGGTCCTTGGATGCTTGATTCCGTTCTGGGAAGGACATGGCTTTTGTAGTTCGGACTGGACTGTTCCCATGGGGCAACAGGGTCAGAGCTGATTTGCATATCGCCATTGTCTAACCCAGGGTGGTGTGGAGTGCAAAAAAACGATGGATTTGGGCCCAGATCTTTTGACTGGGGGAATGTGTGACATTGATCCACATTCGGTCCATCACTTGTTGTTTTTGCAATTGCCGCCCTAAGTGCGCTGGGGATGCCCAGACGTGGGTCCCAGGCACTCCACACCACTTGGAGTCAAGCTAGCCGGGCTGATGAGAGGTGTTACCTCGAAACCGGTCCGGTCCTCGGATGCTTGATTCCGTTCTGGGAAGGACATGGCTTTTGTAGTTCGGACTGGACTGTTCCCATGGGGCAACAGGGTCAGAGCTGATTTGCATATCGCCATTGTCTAACCCAGGGTGGTGTGGAGTGCAAAAAAACGATGGATTTGGGCCCAGATCTTTTGACTGGGGGAATGTGTGACATTGATCCACATTCGGTCCATCACTTGTTGTTTTTGCAGTTGCCGCCCTAAGTGCGCTGGGGATGCCCAGACGTGGGTCCCAGGCTCTCCACACCACTTGGAGTCAAGCTAGCCGGGCTGATGAGAGGTGTTACCTCGAAACCGGTCCGGTCCTCGGATGCTTGATTCCGTTCTGGGAAGGACATGGCTTTTGTAGTTCGGACTGGACTGTTCCCATGGGGCAACAGGGTCAGAGCTGATTTGCATATCGCCATTGTCTAACCCAGGGTGGTGTGGAGTGCAAAAAAACGATGGATTTGGGCCCAGATCTTTTGACTGGGGGAATGTGTGACATTGATCCACATTCGGTCCATCACTTGTTGTTTTTGCAATTGCCGCCCTAAGTGCGCTGGGGATGCCCAGACGTGGGTCCCAGGCACTCCACACCACTTGGACTCAAGCTAGCCGGGCTGATGAGAGGTGTTACCTCGAAACCGGTCCGGTCCTCGGATGCTTGATTCCGTTCTGGGAAGGACATGGCTTTTGTAGTTCGGACTGGACTGTTCCCATGGGGCAACAGGGTCAGAGCTGATTTGCATATCGCCATTGTCTAACCCAGGGTGGTGTGGAGTGCAAAAAAACGATGGATTTGGGCCCAGATCTTTTGACTGGGGGAATGTGTGACATTGATCCACATTCGGTCCATCACTTGTTGTTTTTGCAATTAACGCCCTAAGTGCGCTGGGGATGCCCAGATGTGGGTCCCAGGCACTCCACACCACTTGGAGTCAAGCTAGCCGGGCTGATGAGAGGTGTTACCTCGAAACCGGTCCGGTCCTCGGATGCTTGATTCCGTTCTGGGAAGGACATGGCTTTTGTAGTTCGGACTGGACTGTTCCCATGGGGCAACAGGGTCAGAGCTGATTTGCATATCGCCATTGTCTAACCCAGGGTGGTGTGGAGTGCAAAAAAACGATGGATTTGGGCCCAGATCTTTTGACTGGGGGAATGTGTGACATTGATCCACATTCGGTCCATCACTTGTTGTTTTTGCAATTGCCGCCCTAAGTGCGCTGGGGATGCCCAGACGTGGGTCCCAGGCACTCCACACCACTTGGAGTCAAGCTAGCCGGGCTGATGAGAGGTGTCACCTCGAAACCGGTCCGGTCCTCGGATGCTTGATTCCGTTCTGGGAAGGACATGGCTTTTGTAGTTCGGACTGGACTGCTCCCATGGGGCAACAGGGTCAGAGCTGATTTGCATATCGCCATTGTCTAACCCAGGGTGGTGTGGAGTGCAAAAAAACGATGGATTTGGGCCCAGATCTTTTGACTGGGGGAATGTGTGACATTGATCCACATTCGGTCCATCACTTGTTGTTTTTGCAATTGCCGCCCTAAGTGCGCTGGGGATGCCCAGACGTGGGTCCCAGGCACTCCACACCACTTGGAGTCAAGCTAGCCGGGCTGATGAGAGGTGTTACCTCGAAACCGGTCGGGTCCTCGGATGCTTGATTCCGTTCTGGGAAGGACATGGCTTTTGTAGTTCGGACTGGACTGTTCCCATGGGGCAACAGGGTCAGAGCTGATTTGCATATCGCCATTGTCTAACCCAGGGTGGTGTGGAGTGCAAAAAAACGATGGATTTGGGCCCAGATCTTTTGACTGGGG
The DNA here is from genome assembly GCF_964263255.1 of Lissotriton vulgaris. Classification (NCBI taxonomy): domain Eukaryota; kingdom Metazoa; phylum Chordata; class Amphibia; order Caudata; family Salamandridae; genus Lissotriton; species Lissotriton vulgaris. Next base: position 1,255,265,425 of record NC_141691.1, read on the forward strand.
GAATGTGTGACATTGATCCACATTCGGTCCATCACTTGTTGTTTTTGCAATTGCCGCCCTAAGTGCGCTGGGGATGCCCAGACGTGGGTCCCAGGCACTCCACACCACTTGGAGTCAAGCTAGCCGGGCTGATGAGAGGTGTTACCTCGAAACCGGTCCGGTCCTCGGATGCTTGATTCCGTTCTGGGAAGGACATGGCTTTTGTAGTTCGGACTGGACTGTTCCCATGGGGCAACAGGGTCAGAGCTGATTTGCATATCGCCATTGTCTAACCCAGGGTGGTGTGGAGTGCAAAAAAACGATGGATTTGGGCCCAGATCTTTTGACTGGGGGAATGTTGAGGTTCCGTGACAATTATAAGTGGTGTTTTCGACTCGCACGAATATGGTCGAGTCTAGTATCTATGAACCGCAAATGACGAGTTTAGTAAGTGTGCGCAGTTTCGCTGTGCTGACTTAAACCGTTCGTTTGTTACGTGGGTTTTTCATCTGTACCCACGGGTTCCATCTTAGATACGGCATCCATTTTGTCTCTTGCCCTCAAGTAGTCAGCGAACGGACGCTGTCCGCTTCGCGACCCTGGGACTCCCAAGATATTTGCGGAAGACACATGTCCTTTGTAAGTGTCTTTATGACAAGGGGGTTGCTGCTGTAAGGCAGATGGCGCCGCTCGAGGCTCATCTTGCCGCACGGACTTATTGTCTCAGCCGTGCATCTCATTAAGCACATCCCTTTGATGCCTGTATCTCGTGCTTCTCGATACCTCCCCTTTTACACCCTTTCCGATCTCCCCACTGTCTCCGTCTTCCTCTGCACCTGTCTTCGTTCCTATTTCGATCTACTTTATTGCTGATTGGAATTTGCTAATGGTGGGATGATGGGTTTTACAGTTGGGAACCGCCAAATGTTTCCGTACTTATGTTCCGGACCTTATGTGTTTCAAAGTGACCAAAGCGACCCCTCTGAGAGCGAAATGTGGGAACCGGGTTGTAAACTATTGTGTCTCATGTTATCTTATGGGTAAAAACTGTATAAAAGGAGCGATCCACAAAACCAATTTGAAGCAGTCTCCCCGAACTACACTCGATGTACTTCCTGTGACTCCTGTGTTCCCTGCAGTAAATAAACCTTGACTCTTTGACGCCGAAGGAAGTGTCCCGTGTCTCTGTGACTTGTACGCCGGAGCAGGTTACCCACGAAGGTTTCAGGTGTTGTGCCCTGGCACCGCTGGGTCCAAAAGAGCCCAGTCCTTCAGTTGGCGCCCAACGTGGGGCTGCATCAGTGGTACCGGTCCAAGCCCGACGATCGTGAGGAACTTCGTGTGAAATCTCCGAGGGAAGGTGCACCCCGCTTCATCGATCCTGTTGTCGAAATAAGTGGCCCGAAGACTTTTCCCGCGAAGATTCCCGCCTCCTAACGGCTGCGACGGACTGCTGCCCTGACTGTAGACCTGTTTTGGCGCCTGGCGTAGACCTTGGTATAGCGAGACGATTGACGGGCCTTCCTGAGGACGCCATTGATCTTTGAGTTAAGTATTTGTGGGTCGCTCCCAGAGTCCTTGGTTGTAGACACTTTAGCGGGTGTCTTTGTTGTAAACACTTTAGCGAGTGTTTTTGTTGTACACGCTGTGTGAGTGTTTTTGTCGGTGACACTTTGCTAGCGTACTTTGTTGTTGTATTTGTTTGACGACTGCAGCCGCCAAAGACCGAGGGTTTTGTTCTTGCTGGGACTTGGTAAATCCCGTAACCCTTGAAGTTTGTGAAACTCGGCTAGTGTGCAAGATGCCTGGTCGCAGTACTTTGTTCAGTTGTTGTAGACCTTGTGGTGCGGATTCCCTGCTGGAGGACTCGTGTCCGATACCTCCGGTTGGAACTCCTACTTATGACTTATATAGCAAACATGGGCTAGGCCCGATTGCTTTTAACGATTATTGGATAAAATATACAAAGAAAGACGGCGATCTTCGTTGGCCACCTCACGGTAGCTTCGAAGCGTCGATCTTAGATAATTTGGAAATAAAGTTGTTCGAACGCAAATCTAGGCCGGCCATGTTTGATGCCTTTCGGTTCTGGCGCAAAGAAGCCCGACAGAAAGAGATCAGACAGAATAAACGTAGTGAGCGAGATAATGTTGCTACCATAGTGAAGAAAGCGGAGCAGTTTCAGCGTGATAAGGAGGATAAGGATAAGGAAGTGTTTGAGAGGCTACAGCGTATGTCTATAGATAAATGCTATCCTGCTTTGCCTACGGAGTCGGATAAGAAGGAAGAGGCAGTTGAGGATTCTTTAATGTCCTATCTTATGAAGTCGCCACCTCCGTACGTACAGGGTATCGCAGCTCCTGTGGTCCCTGCCGTACCTGTTCTTCCACCTGTTATTCCTCCACCAGTTCCTCAACCTGCACCCACTCTTCCGACTGTTCCTGCTCCTTTGCCTATTTCTATTCCTACTGCTCCTCCGCTTCCACATACTCCTGCTCACACTACTGCTCCTGTGTTGTTAACCCCTGTTGTTGCTAATGTTTCTACTCCTTCTCTTGTTAGTCCTGTATCTTACTCTTGTCCCTCTGCTCGTAACCGTAATTCTCCCAGTGTGTCTAACTTCTTTCAGTCGCTCGGACCTGTTTTTGGGTCTGCTGGTTCTGATGGTCCTCAGAGACGTAGCCAGCTTCCTGCTAATAGAGAACGTGTTGCGCTATGCAATATGGCGATGGGTTGGATAGTAAACCCTGTTAGAAATCCACCTCGTGTTGTCCTCGAAACGTTCGATCAATTCAACATACCTACTCAGAGATATGTGTTTGATGAAATGTGCAAGTTCTTACATGATCAGATAGTGGCCTTTGCGCCTGACGAGGTGCTGTCCGCCCTGTCTGAACTTCGGCTTCAGTTCGCAACTGGACTGATAGTCGACACTAATGTCCGACGCGCTATTGAGCGGTTGTTATCTCTTCGTCCCGCTCCTATTCCTCATGCATTGTTCGTTGAGGACATTGAGAAAGGAGATGGGTCTGGCCAATATCCTATGCGTGAAGTTCCGCCGGTTTGGGTACCAGCTGATAATACTAATGCTGCGCAGCCAGTACCAGCACATTTCCAGAGAGTGTGGATACACCTCCCATGGAAACGATCGGAAGTACTTCAGGTGAAACAAACTTTGCCCGATCCTCGCAAAAATCCTGCTGGGTATTACAAGGAATTGTCGCAGCTCGTAGACGCTACGATAATGAATCTGGCCGATATCGACATGTTGTTTGGCAATGTCGTACCGCAACCGGTATGGGCCAAGATTCGTCACGAAGATCACGCAAATGAATTAGGTGGTGATTGGGCTGCCATTACAGCGGCAGACGCTGGACAAGTGGCTGCTACTAAACCCGATCAGTTGATTGAACTTCTTCCCCAGCGAATCATTACATTAATGAAAACGCTCATGCCAGCTATGAGGGTGAATTGGGACAAGTTGTCAGCCTGTAAGCAGAAGAAGGATGAGAGTGTTTCAGACTTCTTTACGAGGTTTGAGGAAACATTCGTTGATCATAGTGGACAGGATATGGGTACTGAGGGTGGACAACGGTTGTTTGTGGATAAATTCGTATCGAACTTATTGCCCGACTTGAGCCATAAACTGAAAAATTCAGAAAGTGCGTGGGCTGTTTCTACCTCAGCTCAGATATTGGCTACGGCACAATATTACGAAAATAGAGAAAAAGAGGAAACTGACCGTGCTGATAAAAAGACGAAAGAACTAAAAACTAAAGTGTTGTTGCAACAAGCATATCCGCCGCGTTCTAATCAAAATGCGCCTCAGCAGAATAGATCACAGTCGCAATCGAATCGATCGCAGCCGCGTAATGATTCCTCTTTCCAGAGATCTTCGTTAGGGTACAATCAATGTGCTTATTGTAGACAGGAGGGACACATTAAATTTGATTGTCCTGCTTTAAATGACCGTAATAGTGGTAATTCGTCTAGAGGAGGCCGTGGTGGTTCACAGAATACATCACGTGGTAGAGGTCGTGGTGCTCAGAACGACCGTTCTGACAATTCATCTAATTCTAATAACTGTTTCGATCAACGTGGATCATCACAAGGACGATCTGCGCAGTACAATGTAGACGATTATTACGTCGATCAGGGAACTGACGATAGTCATTATTAGGACAGCCAAAGACAAGGAGAGGGAGTGGTATCAGTTCCGGTCGATCAGAGAGGGCCTTACGTCGCAGTTGCTACATCGGGCGTCGTTGAGCCTTTTCTGTTGGACACTGGTGCAGCGAAAAGTTCTATCATGCATTCGAAACTCCCTGGCGCACCTTTGTCTGGCTTAACAAATGTTTCCGTTGGATTCTCTGGCGCCCCCGTTAGCAATCCAGTTTCATGCCCTTTGCCCCTTAAAATTGGGCCTCGTGAGCTCGAAGCTCCGTTGATTTTGACCACGGGTTGTGGTGAAAATCTTTTGGGTTTGGATTTGCTTAAACGTTTGTATGCAACTTTGTATTGTTCTCCTGCAGGTGTAAAGCTTACGTTCGGAGAGAGAGTAGTCTCTCCCATGTATTTGTCTCTCGATAAGCTTCCACCGGAATTGGATTCTCTTCCTGCGTCTTTGTGGGCGACGGGACCAAATGATGTGGGCCTACTTGATATCTCCCCTTATGTTGTTCAGTTGAAATCGAATGTGCGATTGCCACGTATTCCCCAATACCGTATCTCCCTTGATGGTGAACGAGCTTTGTTAGCGATCATCTATGATTTGATCGAGAAAGGTGTTATTGAGGAGACTCGGGGAAACGTGTGCAATAGCCCTGTACTGCCCATTCTTAAACGTACTGATCCTACCAAACCGCCTGTTTATCGTTTTGTTATCGATTTACGGGAGGTAAATAAAATTGTGGTTCCTCAATTCCCTGTTGTGCCTGACATCACGGCGCTACTGACTCTGATTCCAGCTACTGCTTCGTGGTTCTCGGTGATTGATTTGAAAAATGCGTTTTTCAGCATCCCGATTGCCGAAGAGAGCAGGGACCTTTTCGGTTTCTCTCTTGGTGGACGTAGCTTCCGGTTCAAACGCGCTCCTCAGGGCTACTGTGAAAGTCCATCGATTTACAGTCAAGCTTTGAAGGGTCAACTAGATGCGTTTAGGTTGCCGGTTGGTGCGGCTTTAATCCAATATGTCGACGACTTATTGGTGGCTGCTGATACTCAGGACATTTGCAAAATTGCTACGGTGTCGTTGCTGCAACATCTCTGTGAGTTAAATCACAAGGTGTCACCTTCTAAACTCCAATATTGTTGTCAAGAAGTAACCTATCTAGGTCACTTATTGTCAAAGGAGGGAAGGAGATTGACCCCAGAGAGAATTGCAGCGATTGCGCGAATGGCTGTGCCACAAACCCAGAGAGATGTGCGTGCCTTTCTAGGTATCACGTCGTACTGCAGGCAGTGGATTCCTAATTTTTCATTGCTAGCGAAACCATTGGTGGCTCTTACGTGTAAGGATGTTTCAACTCCTTTACCATGGACGGAAGAATGTCAGAAAAGTTTTTCTGAATTACGTGACTCATTGTGTTCGGCTCCTGTGTTAGGTACCCCTGATTACAGTAAGCCGTTCACTTTATATGTTCACGAGAGGGAAGGTTGTGCTTTGAGTGTCTTAACGCAACCTTTTGGTGGTAAGCAACGTCCATGTGCATATTTTTCCTCGACCTTAGACCCAGTAGCTAGAGCATTGCCGAGTTGTTTGAGAGCAACTGCGGCAGCTGCGGTCTCTATCCGACAATCAGCAGGATTGGTCATGGATAATATGCTTACGGTGATGGTTCCGCATGCAGTCGATACTCTTTTGAACCGTACGAAAACTCAGCACTTGACGAGTGCGAGGTTATCTGGGTACGAATTGACGCTCTTGGCAAGCCATATTCAGATAAAACGTTGTAATGTCCTAAATCCGGCAACTTTGTTACCAATTAGTGCAGAGTCAGATGCAGTAACAGAACATGACTGTTACTTGCGGACAGAGGAGGAAACAAAAGGTCGAGTGGACCTTAAAAACACCCCATTGGAAGACCCGGAGGGCACTCTGTATGTGGATGGGTCATGTTTTAAATTGCCGAATGGTGATGTGACTACTGCTTATGCTGTTGTGACGTTGAATACTGTTGTTGAGACTGCGAGATTGAATCAGAACTCTGCCCAAGCTGCAGAGCTGATTGCTCTTACTAGAGCATGTGTATTAGCAAAAGGTAAACGTGTGAATGTGTACACCGATAGTCAGTACGCTTTCGGTGTAGCGCATAGCTTTGGACGGTTGTGGCGAGAGCGTGGTTTCTTCACGTCACATGGCACGAAAATACAGCATGGCCAGCTCGTGAACGATCTTTTGGATGCATTGACTTTGCCTGCTCAAGTTGCAATTGTTAAGTGTAGTGCGCATCGTAAAGTGACGGATGATGTTGGTCGTGGTAATGCGTTTGCAGATGAGATTGCTAAGGAGACTGCCCGGAACCTTAGCACTCGAATGTATGTGACGAGTTCGGTTAGGTGGCCTACAGAATCGAGTATGTGTGAAGATACTATAGAGAGTGTGAAAGCGATTCAGAATGAGGCCACCGATACTGAAAAGATGAAGTGGAAAGAAAGTACGGGAAGGTTGGATGTGAATGGTTGCTGGATTGATTTGTCAGATCAGAAAAGATGGATGTTGCCTGATGCGTATGTACTGGCCGTTGTGACAATGGCACACGGGTTAGCACATATTAGCGCGAAAGGTATTTGCAAGTTGTTGGCTGCTGTGTGGAAGAATGATGGAATTACTAAGTGTGCTGAACGCTTGGTGAAGAATTGTATGGTGTGTATAATGTACAATCCTGGCAAAGGAACCCCAACTCCCCCTGGCAGTTTTGCTCCTCCTTCGTATCCCTTTGAGGTGATCCAATTGGACTTCATCCATATGGAGCGATGCAATAACCTGAAATATGTTTTGGTTGTGGTTTGCGCATTCTCCCGATGGATCGAGGCCTATCCCCTCAAGGATAATACTGCTTTGTCTACTGCGAAAATCCTACTGAAGGAATACTTTCCTCGGTATGGAATGCCTAGAGTCGTGTGGTCAGATAACGGAAGTGAGTTTGTTGGAAGTGTGATGAAGAGTGTGTGTAAGGGCCTTGGAATTAATCAGAAATTCCATAGCGCCAATCATCCCCAGTCAGCTGGATTGGTTGAAGGGTACAATGGCACCCTTAAACTAAAGCTAGCGAAGATTCAGGCTACGACTGGACTTTCGTGGCCTGACGCTTTGCCTCTAGCATTACTGTCAACTAGGGCGACTGTACACTCCCGAATAGGGCTTAGTCCCTATGAAATAGTGTTCGGCCGTCCTGCGAATGTGTGGGGGGTTCCTAGGCCAGGTATATTCGTTGATCTTGAGTATCCGATGTTGATTGACTACTTACATGACTTGACTGCTAAACTGAGGTTAATTCATCAACAGGTTTACGACGCCTTGCCGACGCAGACGGAGGGTCCAGGCCACCAGCTCCAGCCCGGAGATTGGGTAGTTACCCGTAATTTTTCACGCAAGAAGAATCTGGACCCCCGTTTCACCGGACCTTACCAGGTGCTCCTGGCCACGAGGACTGCCGTTCGTCTTGAGGGGCGGAAGAATTGGGTACATGCTACCCATTGTAAGCGAGTCCCTATTCCTTTGCCGGCAGACCCGTGGGTGAGGAAAGGCATTGCGTCAACAGAAGCAGAAACATTGCCGGCGTTTGTACCTTTTAGCGACGCACAGCTTGTTGGAGAACCCTCAGCGCAGCAGAAAGCCACTGTTGAACATTTGTCAGCAAAAGACTCAAGACCAAATCAACAAACTGATCAGCAGGACGCTGTCTCTTCAACGGATCCTTTGTTCGACGAGCAGACACGTCTCGGGAAACATCGATATTCTCTGCGTTCTCATACTAAGGACAAATAAAATTTTCTTGCTTTGCTGAATTGATAACTGCAATATCCTCGTTTCCCCTGATCAATTTTGAACAATTCGTATCATTGAAAATTGTTTTGTACATATATTAAGCTTCTTCCTTGTATCTTTTCCTTCCACAGCTGAAATATTGTGCTAAATAAAATACATATTGTGTATTGAGGGCCGTAGGGCCGCGCGCGTACTTCCTTCTGGACAGTAGGTCTTGACGCTAGGTTAAAGGCCGTCGGTTCCTAGGAACTCCTGGGAATTGACTATTGCTGCACAGAACGAAGTGCGTCAAGAAACGTTGCGGACGGTCGTAGGGAAATGGCATTTTCGAAGCTGAATGATTTGGAAGGAGCTCAGGCGTATAGAGTCAGACTGCAGAAACTTAGTCGTACTAAATGTTTTGTATTTCCATTGTTTGTATTGTTTCTGACTGCTTCTGCATTTTTGGCGGGTGGGGTGTATTACACTATGTCTTACTTCTTACTTCCTACCCCTACTCCTACTCCTTACCCTAATCTTACTTCTACTGCTTCTCCTCATTCCTTTCATATGTTACCGGAACACGAACAGGCTAGACGTGTAGAATTCCGCAACAATTCCTTTATCCAGCTCCTCCATCAGCATCAGTTAGTGGTTAACACTACTAATTGTTGGGTGTGTGGGTTGATGCCACATACTACGGGTAAGGGAATTCCATATCTGGTGTTACCGTATAGTTCCCAAGGGTCAGCTCGAGCATACCAAACAATGCTTCGAAGCGCACTGGGTTTCCACCCCACTCCAGAACAACGTTCCCCCAACCCTGGTCCTACCTCGTATCAGTGGGTGCTATCGATGGCAATAGCGGATATGGAAGATGAGATCCATGATGCTTTTCTCATCCCTAAAGAAGAGGTACAAGCCTATAGGGTCCTAAGTAGAGGGGAATATAGTACGTTCACTAATGAAAAGCAGCTTAAAAGCTCGTCTCCAATATGGGTCGTGCCCCACACTGGTAATCTTTGTCTTGTGGGTCGTGGTTCGCAAGCCTCACTTGGAGCAAGTGCTTGCACTGAAAGTTACCTTCTGCCAATGTCCCCGACCCCTGTGTTTCTGGCTGCCAAGGGTACATACTTTATCTGTCATGATCGTGCATACACATGGTTGCCCGCAGACTTCATGGGCTCATGTTTCGTTGCAAATCTATTGCCTCCGACGTTCACTGTAGATGCCGATTATCATAAGACTAGAGTTGTACGAGGCGTAATTAGCGAAGAGGATACTGCCGGTCAAGAGGCAGGAGACTTTTTCAAGGGTTTCCTCCCGTTTTGGGGACCTATGGTTAATAGTAGGAACCTGAGACATTTGACTCGAGTGGTAGAATCGACAGCTAATATTACTGCCAGTGCCCTTGGTAATATCACCTCAGAACTTCAGGCGGAGAGACTTATGACGTTGCAAAACCGTATGGTTTTAGATGTCGTCTTGGCAGATCGCGGTGGGGTATGTAAAGTGATCCATTCGAGCTGTTGCATTTTCATACCTGATAATGCTCCTACTGTCTATCAAGCCATCTCGAAGTTGCATAAGATCTCCGAATCCATACACGTGGATGTAGGGGATTGGACACTACTTGGATGGTTTTGGGGCCTGGTATCGACTTGGGGTTGGAAGATTCTGATGATCATCGGGGTTGTGGTAGTGTTCCTGTTCACGTGTTGCCTTTGTGTGCAGTGTGGTCCTGCCTTATGTGGCCTCTGTGCTACAACGTGTATGAGACAACCATCTGTTACCAAGGGGACTCGGTTGGACAGAGCTATGCTACAACGACATCTTGATGGTCTGATGAATATCGAATATGATTCCGACTAGTGCTTGCCTACATGAGGGCAAAAGGAGCGTCTGAGGTTCCGTGACAATTATAAGTGGTGTTTTCGACTCGCACGAATATGGTCGAGTCTAGTATCTATGAACCGCAAATGACGAGTTTAGTAAGTGTGCGCAGTTTCGCTGTGCTGACTTAAACCGTTCGTTTGTTACGTGGGTTTTTCATCTGTACCCACGGGTTCCATCTTAGATACGGCATCCATTTTGTCTCTTGCCCTCAAGTAGTCAGCGAACGGACGCTGTCCGCTTCGCGACCCTGGGACTCCCAAGATATTTGCGGAAGACACATGTCCTTTGTAAGTGTCTTTATGACAAGGGGGTTGCTGCTGTAAGGCAGATGGCGCCGCTCGAGGCTCATCTTGCCGCACGGACTTATTGTCTCAGCCGTGCATCTCATTAAGCACATCCCTTTGATGCCTGTATCTCGTGCTTCTCGATACCTCCCCTTTTACACCCTTTCCGATCTCCCCACTGTCTCCGTCTTCCTCTGCACCTGTCTTCGTTCCTATTTCGATCTACTTTATTGCTGATTGGAATTTGCTAATGGTGGGATGATGGGTTTTACAGTTGGGAACCGCCAAATGTTTCCGTACTTATGTTCCGGACCTTATGTGTTTCAAAGTGACCAAAGCGACCCCTCTGAGAGCGAAATGTGGGAACCGGGTTGTAAACTATTGTGTCTCATGTTATCTTATGGGTAAAAACTGTATAAAAGGAGCGATCCACAAAACCAATTTGAAGCAGTCTCCCCGAACTACACTCGATGTACTTCCTGTGACTTCTGTGTTCCCTGCAGTAAATAAACCTTGACTCTTTGACGCCGAAGGAAGTGTCCCGTGTCTCTGTGACTTGTACGCCGGAGCAGGTTACCCACGAAGGTTTCAGGTGTTGTGCCCTGGCACCGCTGGGTCCAAAAGAGCCCAGTCCTTCAATGTGTGACATTGATCCACATTCGGTCCATCACTTGTTGTTTTTGCAATTGCCGCCCTAAGTGCGCTGGGGATACCCAGACGTGGGTCCCAGGCACTCCACACCACTTGGAGTCAAGCTAGCCGGGCTGATGAGAGGTGTTACCTCGAAACCGGTCCTCGGATGCTTGATTCCGTTCTGGGAAGGACATGGCTTTTGTAGTTCGGACTGGACTGTTCCCATGGGGCAACAGGGTCAGAGCTGATTTGCATATCGCCATTGTCTAACCCAGGGTGGTGTGGAGTGCAAAAAAACGATGGATTTGGGCCCAGATCTTTTGACTGGGGGAATGTGTGACATTGATCCACATTCGGTCCATCACTTGTTGTTTTTGCAATTGCCGCCCTAAGTGCGCTGGGGATGCCCAGACGTGGGTCCCAGGCACTCCACACCACTTGGAGTCAAGCTAGCCGGGCTGATGAGAGGTGTTACCTCGAAACCGGTCCGGTCCTCGGATGCTTGATTCCGTTCTGGGAATGACATGGCTTTTGTAGTTCGGACTGGACTGTTCCCATGGGGCAACAGGGTCAGAGCTGATTTGCATATCGCCATTGTCTAACCCAGGGTGGTGTGGAGTGCAAAAAAACGATGGATTTGGGCCCAGATCTTTTGACTGGGGGAATGTGTGACATTGATCCACATTCGGTCCATCACTTGTTGTTTTTGCAATTGCCGCCCTAAGTGCGCTGGGGATGCCCAGACGTGGGTCCCAGGCACTCCACACCACTTGGAGTCAAGCTAGCCGGGCTGATGAGAGGTGTTACCTCGAAACCGGTCCGGTCCTCGGATGCTTGATTCCGTTCTGGGAAGGACATGGCTTTTGTAGTTCGGACTGGACTGTTCCCATGGGGCAACAGGGTCAGAGCTGATTTGCATATCGCCATTGTCTAACCCAGGGTGGTGTGGAGTGCAAAAAAACGATGGATTTGGGCCCAGATCTTTTGACTGGGGGAATGTGTGGCATTGATCCACATTCGGTCCATCACTTGTTGTTTTTGCAATTGCCGCCCTAAGTGCGCTGGGGATGCCCAGACGTGGGTCCCAGGCACTCCACACCACTTGGAGTCAAGCTAGCCGGGCTGATGAGAGGTGTTACCTCGAAACCGGTCCGGTCCTCGGATGCTTGATTCCGTTCTGGGAAGGACATGGCTTTTGTAGTTCGGACTGGACTGTTCCCATGGGGCAACAGGGTCAGAGCTGATTTGCATATCGCCATTGTCTAACCCAGGGTGGTGTGGAGTGCAAAAAAACGATGGATTTGGGCCCAGATCTTTTGACTGGGGGAATGTGTGACATTGATCCACATTCGGTCCATCACTTGTTGTTTTTGCAATTGCCGCCCTAAGTGCGCTGGGGATGCCCAGACGTGGGTCCCAGGCACTCCACACCACTTGGAGTCAAGCTAGCCGGGCTGATGAGAGGTGTTACCTCAAAACCGGTCCGGTCCTCGGATGCTTGATTCCGTTCTGGGAAGGACATGGCTTTTGTAGTTCGGACTGGACTGTTCCCATGGGGCAACAGGGTCAGAGCTGATTTGCATATCGCCATTGTCTAACCCAGGGTGGTGTGGAGTGCAAAAAAACGATGGATTTGGGCCCAGATCTTTTGACTGGGGGAATGTGTGACATTGATCCACATTCGGTCCATCACTTGTTGTTTTTGCAATTGCCGCCCTAAGTGCGCTGGGGATGCCCAGACGTGGGTCCCAGGCACTCCACACCACTTGGAGTCAAGCTAGCCGGGCTGATGAGAGGTGTTACCTCGAAACCGGTCCGGTCCTCGGATGCTTGATTCCGTTCTGGGAAGGACGTGGCTTTTGTAGTTCGGACTGGACTGTTCCCATGGGGCAACAGGGTCAGAGCTGATTTGCATATCGCCATTGTCTAACCCAGGGTGGTGTGGAGTGCAAAAAAACGATGGATTTGGGCCCAGATCTTTTGACTGGGGGAATGTGTGACATTGATCCACATTCGGTCCATCACTTGTTGTTTTTGCAAATCATTTTACAGCACGGTGCAGCACCGTGCTGTGCTGTAAATCTGCCCCGCAGAGAGGGATGCAGAAGGAATTACAGAAAATATTTTTATTGCATATACATTAAAATTTATTTTTCTTTCATAGTTGTCTTAAAGTCCCTTCTTCACAAAACGGAAACCCACATGGTTCCTGAACGGACAGAGGTTAGACCAGGTAACCTCCTACAAATACTTAGGCGTCATAATAGACGGCAATGGCTCTTTCAAGCAACAACTAGAGGCCATTCGCCGAAAGGGCACGACATTCCACCTATCGATAAAGCCCCTGCAGAAAGCACTCCCAGACCGGTCCCTGGGCCCTCTCCTACAGGTAATAAGAGCTCGCTTACAGCCCATGCTCACCTACCGCAGCGAGGCCATGAGAGGAAAAGACGCAACAACACTAGATAAAACCATCAGTCGAGCATTCAGGGCAATATTTCATCTCCCCATCAACTCATCACCAGCACAAATTCGGCTCGAATTCGGCCTGCAGAAACAAGAGGTAGAGAGAAGAGGCGCATACTTAAAAAGCTGGTGGAAAATCAGAGACGCGGACCATGGAACCCTAAACGCCCATCTATGGACAGAACTAAACATAAGAGACAACTCACCTGCAAGAACCTACTTAATGGACTCCCTGAAGGTCTTAGGACTTGCAGACCTATGGGAGTCGGCTACTGACCCTCGTACCTTTAAAAAAGTGGTGTCAAAAGTCACCAAGGTGGTGTTATTAATTGAGGACAAAGCCACCCTAGCCAAGAGAACGCACGGCTGGGTGGTGCTGAACGGTTACAGCGCTCTTAAACCACAAGACTACCTAATGATGGGACTCACACAGAAGACAAAAAACAAGTTTCTTAACATGCGCATGGGTAGAATCCCCATAGCTCCGCACCTGGCACCATGGTTAAGGGAAAATCACGCAAATCATTGCCGCCTCTGTCTCTCTGCAAAAGAAGACCTTACACACATTATCTGCATTTGCACAAACCTCCAGGACATAAGGCGCTCCCAGCTTCAAGCTTTATGGAACCAGAAGGGCATTACGAGCTGCAGGCAGGCCGTGATGCTCTGTTTTAACCCTAATGAAACTCAGCTAAATTGCCGAATAACAAAATACTTTGATATAGTGGCCAAAAGACCGAACAAAAAACCAGAGGGTACTCTCTAGCAGAAGTCAAATAATAACAAAACAAACACCCCTGGCAATCATGGCCATCAAAAGAGGAAGCATTTAATCCCACAAAATCTCCACAGACTCTTAAGCAATTAAAGCTGAGACTTTTTAGATTTTGACCCACTGCACCTTACTTGTTTTAACGAAGAAACAGACCTTTTAAAAATGTTTTGTATGTTTTATAATTGTGAGTTTTAATTAACTGTACAATAAATAAACCTAAACCTTCTTCACAGAAATAGGTATAAAGATTGAAAGGTTTCCAGTCAAATGGTTGCATTCTGTAGAATAGTTTATGGGGAAACATCTGATTGATTACTCTGGTAAGCCAAAGACATTTAACATTTAGGTGTGTGATTCTAGATTAACACTGAGAACTCTATTGTAATTAATGGCAATAACATTAAAAATGTAGCTCTTTACTTCTTTTGCAATGTAGGTGATGTCCGTTGAGAGTTAGAAATGAAGGAACATTTTTGGCTCCTAATTGACCCTGTAGACATGTAATACTGAGCTCCGTGTGTGGCGTAGTCATTGGCAGGAACCCAGGCTGGGGAGGATGCTACAACTATAGACGAGTTAGAGGATACATCAACAGTGCTCTCCAAGAGAGTTTGCTGTTGTCCAAGCAAACTGCTTGTGCATGCCACTTGTGTTGTATTCAAAGTACGGAACCAACGCTTAACCCATGTGGAGTCAAAGGTCAACTCAAGCACTGATAAAAAGTTGAAAACAATCAAATCTACATATCGGTGATGGGGAACCAGCTGGTCCGATCGTACATAAAGGTACAGGCTGCTATGCAATATACAGTCATACATAGTCCGGAGTGTTAATGCTGAAGGCAGTTACACACAGATTTTCAAAGAGCAGCTATTGACAATCTTAAATTGCAAGATAACATTACAATTAGAAAGCAGTGAAGACAAAGACCATGCAAAGAGATGCCAAAGATCAAACAGTTATTTACTTAGCACAACCTGAGTAAAGTGAGCCAGTACAACCTAAGTGCCAGGTGCCACATCCCAGGTGAAGCACAGGGGTTGTGCTTACCAAGCTGGTGACAATCCGTAGAGTATCTTCACAACTTTGGAAAGCTGAGGGAATGGAGGCAAAGATTGAGGCTGTCATTTTAAAAGTCATCAAGGATGATCCAGAGGCCCGCATATCTCAAGGACTTAGAGATGGCTCACATGAATAGGTTCAAGAAGATGAACAGCCAAGGGAGTCTGAGAGAGTTGTCACCCACCCCCAGAAATGGGTACAACACTACTGCTTTCTTGAAACCACCACCACCATTTAATACCACAAGAAAGTAAAACATTGGTAATAGATGGACTGTTTGGATAGAAACATTTGATGATTTAATTGATGCACTTGAAGAGACTGATAACAAGATTATCAAGTATCTCGAAAATCTTGCTGGTGACGCTGTAAAAGAAGTCATAAAGAAAATGCTGCGAACTGACAAAGAAGTCACATATTGTCAGATTAAAGAAGTGTTGAATCTCAAATGTATTACAATGCCAAATGTTCATTACGAATGATATATCTTCAACCAAGAATGCCAGAAAGTTGATGAAACCATTGATGAATTTGTGGAGAGACTAGAAATACTCATCAGACATTGTAGGTTCAACCTTGCCGCACTTTTGCACCGCCAGAACGTCACTTTTTTATGTTCCAGCTATGCAATGTGCTGCAGCCTATTTACAAGGCCATATAATGCCACAATGGCTTTTCATGGTCATGTAAATATGTGCCCCTTTCACGCAGAGCACCGCGTGAAAGGGCATTCCATGGGTGTTGCTGTAAGTGTTCCCACGCAACACTCAGGGAATCCGAAGCATTCCCAGATTTGCAAGAATTTGTAACCCAGGGAATGAGTCAGAATCTAATGCCACCCCAGGGGTGATGTTAGGGATGCACAACAATGAGAAATGTTTTCATTTCTCCTTGTTTGTTCCTTTTCCTATGTGTGCTACATTCTGCAGCAGACGTAGAACGAGGAAATAGCCTGAATTGATTATTTTTATGCTGAAAGGTGCCCCTTCCTACACAAAATCAATCAGCCCACAATGCAGCCACACTTGCACCATGGCTCAAGGGTGCCAGCATTGGCACATAACAGCCCATTGTGCACTAGTGCAAGGGAAAAGGACATGAATGCACTGTTCCTCATAGATACAACACATTTTTAACCTTTTGTTTTGACATAGGTAGTGCAGCAAGATTCCTTGCTGTGCTGCCCTGCACCAAAACTTCATAAATGAGGCCCAATTAATGTAATGATGAAGAAGCTATGCGTCTGAGAGTTAATGACGGATATTTGTCAAATTCATTAAGAAGACGAATGCTGAGAGAAACATTTAGTCTGGAGTGAGTGTTAATGGCTGCCAGAGCTGAAAAGTGTGCTCATAGACAAGCTACTGACGGAGGATGGATGTTCCCAGAATTAAACTGTCATGAATGTATAAAGTAAGCCAAAACAAAAGACTGAAAGACACAAAGTGGTCTACATATAAAACGAAGTTGTGTTTTAGATGTGGATGTTCGTTCCCACACGAACCTAAATGTCCTACTCCTGGACAGATATGTAAAGGCTGTGGGAAGGTGAACCATTTTTTGATGGGCTGCAAAGCCAAAGAAAAAGTAATTGTGTCATGGCGCGAAGACAAAATGCCTGCTAGAATCTTCCAAAAGCAGCCCACAATGCCATGTGGTAACAGCACTTAAGACAAATCGACATTGAACGAAGTCGATGGTCATAAAAATCATCGTCAACAGGTCTTCTATATCCGTATCAAGTGAAAGTGATGAAAATTATTGTGCCAAGTTGGGGTTTACCTCAGAAAAGCATGAGCATGAGCATGTTTACTTGGCCACTTGTGAAGTAAAATGCCAGTCAAACAAAATTTGACATCCCAAAGCACCAAAGTCATTCAAATATTGTTCGACGATAACACTGAGTGTAAATGGTTGTTCGATACCTTTCATTATTAACAGTGGTGCATTGATAAACATTATGCCTGAGGAGAGATACAATGAAGTATCTCCATTGCTGCAGCTTATGTCATTGGAAACCAAAGTACATACGAGGGCTACATCAGCAACCTTAAGAAGTCAAGGTTCATTTGTAGTGGCAATGAAACACAAGGCACAGTGTCAATTGCCTTTCTACTCAGTTTCAGCACAGCCGCTGATAAGGAATTGAGTAAATTACAACATGAATGCTCACCACAAAATAGTAAGTCTGTTCCTTTCATTATTTCATGGTTTGGGAAAGCTAAAGACTATGAAAGTAAAAGTGCATGTTAATATGTACGTCCATTCTGTTGCTCAAAGACATAGACGAACAGCCTTTCATATCCAAGAAGCTGTTGAAAACAAACTTGAATCATTATTTTAAAATGATATTATTGAGCACTCTACTTACCCAAAAAGTGGTAGTGGTAGTGTCCAAAAAGGATAGTAAGGGAGCTGTACACATATACCTTGAAATGCATCAGACAAACAAGGCAATTGAATGAGAACTGCATCCAGGTCCACACATTGCTGACATGGTGGCACAAATAAATCGTTTGAAGGTTTCTGTCACCCTGATTTAAATAAAGGTTATTATCAGTTAGCCCTCGAAGCAAATTGCATATACATTACATTTATTTCTACACGAGTTGGTCTGTTTCAATACAAAATACAGAGTGGCATATTTACAAGTGATTGGTGAAGCCTGGGGTTAAGCAAAAATTGCTAACACCACCCTCCACCATCATTCATCAAATGCAGGGATGCACCGTATTTACAATGGTGTGGCACACCCCTACATTAGCGCTGACAGTAAACTCAGCTGCCTATCGTCAATGCAGGTACCAATGCACCATGGTGCAAGGGTGCCTGCATTGTGGGAATGATTTATAATGTGCAGGAAAATGTCCCGTCCTGCACATAAACAATCACAAATGGGGATTTGTAATATCTATGTGTGTTGCATTGTGCAGCACACAAGAAGTTGCAAATAGTCATTTTTTAAAATTATTGTTTATGTGCAGGAAGGGACACCTTCCTTCATAAAAACAACCATTCATGGGGATTTACTGTTTCTGTGTGTGCTGCACAATGCATTGCACATAGAAATAGCAAAAACGATGTGACTGTAAACATTTCTCCTCGTTTCGCTGTTCAGACCGAGTTTTCCCTGGTTTTAATTTTGGTACTACACCATATTTACACCACCTTTGTAAATAGGGGGCAGATTCAAAATCAGGGAGTGTTGTAGCAGAACGCTAAGCCTTGTTAATAGGCTGAATTGCACCTTGTAATATAAGGCAAAGGATTTATAGCCACTGGAACTTCACAAATAGTGACGTACCTATGGCGATAAGACCTTGCAAATATGCCCGTACGTTTTAGGGTGTCATGTGCTTCAGAACAATTTCAAGATGTCATTCTATACATCAAACAGCCTGCCATGAATGTGTTCAATTACAGCAAGGACAAATTGGCTTTCAGAGCTACACAAAAAGAGCACATCAAAGCTCTTATACAGGTATGTTGTTTAAGTGCTGAAGCAGGTTTGACTTTGAATGCAGATTAGTGTGAGTTCCATAAGACAAAGCTGAATTTCTTTGACCATATTTTTTTTGTTGAGCGTGTGACATCAGATCTTGCTAAAGTGCAGGTGCTGTCAAATGCTGATCCCCAGAAGATTTTCTAAGGTGTGTTCTTTTCTTGGCATGGCCAGTTACTGTCCAAGATACATACAAGACTTTGCCACCGTAAGTTGTCCGTTGAGAGTCTTGATGAAAAACAATGTTTCATTTCATTGGTCACATTTTATGTGAGGAAAGCTTAAAATGTTATATTAAACAAGCCATTAAGACTGCTACTGAAATGGTATACTGCAAGCCGAAGCTTCATACAGAGGTTGTTGTTGACGCTAGTCCAGTCGGGTTAGGCAGTATCACTGCACAGCGGACACCCGAATACTTGGAGGCATATTGTGGTATATGCAAGTAGAAGTTTGTCCCAAACAGAAAGTGCTTACTCACAACATGAAATAGAAAGCTTAGCCATGGTATGGGCTTGTGAATGTTTACATATATTCCTGCACCGAAAACCTTTTACGCTGGTAACTGATCACCAAGCTTTACTGACTATATTTGGAAATCCAAAGGCCTAAAAGTATAATTATACCATTATGCATTGTCCAGGAAAGGATCAGAACCCAGCTGACTACTTTTCTAGAGGGCCTATACAAGGTCACTGTACTCCATAGAAGACGGCTGGGTCGTATATAAACTTCATTGTAAAATAAATCACTACATCACAGCTTGTATTTGGTAGGGAGATACATTTTAGCCCTAACAGGGGAATCCAGGAATTAAATAGTTATTAGGATATCCCTTAGATAATTTTAAACGTATTATCTGCATTTATTTTTCCTTGGATCCTCTCCTTTTCTTTAGGTTTGTATTGTCTTGCCCACCTTATTGCTCCTGCTGTTGAGTCAACCTCGAGCAGAGGAAGGCGGAACAATAGGCATCCTGTCACAGGGAGGTAGGACCACCTCCCAGACAGGATTTAGTGTATTGGGACCAGGTGCCTGTACCCTTATTTACTATCTTTTCAGCGTGACCCCTTTATTATCCAATCCTGGGATTCCCGCCACCTTTTGGCCTGACTCTCCCGAATGGACTTCGCCATCTAAATCCACAACCCCTGCTAAACCTCAGGTAGGACTCTAGATGCCTTTCCAAATAGAGGTCTTTTGCATGTGTAAGATGATCGTTGTCCCGGATATCTCCTCAGTGATCTCTTTTCTGCCCATGGCAGAATTTTGAGTCACTGCTTTTTGCATCTATCAGAACCTAGGGACCCCCATACCTGCATAATATGGAGTAGTAATCCCCCCGAATAGAATCTTCTTTTCCACCTTAGGGGATCTTGAACTGTATCTCTCGCCCTAAGGAACTCGAGGATCTGAAGTATGAGAATGTAGTATGAATGTGAAACATATGTAGCCCAATAAGAGATGGTTTGTGTCTTTACCTTACCTACCCCTTGGGATTGGACGATTTCCCTCCCGCCGGGGTTCATATCCCGGGAGCAACCTGTGAATACCCAAACCTAGACCATTTAGTGATGTGCCCGCAGATTCTACCTTGTTCAGAAATGTTACATGAACCCTAAAAAAAATTTTTACCTATGAAATTCCATGAGAACTTTAGTAAACGCATAAATCTGTATAATCTTAAATTGATATGCATGTAATCCTTGATATTGTCTGATATACTCAAATACTTTTTGTTTGAACTTTTCAGCCAGTGTGCCCCCCTCCTCCCTCATCCCTGCCAGCCCTGACGAAGGTGCCTCACACCGAAACGCGCGTTGGCGTTATTACGGCGTTACTATCAGGAACGGCAACAATACGTCACCTTTTTGCCTTCCCCAAGCTGCACCCACGTCCATGCAACCATTATTCCATCTTCTATGTTGCAGGCCAAATGTGAATTACCCGTATGAAGTGACTGAACATGTTAGAGTATGAATGATTTTTGTTAGATGCGAGTGTTTGTTGAGCCCCCTGTTTTACATCCCGGGAGTGAGTGGAACACTGTATTTCCTTATGAATTTACTTTTCCCTATGAAATGATGAAGAGTACTGATGATTTTATGAATTTTTGAATCTGTCATTGTCTGATTGTTTTGTAAATATGATCACTTGCATCAAAACAAACAAAATAAAAAATATATATTTTCTATAAAGAATGAATTGACTGCGGTCCATCTGCTTCCTTGGCCGTGGGTATTCATTGGACTTTGCTCCCCCCCTTACCAGAACTCGATCCCACCTGGGACCCTTGATTATTTTCCTTGGCAGGGTGATTTTTTCTATTTGCTCTCGCGCATAAGCTTGCCAGCACCTGAAAGTTTGCATGAGGGGCACATTTGGTGTCCCTGTGCATAGTCCAGTTCAAAACAGTTCAGGGAGCCGTTGGATCCAGCTCTGAAGCAAAACTGGACAAAGGACATGGGAGTAACCTCCACTGGGAGGGTCCCCTGAATCTTCCTAACCCTTTCCCTAGGGTACTTAAGGGCTTACCTGGGTGTAGGTCCCTCGATTCATTGTGGGATAAGATTCAGATCAGTCACCATGGCACTTCTACCGTCTGGGCACTCTGGACTTCGCTGGACTTCCTTTGGGCATGACTTAATCTCCCTTCCAGTCTGCTGTATTGTGTTTGCCTGTGCATCATACAGGAACCGTCCAAGGCCTGTGTAGCATCAAAGACAACCAAAGTAATCTCCCTTGGAGTGAAGGAGTCACTCCCCTGCATTCGCAGGCACCCCAACTAAGTCGACCAGTCTGCAGATCCCAAGCTCTTCCGCACTCCGTGGGCTCTCCAACACAGGTGGTGGTTTTCTTTAGTTCCCAAGGCCTACTCTACCCTCTTTCCAAGTTTGAGGCCACTAGTTCTCGTGGGGGTTGCAATAACTGAACCCCTGGGTACCACGTCCAACTTGCAGGTGCAAAGGCTAGTTGGCTTCTTTGCAAGAATATCTTTGGGCTCCAAATCGCCCCAGCCTTGAGCATCTCCTGTGACCTGAATCTTCTGCCACACCATATTGTGTACATCGTGGCCTGAATATTTTGGTGAGCTGCTTTGAGGTCCTCTCGCGACTCTAGTGCCTCCGGCCTGTGGGTCCACTTGAGGGTCACACTTGTTTCTTATGGGCTTCCCTGATTGCTTGGGGCCTACCCTTATTCCCTTGCCTTTGGTGAGTTCCCTGGACCTTGCCAGTCCTGACGCTGCTCCTTCTTTGATTCCTGTGTGGCTTGCCTTTGCCATGGCTTGTTGGTGCTCCCACTGGACACCCAGCACTCGACATCCTTTACGGGACTGCTTGTATTTAGGTCCTGGTCATTTTCAACATTGCCTGGTCCTCACAGCTGCAGAGTCAAGGCCCTCGTCATCAATACTGAGGCACCTGACATTGGAAGGCATTTGTCTTCCAAGTCTCCTGGTCACTCCTGAGTAGCGTAGACTCTGTCCCCTCTGCTTTCATGTACTCCTCTTCAAGAATCCACATTTGGATTCCCATAGACACTTTCTCCTCTTCCAGCAGCAGAACTTTCCTGTAGTCCTCCATTGGGTTAGAAGGCGGTTTCCTACACCACTTCACACATATGCACCCGGCTTCACTAGTGTAAGTAACGTGAGTACTAGGGTATCCACGGGTGGGGTGGCTCTCCAACCTTCTGTCGTCCACAGGGTTGCTTCAGGGTCAACTGGGAAGGGTCTTTAATCTTTATAAATCCACTGCGACTTACACATACAGTTGTACGGAGCACGTGGCTGTGTTTCCACACTTCACACGCTCTCCATGGGTTCCCTATCTACTAACTTTGGGTGGTTCCTTGAGGTCCCAACACTTCTACATCCTCCCAACACTGTCTTGACTCGAGTTGTGGTTCTTTTAGTACTTTCTTAGTATATGGTTGGTCCCCACCGGGGCCATTGTGTACTACTTTGCTGTGTTTCTTTGCTAAATTATTGTGTTTATCTCCGTGTTGGAGATACTTGAACATTCTGGAGAGTATTATATAATAAATATCTATTTTTATAAATACTTGGTGTGGTTCTTTTCATTTGATCTATACTTTAGGATTGTATTCTGGTAAAACCAACTGCTTTACACTCCTTCGGGACTAAACCAGAAGGCTGCTCACACACCTACCACTTAGAGAGCTTTCTAAGGTCTTCTAAGACCTCTTAAATCTCCATAAGGGTTGTCTGGTCTGTTGCTAGGTGCCCACTTACATAAGTGGACATCATGCACCAGGCCAGCCTCTCACATTAACCCTATCCAGATAAAGGAAAATACATGTTTTAGGTGTTTGTTGTCAGTGGGCCAAAGCACTCCATCTGAAATCCTCCATGAAGAATTGGGCATGAATTTTTTTGGGATTTTATTTGATTGCACCCACTTTTATTTTTCTGTTCAATCTCAGCATAAGGAGTAGTTAGATTTAAATCTCTTGATTCTCCAGGACTGTTTGTCCTTAGATAATGCCCTATATGTTCCCTGGCTTAACAATATAAAATTCTCCTTTGAGTACCTAGGGAGGCCTAGTTTTTTTCATCCTGAATCCATTTTTTTATTTTTTATTTTATGGAGTTTTATATAGCACACATTTGTAGTAAAAAGGCTGCTGCTTGGGTCAGGCAGATGTTCTTCCGCCAAGTGGCAGCAGAGCAGGACTCTACTTCTGTAACTAAACAGTCTATGCGATCATAAATCATGGTCAAATTAGTAGGAGGATTGAGCCGTATCTCCTCCTGGATTTGCCAAACAATTATCAACGTCTCTTAACCTTTTTTAGACTGCGTATTTTCCATCAACTTTAGTTTGAAAAAGGTTCATGGTTTTTGAAACCTGTGTACGCTTCTGTACTTGTGAAAACGAGTGTGTGATACCATGTATCTAGTGCCTTCTTTCCACCGATTCTGTTCCCTCCACTACATGTATATCTTCTGCTGCCAATGAACCTTAGACAGATTAGGCATTTCTTTTATATTTACAATTGTTATGAACCTCCAAACTATGTTTTTTATAACTAGGTTTCTGGCTAGTGTTTTTAGTGCTATTTCTTAACTACCGGCGTTTGTTTACCATGGCAGTATTGCACCTCATGAAAGACTGTTGTGGTATTAGTGCTCTTGAATTATTTTTATGTATTGTTTTTAGTTGGTAAATGATTTTAAAGATATAAATAAAGATCTGTTGTGTTTACATGTAAACATAGATGATTTTCATGAAAAATAGATTACAGTTTGGGAAAAAAGAAAGACTACAACACACATATCTATACATCACCAACATGTAACAAACACATGATGCTCAGTTACAACAATGTAGTGACTAGACATTAACCATGTATTTACACTAACTTTATACATGCATTTCCATATATCACACCCAGGATGTGTCAGAAACAATTGAGGCTGAAAAAGCTACTGACATACATGTGGAAATGGAGGGCAGCACATTACCAACTCCTATGCCAATCACTCCAACTTCAACTGCTAGGAGAGCAACAGTTGCACCACTACAAGACATTGTTGATGGTGATGAGGGACAATCCCAAAGCAGGAACACAACAACATCTATGGGCAGGACACACAAACAGCGTAGTGGCTAACCAGCAACATTACACAATGAGAATGTGTCAGATGGCATGGCAGAATCGATCAACTCCTCAGTGCGTGCAAATCAAATAAATCAGGACTGTCAATAGACATCTTCTAAGAATGTCAAGCTCGATGCAGCAATTGCAGAAAGGGCAAGACCGGTGGATTTACAGGCCTGGAGAAGGAGCACCGTGTGCAGAGACAGAGACACAAGCAGTATCTGGCACTCATTGATGCCTTCACCAATTCCATAAACTGATTGGCAGTAGCCACAACAACTCTAGCAAGGAGAACTATAAACATACAGGCTGACATGGGGCACTGCTGCCAGGATGTTGCACATGGGCTAGTTCAAGTGGCCACAGCCCATGAAAATATACAGACCACAACCTCTGTGTCCCCAAAATTCAGCCCATACCTGAGAGCAAAGATGGCTCTAGCCTCAGTGACACATCTATGAAGGAGGCATGCTGTACCAGGCGTACACACTGAAACACTTATTGGTCTAACATATCCGCACTTTCACAGGTCAGTGTTGCTGACAAGGAATGCAACCCAAGAGACCGGCAGAAGTGAATCCACTGAACACAGAGTCACGAGCTTACTGTTTTTTGTTTGCAAATAAATACTTTGTTGCCTAGTTGACACAATGTTACATCCTCAATGGATACTGTTGGTTTAGGAGAGATACATTATTGCCCCAACCTGAACAAAAGGTGATCTTTCATTTATGCACCATGCATTCCCATAATGTGTGATGTCCATTTCTTAGATGATGTATTCACTCTTACCTCAAAAATGTTCTTGGTGATCTGACGCACTTAGTGACAACCCCTACCACTGCTCTGGCCCCTGTTAACTGTCAGAAGCTAAGTGGCGTTGGCAACACAATACCTATACATATGCTGGGATTGCATTGGGCCTGAGTGCTGGGATCTGAATAAGAGGCTGTAATTCTGCAATGAAGTCCAGGATTACCTCACTACTGTGTCTGTATTTTTCATAAATTTCCCCCTCTGTCTGTTTAAATTGAGTGACCCTCACCCTAAATATCCTCTCCCGTCTCCTCCTCCTTCTCCACCTGCCAGACAAAATCCTCATCCTCCTTGCCAAAACATAGAGGGCTACTATTCTGAAGGAGCCAGATGCATTTGGGTGCCTTTATATACTTTGCACCTGGTTACCACCTGATCAAGACTGATGGCAATTGCATTTCCTAAATGGCCATTTTGCCATTATTCACAATTAGGAAATCTTTTGCACATGCAGTTAGTGCTTCACTGTTTGGAAATCTCTATTAGCGGTTTCCTATTATGCGATTTCTGAAATGTGATTTCTACTAGATAGAAATCGCATTTTGCACCACAGTAAATGCCTTTCATACTTACCAAAATGGCATTTTGAATTTCCTAACGGCCTGAAATTGTGATTCGCATCATTAGGAAATGAAAAATGTCTTTGTACATATGACCCAAAGGAGCCTATTTGTGAGTTTGTCATGCAGTGGAAAACAGCAAGTCACCTTGTCGCTCTGCGTGACAGGGAAAAGTAGGAATGTGCTGTATTTAAGGTAATACAGCATATTCCTGCCTTTTTTTTATCAATCATCAATCAGGGAATTGTGAGCGCGCTACTCACCCCTGTTTAGCCGATGAGCCAGGTCTGGAGGGTTTTCCTGAAGGTGTAGAGGGAGGGGGGCGCGTCTGATGTCTGCCGAGCTCGTTCCAGGTCTTGGCTGCAATGTGAGAGAAGGATCTTCTGCCTGCTCTGTGGATACGCGGGGTTTCAGCCAGTGCGAGGTTGGAAAATCTGTGGTTTCTTTTGGGTACGTGGAAGTTGATTCTGTTGCTGAGGTATTTGGGTTTGTTGTTGGTTAGATATGTTGGAACTGGGGGTCTCTAGTTGGCAGAGGTAGGTACCTTTGACCAAATAGGGACCCTTGGTTCCAGTCAGGGTAAGGGGGTACACTTCTAAAATAAACCCTGCTCACCCCCTTGGTAGCTTGGCACAAGCAGGCAGGCTTATCTCAGAGGCAGTGTGTAAAACATTTGTGAACACATACAGTAATACTGTGAAAACACAACAAATGGACACCACACCAGTTTAGAAAAATACGTATTGTTTACTAGACTCAACACAAGACCAAAAGACAAAAATCCACAATACTGTAATGAAAAATAGACTTTAAAGTTATTGAAATAGCTTAGTTCAATGTAGATGGTAAATGCGACACTTAACTCTCTAAGTACCTTGGATGCGTCATGCAATACAAACAAAAGGGTCGCAGGGAAGGTGATGCGTTGGTTCCTTGCTACGGGGAAGGTGATGCATTGATTCCTTACTGCACCGCAGGGGAGGTGAGGCGTTGGTTCCTTGCTTCAGGGAAGGTGATGCATTGGTTTCTTACTGCAGCGCAGGGGAGGTGAGGCGTTGGTACCTTACGGGAGAGGAGGTGATGCGTCGGTTTCTTACTGTGATCTGGTGCGATGCATGAAAATGGCATCTTGATGCGATGCGATGATCCGGTGCGATGCGAGAAAATGGCGTCTTGATGCGATGTGACAACCTTGGATATGATGCGTGCATGCCCGACGGCCGTGCGGTGAACTAGGTAACTACTGAGCCACGACAGGCCCTGCAACACGCTTCTACGGTGATGCGATGGTGACCTCTGCGGTGGTGACACGCTTCTCCGGTGATGCGAAGCGCTTCGCCGATGATGCAACAGCAAACACCGGCGGCTCGCTTCTTGGGTGATGCAACCGCAACTGCTGCGGCGGTGACATGCTTCTCTTCGTAGCGTGGTGCTTCCAGCTCCCAGCGACTCGCAGTCTCTTCAGAGGGCCCAAACAACATTAGGCCCCTTTCTGCACGAAGAATTCCACAGCAAGCGAATTGAGGGGAGCTGGTGGTGAAGTCTTGTATCCCTGAGACTTCAGGCAGGAGACAAGCTCAGTTCAAACCCTTGGAGATTCTTCTTCAACATTGCAAAAGTACACACAAAGTTCCTTTTCTCCTTTCCTTGGCAATAAAGTAACCACTGCAGGCCAACCCCCACAGCACAGGGGCAGTCTCCTCCTTCAGCTTCCTAGATTCTTCGTCTTGGCAAAGGGTCGTCTTGATTCCCAGTAGTGATCTAAAGTTCTGGGCCCCAATATTTATACTGCAAAATCTCTGAAAGCAGAGCGTGGCTGTACCTAGTCCAAGCCAGTTCTGTGCAGTCCTGGAGCACTTTGTTTACAGGACTCCTTCTTTCCTTTGTCAATGTGGGCCAGGGTCATCAGACACACCACAGGAGGCGGAGCCAGAATTGTGGAAGGCAAGCACAGCCTTATTCAAGCCCAGGTGCTACTCCTCCCACCACTCCTCATGCAGATAGGTCTATAACGCCTTGTGCTGACTCACTGTGTCTCCTGGAGCCCCCCAGCCCCTGTCACTCACAAACCAAACATGGCAACCTAGCAGAGGCAGGTTTGAATGGTTAGGCAGGAAAATACCTACTTTCTAAAAGTGGTATTTTCAAACACTGAATGTTAAAACCAACGTCACTAAAAGATGCATTTTATCATTCTGAGTTCAGGCATACTGAACACAAATTTCTACCTAGTTCCCTGAGTGAGTTAGGATTATAAGATGTTATAATCAAACTGCCCATTCTGGCCCATGGGAACAGTTACCCTTACAATAGTGAAAAACGAAATTGGCTGTAATTCACTCTCAGGACTTTACACACATCAGGGTATGTCCTACCTTTTACATACAATGCACCCTGCCCTTGGGCCTACCTTAGGGGTGAACAATATGTAGAAAATGGAAGGTTTAGGGACTGGCAAGTGGGTGAACTTGCCAAGTCAACATAGCAGCCCCAGGCTGGACACAGGCTCTGCAATGGCAGGCCTGAATCACATTTTACAAGCTTCTTTTGTGGGTGGCACAACCAGTGCTGCAAGCCCGACAGCAGCATTTGATTCACAGGCCCTGGGGGTACACATGGTGCGCTGAAAGTGACTCTTTTCACCATGGCGAGCCAGTGGAGACTTCGAAGGTGTTGGCTGATATGTTCGTGTCGGGGATGCCGGGTAAGAGTCTGGCGGCTGTGTTCTGTATTGTCTGGAGTTTGAGAATTAGGGACTTGTTGATGCTGGTGTTTCCATAGTCCAGTCTGCTGGTGATGAGTGCGTGGGTGACTATCTTCCTTGCCTCAGGGGAGGATCCACTTGAAGGTCTGGCGAAGGATGCAGAGGGTGTTGAAGCAGCTGGAGGTGACGGTGTTGACCTGTCGGTTCATGGTGAGTGATGAGTCGAGTACGATACGGAGGTTCTTGGTGTGGTCTGAGGGGGTAGGTGGGTTTCCGAGGGCGGTTGGCCACCAGGTGCTGTCCCGAGCAGAAAGGGTGGTACTGAGGACGAGGACTTCTGTTTTCTGGGCGTTGAGTTTCAGACAGCTGCTGGTTATCCAGACTGTGAAGTCTTGCATTCCTTTTTGGAAGTTGAGTTTGGCAGTGGTGGGATCTTTGGTGAAGGAGAGGATGAGCTTGGTGTCGTTGGAGTAGGATACAATGTTCAGGGCGTGTTGTCGGACGATGGCTGCGTGGGGGCCATGTAGATGTCAAAGAGGGTGGGGCTCGGTGATGAACTTTGTGGGAGTCCGCAGGTTATTTTCTTGGAGTCGGTCGGAGAGGAAGGGTTGGAGTACGATCCTTTGGCTTCTTCCAGTGAGGAATGATCAGATTCAGTTTAGGGCTTTTCCTTGTATGCATGCGTCATGTAGTCTGGCGACTAGTGTGCGGTGGGAGACGGTGTCGAAGTCTGCTGATAGGTCGAGTAGGATGAAGGCTGCGGAGTGGCCTTTGTTCAGGAGGGTGCGGATGTTATCTGTGGCGGTGAGTAGGGTGGTCTCTGTGCTGTGGTTGCTTCGGAATCCGGATTAGGACAGGTCGAGGACGGCGTTCTCTTCAATGAATCGTGTCAGCTTCATGTGACTGTTTTCTCTGCAACTTCGGCTGCAAAGGGGAAGAGCAAGATGGGCTGATAGTTCTTGAGGTTGGTGGGGTCAGCTGTGGGCTTCTGGAGCAGGGGTCTGACTTCAGCACGCTTCCAGTCATCTAGGAAGGTGTCTGGTTTGGTGGTGTCGATGGTGCGTTGTAGTTTGGGTGCGATGGCGGCCGCTGCTCTGTGGTAGGTGTGAAGGGGGCAGGGGTCAGAGGGGGCCCACGAGTGGATGCTCATGGTCGAGGCAGTGTCTTCAGCTGTGTTCGGTGTCTAGTTTAGATGGTGGGCTGGCTGGTGTTTCTGGGGGGAGGTGGCCATCTGTGGCGCCTGGTGTATGGTAAATGAAGTTTTCGCAGAGGTTTTTGATCTTGAGGTGAAAATAGGTTCCAAGCTTGTCTCTGCGGTCTTGGGATGGGGTGATGTCTGAGGCTTCGCTGTGTAGGTTGGCTAATTTTTGAATGACACTGAAAAGTTCCTTGGACCCTTCACCTGCACAACCTGCAAGTTCACCTGCCTCCGAACATGCACCACGCTTGCCAAGCCAAACTCCAGCAGCGACCTCAAGTGCATCCTGCTCAACACCCGCTCCGTCCACAGACACGCCGTCGAACTCTGGAACCTCCTCGACACAACCTCACCAGACATCGCCTTCCTCACTGAAACATGGATGAACGCCTCCTCAGCCCCCGACATCGCCATCGCCATCCCGGATGGATACAAGATAATCAGGAGGGACCGCGTCAACCAGACCGGAGGAGGCATCGCCATCGTCCACAAGAACACCATCCGCATCACGACCGACGCCGACAACACCTACGCCGCCGCCGAACACCTCCACTTCCAGATTCACACCGACCCAAAGACGACCCTCAGAGGCACCCTCATCTACAGACCCCCGGGACCACGCACACAATTCAGCGAAGACATCACAGACTTCATCAGCCCACACGCCCTCCCCTCCGCCAACTACATCCTCCTAGGGGACCTCAACTTCCACCTGGAGAACAACAAGGACAGCAACACCGTCACCCTGCTGGACAACCTCGCCAACCTCGGACTCAAGCAACTGGTCAACACCCCCACCCACTATGCCGGCCACACGCTTGATCCCGTCTTCTCATCCAGCAAGCACATCGCCTTCAGCCACTCCACCGGACTTCACTGGACAGACCACAGCTGCGTCCACTTCAGCTTCAGAAAAACCACTACCCACCACAACCCGCAACAGGTTCCTCACAGAAGCTGGAGCAAGATCACTGCCGACCAGCTCACCACCTCCCTCAGCCAAAACCCAACTGCCAGCACACCGGACCCCAACGAAGCAGCCTGCAACTTCACGCAGTGGCTGACCGCCTGCGCCGACGACCTCGCACCACTGAAGAACCCTCCCAGCAAACCCAGAATCAAGAAGGCCCCCTGGTTCACCGCCAAACTCAAGGACTCCAAGAAGACCTGCCGCACCCTCGAGAAAGCCTGGCTCCTCGACCAGACCACTGACAACATGACCGCCCTCAAACACGCCACCCACAAGCACCACCAGCTCATCCGCACCACCCAGAAGAAATCACTGAAGGATCGACTGGACAACAACGCCCACGACAGCAAGGAACTCTTCAGCATCGTCACAGAGTTCTCCAACCCCAGCACGGCAACAACGACATCACCCCTTCACAAGATCTCTGCAACTCCCTCGCCTCGTTCTACCACCGCAAGATTGCCGACATCCACAACAGCTTCGGCGCAACATCC
The DNA here is from genome assembly GCF_964263255.1 of Lissotriton vulgaris. NCBI lineage: Eukaryota > Metazoa > Chordata > Amphibia > Caudata > Salamandridae > Lissotriton > Lissotriton vulgaris. The sequence continues at coordinate 1,255,296,358 of NC_141691.1, forward strand.
TATCACCCTAGCGTCGAACCAACGCACCCCACTGCCACCCTCCGCACTTGGACCACGGTGACCACCGAAGACACAGCCCGCAGGATGAACACCATCCACTCCGGATCTCCGACTGCCCCCTGCCCCCACCACATCTTTAACAAGGCTGACTCCACCATCGCACCCCAACTCCGAGATGTCATCAACACCTCCTTCGACACCGCCACCTTCCCGGAGAGCTGGAAGCATGCCGAGCTCGGCGCCCTACTTAAGAAACCAACAGCGGACCCCACCGACCTCAAAAACTTCCGCCCCATCTCGCTCCTCCCTTTTCCTGCCAAAGTCATCGAGAAGATCGCCAACAGACAGCTTGCCGCCTTCCTCGAGACGAATGGATCCCTCGACCCCTCGCAGTCCGGTTTCAGAGCCAACCACAGCACCGAGACGGCCCTCATCGCAGCCACCAACGACATCCGAGCCCTTCTCGACAACGGGGAAACAGCGGCACTCATCCTCCTGGACTTCTCCGCAGCGTTCAACACTGTCTGCCACCGCACCCTAGTCCAACGCCTCAGCAACACCGGCATCCACGAGAAGGCACTGAAGTGGATCATCTCGTTCCTCGCCAGAAGAACACAGAGAGTCCGCCTCCCCCCGTTTCGTTCCGAGGCCACCGAAGTCATCTGCGGCGTCCCGCAAGGATCATCACTCAGCCCCACCCTCTTCAGCGTCTACATGAGACCTCTCACAGCCATCGCACGCCAACACAACCTCAACATCATGTCCTACGCCGACGACACCCAGCTGATCCTCTCCCTCACCAGAGACCCCAACACCGCCAGAACCGGCCACCACGAAGGGATGAAAGACGTCGCCGAGTGGATGAAGAACAGCAGCCTGAAACTGAACTCAGACAAGACGGACGTCCTCCTCCTGGGACCATCACCCTCCGCCTGGGACGACTCCTGGTGGCCCCCAGCCCTGGGCACCGCCCCCAAGCCAACAGACCACGCACGCAACCTGGGCTTCATCCTGGACTCCTCCCTCTCGATGGCCAGACAAGTCAACGCCGTCTCCTCTTCATGCTTTCACACCCTCCGCATGCTCTGCAAGATCTTTCGATAGATCCCGACCAAAACCAGGAAGACGGTCACTCAGGCCCTCGTCACCAGCCGACTGGACTACGGAAACACCCTCTACCCTGGAACCACAGCCAAGCTACAGAAAAGACTACAACGCATCCAGAACGCCTCCGCCCGATTCATCCTGGACATCCCCCGACGCAGCCACATCTCCGGCCACATGAGGGACCTGCACTGGCTCCCCGTCAACAAGAGGATCATGTTCAGGCTCCACACCCACAAGTCTCTCCACAACCTGGGCCCCAAGTACCTCAACGACCGCCTTACCTTCGACACGCCCACCCGCCAGCTACGGTCTGCTAGCCTCGCCCTCGCCGCTGTACCATGCATCCGAAGAGCCACCGCCGGAGACAGATCCTTCTCTTACCTGGCGGCCAAGACATGGAACTCCCTCCCCATCCACCTTCGGCTGACCCAGGACTACCTCGCCTTCAGGAGACAACTCAAGACCTGGCTGTTCGAGCATTAGCGGACCCCTTCCCCTAAGCGCCTTGAGACCCTTCTGGGTGAGTAGCACGCTATACAAGTGTTATGATTGATTGATTGATTGATTGATTGATTGGAATTGGCCGGGATTTTGTTGTGGATGAATTTTCTCTTGGTGACTCTGATCTGGTTGTGGTAGTCCATCATGGCGTCTTTGTAGGTGGTGTGGTTTTCCGTTGTCTTGGTGTTTCTCCAATTCTTCTCCAGGTGTCTGCAGGTGCGTCTGGCTTCTTGGAGAACAGTTGTGAACCAGGTGGCTTTCCTGGGGCATTGTCTATTGGGGTTGCTTAAAAGGGTGAGTTTGTCTGCGCAGTTGGAGATCCAGTTGTGGAGTTCTTTGGCTGCATCATTTTCGTCGGGTGCCCAGGTGTTGCTGTCTCGGGTGAGGGTGGAGTTAAGTTTCTCGTCTTAACCTTGCTCCAGTTCCTTCGTGGTGGGCTTGGGGCTGGTTTGGGTGCCTTGGGTTTGTTGATGGCGAAGTGTACACAGTGGTGGTTGGTCCATGGCGGCTGCATTGTGTTGCGGAATTGGACGCTGTTCCCTGCCGCGAAGATGGGGTCGAGGGTGTGTCCTGCTGCTTTATGGGTCGGTGTGTTGACGAGTTGTTTAAGTCTGATGCTGGTGAGGTTGGCACGAAGGATAGTGGAGTTGTGCTGGCTGGGGTTGTCGAGGTGGAAGTTCAGGTCTCCAATGAGTATGTACTATGTTGAGTTGATGGAATGGGGTGCAATGAAGTCAGTGATGGTGGTGGCGAAGGGTGTTCGGGGGCCGGGGGTCTGTAGACGAGGGTTCCTCAGTGTGTGGCTTTGGGGTTGGTCTGAATCTGCAAGTGCAGGTGTTCGGCAGAGGGGAAGGTCTCACTGGAGGTGGTGAGGTGGAGGGTGCTCTTGTGGGCGATGGCAAGGCCCCCTCCTGGGTGGTTGCGGTGGTCTTTCCTCTGGATCTCTTATCTGTCTTGGATGGCAGTGCTGATGTCTAGGGCGGAGGATGCATTGGTCCAGGTCTCTGTGAAGAAGGCGATGTCGGGCGAGAGAAAGTCGAGTAGGTTCCAGATTTCCATGGCATGTTTATGTACGGAGCGTACGTTGAGAAGGATGCATTTTAGGGTGTCTCGGGTGCTGGCATTGGTGGTGTTGGAAGTCAGGGTGGTGGTGAGTGTCTGGCGAGAGTGGATGCCGGAAAACTGGCTGTGGGTCGTGTTCGGCATGGCCTGTTGGCAATCGCTAAGTCTTCCAGAGTTGAGTGCGAGGAGGGTGGTGGTGTCGTAGAGATGGGTAGTGGTAGGTCCCGGGTTGCTGGCTGCAATTGGGTCGCGGACTTGTGCAGACGGGCTTGCCTTTGGTGCACCTTTCGCATGCCGACGGCACGCCCTCTGCGTGCGCTCGCTGCGCAACTGTACATCGGCCGCTGTAAGTAGGGAAGGTGGGAGGGAGGAAAGGCTGGGAGGCACGAGCGGGGAAATTACGGGGGAGGGGCTGCAGGGGCAGCAGCGGCAAAAGGAACAGGCAGACATGAGAAAATAACAACAGTGGTGGAATTAGAGCAAGACACAGATGGGCACAATAACAGTGGCACAACAGGGAAAAATTAAGAAAAAAATGAGTGAGAAAGGTTACAGTGTCACGCTCTGCGTGACAGGGAAAGGTAGGAATGTGCTGTGTTAAAGGTAATACAGTATTCCTGCCTTTTTTCCATGAGCTGGCACCCTGTAGGCATCCTAGCACCAATGCAGGCACCCTTGCACCATGGTGCAAGGGTGCCTTCTTTGCAAGCAGGATTGTTTTTGTGCAGGAAGGGAATGCAGCACACATAGAAAGAGGAAGCTATGAGGAGAAATAAGGATATTTGTCCTTGTTACGCCTCTCCTGGGAAGGCGTACCAATTTGGTATACCAGTTCTGGTAAATCTGAGAATGCATCAAAAACCATGGGAGTTACATGGGAACACCCACGCAAGGCCCATGGAATGCTATCCCAGCACAGACTAAGGCAATGCAGCGATTTGAGCTGCGTTTGCGTGACTCCAGATTTATTGAGCAACTCAGGGCCAAACAAAGTGGCCTTGCGCTGCTTCATTAATCAGGTTCGCGTCGCTCTCGCACCATGTTACATTGCGCTAGAGCCACTAAAATTGACTCATAAATAGGTCCCTAAATCCCTCAATGATCTCCATTGTAATACTTGAAAAGGTTTCTTAATGTGACACTCTCTACCCATCCAAGGACATCACAAGAGAGGGGCAACAGGGACTGTTGCCTCGGGCCTGCTCTCTCCAAGAATTCCCGGTTGCCTCCGCTAAACATATTTTGGACCACAAAATCAGCATTAACCTGCTTTTGTAATATATTCACGGCAGATAATATAATTCACCATTAGGTAGGGCCATATACAAAGTCGCCTCAATATGCATTCCAGGACAATCTTTTTCTTTCGAATGAGGTGCTCAGAAAACCAGAAAGACCCCGCAAGGATTTTTATCTTAAGCCCCACAAAAGCTTCTTACAGGCCTTTGGCTAACTGTTTGCAAAAAACTCAGGAGACTTCCGCCCACATGCATCATTGAGAATTGCATTCGCAAACGGTGCGAATCGCAATTTTCGGCCGATTGCGAATGCAATTCTCAAATTTGGGATGCATCATGCTTTTCGTAATTTTAGGAATCTCAACCATGTTGCGATTTCTAAAATTGCAATTGCATTTAAGAAATCGCAATTTGAGATTTCTTAAATGCAATGCATGAAAATTTTTAATTTGCGAAATCGCAAATAGGAAGGGGTAAATTAGCATGAAGTTGACCTTCATGCTAATTTGCGAAAACTTTCAAAAATGCGCAAAAATGCATTTTTGAAAGTTTCATGTTACACACAAACATGTCCTTGGAACATGTGTGTGTGAAACTTGCACTTAAAGTTATATTTCAGGGGTGAAAATGCATTCACAAATTGCGATTCGCAAAATGCTAATCGCAATTTGTGAATGCCTTCCTATTCATTACTATGGGCCTCTTGGCCCCTAGGAATCAATGGGAAGGGATTCCTTAATTGCGATTCGCAAATTGTGAATCGCAATTAAGGAATTATTAGAAATCGCAAATAAAACTGCGATTTTTTGATGCATAGCAATTTGCGATTTCTTAATTGCGATTCCTTAATTTTCTCAATTAAGAAATCTCAAATGCTAACTTTGATGCATGTGGCCGTTCGATACTCAAACTGTTGAGCATGACTATGAAATTCTCTTCAAAGTTAATGCGACAATGTTTAGTATTCTTCCTCTGCATTCCCAACTTCTTCTATTAACAAGGGTCCTTGCTGGGTTTTTTAAGTGTACACACGGATATTTATACCATTAGATTGCAACAGTAAACAGTTGTTTTTCAGAAGAAGAGAACCCCTTCCTTAATCTCCACCCCCACCCTCCCACATCTGCCGCTTTATCCACAACACCTTCGAAAACACTTCAGGAAGATTCTACAACAACATGTTCCTAATTAACAACAGCTGCTCACACACGAGCTCTCCCCCTGGATGACTTAGAGATAAATAGCCTTATGCCAGAGCTGTGAGGCAGGGGCTGAAGAAAGGACACAAGGCAGTCCCTGAACGAGATGTCGTTGTAGTCATGGCCATGCCTTGATAGCACTTGGGAGGGAGATGTCTAAATGTGCAAATTAAGGGACACATAAACTTTGTCTAAAAATACATAATCCCGGATCCATTGTGTTAGTGTCTGTGCGTGTGTATCTGCCAGCGAAAAGTATCAGAGCAGCTGTGAAGCTTTATCTATTGACAAGAGAATACGACAACAGCTTTAGTGGCCAAAACTGAAGATGAACATCTGCATGCTTCTAATCTTCTTGGAAAAAGCATCCAAGCAACGGGCCTACACAGTATCCGCATGCACTCCTACGCCACGTTAAAAAAAGTGCACGAATATCAAGTTATAAAGAAAAAGTAAAGCATTAAGGGCCATATGTATCATTCAAAATTGCGGTCGCAAACGTCGAAATTCACAGAATTTTTGCGTTTGCGGTCGCAATTAGGCTTAATGGTATGTATAAAAGAAAAACTAGCTCGCAAAATAAGGAATCGCAAAACTTGCGATTTCTTATTTTGCGAATGCATTTAAGGAATCGCAATTTGCGATTCCTTGTGTGGAATGTATGAGGCACCCAAGTTGTGCCAATATAGCATAAGGAATCGCAAATTACCACCAACTACAGGTTGGTGGTAATTTGTGATTTCTTTCAAAAATGCACATTTGTACATTTTTCAAAGTGGCATGTGGCACACACACATGCCCTTAGGGCATGTATGTGCACCACATGTTCACCCATTCTCATTTCAGGGGTGCAACAGGGTGTCCTTTTGGCACCCTGGCACACTTGAAATTGCATTCTCAATTTGCAATTCTCTAATTGAGAATCGCAAATTGAGAATGTCTTCCCATTCATTCCTATGGGCCTCCAGGCACATAGGAAGGAATGGGGAGGTATTCCTTAATTGCGAATTGCAATTTGCGCTTCGCAATTAAGGAATATGTAGGATTCGCAAAATGTATTGCAAATCCTACATACATAGCGTTTTGCGATTCTCAAATAGCGATTCCCCAAAATTCGCTATTTGAGAATCGCAAAACCTAACATTGATACATGTGACCCTAAGACTGCTCACACCAGCGCCAAGGAAACCAGAGGGGAAATATTCTGATTGGGAGTATTTCTGCAATTAACAGCATCTGCTTCTTATCAAAAGTCAAAAAATCATTTAGTTCCCAACTCTCCCATCTTCAAATGTCTCAAAACAGTTTACGAGAATTGGAATAATTTTTTTGTAGTGTCAATGTTATCCTTAGTGGTCTCTCATTTGGCTTCAAAATTAGTTTATGAGTGATTTGGGAATGCAACCAAGCTGCAAATAGGAACTTTAGTCATAAGGTTTTCCGAAGCCAAGAATTCAAGCATGAGTTGCAAAGACGTGTGTGAAAAGGTCAAACATTCTCTCCAGTGGGATTCACTCTTTCATTTGGAGCAAAGGTACAACTACCATTGCACTCTGATGGAAAACACTCAGGGGCATATTTACAAGGAAGTGGCAGGGCGCGGTGATAGCCTCATTGGCAAAACGCTGCGCTCTGCCACTTCTGAAACTAAGGGCTGCACCATGTTTGCAAGAATACGGTTCTGCCTTGCGGTTCCCGCTGCGTTGTTGCTAATTTAGCTGCCTAGCACCAAAGCAGGCACCCTAGTGAAAGGGTGCCTACGTTGAGGGAAATGATTGTTTATGTGCTGTAAGGTGTCCCTTCCTGCACATAAACAATCACAAATGGCTTTTTGAAACTTCTATGGGTGCTCCTCAATGCAGGACACAGAGAAGTTGCAAAACGTAATTTTTTTAATGATTGTTTATATACAGAAAAGGACACCATCCTGCACATGAACAATGGCGTTTTGATATTTCTTTGTGTGCTGCACAATGCAGCACACATAGAAACAGCAAAAACGAGGAGAAATGAATAATTTGTCCTTGTTGCACCAGGGTAAGACCATGTTTTCCCTGGTCTTAATTTTGGCGCTGGCCCATAATTACGCCAAACTTATAAATATGGGAGAACATCAAAATCAATGGTTGTTGAGGTCAAACGCCCACAACTACACCCCTTGCCTAACATTTTCACGCTAAGTTTAGCGTGAAAGGGTGCCTTAGTCACAAGGCGACATTAAGCCACGTTAAGTAGCTTAACACCGCCTTGTGAAAAAGGCGAAGCCCCTATCACCACCACAACATCGAGGAAAGAAAAAATGTGGTGGCGATAGGGGCTTGTAAATATGCCCCTCCATTTTCCACAGCTATTCCACACTTACGACTGTGGAAAATCATCCAACTGATGAGTTTTCTTTAATGGGACAAACCATCAATTTGTTGTTTATGGCTGGGTTTAGTGTGTAGTTGAAGTTTAGGTTTATTAAATAATTGCTAAGTTACTTAAAACCATTGCAACAAAAATTTGAATGGATGTAGTTATATAATTTACAGGATTAAAATTGAGTGTTTGCATTCACATTTGGAAAGTATCAGATTATAAAAGGGAAAAGGAGAAGTTCAATGTATTAGTGACCCGGGACAGCAGCCTTCTAGCCTGCTAAGTTTAGTTACGTAGTTTGATGTCACACGTAAAAAGAATAGCAGGTTAGAAAATTGAGTCTTTACATTCATACACATTTACAGATATCAGTTTGTTAAAGAGGAAATTAGGTTTATAGAGGGGTTAGCAGTCAAAATATCAAAATTTTAATATCGATCTACACTAATATCGAGTTTTTAATATTGTAGGGAAAGAAAATCGAAGTCAAGAATATTGTTGACCAGAATATCGACTGCAAGGTAAGTAATATCGATTTTTTTTATTAGTGAAGTAAGTAATATCGAAGTAAATATTATCGTGAGCCAAAAATATTTTTGTAAATATTATCGATTTTTTTGTGTTATATATTTTATATGTATGTTTAAGATTTTTTTTATGTTTTTTCATTAATTTTAAATATATGTATTAAATGTTTAGAAAATAGTAATTATTTTTTATATAAGATTTGCGTTTTAGTATCAGAGCGGGTTGTGGGTTTATAGGGGAATAGAGTGTGAAGAAATGTCATTATAATTAATTAATTATTATGTTTTTATTAAGTCTTATTGAATGATAATTTATTGTTAATTAATTATTAATTGGTAATTCGTTTGTATTAATCGGTTAATTCATGATTATATTATTTATAATTAATGCATATGACTTTTTATTTATTGTTATTGTTAATTATTTCTTGTAAATAAATAATTAATTAGTAATGATTGTTTATTAATTGATTAATTGATAATTACATTATAATAAACATTTTCTGTGTAGTGGGTTGTGAGCTTATAGGGGAATAGGGTGGGAAGTAATTTAATCATAATTATTTATTAACACATTTTTATTTTATTGTTATTGATTACTCATGTATTCTCAATCAATTATTAATTGGTAGTTAATTTGTATTAATTGGTTAATTTTATATTATATTAATTAATTAATAATAAATTTTTATTTTTAGTATTGTTAAATTAATTATTGCTAAATAATTATTAATTGGTAATTCATTTTTATTGTGTTACTTTTTTATGTGTAGCACATGTTATGTTAAAATCAATTTGTAAAGCGCTCGTACGCCCGTGGGCTTCATGGCGCTATAGGAAGTATGAAGAGTCCGAACAACATAACACTAAGCTGACAGAGGTTAATGGTAGGCTTGAGAGAACAACCAGGTTTTTAGTCCCTTGCGGAAGGTGAGCAAATCCTTACTCTGCCTAATCGGTAAGGGGATGGAGTTCCAAAATGAAGCTGCTAGATGGCGAAAGCAGCAGCCACCCTGTCGCTTCCTTTTAAAGCGAGGCACCTCCAATAAGAATTTTTGAGCGGAGCGCAGGCTTCTAGTGGGAATATATTTAGAAACCAGGCTGCGAATAAAGGCAGGGCCTTTATCTTGTGTGGCCTTGAAGGTGATACAGCCAGCTTTAAAGGCAATGCGTTGGGAAATCGGAAGCCAGTGTAGCTTTTCTAGTCCTGGTTTGATAGAAGACCATTTTGGCTGTTGTAGGATGAGTCTAGCCGCCTGGTTCTGGACTAGTTGAAGTCTCTTTGATAGGCCCACTGGGAGTCCCAGGTAGACGCTATTGGAATAGTCCAAGCGGGACATGACCAGGGCAATAGTAACCTGGATTAAGGCAGACTGGGTGAGTAAGTGAGCAATTTTTTTTATTTTCCTCATTTGGAAAAAGCTTGCGGAAACCACGGCACCCACCTGGGTTTTTAAGGACAGGTCCGTATGGAGCGTGATCCCTAGGCTCTTTACAGCAGTAGACCTTACAGGAGGAGTGCCCAGGTCTTCTGGCCAGTAGTTGACACTCCAACTGGATAAACTGTTCCCGGGCAAAAGTAGTTCTGTTTTGCCCGGGTTAAGTTTTAGATGGTTTTCGTTCATCCAGCATTGGATGTGTCTCATGGTGTTCTGAAATTCGGACACGGCATCAGGGATGTTCAGTTGGAATAATAGCTGTAAATCATCCGCATAATTGAACACCGTGACTTTAAATTTCTTGAGGGAGTGAAGAAGAGGGCGGAGGTAAAGATTAAATAATAAGGGGGATAATGACGACCCCTGCGGGACTCCACAGGTGGATGTGTGCCTAGTGCCTGTAAAGCTGCCAAGTTGAATTGCCTGAGTCCGGCCCTCAATAAAGGAAGTAATCCAGCTCAATGCTGATCCTCTCAGGCCGGCCTGTTCGACACGGTTGAGCAAGATGTCATAGTCAACCGTGTCGAACGCAGCCGAGAGGTCGAGCAACACCAAAGCTTGGTGTATGTCGGTGTCCGCATTGGCTCTAAGGTTGTCTTGGAGCGCCAGGATCACCGCCTCTGTTGAGTGACCTGGGCGGAACCCCGCTTGATTAGGCTCCAAATAGTTGGTGGTCTCGATGAAATTAGAGACACTCTTAGAGACATGGGCCTCCAATACCTTTGAGAGGTAGGGCAACAGGGAGATAGGTCGATAGTTTGTAAGATCCGAGGGATCCTTCCCTTGTTTTTTTACTAACGATATAAGGAGGGCTTTTTTAAAATCTGTGGGGACTCTGCCTTGTCTGAGGGATTCATTGAGAATAGGCAGGAGTGCATGTGGAAGAAATAAGCCTAATTCTCTAAAGATGGCAGGGGGGCAAATGTCATTGGGTGACCCAGATTCGATCCGTTGAAGGAGTTCCGACAGTTGTTTGGGGTCAATCGGAGGAATGTGGTCTAAAGTCTCTGGATTCTTGTAACCATCCTCAATGGTGTTGCTGGCAGGGTGTAGTGGTATGCTTTGTTTGATTGTGATGATTTTATTAATGAAGTAGTTGTTCAAGTCATCACATAAAGCTTGAGAATGTGCGATAGGTAGTGACGTACGCTCGTCGTTACAGAGGTCGTTCACTATTCTAAAGATGTCTTTAGTTTGATTGTGAGAATGCAGAATTATGCCTGAAAAATAATCAGTCTTCCTCTTAAGAATGGTTTTTTGGTAGAGACGGCGACTAAGGCAATAGACCTCTTTATCTTGTGGAAGATAATTTCTGCGCCAAATCCTCTCTTTTTGCCTGACCTCTAGTTTAAGTTGTTTGAGGTCTGCAGAGAACCATTTATGAGCCTCTTTGTCGCGTGAGCGTGAGAATTTTACACTAGGGGCATGAGTATTGGCAGCGCTTTGGATCCATAGGAAGAGCGCTTCATAGATTGCATCTACGTCTCCCAGGTTGTTAAGTGGTGGCAAAGTAGAGGCCAAAGTGTCCAGAAAGGCAGGAAGATCTATCGACCCCCATTTGCGAGTTTCCCCTCCAGGCTGTGGAGGAGTCTGATGTTGTCTCGTTACTTGAAGGGAGAAGTAAACAAAATAGTGATCAGACCAGATGCAGGGCTGAATCAAGATAGACGTTAGTGGGAGATTATGCGACCATAGTTGGTCAAGATGATGGCCTTTGTCATGGGTGGTAGACTGTGTGAATTGGATCATATTGATGTCAGTGAGTGAGTCGAACAGTTCTCTGGCTTGGGTGTCAGAGTCCAGGTTGTCGAACCACAGATTAAAGTCTCCAATAAGGATAGTATGAGGGTAATTTGTGGTGATAGATGCTAATTGTTCAGCAAGACTTGAGGGAAAGGTGGGCATAGGTTGTGGGGGCGGTAAAGTAAAACCAGAGCTATGGCGCCTTTCTCAGTGTCGGTTTTTATGACTAGGTTTTCAGTACCAGGTAGCAGCAGGGACGGGCGACTAATGAAGTTATGTTTTTTATTGATAATGGCCGCCACTCCCCCTCCAGCTTTACCTGGGACGCGATTTACTGCCAGTATATAGTAGTCCGATGGAAGTGAGGCCAGTATATCAGGCTGCGAATACTCAGTGAGCCAAGTCTCTGTGAGTAGTAATAGATCGGGTTTCTGAGAGGTAAGTAGCAAAAAGATGTCTAATTGGTGCTTCACCAAAGATCTAGTGTTAAGGTAGATGCAGTCCAGCTTGAGCAGAGGTAGGTTAGAGCAGGTGGGAACTTTGATAGATGCCATAGTGCGTTTGTACTTAGGTCCAGGAGGTGAAATGACCTGAGATATACCTAGATCGCTCAGGCGTTTAAGCGTGTAACAGGGGAGTGAGGGACAAAGAGGCACAGGAGGTCTAAGGTCTAAGAGTTCCTGGGCGGTGTATGTGTGGGTGGGTAAACGGGCAGAAAGACATAGCCCTGGTCCCGTGCGGTCACGGACGGGCACAGACGGGCTTACCTTAGGCGCACCTTCGGCGCGCCACCGTCGCGCCCGCTGCGCCCGTCCGCTGCGCTCCCGGAGGCACATTGCCTCTTATGCTCTCCCTCGGGAAGCACTAGAACGCTGACTGCGTCCAGGCTCCCGGGAGACACCCACCCAAGATGGCGCCTCGCACTCCCCTCTCCAGACCCTGATGGCCGGGTAGAGTGTGCCACGAGAGGCAACAATAACCTGCACAACAAAAAACGTTAATCGCACAGAAAAACGCAATTTAAAATGCGCGCAGGTAATTTTACACGATTTTACTAAACGTGTTAAAAAAACGCTTTACATTGGTGCAAGGTAACAGTGAGCTCTCCGCTCGTGTCAGGCTTTCGAAAATTACACAGACGGACTCAGAAGCAAAGCAGGGTGCTGCCACCAACCCAAGCTTAGCTTGTCTGTTTATAAGAGAATAGGGTGGGAAGTAATTTATTTCATAAAAAATATTTAATTGATAAGTATGTTATTTAACTGCTACGCTATCTTACACTTTCCCTACTGTTGCACTCACTGGAGTGGGAATAGTCATTTTTACCCCTACGCTAACACTTTCCGTACTGTTGAACTCACTGGAGTGGGAATTGTAATTTTAGCCCCTATGCTATCCAACACTTTCCCTACTGTTGCACTCATTGGAGTGGGAATAGTAATTTTTACCCCTACTCTAGCCAACACTTTCCCTACTGTTTCACTCACTGGAGTGGGAATAGTTTTTTTTACCCCTATGCTATCCAACACTTTCCTACTGTTGCAGTCACTGGAGTTGGAATAGTAATTTTATTTCTTCATCTATCTAATATTTTTTGTATTATTTTAGGTAATATAGTGTATAGTTAATTTTAAAAAGATTAAAAATAAATTTTATTTTTTTGATTTGTTATGTATATTTGTTTAATTTTTATTTATATTATTGTTTTATGTGTATATATTTATTTATAATTTATAAAACAATTTAAAAATGTATAAGGTATTAAAATAAATATGAAAACATTAATAACTAAGTGTATATATTATGTGTATATGTTTAATGTATTTTTAATTATATATATTATTTTTAAATTTGTAAGCATTTTAACATTTTTTAACTGTTTACTTTAATTATATGTATTATTTACCTTATTTTACAATTTTTTTTAACTTAAATGAAAAACAATATTTTGACAGCGATATTTTTGACATCGATATTTTTTTCCGATATTTTTGTACTTACCAAATATTGAAAGGATGTCGAGATTCTTGACTTCGATATTTTTCCTGCAATATTTTTGTAGGTCAATATTGTGACTTTCGATATTTTGTCAGTGATTCCTGGACTGCTATGCTGGGTTAACAGTGTTGTGGTGCAGTCTTTGCTCGACCTTTAGCAGAAATTTGACAAAACAGCAGTTCGGTTGGGGGTCCCCTGGGTCAAAGCAGACCGAATAGTCAGCATTCTTGTCTGACTTCCCTTTTGATTGAAAGCGCTAGTTAGTAGCTGGCTCCTTTATTTGTATACAATGTTACAGGAGCAGAGTAAATTCAACAGGTCTTCCTTACCAGTCCCACAGAAATGGCAGGAGGCGGAGAGATTACCTTGCAAACAGAGTACCAAGTGATCTTTATCTAGTAGTGCCCCCAGTCAATATTTTTAAAAACAGCAGCTTAATAAAGGCGGGATAGCCAGGTGCGAAATAGTTTTGGAGGGCAATAGTTTTGTCATTTTTAAGCGCCATCCATTTGTGTGCTCTTTTGCATAGTGTGTCCTTGTTCTCAATGATAGACCGAATTTTGAGTGTCTTCGTAACCATACGCTTGAAAGTCTGAGTACTAGTAGGTGTTTCCCAAAGTTTTGTTAGTCCTGTAAGTTCGAGGGACTCTTGTTAGTAGATTCTTGCCGGTGAAGTGTTGCGGTATTACAGATTTTCCAATAGCATGTGGTTCCGGATGTTTGGTTTGGCTTTCCAAATCTTTTTCCAAGATGTTATGCATGCTCCGCTGCTGGCTAGAGACTGTTTTAGCAGCCCAAATTCCAGTATTATCTGCGTAGGTTAGGAGTAACTTGGTAGAGAGAAAATGGTTATATAGGCTCAAGTGATTGTGGTGTCTAGGGTGCTGGCATCTCATCCTCTTAGTGATTTGTTTCCGTATGAGATTGTTGGTAGACGTTTCGCTCTTGCGACTTCAAGAACTGGCTTCAGGGAAGGGTAGGCGAGTTTTTTGCTTCATGTATTTGAGTGCTATGGTCAGAGCCAGGCCTTTCCTTTGTATCACCTCCTACTGGGTTATGAAGAAGCCTTTCTTCTTGATGATGACCCCAAGGAATTTTTACTTCTCCATGCTTTCCAGCCAAGTGTCACTCCAAAAATAGGTTTGCGTTTGAGTTTTCTTGGTTTTGCCAAGATTGTTTGTCAAGCCGTTGGCAAGTGAGTAGGCCTTCATAATGTTTAGCAGCCATTGAAGCCCCACCCGAGTGTGACTGACCAGCACCACATTGTCGGCATAAAGAAAGCTCAATATTACTTTGCTGCCTAGTTTAGGAGTGTGGAAGTTGCAGGTTTGTAGTTGTTCAGTCAGGTCAGCCAGGAAGTGGTTAATTAGGGTTGGCGCCAAGACACATGCTTGATTTAGACTACAAGTGGTTTTGATTTTTACAGGAGAGGTGGCGTTCTGCACCTAGCTTAATTTGCACCCATGTGTCCCTGTACAGCATTATCAGCATGTTTAGCAGGTTCTGTAGTATACTCGAGCTTGCTAGTTTCTGCTAAATCCTCCCTCGGTCCACGAAATCAAAGGCTGTTTTAAAGTCGATGTAACAAAAAAATAGCTGTGTGTCAGATGCGCGGGTAGTGTCCATTAGCAGAGATTACTAGAAAGTTTGTGATCATGCCGGATGATTTTAGAAACCCGGGGCCATATTATCAAGCCTGAGCGATACAATTATCGCCGCTTTATTGGCAGGAAACTGCCGGTAAAGTGGCGATAATAGGCTTGATAATAGGCTCTATGGAATTCCAATCGAAGCTCATGTTAGATGTGAATGACATCTAACATAAGCTTCGAATCGAATTCCATAGAGCCTATTATCAAGCCCATTATCGCCACTTTAGCTGCAATTTCCTGCTGATAAAGCAGCGATAATTTTATCGCCCAGGCTTGATAATATGGCCTGTCTGGTTGTATGGTATGACGGCATTGTTGGAGGCCCGTGCTGTTAGCTCGTCTAGCACGGTTCTGGCGAAGTATTTGGTGTCGTTATCGATGAGGGTTATTAGGATATAACTTACTGGAAGAGACCTGTCTCAGCTCTTGAAAATTGGAGATATGATTGAGCCTTTCCATGATGCTGGCAGGTTACATGAGCTTCTGACCTCTGTGAGCACTTGCGCAAATATTTCTGCCCAAACATCTGAGTCATGTTTGAAGAACGCCAGGGGGGTGCTGTTAGGGACGAAGCTCCTTCTTTCTGCCCTTTGTCTATTTGTTTTTTGATGCTCTCTGCTTCCACCTCGGTCTGCCCTTCATCATGTGCTGTTGTTGACGTTTCCCAAATATCCATCCGTGAGTCATATATTACTTCGTGATTGAAGTGGTTTTTCAGGTAATGGGCCGGCTCATGAAGCTTCAGTAATGTACAAGTCAATACTTATATGACCTAGTTTGAGTAGTTGATTCACAGTAGCCCAAAATCTATCACTGGTATTATGTTTCAGAACGGTGTGTAACTTAACCCAGAGTTCATTGTTCTGGTCTCCTTTAACTGACCAGCTAAACCTCTTGTCTGTTTTTTATATAATTTTCGGGCTGCAAGGGCGGTCAAGTCGCCTGTTCTTTTCTTTAGAATACGAAGAGCTTTGTTTATTCCAGTTGTGTACTCCCGGAATCTGGGGTCGTGTGTTGTGCAGGTGGCCTCCTTGTACTCTTTGTTAGTTTCTGCGTATATTTTCAGGAGAGTTTCTATGAGGATTTCCCAAGTTTACCATGGCAGTTACTTTTCCTATGATGTTTTGAAGTATGTCCCCTACAGTTGTGTGCAGTTGTGCAAGAACAACTGGTGTAGTCTTAATGTGTATGTAGTTTGTAGTGTAGGTTTTTTCGAATGGCTCGCTTATATTTTTTGGGGTGCTGTGGTTTGAAGAAAATTCAACCTCTTGCGGGAGGTGATCACTGCTAGGTCTGTCTGAGATTTGGAATGAAAGAAAGTATTAAAATGTGGACAGAGATACAAAGGTATAGTCAAGACAGTTGCTGGCTCTGTTGGAGTGAAATGTGGCGACCAGAGGGTTGTCTTCTTGGCGCCTGCCATTCAGAGCCCTGAGGCTTAGATGGTCAAGGCCTTCCAATAGTCGGCTGCAGGTTTTTGTTTGGCACCGGGTTATATTTCTGCCTTGGTCATTTAGTTCCCATAGCACAGTTTGGCCTATTGCTAGGTCCCCAGTGTATGTACCCAGTAGATGTAGGTTGAAGTCCCCAGATATGACAAAATGGGTCGAGTCTTTCTCCTCCACTAGTCTCATTAGTTCATTCACTACCTTTTTGCAGTCTTTGAGTATGCTTTTGGGGTGAATGTGGATAATAATTAGGATTACGTGAACGGCGGCACCTTTGATTATAATGGTACATTTTGCTGCATTAATTCCTGTGTATTTGATGTCCAGGGCTATTGCTGAGTTAACTCTGGCTATCAAGATGTAGTTATCCAGCCCTCCCTAAAGGAACCCGTGTTTTGCCCATTTCACAGCTGAAGTGAGAAAGCTCATGTAGCCTTGGATGTAGAGAGGCTCTGCCAACCAGGTCTCCTGAAGACAAATGATATTGAAGGACCTCAGGCAATTATACAGATCTGGGTTGCTTAGTTTTCTATTCAGGCCATTAATGTTCCATGCACACATGCAGAGTACTCAGGGATTCATTCCAGCTTGTTGTTCCTGAGCCGTTTTTGGTCACATTGGTGGCCAGTGGTAGGCCATAGGTAGGTTTGTTCATCCTCTGCTTTATTGCTTTTATTGTATTGCCTGTATTTAAATTGTTGTGTCTGTGACTACTGTTGTCTGTCTTCCCCCGCTGCCTGTACGTGGTCTGTGCCTCTTTTTCTTCCCTCTTCTCCCCTCGCTGTCCCCGTGCTCTCTCTGCCTGGTCTTTCCTTCTGTACCCCTCGCTGCCCCCGTGTCTCTGCCCGGTTTTCCCTTCTGTTCTCCTCGCTGCCCGTGCCTCTCTGCCCATTCTGCCTTCTGTTCTTAGCTGCCCCTGTATTTCTGTGTTCTTTATTTTGCTTCGGTGTCACTTGCTTTTCCGGTATTTCTGTGCCCTTTTGCCTTCTGTGCCACTCGTTTCCCTCGTTTTTGTGCCCCTTCTGCCCTCTGTGCTACTCGTTTTTGTGTGCCCTTCTTCCCTCTGTGCAACTCGTTTTTCCCTCATTTTTGTGCCCCTTTTGCCTTTTGTTCCACTCGATTTTTGTGCCCTTCTGCCCTCTGATCTACTAGTTTTTGTGCCCTTCTGTGCCACTTGTTTTCTCCTTGTTTTTGTGCCCCTTTTGCCTTCTATTCCATTCGTTTTTTTTGCCCTTTTGCCTTCTGTGCCACTCGTTTTTCCCTTGATTTTGTGCCCCTTTTCCCTTCTGTTACCTTCGGTGTCCCTCACTGCCCTTGCAGCTGCGTCCCTTGCAGCCCCACCCCCCTGACGGCCCACTGCCCATTTGCTGCCCTGCCTCCCGTCTCCCAGCTGCTCCTCCCTCCCACCTCCCCATATATACCAGCCACTGCGCAGCCACGCCACTGGCGCGCTGAAGGCATGCCTAAGCCAAGCCCATCTGCCCCGTCCACGCCTGGACCGCTTCCAGTGCCAGAACCCCCTGGCCCC
Source organism: Lissotriton vulgaris (assembly GCF_964263255.1). Classification (NCBI taxonomy): domain Eukaryota; kingdom Metazoa; phylum Chordata; class Amphibia; order Caudata; family Salamandridae; genus Lissotriton; species Lissotriton vulgaris. Next base: position 1,255,314,161 of record NC_141691.1, read on the forward strand.
CGCCACGATGACCACCGCCACTAAGACGCCAGCACTCTGCAGGCTCTCAACTCCAGAACGAGCCACACCTGCTTCAAGGCTACCCCAAAATGCACACAGGGCCCCTTCACCTGCCGGAACTGCAGCTACATCAGCCTCAGAGCCGACGAACCCCCCGCCAAGAAAGACCCCAACCACCTCCGATGGATACTACTGAACACCCGCTCCGCACGCAAACGTGCCGTCGAGCTCTGGGACCTGCTCGGCACAACATACCCAGACGTCGCCTTTGTGACAGAGACCTGGTTTAACAACTCCTCCGCACCCGACATCGCCATAGCCATCCCAGACGGCTACAAGATCACCCGCAGAAACCTCACCAACGGAGTCGGAGGAGGAATCGCCACCACCGAACTCCTCTGGACCAACCACCGCTGCATCCACTTCACCTTCCAGAAGCTCACCACACACCACCGCATACAACAGATCCCCCGCCGCTGCTGGAGCAAAATCACCGAAGACCAACCACATGCAAAGCTTGCTCTCAACCCACCCACCATACCCTCCAACACCGATGACACTGCCAACAGCCTCAGACGCTGGATCGAGGACTGCACCAACACCCCTGCCTCGCTGAAGAAACCCCCCACAGAGACACCAGCAAGAGAGCCATCTGGTTCACCACATACCTCCTTGCCTCCAAGCAAGCCTGCCGGAAACTAGAGAAGAAATGGCACAAAGAACAAACTACGGACAGCCACCCAGCACACAAGGGCGCCATCCACAATCACCATCACCTCATCAGGGCAGCCAAGAGGACCTTCTTCAAAGACCGCCTTGACAACAACGCACACAATAGTAAGGAGCTCTTTAAGATTGTGAAGGAACTCTCCAACCCCAGCTCCAACACCAACGACAACCCGCCGTCGCAAGCCCTTTGGGACTCCCTCACAAAATTCTTCCACCACAAGATAGCAGACATCCACGACGGCTTCAACACCCAGACACCCCCAACAGACAGCAACACAACAGACCCTCCGCACACCATCGACCACAACCCCCTGCTAGCCTGGGCCAGTGAGAGCATTGAAGAGACCATGCGTACAATATATAGAAAGAGAGTTCTCCCAGATACTTTAAGGCCCAGAGGGGGGAGATAAACCAAGCGAAAAAGGAGACAGTACCTCTGTGCGGACCTATATTTCTTTTAACATGGAATATATCCAGACAGTTTTTTAGAAAGATGCCAACGAGAAACTGTAAAGTATTATTCAAACATGAGATATTTATTTGACTATTTTTTCATTTTCAACATTTTTCAACATTTATAAAAAGGCATTTGTGCAAAAGTACATTACAATATCATTATGAGAAACACATTTTTACATACAAATTTTGGTAATGGTCATTCTATCATCCAAAAAGAGCGCCCTCTAATAGCAGTTTATCCTAGTGATCATACAACACAGACTCATACATCAGTCATACTAATTCTAAAGAATAAAAGATACAGATCTAACAAACTAAACACATAGACATAATGGTACAAGACATTGGACTAACACTAATGCTGGCTCAGAGGTGTACTTAGTGTGGTACGCATGGGAACCTAGATGGTATGGTTCTACTAGTTATGATGGGATTAACCAGATCGTATCCTGGACAGTAGATGGTAGGCCGACGTACGTTTCGGTGAATGTCACCTTCCTCAGGGCCGAAGACAGCAAACAGACAATTAACTAATGTACTATAGTTAAAATATGAGGGCTTGGTACATAATTCTATGATATGAAGGATCTAAGCGTGTCACAGAAGAAAGGCTTGTTGGTTTCTATAAGGCGTTAGCTCAGTGTCCGAGGCGTGCTCATATTAGTTATCTTTAGAATATGAGCTGCCTGGGGGACTTCTGTATGGTGGTTATATCTGAGGCATAAGGGCTGCGCGATGATTTTGTAAAGAGTACATACTTAGAGCGTTAAAAACGCCTAAATCTGATAATTAGTGTTCCGTTCTGCAGAGAAGGTACCTCCAGGAGTGTGGCTCAACATTAGAAATAATTATATTGCAAGTGTCTGCAGCCTCGTTTTTTCGAGTGCTGTTTACGCAACCGGGGGTTCTGGACAGAATTAAGATTGTGAAGGAACTCTCCAACCCCAGCTCCAACACCAACGACAACCCGCCGTCGCAAGCCCTTTGGGACTCCCTCGCAAAATTCTTCCACCACAAGATAGCAGACATCCACGACAGCTTCAACACCCAGACACCCCCAACAGACAGCAACACAACAGACCCTCCGCACACCATCGACCACAACCCCCTGCTAGCCTGGGCCAGTGAGAGCATTGAGAGAGACCATGCGTACAATCCACTGCGGCTCTCCTTCAGACACATTCCCGTACCACGTCTTCAACAGAGCAAGCAGCTCTATCGCACCCCACCTGCGCAACGCCATCAATCTCTCCCTCAAGACCGCAACCTTCCCAGAGATCTGGAAACACGCCAAGATCAACGCCCTACTCAAAAAACCTAAGGCAGACCCAAGGGACCGTAAGAACTTCTGGCCCATCTCTCTGCTCCCCTTCAGATGGTCCCCAACACCAATCAATCATTTGTAAAACGCACTACATACCCGCGAGGGTCTCAAGGTGCTGGGGGGGCGCATCTGATCGAACAGCCAGGTCTTGAGTATCCTCCTGAAAGTCAGCAGGTTATGGGTCTGTCGTAGGCTCAGTGGGAGGGTGTTCCATGTCTTGGCAGCGAGGTGGGAGAAGCATCTCCCACCGGTGGTTGTTTTTCGGATGGGCGGAACGGTGGCGGTTCTCCCACCTCGCCGCCAAGACATGGAACACCCTCCCACTGAGCCTACGACAGACCCATAACCTGCTGACCTTCAGGAGGATACTCAAGACCTGGCTGTTCGATCAGATGCACCCCCCCAGCGCCTTGAGACCCTTGCGGGTATGTAGTGCGCTTTACTTTGTAAACCCCTGCGCCACATTATACCTGCGCCCGGTATAATGTGTGCAAGGGGGGCGTATTGACGCAAGGAAGGGTCATAGAAGTGACGCAGTGAAATCTATGAGATTTCACTGCGTCACTTTTAGGACACTGTTGCGTCAAAACCTTGCGCCTGCCTCACACAGGCGTAAGACTCACGCAGGCCATTTCACATGGGGCTTGCCCCATGTGAAAGGACGCATTGCTGGAGTTGCGTCACTTTTGTGACACACTCCAGCAATGCGTCACTTTTGCGCTTACAGATACGTCAGAAATACTGACATTTCTGTAACTCCTTGCGACATGATGCGTCATACATACAATATGACGCATCAGGATTGTCGCAAGGAGTGCGCACTGAGAAGTGACGCATCGCTGCTTTCACGCAACGATGCGTCATTTCTCATAAATGAAGCTCTATGTGCAGAACCTGCATGTAAGCTGCAAGTATTTCATCCTTTTCCCGTGTTTTTAGGCATGAGAGTGGCTCACTGTCTTTCTCTTCGGTTTCCTCTTGGATTCCGGTAGGTGCCATTAGTGAGGTTCCTATGCTACCCTGTCGAGGGCTAGGGTTCGGGGTGCTGGTGAAGTTCCCTGCGCTGTTAGTGGTTTTTGGGCTACCATCAGAGGCTATATTTGGCCAAGGGATGTCTTGCATTCTGCTGCTTACTTGTGTGTAGGGAATGCTCCCGTTGTGGTCTTCCTGATCTCCTTGGCCGCCTTGTAGGAATACAATAACTGGCGCATCCCCAGGGATGCCCAGTTATTGTGCGCCGCAGCTCTGCCACCCATGGTGCGCTGCATTTACAATGCGGCACACCATGGGGCAAAAACGGCACAGATGCGTGACGCATCTGTGCCATAAAGGCGGCGCATTGCTGGAGCTGCGTCGCAAGCGCGACGCAGCTCGAGCAATGCTCTGGGGGGCCCTATCTGTCCAATGCTGCGTCAAGCCTTATGCCTGCTTCAAGCAGGCGCAGGGTTTTGACGCATCATTGGCCTAAAAGTGACTGAGTGAAATCTTGTAGATTTCACTCAGCCACTTTTAGGAAGCGTTCCTGCGCAGGAACGCCCCCCCCCCCTGTGCAGGAACGCCTCCTTCTGGCGCAGGGCTTTACAACGTGACGCATCTCCCAGATGGGCTAAAGAACGGTGATGGATTAAACCCAGATCTTTTGACTGGGTGTGAGTGTTTGATTGGTTCAGATGCTCCGTCCATTACCACCCCCTTTTGTACCGCTTTTGGCTGCCATAAGTGTGGCAGGGTATGCTCAGACGTGAGTCCCTTGCTCACTTTGCCACTGGATTCAAGCAAGCCAGGCTGAAGATGGCTGGAATGCCAGAAACCGGTCCTCAGAAGCTTGTTTCCAGTCCAGGGAAGACATGGCTTGGCAGTTCGCGCTGGACTGTTCCCATGAGGCACAGGGTCAGACTGATTTGCATATAGCCATGTCTGAACTGGGGTGGCAGAGTGGGCTAAAGAACGGTGATGGATTAAACAGTCATATAGTTAATGCTTTTCTATATATTGTGTTAAGTTAGCATGGGCTTATTAAATGATTAAACAACATATTTTCCTTCGGCTCCAGTTTTGCACACGACACATAATTAATATTGTAGCTTTCAACCTAGACGAAAGATGTGATTTAGTGAGAATAATATGTTATTGCTCTGATATCAGTCGTGCCTGGTACACTTGGTACACTGTCTGCACACTGAGATCTATAGCCTCTAAGAATAACCTAACACAAGGTTGCTGGGAGGCTTGATCCTCGCACCACATTAGACATAACACAAATAATGTTGCTGCCAACATTGGGCTCTACGCGGGTTTAAGATAGAGTTACTGAGAATGCAAAAACACACTTGATGGTGCTTCGCATGAAGAGAGTTGGTAGCTGATGATGTGATCTTCTTCTGCTGACATTTAGAGGTATGGGCCCGCCCTGCTAAAAACCCAAAGGAGACCTTCTTAGATATAATATAGTATGCTAAATAGGGTGCGCGAAAAATAGGTGATACAAATTTCTATAGATTTTGCATTATAATATGCTATCACCGTTCGCTTACTATGGACTAGTGACTATGCTGATTTTTATAATATGTATGTTGATATTATATAAGATACTGCGTTTGAGAACCTTGCATTGAAAAATAAATATTTCAAACTTGCACGTGTTTTCTTTTACTCCCCGTTGTGGTTTGAAATGATTATAGAGCGAAAGAGTGTTCATGTGTTCCACGATACCTGAGGTACCCTAAGTTCATGTTCTGGATTGTCTAAGACATTGGGAGTTTGTTAGGACCAATGAGACACTGTAGCTAGCTTGGTAAGGGGATTTCTGATATTAAAGTGAGTTTTGGGTCACCCTAACTCACCCAGGTTCTAGATCTCTGTGCACAGTTCTGTGGGAGAACGGAAACCATGCTACACAACTCAGATCTTTTGACTGGGTGTGTGTTTGATTGGTTCAGATGCTCCGTCCATTACCACCCCCTTTTGTACCGCTTTTGGCCGCCATAAGTGTTGCAGGGTATGTTCAGACGTGAGTCCCTTGCGCACTTTGCCACTGGATTCAAGCAAGCCGGGCTGAAGACGGCTGGAATGCCAGAAACCAGTCCTCGGAAGCTTGTTTCCGGTCCAGGGAAGGCATGGCTTGGCAGTTCGGGCTCGACTGTTCCCATGAGGCACAGGGTCAGACTTATTTGCATATAGCCATGTCTGAACTGGGGTGGCAGAGTGGGCTAAAGAACGGTGATGGAATAAACCCAGATCTTTTGACTGGGTGTGAGTGTTTGATTGGTTCAGATGCTCCGTCCATTACCACCCTCTTTTGTACCGCATCTCCCAGATACGTCACGTTGTAAATACCCCCACCATGGCGCATCTTTTGCACCGCTGCTGTGTCACAAAAGGGATGCAACGGCGGCGTAAAAGAGGCGCAAGGGGCTTGTAAATCTGCCCCTGTGAGTTTACTGTTTCACTTGTCACAGTTTTGTGCAAGGTTTGTGGTGGGAATTGACAGTTGAGTGGGTATAAGAGATGGTGAGTGGTTGGAGATTGGTGACCGGAGAGGTGATCCCAGGTTAGTTGGTGTATTGGAGTTTTTCATTGTTTGAAAAGAGCACTTATCAAGTGTTTTTTAGAAAGTTGGAATTGAGTGTAAATTTTGGGCTAATTTGCATGCTTAGCGTCTGTGTGGATCCCTGTTATCCCTTGATGACCAGTTATTTATGCTTGGTTCAAAAAGTCTATTAGGGGACCGTGTTTTGTTTGGGGCTTTGACTTAGCTTTGTGTTTGGCTTCTTTTGTTTTCTTTGCCTTGGGAGGATTGCTGTATTCCGTTTTCTTTGCCTGGCTTCTTCCTTTTTGCGGTCGGTAAAGACTCGCCCCTGGTCTTTCCTGATCTCATGATTAGGCAGCGATCCTGTCAGCTTGTGCCCAGAGGTTTGGACCCTGTGCCTGACAACCAGTACTTAGTTGGCAATTGTAGTTTTTGCACAATGGATGTAGGACCTCTAACTTCGTCCTGGAAAGCTTGAAAGCCATCTATTGTCAGGAGCTGAGGGGTAAGTGCTTTTCTTTGACTTGTAACTTCTGGGGCTTCAGTCCTGGGTCAGAGGCAATGCTTGTAGACTCAACCCCAGCTGGTTTCCTTAGGTCTGTTTTTTTGTATACAACCTTGCACCCTTAACACCCTTGTGGTTTGTCTCTGCTGGGTGCTATGCTTCAGTTTGCGGCTGTTAGTTCACAACACAGATTGGGTCGAGTGTGCTTTTTCTATGGCTTTTCTGGCGTATGCTTTGCATTGTAGTTCGATTCAGGGAATCATTTCAGGAGTGCCAACATGCCCCCTCTATAATGGCTTCCATCAGTGATGGTAGAGGAGGGGCATGAGCACACCGTTGAATCTTTATGCTGATGCTTTTCACCTGGGCTGGGATTTCTCCAGGGTCCTCTATGTCTGCCAAGGATCACCTGGGGATCCCGATTGTGGGCTCAACTAGGTGTGGAGTTGGGGGGCCACAGATGTCAATCTATTTAGCAAGGCAGCCATAGGAACATACAGTATGAGCAGGGGGTTGGGTAACCCAACCACCAAGGCCACCCGACCATTCGGGCCACCTCAGGGGTCACTCTGCCAGTAGCTCCTCCTACTTCCCTGGGGTAACAGAACTCCAGGGGAGATGATGCGGTCCCAAATGGTGAGGGGCACAAGACACACTGCGGGCAGTCCATACACTGCTGCTGATGCTGCCAATGCAGACTGCTGCTGGTGCTGCAAATAGCAGTGAGCGCAGCGAAAACGCTGCTGCAAGCTAAGAGGTGCAGCGAGGGGTGAAGAGGTGGGGTAAGGGGTGTGGCAGGAGCAGCTGGCAGGGCAGAGCGCTGGGCAGGGGGCACCAGCCTAATGCTGCCCATTTCTGTTTCGTGGCGGTTTGATGCCCCGATGGTAGAAATGAAGCACGGAAGGTGGGGCAGCCCAGAGCAGCTGTGGCATGTAGAGCAGCTGTGGCATGTGGTGATCCGCTCCGGCCTGCAGCCTTCCGCTGCTGCAAAGCAGCTCTGACCTGCTCCAACCCGCTCAGCTCTGGCTCCAACTCTGTGCTCCTGAAAGTCACACCCCTCATGCCTCCTCTCGCTTCCTCATATTGCGTTTAGTGTGTAGAGATTTGGTAAATGTTTGGTTTAGTAATGGTTTGTGTTAATTCATGTGAATGTAAGATAAACTTGATCCTTCTAAGTACAATTGTAATTGTTTAACTGCATGGATAGATGTGCTAGAGGACTTTGCTGTGCTGTGTAGTTGATTGTCCATAGTCTAGAGAGATTTCTGTCTAGACAGCATTATTAACCAGGTAAAAAAGATTTGGTGCAAAATTGTGCCTATGACCACGAAGTAAGACGCTAACCTTACTTTAGTGGAGCTAAGATGCATGTTGGTGTTGGTTGCAGAGACCATTGTTGAGTTGGCAGCACTTTGACAGCTCTATGTTGTGTGCCTGAGGGTTTCAGACAGGTTTCTCTAGCGTGCTCTCCCTGAGTAAGGGTTTGATCAGTGCAATTGGAATAATGTTGTTCAATGCAATTGTTCAACTTAAAAACAATGACAGTCTGATAATTAAAAGTGCCGATAAGGGTAGCGGGATTGTGCTCCAAGAAAAAACCACATATATCTCAGAAATTCAACGACAACTAGAAAACAAAGAGCATTACAAGAGATTGCCCCATAATCCCACAAAAGGAATACAGGCCCTGATTCAAAAGGTCACCAAGGACGGCCTCAATGCTGGCTTCCTAACCAAAAAGGAATTTAATTTCCTAAATGTAAAGACTCCTAGAATTCCAGTGATTTACACACTTCCCAAAGTGCACAAAGTCGCAGACAACCCCCCGGACGTCCGATCGTCTCTGCATGCGGGTCCATTCTCGAACCTCTAGGCTCTTATGTAGATTATTTTATCAAGGAATTTGTCCCAACAACCCAATGTTTCATAAGAGATTCCATGCACATGATCAATATGATCGAGCACCATCCTTTCGATCCAACATCAGAGACCCTAGTGACCATGGACTTAGAGTCCCATTACACTAATATTCCTCAGACAGCAGCATTACTAGTGATCCAAAAGATTTTAGACTCACGCCCCGCCCTCACTCTGTGCCCAGCATGTTCATTCTCCAGTTGCTTGAGATATGCCTCACGAGAAACTTCTTCATGTTCAATAACATCTTCTACGAACAAATCAAGGGCACTTCAATGGGTGCCATTTTTGCCCGAATCTGGCCGTGCTTTTCATGGACCAACTTGAGACCAATGTGATTCTCAATCCCTCCAATCCATTCTTTACAGGGATACAGTTTTGGCGTAGGTATATCGACAATATTTTTATCATCTGGAGACAGGACGTTGATTGCCTACGCCAATTCCTCCACTGGATGAATAATAACTGTATGGGACTGACATTCACCATCACTACCAATAATGAGTCAGTCTCCTTTTTGGACCTCACGATTTTCCACAATGAAGGTTCCCTACTCACGCGTCTTTACCGTAAACCCACTGAAAAGAATACCCTCTTGGCCTATAACAGCAATCAACCAAGAGCCTTGCGTGACACTCTCCCCTATTCCCAATTTTTGAGTATTAGGCACAACTGCTCATGTTAGGAAGATTACTTCAAAGAGGCTGCTACCCTGGCATCAAAACTGAAAGAACGGGGCTATCCTAAGAAAATAGTCAAAAACGCCTCCAAACGGGCCTGGTATTGCCCCCGCGAGACTTTACTCACCCCCAAACCGAAGACTGATTCAAAACGTATTGCTTGTGTCTCCACCTTCTCACCTGTTTCGCATCAGCTAAGGAAAACCATACTCAAACACTGGTCCATCATTAACTCTGGTATCCTTACCATTGATAAACTAGTGTTTGCCTTCAAGAAGAACAAAAATCTAAGAGACCCCCTCGTCAGGGCAGCTCTACCTAGTGCACCACTTGCTTCCACTCTTGACACTGTATGGGGTCTGTCCCCCATTGTTGGCCACTCAAAATGCGGCGGTTGTAATAACTGTAATTTTACAATGAAAGGTAAAAGCTTTACTTTCAATAACGTCACTGTACAGAGCCATTCCTTCTCAAACTGTAATACAGCAAATGTTTTATACTTGATCCAATGCCCTTGCCTAAAGGTCTACATAGGGCAAACCACTCAGAAAGTCAAGATCCGAATTGGACAACACCGAAGCCGCATACGCTGCGGGACCCCTAATGCACCACTGGTAGACCATTTCACAGCATTCAAACACTCTGAAAATGACATCAAGTGGACTGTACTAAAGGTCGTGAAACTCCCACGCAGAGGAGGCAACATGGGACAGCTGTTGAACAAGGAAGAACTGAAGTCCATCAACCAATTCAATTCGATACAGGTTGGCTTAAACAGAGCAGAGGACTGGACGGGACTAGTGTAATTTCCTCAAACTCTTGGAACCTTATGCAATACTGAAAGACAAAAATCTGACTCAGCTCGTGAGTCTCTCCCCTGAACACTATTGAACTGTATGCATACCCAATTGTATGAGGTAAATGTAACTCTTTAAAACTGAACTTGAGCAAAGGCATACAGAACCATTTTTATCAGTCTTCTTGTATTGTTTACCAATGGTTGTTTCTTTGAGCTGTGTAAATGGCAGTGAGCACCTAACCTTTCACGTCACCCCCTCACTCACTTCTCTGTTCACCACTCCAAAACGGCGGTCGTTTTCCGCCCGCGCTTAGGACCTCCAACTAGTCCTTCCTCAATTTCCATGACCCAGGAGATGTTGATTAACAGACACATCTCCCGTAGCTGCACACATCAGCTATCACGCTCACCAGACGGGACCCACTCGCCGTCCGACAGCGTTTACATTGCGGTAAGCAACATCCCTTCCCCCGCGTTCTCGACGCACTCCCGAAAATTCGCCTAACTTATCCCCCCCTCCCTTCTAGCAGGAACGCAAGGAACAGGCTCGCCCCATTGCGCGCGGCCACCAAAAAGCCCACGAAGCCAACAGTAAATGCACTACTGCTAAGGTAATTCTAAGCCTAATCCTGCTGCGCCCCGTACTGCCCTTAAAATTTTTTTTAAATCCTCTTTTCACATGCAGGTCACTCCACTTATCTGGACCGGAATAGTTTGATATATCCCCGCTGAACCGGGAGGCAGCCCAACGTTAACCGCTTGGCGCCTCAGGTAATTCAGTCACTTGACCTTGCTAGCTTAGCAACCACTGCTAACGCTTATGCTCACGGCTTCCCCCCTTGAATTTTTTATCCCAGATGGATTGATGCCTCCCCCCACCTGAACCCCCCACCGTCGTGACCGCACTACAATCCAGTGCCTTGGTTAGTACACCATTCGCTCCCGCGATCGGATGTACTTAGTCACGGTAATCTTAATTACTACGTACTGCAGTCCGGCCACAGTCACCGTTCACACGCCACTCGGCAATGCTTGCTTTCCTCTCCCGCGATCGGCCGCACTTAGTCACGGTAATCTCAATTACTACGCACTGTAGTCCGTCCACAGTCATCGTTCACCCGCCACCCGGCAATGCTTGCTTTCCGGCTCACCACGCCGCATTGTATCAGAATGAACACACTTCAATTAGACGTTCCAGAAGTTAACTTACTTCTTTTCACTATAGCCACAAGCTCAGTGACCACGCACTGAATCCTTTTTCACCCGCACGCTCTCCTGCACGTTCCAACGATCTTCAAAAAATGAGCACATCGTTATACGTACCCTTTTGAAATAAATATGATCACACTGTGCACAGCAGCCTCTGCACTCTTTTAATTTCACTGAATTCGCACAACAGAGAAATGTAATTGACATGCTGTAAATATGTAAATAATTTCCCTTTGAGATAATTCGTCTCTTCCCCTTTCCTCCCTCCTGTTTAAATCCCACAGGCTTGTATAAACACAATCAGGCAAAAATGTTTATTGTAGTCCTGAAGATGATCCCAATTTAATTTTGGAGACAGGGATCGAAACGTTACATTGACAGTTTGTACAGTACTGCTTCCCCTTCATTTTTGTAATATGTGTTGCAGTTACTGTTGGTTTGAGCTTATGGAAGATTTCATTGTATTGTAAGCCACCGTTTCTCTCCAACCTTTTTGCCGGTTATTCTTTCTCCCCATGTATTGTTTTTCTCCTTGACTTGGTACAGGCTTGTGCCCAGTTATTTGTGGCTTGCTCCACTTCTTAATTCTGTATATATTCACTAATCCTTTGAAATAAATACCTCCTTGTCCGGCTGGACACTGGAGGATAAAGACACACAGTCCTTATTCCAAGTCTGTGGTTATTATTTCGCGTTACATTCACAAAAGCTTAGGACCTTTGTTAGCCTTAAATGTTCCATGTGGACAAGCAAGCCGGAGCAGTCCATCTCATCCTTAATAGCCGTAGCCAGCTTCCCAAAGTCAGACACCAACGACTGTGCCGCATAAGCAGAATAAATGCCAGCATGCATTGACGAGTTACCAGCAGAGAAGGCTTTCTTCAGAGCCCCATCCACCTTTTTATCAGTAGCATCAGATGGGGAACAATCCTTTGGAATAATGACTGTATGACCAATCAGGGTAGCCAACATGGCATCTACTTTGACAGAGTGAGGAAGAGATACCTCCCCCACCTCCAAGGAGTACAGCTTCTGCAAGAAACGAGGAACTGACGAGCGCTCCAGATCGCTCCCTCCCCCAGAAATCAAGTCCTTGATGCATCCATGAAAGGGCATAGCGAGAACAGGGGGCTTAACATACTGTGGAAATATGTCATCCGACCCCTCAGGAGTAGAAAAGGGTGAAGACCCCAAGTTTTCCCTAATGTGCTGGAAAATAGCAGGGACCTCCTCCCTATGCACAAACTTCCCAGAAGAGGTAAAAGGCTTGGCAGCTCCCGAAGAAGAAGAGTCCTCAGAGGGAGAGGCCACTGGACCCACCGCAGAACAAGAAGACTTGCGTTTAGCAAGGACCCTGGCTTCTACAGCGTGAGCCACAGCAGCCTCAATCATGTCCTCGACCTCAGAAGCTGACAGCAGGGCCGCAGAATCCCTAGGATCCTCGGACCGAGTCCGGCAAGCCGGAATTGGCTCATCTTCATCAGAAGAGGAGGACAAAACATGCCTGCGTTTGGAACATGCTCTACGCCATAATGACACAACAACCAGAAGCATAGACGAGAGATGGTTAAATAGGGAGCAGATCAACTGACACGAAAAACCGGGAGGGAACCCCAGAAAACCAATCTAAAATGAGAGAAAGCAGATCCCCCCCTGCGAAAATACAGAAACCAATCAAAAAACACACATGAAAGGTTAAAAAATGGCCTCACACGAGGCCCTTACTGTAACGAGGAGCAGAAACAGCCAGTCGGGGATTCCAGTTGACCCCACTGCCGCCGCTTCCCTTTCAAACCTCCAACCCAGAAATACAGCCCCAGCCACACAGGGCCGGTGACTCCGTCAGCCACACCCACCCGCTCCACCGCAAAGGGCGCACTGCTACACCAGACACGACTAGGGAAGGCACAGCACTGGCCAGGCCGGCTGCGCCAGGCCCCGCAGGCAGAAGAGAACAAGGGAGAGGACCTCCCACGAAGAAACAGTGAAGAAATGCAGAAGAAGAAGACCGCCGCACCGCAAACGGCCAGTGCTTGGTACGCGCGTCTCAACAGGTGAGACAAGAAGAAAACAGGAGGTTTGAGGGGGGTGGGGGCTACTTATAGCCCTTGCGTGATAAATCACGTGGTATGAGTGTCTGGTGAGGCAGGGTTGCCTCAAATGCACAAGGAATGGAAGCGAGGGAGGGACGAGGAAGTCTATATATATTGTCACCCTTTATACAGTGGATGAGGCAATAGCTCCATTGGAGCATAGACCCAATGAAGAAAAGGGCAGATGTACCTCCAAGCATGAAGCACTGTTCTAAAGTATGACACAGTAATAACTGAAATCAAGTCTTTGCATGTCACAGGGGCCCCCAGGCCTGCATGTCCTGACAGCAATCAATTTTAAAACAACTAGTTGTGAGTAGGCAGATGTTTTATTTCCACTAATTAGAACAGTCTGCTTTTTAACATCATACCAGAAAGTAGAAGAGGCTCCAGTTGATTCTGATACATAAGAAGGGCCCTAGAGATTTACAGGAACATTATAGGCTCATCGCCTTGCTGGATGTGGATGGTAAAGCATTCTTAAAGAGCTGGAACATTGCGCTACAGTTGATGAGCTAATACTGTGTACCCAGACAGGCTTCCAAAAAGGATGTGGGACCGAGGACAACCTAATAACAGTGGCTGCTCTGTCAGAAGCAGCAATAGAGAAAGGAGCCTCTCCTCTGTTTACAGCATTCGTAGACTTTTCAACCGCCTTCAATTATGTGAACAGAGGTTTAATATGGTCCAAGCTGCAAAATTCCCCACTGCATTGCTGAAAGTCATAAACAGTCTCCAATCCCAAACATGGGTTCCGATACGAATAACATCTAACTCGGTCACGACGGGTAAGATCGCAAGGAGGGTAAGCAAGGTTGCACCCCCTTGACTTATCCTCTACCTCACCGATATCAATGCACATTTGTATTCCCACCGAGAATTGTGGGTCTGAAAATACAACTGCTCCAATATGCGGACAAATCCATTATCTTCGACCATACTCAGGTTGGACTCCAGTGCTCGCTGACTGCCTTGGAGTTATTAAGCAAGCTAAATAACATTCAACTAAACAGTGCCAAAAGCAAGATCATAGTATTAAGTAGGAAACCAAGGGAGCTTGGTATTTATGTAATAGGAAGCTGGAAAGAGTCAAATCCATCGAATATCTGGGTGTCTGTTTCAACAAACGAGGCAGTTATACTGCCCACTTATCCTCCCAGAAGAAGCCTGTGTGGCATTGATTTAGACTTTTGGCAAGCTGATTCAAAAAATAAGTGGCCCCAACTTATTGGTGGTCTTTAAGGTCATCAACAGTAAGCTGCTGGCAACTTTTAATGTAAGGAGCGTTCACATTCAGAGATCGCCTGGAGTCATGGCTGTATCAAGTTCAAAATAAATGTGAAAACTCATTATTAGCACTTCCAAACTCTGCCCCAGCAGCATGCTTGCAACTGGAATTTAATCTACCCTGGTAAAACTTGATTCTAAAAGCGAGCTTTTTGGCATATTGTTTAACAGCGAAGAGCGTAAGTAACGACATCTTGGAACGTGGAAAATCCTTATGGAGGAAAATAGGGCTAGGCGTAGTTCGTGAAGTGGTGCTACGCGAAGCTACGCAAAGTGCGCTACACGAGCTACGCGTAGCACTACGCGAACTGCGTAGTAGCCTGTTCGCATTATGCAAAATGCCGTTTTCAATGATTTCACAGTGCGGACAAGCATCCAGCACTGTGCAATCATTGAAAACGACATCTTGCACAGTGCGAGCTGTAGTTATCTAACGCTCGAGTAGATTTTTACTCGAGCAGCAACTTTCTCAACGCGGACTGGTAGTTTCTCAGCGCTAGCGGTCGCGAGCATACACGACCACTCGCAATGAGAAACCTGACCTCCTCACATTGAGAATCTCGCCAGGAGGTTTATTTTCCACGCTCCCGATCGGCAACTTGATGTTACTGATCGCGAATGAGGTAAAAAGTCTTGTCGGGATGTCATTTTGCTTGCTCGCGGTCACCAACTTGACTTGGAGGACCGCGAGCAAGCAAAAAATGACTGCGGCACTATGCTACACATGTTTGCACTGTGCTACGTGCAATTCACGTAGTACGAAGTAGCGGAAAGTTCGCAAACTACGCGAGCGTAGAATATTGCTTTGCCCAGGGTTAGAAGAAAACCGAGAATGGCAAAGTTATTGGAAGGCCTTCATGGATTCCTTACAGACTAAAGATCGTTGGGAATTCCCTATTCCTTCTAAAGCATTAAGGGGCAGATTTACAATGAAAGTGACTCATTGCATTTCACAAGCCATTTGGCTGCGCTGCACTGTGTCACTTTCAAAGCACAGGACATATTTACAACAATATGTTGCATCTCTGTGCTTCCCCCTGCGCTGGCGCACAAACTGCTGCCCTGCACCAACGCAGGCACCCTTGCACCATGGTGCAAGGATGCCTGGGTCATGAGGAGATTGTTTTTGTGCAGGAAGGATACCCTTCCTGCACATAAACAATCACCAAAGGCATTTTCCTCTTTCAATGATTGCTGTAGAATGCAGCATGCATTGAAAGAGGAAAAAAATGAGGAGAAATTAAAACATTTCTCCTTGTTGCACCTCCCTAAGACTCCCCTGAGGGGCGTAGAATTCAGACACAATTCGAGATTTGCGATTCCTCGTAAATCTGGAAATGTGTTTGGTTCCGTGGGTGTTGCGTGGGAACATCCACAGCAGCACCCACAGAACGCCTGTTGAAGAAGAAGCGCCACAAATAGGTGAGGTGAGTAGAAAGGCTTTATTCAAGGAGCACATCAATCGAGGTCCCCACACCAGCTGACCTAGTCTCCAACTAGCACTTACAGAACACTAGGCAAGGAACACAGAATGCGTGCAAGCATTCTTGAGCGATAGACACAGAAGCGCAATAACATATTTACAACAACGCCCCTTGCACGCAAAGTGCTGCGTGTGAAGGGGCCATATTTACAAGGAGAGAAAAAGTCATGCTTTTCCTCTCCTTGTAAATATGGAGAAGTGAAATGTACCTCCAGTACGTCAAAAAAGTGACGTACTGGTGGTGCAGGGGGCTTGTAAATCGATCCCTAAATTGATTACTTCTGAAACAGGAAAAATTAATGTGAGAGATCTCGGCATGGAAGCTGTAAATAGGCGTGCCTTTATCAACTCGACACCACTTCTATACAATAAAGGCTGAATTACAAGTGTTCTGGACTATCTGCTGAACATTCATACTTAAAAAGATCTACTATGGTTAAGGTGCGGTATAATTCATCTCAAAGAGTATCGCTATTGCAGGTTAACAGGTAATCGGAGCGGGTCTGCAGACTCTGTGGGTCAGCAGCGGAGACCCTATTGGACATAATTTAAATGTATGAGCCACAATTGGTGCTGCAACGATTCTGGTTATGTCCGTTCTTCTTGCAATTAAAGATAAGATCATGCCAGGAAGCAATTTCTGCCTGCCTGCTTATCCTCGCAGTCATGCAGCTGGCAGCGAGATTCCTGGGGCCTCATTTTTGAGAAATGACGCATCGCTGCGTGAAAGCAGCGATGCGTCACTTCTCAGTGTGCCCTCCTTGCAACATTCCTGATGCGTCATATTTAATGTATGACGCATCATATCACAAGGAGTTACAGATACGTCAGTATTTCTGACGTACCTGTAAGCGCAAAAGTGTTGCATTGCTGGAGTGTGTCACAAAAGTGACGCAACTCCAGCAATGCGTCCTTTCACATGGGGCAAGCCCCATGTGAAAGGGCCTGCGTCAGTCTTACGCCTGCTGTGAGGCAGGCGCAAGATTTTGATGCAACGGCGTCCTAAAACTGACGCAGTGAAATCTCATAGATTTCACTGCGTTACTTCTACGACCCTTCCTTGCGTCAATACGCCCCCCCTGCATACATTATACCTGGCGCATGTATAATGTGGCGCAGGGGTTTACAAAGTGACGCATCTACCTAGATGCGTCACTTTGTAAATATGGCGCAACAAGGCGCATTGTTTACGCCACTGGTGCTTCACAAAAGTGACGCACCAGCGGCATAAAAGTGACGCACAGCCTCATAAATGAGGCCCCTGAAATTTATGCTACATGCAGTTTTTTTCTCTCCCCCAAATTCTCACCCCTACTTCTACTTTCACGGGGGCAAGTGGATAGGGGGACAGCCTAGCACGAATAATCTGTAATGTGGCGCCACTAAACTAGCGAGTTTTGGCTGACACCCTGTAGAGCAGAGGTCTTCAAACTTTGTGATGCCGAGACCCCCTCGTAAAACCTTTTTAGGCGTAAGGACCCCCTTCCAACAAAAGTTTCTAGAAACTGGTACTCCTCATCATCAACTTTTGACAACCATAAATGCGCCTGTTAGACCTCATCACATCCGTCCATCATTCATCCACCCACACTTTCATCCTTCCATCCATACATCCATCCTTCATCCATCCACCCTTTCATCCTTCCATCTATATATCCATTCTTTACCCATCCACCCTTCCATCCATCCACCCATCATTCATCCAGCCACCTTTTCACACATCCATCCATCATTCATCCATGCAACCTTTTATCCATCCATACATCCATCCACCCTTTCATCCGCCCATCCATACATCCATCCTTCATCCATCCACCCTTTCATTCATATATCCATCCACCCACCCTTTCATCCATCCATCCACCCATCATTCATCCCCCCACCTTTTCACACATCCATCCATGCATCATTCATCCATGCAACCTTTTATCCATCCATACATCCATCCATCCACCCTTTCATCCATCCATCCATCCATCCTTTATCCGTCCACCCTTTCATCCTCCCATCCATACATCTATCCTTCATCCATCTATCCTTCATCCATCCACCTTTTCATCCTTCCATCCATACATCCATCATTCATCCATCCACCCTTTCATCCATCCATTCATCCATCATTCATCCACTCATCTTTTTACACATCCATCAAGCCATCATTCATCCATGCAACCTTTTATCCATCCATACATCCTTCAGCCATCTACCCTTTCATCCTTCCTTCCATCCGCCCTTTCATCCATCCATCCACCCTTTCACCAATCCATCCACCCTTTCATCCATCCTTCATTCATCCACCCTTTCATCCATACATCTATCCTTCATCCATCTATCCATCTCCCATCCACCCTTTCATCCTTCCATCCATACATCCATCCTTCATTCATCCACCCTTTCATCCATCCATTCACCCATCATTCATCCACCCATCTTTTCACACATCCATCCATTAATTATCCATGCAACCTTTTATCCATCCATACACCCTTCATCCATCTACCCTTTCATCCTTCAATCCATCCACCCTTCCATCCATCCACCCTTTCATCCATCCATCCACCCTTTCATCCATCCATCCACTCTTTCATCCATCCATCCACCCTTTCATCCATCCATCCTTTCATCCACCCACCTTTTCACACATCCATCCATCCTTCATCCTTACAGCCATCCATCCACCCATTATTCACCCACCTACCTTTTCTGTGCCTCTCTCATGGGCGGAAGGGGGGGGGGGGTCAGTATCTCTCTGTGTCTTCTTCCTTCTTCTTTCCCGCTCATGGGAGGGCATCTCTGTGCCCCCCTGCTGGGCGGGTGTCACGTGTCACGGGACCCGCAGCTCCAGGCGCGCAGCATCCATGGATAGAGAGTAGACAACGATGACTTTATGTTTTATGTTGTATGTAATGTCGCTTGGAAAATAAAGACAATAAAAACTTGTTGAAATTAAAAACACTGGAGGAAGTTTCAGATCAAAATTCTACATATTTTGACGCTTAGAGGCGCAGCCATGATGAACTTGATGATAAGATTATGATGGAAGAAAACCGTCGAAAAGACCTGTCCATATTCCAAGATTTCACCTACAATGGTTTTTATTAACTGTGCAATAAATTACTTACTTACTGCTCAATGGTGGCTTGGCATTCCAAACTATACATTTTGAAACATAAATAAGGAAAACCTCCCAATTATCTGGAAAGTTGGTGATTTTGCCCTTTGAAATAAGTATCGTGTATATCTTCTAATGGTTTTGTCAAAACTACGCCACAGGATCTGTAATTATTCACTGCCACTGGGCTTTTGTTAAAGGAGATGTCCAATGTATGGCATTATGGGTCAAACTGTTAATTGGAGGCATGAATATTTGAGCGAATTACTCAGTCAATGAACCTTTAAGCCGGCCAATGACAGCATGCGTCTTAGATGACCAAATTACAAACTGATTGCTGTCAGTGCATTGGGTTACACGAGTACTCTGTTGACAGGGCACATGTAACCCTCTGATCAGCATAGGGAATGAATGGCAATGGGAGCTGTTTCTATATCAGAGTTAAAAAAAAAGTCCAATTTAAATTCATAGAATGTGTCAAGTAAAAATGCAGAGTCTACAACAGGTTAATGCAAATCACCTCTATTTTTTTCAACATTCACCCCAGAAACTTCATATAGAATTCTCTAACCATGGTCTCAAAGAGTGTAATTCAGTGCCCAAGTACTGCCTCTTTTGGTTCAGAAGCAAATGACATTATTGAATGCTGCTGAAATTGAAATTGCCAGGGTGTCAGGGGGGCACATTAATCTTAACTTTTCTGAAAGTGCTGATTCCACAAAAACTTACTTTTGTTCTTGCATTTCTATTTATTAAAGAGAAACATTCAATAACAGAGAGACAAATCCAATTGCACTGGCCTCGAAAATTTAAACAAGAATGCTCGAACCAAAGACAGAAGTCAAAACGAAACAACTCTGCATTTAGTCAGATAACATGATACTGACGTAAAATACAATCAAATGATTTTCCTTTATGATTCACTAGAAAACCTTAGGCTTAGATAAGGGGAATTTTCCATCCAGTAGCTAATTAATGGAAGTTGGTAGCAGGGCTGGACTGGGAACCAAAAGCAGCCCTGGCAATTTTGTACGACCAACGCCACCTTCCTCCCTTGGAGAAGGAGGGCGGCTAGGGGTGCAAGTGTGAAGCCCTGCTGCTTTTGTTACTGAGTGCTGCTATTGTAGAAACGCTGCAAAACCGGCCCACAGGAACAAAATAACAGGTCCCCACCCTTCCAGACTCCCGGGAAAATGCCTGATGCCCGCTACGGTCAGTCTGGCACTCGTTGGTCGAGAACTTATCAAAAATCCTCTCTGAAAGAAACCAAGATTGTGAGTGGCCTGGTAAATTGTGATGTTTAACTTAAGCAGTAGTTACTCAGTGAAAATATAGGAGAACTAAACTGCATGTTGTGCCCCACTGTCAGGACAATATCCAGGCGAGGCGATAATTACCAGTGTTAGATTTGCTCAGACACAATAGTTATCCCACCCAACCCCAACACACTCATAATCAAGCCCTAAATGGCTAAGATCTACAAGTCTATTGTGACTAGCCAGTCTCCCACTCTGGGTAGAACAGTCTGGGTCAGGCTTCTCCAACCAGTAGCTCTAGCACTACTGGTAGCTCTCCACTATCTGTTAGTAGCTCTCCTGTGTGCAGCCCTCCTATTAAATCAGAAGCTTTTTCTTGCCTGAACTAATATATGTATATAAAAATTGAAAAGTGTGTAATTGAGACTAAAATGTGTGCATTTCTAGAACTCATAAACTGTTGTTAGGAGAAGAGCAATTGAACTTCCAAAATATATTTATAGCTGCTATTTGAGCGATACATCATGTGGCACTGGGGAGATGTACTACTAATATTCTTTACTTGGTGGCAGGGCCATTGGAGTTATGGCAGTTACATATTACCCATGTGGACACATTTCACATTGACAAAGTATTTTTACTTTACTTCTGTGACCACGCCTGATGAACTGAGGTGTTCAGTGCTGGTAATCTTGCCGATGGTGCCTGTCAGGAATTTTTTTCACTGGCTCACCTGGTCTTTAGACATACAAGCGCAACCCTAGAACATGAGGGTGCACAAGACCCTGGACTCAGACTGTGACAGTGGCAACACCATGACCAGCTGCTAGGACAAGCTCTCTAATGGATGGAAGACTCTGTCTGCAGCTCACCCCAAGACTAGTGGGTCTCTTCAGGACCAGTGATGCTGCCCCCCTTACATCCCTTATACATCCTGAGGACCACTTCAATCAATCAATTATGTTTAGTAATGTGCAACTACTCAGCTGTGAGTACCATGCTCTGTTGAGTGCTGAGGTCACCCGAAAAGCCAAGTCTTGAGGTCATTTCTGAACTGGGGCAATGGTGGAGATTGCTGGAGGTAGAGGGGGAGGGTGTTCCAGGCTTTGGCTGCAAATTAGAAGGACTATCCTCCCATTCTAGTCTTGCAGATACATGGGACGGTGGCCAATGAGACCTGGGCTGAATTGAGGTGTCTTTTGGGTGCATGGAAGGAGAGGTGGCTGTACAGGTATGCGGGTCAGGTATTGTGAAGGGCCTTGTATGCATGGGTGAGGAGTTTGAAGGTTATTCTTCTTTAGACTGCTAGACAGTGGAGATCGTGGAGGTGTTGGGTGATGTGACTGTGACAGGGGATGTTGAGGATCAGTCTGGCTGTGGAGTTTCCAAAGGATTTTTTGTTGATTCCGGCTTAAAGAGCATTGCAGTAGTCCATGCTGCTGCTGATGAGTGCCTGCGTTACAGTTTTTTCTGGACTCAGTGGGGGGTAATCTGAAGGTCGTTCAAAGCAGGCAGAGGTAGTTGAAGCAGGTCGAGGAGACAGAGTTGTTCTGGCGGTTCATTGTGACCACTTGGGGAAAGACCTGGATTTTTCTGCCACAATCGGAGGAGGGGAACACTAGGAGCTAGGCAACGGAGGGGTTGGCTGATATTTAAATGGGAGTGGGTGTGCATGGGGCCCCTTTCCCCAAATATTTAATGCCCCCATCTCCCCAGGAGCCGTGGCGTACACTTTGAGAAAATTCCCCTGGGAGGGTGTATGCATGAGGCCCTCCAGCAAATTAGTTTAGGCCCAGAGACCCCATCTCCCAGGCCTTGCAACATTAATGTGGCCCGGATCACATCCCTGGACTCTGACAGCACAGGAGGAAGTGGTGATGCCTACTGCTTCCTGTACCTGTGGCTGGGGAGAGCGGGGAAGCACACCACTATTAACCAACAGAAATATGGACACACTGGCTTTCACACTGTCACAGCACAGTGGTAACTGGGTGGGGAGCTGTTGGGGAAGCTGGATGCGTGCTCCCAGAGCTGCTCTCATCCCTATCTGCACCTGGGTGCTCAGTGGTCTCTGGTAACTAGGATCTGAAAAATAAAAACAGCTGTGCTGTTCAAGGCTATGCATTTGAGAGCACAACAGCAGGACCGATACTATATTATTTCTAGCTTTCCAGAATTGGTGCAGGTTGATTAGCATATGATGATTTGCTTGTGGTGTCCCCTGGATAGCAGGGGCAATACAAAATACTTAAATAAGTGCTGGGGATGGGGGCTGTAGGAGTTGTAGCAACCCAAAAGTGCTTTTTAATAGTAACTCTGATCTTCTGGGGATATAAAATGCATGACCCATTGGTTTTTGACTATTATTTATAATCACTCCTAAGACTGTACCTTTTCTTCTACAGCCTGGGAGTGCAGTGTTTTCTAGTTGTTGGGATTATGGCTACATGTTAGGTGGCTTAATTGTGTGAACAAGCAGTATCAGGCCCATGTGATATTGATTGTAAATGGTTTATTGTCAATGCAATGTAGATAGTAGCAATAATAGCAGTGATAAGCATTGTAATGCTTTATTAACAACAATGCTATCATTTGAACACGTTATTGATTCCATTGATATAATGGCCATTTTTATCATGTGATTATATGTCTTTTATAGGTTTTCTTCATGCATTGATGTGATGACCCTGGGACATATCCAATAGCCCTGATTTATTTTCAAGCAAGACCTTCTTACAGTGTGTTGTTCCGGGAAAGAGCTGTTACAACGGATGCATTACAATGCATGCTTTTACCCCGCATGCCGTTACAACGCAAATGGCGTGTTGTAGGGGTATAAGGTGTTGGGTTTCACTCCAACACCTTCCCTACTGTTGCCCACACTGGAGTTGGAATAGTGAATTATACTATTCCAACACCCAGCGCACCCCAACAGCAAGTCGGGGTAAATATTTGCGTTATAATGGCATGCGGGGTAAAAGCATGCATTGTAACGTCATACAACTTGTTGTTCCATCTGCTATTGGTGGGGATGGTTGTAATTTTAGGGAGTAATGACCCAGTGGGGGTCAAATATGATTTCAGAAAGTCACCAAAGGTATTTGAGTCTGCCTTATGTCTATATTTGTAGATAAATGCATAGTATTAGTAGTGTGTGTTCAATGAATGCACTTTTCTTTTCTAAAGAAAAAGTACCTACTGGACAATCATTTATTGAGTGTTATTGTGTGTCAGTGAATGGTGATTACTAGCCAACACCATCTCTGTCTAGTCGGACCTGGACTGCTTTGCCTCACTTCCATAAGAGAATCAAGAGCTACAATGGGTGCTAGGTTGACAGTATGAAAAATTGTGCATGTATTACTTGTGCAGCCCTCACATCCTGCACTTCTGAAAACTCAATTTCTTACAGTGGCCACTAATGTAATCTTGTCTAATGTGGTCACTATTACAACTTTAATAAAATAGTATCTCTGGATGATTTTCATTTCACATAAATAGCTCTTATTACTGAAAAAGATTAAGACTCCTGGTGTAGGTAGAACACTTGAAAATAGGCAATAAAACTGCACAATGCCTTTCTGATTCATACTGTTAGCTTTCAGTTTCACACATGAGCTGACTGCATATGTATTAATCCTTGGTTAAGGGAAGACCTGGCTATTACGTTATCTACTTTTCAGAACTGATTGACTGTGGTCTGGGATTGGATGGGAAATAAAATGCTGAAGCTGAGCACCAATAAAGTACTTTGAGAGAATGTGTCAAAGAAGACCTCTAGGTCAACTTTTTGTGTCCTCTTAACCTGGATTCCTGTCCTCTTCTTTTGACTGAGATGAGTAATTTAGGTTTTAGAATTGACTTTGACCTTGTACTTGAAAACCACATCTATGGTATGACATCTGCCTATTTTCTTCCACCTGAAAGTTTTAAGCCAGCTATTGTTGTGGCTTCCTCTGAAAGGACAGGAAAATGAAGTCACCTCATTCATTCAATCTAGTTTTTTTATTGCTAGATTTGAAATTACTGCTTTGCCTTACTCTGTACCAGGGAGGTGTTCCATGTGTGTTGCGTAGGTGTTCCCAATCAACTCCCATGGTTTTTTATGCATTCCCAGATTGACCAGATCTGATAAACCTGGCAATGTCCTGAAAAGATACACCTCCCCATGCGAGGCTTATTGAGGAGAAATATCTTTATTTCTCGTCGTTACTTCCCGGGGTGGCTGACACAGGTAGCAGGTGGGGTGGCGGGCAGGAAGGGGCGGAGGGCATGGGCGGGTGCTTTCAATTTGTTTGTTTTTTTACTTTCCTTGCTGCCAGGTACCGCGTCCTCTCTTGCTGTCTGTGTACGACTCCAGGTCGGAACAGGAAGCAGGCAGCCAGGCTCCCACCCCCAAGCCAATCACAATGCTCCATTAGAGCGTTGTGATTGGTCTGAGCACCTTGACACGGCGCTCAGCCAGGGGCTGAATGGGTGGGCATGGAGAACAGGGGAGTGTGCATGACTGTTTTGGACGACCCAATGGGGCCGAACAAACAGTATTGCACACATGAGTGTCTATCACTCCTCCCCTGCAGCTCCGCCGCCTCACGCACTGCAGTTATTATTATTGTTCCTTTCTTTGCCTCCTGGCAGTGGGGCAACGCTCCTCAGCAGTAGCAGAGGAGTTGTCCCTGTTTCTTCCTCTTTCTATGTGTGCTGCATCGTGCAGCACACATAGAAAGAGGACTTTGTCTCTCAAGATTGGTTTTGTGCAGGAAGGTGCCCCTTCCTGCACAAAAAACAATCCTGTCTGCAATGCAGGCACCCTTGCCCCGTGGCACAAGGGTTCCTGTGTTGATGCTAGGCAGCCAAAACAGAACCAGTGCAGGGATAAGGGCAGGAATGCATTGTATTCTTTTAAATACAGTGCTTTCCTGCCCTTTCCTTGTAAGTCAGCACAGCAAGATGACTTGCTGTACTGCGTTGCTTTACTGTGCCATAAATCTGGCTCATAGGTTTAGCTGCAAAGCCCAAATTTCTAAAATGGTTAGACCAGGCCTTGCATCAAAATATAACACTTTCTTGAAAAAGGCACGGACAGAAAGAAATGTTTTATTTTTCCGAACAATCCACAAATTGCATGTCTGTTGCAATTCACAGCACATATACAGTTTGTGGCAGGTTTCAAAATGTTATAGGCATAGGATTTTGTAGTGGGCGGGTGTGCTTCCAGGGTGGTTGCTGCACTGCATTTTCCCTTGGCAAGGTGGGGAAAAGTTTTCAGATATAGTTCAACTTAAATCAGGATAAGTTAACCCTGTCGACTTCCAGTGCCAAGGCAGAATGTCCTGCAGTAGATGTCCAGTGGTCTAGACATTATATCATAGGACATCCTGACACTCACTGGTGGCCTTTCTGCAGGCAAGCAGGTTCAAAGATACGACAGTTCGGTGATGTTGATGGTAGCTGTTGGAAGGGGAGGTTCTCTGGAGGACAGGGGTAGCTACCTCTGTCCACCCAGGGACCCTCCTCGTCCAGGAACAGGGCAGAGCGCTTTGAGTCTGACACTCAGAGAAAAGGGTTAGGCCTTTGTAGGGGTGCACCGTAAGGTCTCGCCACACCACTGAGGGACGCCACACCAAATGAAGGTAAGAAGAAAAGGTTCTTTATATCACAATTGTTATCAAACTTGCACTGCACACGGTTACACTCTACAATCAGGTAGGGGAGCCGGGACTTCCGCAGTCGCAGGAGAAGTACTGGACAGTTTGGTGAGGTCGGTCTCACAAACCACCAGGAGGAGGGACTGCCAGTCCTCGGGCACAGAGTACCCCATGTTGGGCTCGGGTCTGCTGAGCCGTGACAATAGATGGGGGGCTGCCGGCTCACAATCCTCGAGCCAATGGGATGTAAGTCACATGGCAGATGGGGAGGGTACCAGCGTAGGGCTCTAATTCCTCGAGCTACGCTGATACCTCTCGTGTGGAGCGTCCCCAACAACCAGCTCACACTCCTTGGCTCAATGCGGCTCCTTGTGGCAGGTTCAGGTCGTCCTGGCTCGGCTCTCACTCCTCGAGCTGCGAGCAGGACACACTGCTGCTGGTGCCGGTGCGAGGCGTACCCAGTGCACAGCTTGCACTCCGGGGCTCCGTACTGCTTGTGGTGGGGGGTGCGTGTCGTCCTGGCTCGGCTCTCACTCCTCGAGCTGCGAGCGAGACACACTGCTGCTGGTGCCGGTGCGAGGCGTACCCAGTGTACGGCTTGCACTCCAGGACTCCGTTCTGCTTGCGGTGGGGGATGAGTGTCTTCCTGGCTCGGCTCTCACTCCTCGAGCTGCGAGCGGGACACACTGCTGCTGGTGCCGGTGCGGGGCGTACCCAGTGTACGGCTCGCACTCCGAGGCTCTGTACTGCTTGCGGTGGGGGGTGCGTGTCATCCTGGCTCGGCTCTTATGACTCGAGCTGCGAGCGGGACACACTGCTACTGGTGCCGGTGCGAGGTGTACCCAGTGTACGGCTTGCACCCTGGGACTCCGCACTGCTTGCGATGGTGGATGCGCGTAATGAGTACGAGGCGTACTCGAGGATCCCTTGACAGGCTGAAGGACGATCCACACTGGCGGGTGCGTGCAATGAGTACGAAGCATACTCAGTTGATCAGGAAGGCTTGAAATGTGAAGTGCACCGGCGGGTGCGTGCAGTGAGTACGAGGAGTACTCTATGGTAATACTTGTGGTTCGATGCGGAAGACGGGCTTGAGCCACGACGAAGTCAGCAGGGCTCTTGAAGTTGCGAGGTCTGGAGCCGCGACAAAGTCAGCAGGGCTCTTGGAGAAGTTGCGTAGTCTGGAGCCGCAACGAGGTCAGCAGGGCTCTTGAAGAAGTTGCGTGATCTGGAGCCGTGACGAGGTCAGCAGGGCTCTTGAAGCAGTTGCGTTTCTGCGCTCCCAGTCTGCCGGTGACAAGGGGTCACTGGAAAGTACTCCAGCAGCAGCTGGCACTCCAAACCCCCCGCAAGGGGTTTCAGGAGAAGGCAGGAAGGTGAAGTCTACTGCTCCTGAGACTTCAGTCAGGGGGCCAGCTCAGTCCCAGGCCCTGGGAGATCTTCCTTTTCTCAAGTTTCTAGGTAAAAATTCCTTTTCCTTAAAGTCCTCTACTCTGCAGTCCAGCAGGCTCCTTGAGGTTTTTCAAAGGTAGTCCCCCCCTCTAGTGCGAGGGTCTTTTTTTTATCCAGCGAAATGTCTTTGAAGTCTTTGATGTAGGCAGGGAGTTCCCCTCCCCTGATCCTGGTTCTGGGTGTCTCCCGTCATGGGACACCTCATTCTTTGAAGCAGGGAGGCAGGGTCGTCAGCCGCCCAGCAGGAAGCGGCGTCGGCATTGTGAAGAGCAGGCCATAGCCCAGGAACCATTTCGCCCCCTAATCTACTCGGCTGACATCTAACACAAGATGCTGGAGTTTTCCCAGGCCCTGTCCCTATCTCCAGACGGGGAATACACATCCCAGCAGTAGCACACAGCAAGGTTGGAAGAGGAAACAGTCACTCCCTAGACGTATAATTTCCAGGCGTAGAGTTTAGAAAGCATCCTTCCTAAGGAATGTATTATTAAATTTGGATCTCAGGGGTGCTAGTTTCATATTTTAAACAGGTTCCCTGGGTCAGATAGATCATCTGGGGCAATAATCAAGCCTGCTCATTTCTGGCTAGGAGAGGCAGGTTTCCTTACAGTAAAAACCAAAATGGTTGTACTTAATTACTTGGTCATGCCACACACATCAGGGCATGACCTACCTTCAGCTGACAATGCACCCTGCCCACAGCCGATCAATGGGGTGTCTGATATGTAGCATAGGAACCCAAATGGGTTAGGGAAAAGGGTAAATGACTCGCAAAGTTTAGGAGTTAGCCTTTAAAAAGAGGACCAGGTCCAACAGGAGCCTCAGGAACAGAGAGTTTCTAATCAGACAGGGGGCATGAGCAGCAGCACCATGCTGGGATAGGGGTCTGGTGAGCATAATGGAGATGTGTACTGCTTTCATGTAGGACCCCTAAAATGTTTTCAACTTTACGAAGTTGTGAGGCATTCAGTTTCATATTCTTGCGTAGTCCTGGTCAGAGCCTCTCTTCCCTCGTTGTCAAATCTATTTCTAAACAACACATGTTTTCAAGCCTTAAAAACTCTAGAGTCAACTTGTTAAGATGTTCCTAAAGCCAGTACTAAATCAGTGATTGGTTAATGTAAGTGTGTTTCACATTTTCAGCGTTATGTGTAATTTTATGTTGAGCGTGTGTAACCTATGATTTGTCAATAATTGTGAAACACTGAGGTCATATTTATAAAAAATTTCGGCGTGAGGTGTTATGCCAAAATTAGAAACACCATGCTCTGACATTTTTAAAATGCAGGGATGCGTCGTATTTTTGTAAAAATGTGTTTCTCCTAGCGCTGGGACTAATAAAGCTGCCTAGCACCAGCGCAGGCACCTTTGTGCCATGTTGCAAGGATGCATATAAGTGAACTTAAAAGGTGATAAGCTCTTTCTGCAGCAGACATGGAAAGAGCAAAAAAGAAGGAGAAATTAATATTTTTTCCTCATATTGTGGCAGAGCAAAAAGTAATGGGTAATGCGGTTGAACGGCCACTGCAACACTTATTGTGCACCCCTTTTGCGCTATGTGAGGCATGAAAAGGGACCTTATTTACAAGGTAGTGTCAAGCTACATTAAGGGGCTTAACACTGCTTTGTAAATAAGGAGAAGAGGATATCACCACCAGAACGTGACTAAAAGTAAAGTTCTTGTTGCAATATCCCCTTGTAAATATGCCCCACTTTATAATGGCAAACGTTTTGTCAATGAAGCCCTGTCTGTTTTTAGGTCGAGCATCAACAGCACATGTGCTGCTC
The DNA here is from genome assembly GCF_964263255.1 of Lissotriton vulgaris. Classification (NCBI taxonomy): domain Eukaryota; kingdom Metazoa; phylum Chordata; class Amphibia; order Caudata; family Salamandridae; genus Lissotriton; species Lissotriton vulgaris. The sequence continues at coordinate 1,255,343,431 of NC_141691.1, forward strand.
TGTGAGGCACGCTCTATTTGAGTATGGACTTGAAGCTCCGTCCACTCTCCGCCCATATTTTTCATTGGTTTGTGTCATTGTTCTTTGTAAATGCTGGCTTCTGATTCGTTAATAGACTTGTTAGTCCCTTCTTAGTAGTAACTTGTCTTCATTTGTAAACTCGAATGAGGACTGGCCCTTTTCCTTCTATTTTTACACTGTATGTCTTATTTAGTCGGTAAGCACTATTTTCTTTAATGAGTTTCTCCTACTGCAAACACCACATTCTTTCCTGCAGCATTCAGCGCGCCATACGTGCTTTCACTTTCAAAGGTACTTGGGACAATGGCAGCCACTTCTTTTAAATTAAAAAGGTCTCACATTTACAAGAGTTTGAGCTAATGGCATTGTAAATGACAATGCTTTTTATTTGTGTGTTAATTATCAAAACAGCTACATAAAAGGCATTGTCATGTACAATGCCAAGCTTAAACTCTCGCAAATGAGAGACCTATTGCTTCGCAAATTCTTGTTCTTTACGTATGCTCTAGCATTTCATTGAGGGTTTCTCACTCTTTCTCGCCTCTTTTCTTTTCAAATGAATTGTTCTTCTTGACGGGCACTTTCGGGCCACGATTAGAGGAAAAAGTATTTAATGTAAAAACAAATGTTATTTCATTTACAAGAACACGGTATTGCTCGAAAACCTTTATCTGCATACTTGCGTGGAGAAGGGTGCATTAGAAAAAAAGATATGCATACATGGCGATTTGTCACTTTTGATGAACGAGAAATTGTCTTGTAAAGAGAACCATTTTTTTTTTACAAAGGAATGAAGTGGCTGCGTCTATGGTCTCTTACAAGGTCACCTCGCCTGTGGGCATGATGCTATAAGTTTACTTTAAAGAAATAAGTCTTGTGGTGTAGGCATTGAAACTACCCTTGGGTCCTACATTCATGACCTTTCTTATCAAATGTCACTTTGATAGCTAATTAATGTGATCAATAGCACCCGATAGAAACTGAAATCACGTGGGACAGTGTTGTCACATGATCTATTGCACTTCAGCAATGCATTCTAACACTGTGACAAGTCTTCTAACCTTGAGCTGTAGGACAGAAGGGAATCAAACGGTGAAAAACCTCGAAGTGAAAATAAACAGTATTACACGATTTTGTAAATACAGTGCGGACCGTAAAGGAATACTTTCAGCTGTTATTTGTAATAGTACAACAAACATCAACATGGCGCATTACTTTCATCTATGACTTAGCTGGAACACTCTACCATCTGCATGAAAGAGAGGGGTCACCAGTTCTCATTACTTGCTGTGGGCACATGCCCACAATGAGGAGGTCTCAACATTATTATTCTTATAATTTACACTGAATGAATTGCTTTATTTAATTTAATTGCGGGTTTCTAACGCGCTAGAATCGACTCCCGGAGGAGTATCCCTGTACAATAGACCACTGGGGAACTCGTCCTGGCTTTTCCTGTGAGATGGTTCCTACTGGGTATCTCCAAGGTGAAACCAGGCATCCCCGGCGTATGTGGGGGGCCGTTTTGGAGATGAGGCAAGCTAATGCCCAGAGTTGCCGAGTGTGATCCCTGGCTAGAGGAGGCACCAAGGTGAGAATTTTCGAGTCCGCTGACCCTGGTCCACGACCCTGCCGCGTCGGGAATTGAACCCTGGTCCCAGGCCGTCCTCTGCTCCCAGGTCTGCCGCCTCTAACCAGTGAGCCACACCACTCTGGTGAGTAGTTCTGGCATTTTCTTTGTTCCTGAGGAAAATGGCCCAGCACTTTGTCCCAGACTGCTTCTTTTGTGATATGGTTATGTTTATCATAAAATCCATGAATGGTCTGAATTGGACACTTTTTACCCTCATGAAGTACACTTGTGTGGCCCTGTACCTGCAAGGATATCCATGGCCAAGTAACTAATGCTATGGGTGAGTTCCCTTTATTAGAGGTGACTAGAGAGGGCATGCTGCTACGTCTTGAGTTGGGACCAACAGTACTGATATCTAGGTGGCTAAGAACAGAACTCTTCTTGAAGCAAAAGTAGCTGTTAATAATACTATTTGCTTTTTGGAAGTATTTTATAGGCCCCTATCGAGGATTCAAATCTTCAGGTAGACATTAGCACATACCAAAAACTCTGGATTGAAATATTAATGAGGTACTGAATTCTAGGAATTATTGGACATTCAAAATCACCCAACTATTAATGAAGTAGTGAATTCCAAGAATGATCGTGCATTCAAAGTCACCCAAATCAGGAAACAGAAATCAATTTTCACTTTTAAGGGAATGGCATGAAGATGTTATGACAGAGCTTAGTAGGTGAACGAGATCCTATCCCTTAGCTTCTCAGGACTTTGACGTACATCCATGTTGAGAACATCTACACATTGGTCCAAGGCTTAACAAAATCGCAGGTGATTGTGGCAAAGTTCCAATGCATCTATCAGAGCATGATGGGGTGAGTAGTCGTGTGCTTTAATATGAAATTAATTCAAGGGAAAGGAGATGGTCTAAAAAGCACAAGTTTTTTAGATAGTGAAGGGAGTTAATCTACAATGTCTGTTTTGAGCGTCAATATTGAGCGCAATGACATGTACGCACCAGTATGAGGTGCCTGGGGGTGGGCCAGAGCGTTCGTTAGGTACTACTCCATTCAGATTCTAGTGCGTCAAATCATCTGTTTCATGACTCAGTACGTGGCTGGAGTCTACACTAGTGCCCTAGTACACCTTTGTGTGGGTCGCGTATGTTTGTTTATGGCTTTTCTGTATCTAATCCTTTGAAGGACTCCAATAGGATAGTGATAGGCTTCATCCTCAATCTGCAATGTTCCTCCCTGCGTAGCGTCCTGCTTTCCGCCATACTCAATCTTTCCTTCTCCTCCATCCAGGCAGGCAAGACAGGCGTGAACAACTGTTAACAGCACCTGCTTTTAAGGCAATTCGCAAGTATGAGCGCTAAGTGGCCAAATTTTGCTTGCATCTCGTGTCCCTTCGAGCGTGGATACAGGCCCAGTAGACAGCTCTCCGCCATATCCCATGTGTGACCCATCCACTTCCCGCAGTGTGGCCACGGTGTGTGTCCAATATGTGGAGAGGGTGGGGCAAGTTTTGTTTTGTAAAGAGTGAACTGAACACACCGGGTTACGTGCACTTGTACTTTATGAGTAAACTAGACGTGTGTGTTTAGATAAATCACTTTCCACCAAATTGCATCTGATATGTGTTTTTATTATTATTTTTGATATTTGTTATTTTTTCTTAACTCTTATCTCATTTGAGTTTTTTATAAACACATTTTTGTTATTTTTTTTGTACAAAGATTTTTTTCATATAATACATGACAGTAATTTCACATTAAATAGTCCTTAAAATATCGGCACAGCTTATAACCTAGTTCCTTAAACACAGAATATATTCCCTTCAACGCGTTTCGGCCGTTCGCCTTCCTCAGGAATTCTGCATTGTTCTTTTTTACATCAACAGTGGCTACAATGATGAAAAATAATACTTTAGTATTTGGTCTTTTACAACATGTTATTCATTCTCAACGTCTAGCTAGTTACTTCTGTTACTTTATCTCTGTAAATGATTCTATCTATCAGTTATTGTTGTGAATTCCCCAATGTGATAGGCCGGCCCTGCCTTGCTGGGTGCTATCGTATCTACACTTACATACATTTGTGTATAAAAGCTGTACATTTATCTACATCTTTTACAGTTTTCTCAAACTACTATATACAATATATACACCAATTACTAGAATACTCAATGAAAAGTTTACATTCAGACCTTGGAAAATAGTCTTTTGCTTGCAGATGGGAGCTTGACATAGGTAAGAGTGGCCTCAAGTAGGGAAGATGAGAAGGTAATCCGGGCAAGTTTTGGGGGAGGGAAACGCTTAAACAAAGAGAGCAGCCAAAAGGAACGGGATGGACGTGACGCACTAGGGGTTGTGAACCCTGTGTTCTCTATACCCTGTAAGTTGAGCTGATATTTTTCTATATAAACTAACAGTTTTTTATATTTTAATACCTTTTCTTATGGGACGTAGGTGCCCCGGTTAGGCATACGTAGTATTTCTTAGAGGAGTGATTCAGACCGAAATTCTTACTTCCTAAAATTGGAAATGTGTCTGTTAGTTTAAATCTATTAAGAAGCGGTATCTCTTGCTATATCCTACTGTTTGCATAACGGAGGGTGTGTTATACCTGTTTTGTAGCGTGGCTGCCTAAGGGTTCTTCTGCCGGTATAGTGGGTTACTTCTCATCCGATAGTTAGCGTACAGAGCGGCGACGATCAAAACCTATGTAGAGATAATATATGCGCTTCTGTTCAGGTTATGATTTTATTCATTACGGCTTTCACTATTTGATGCTTGGAGGTGAAAAGATTTACCTGAATAAATGACTTGACTTCTCTACGTGAGGATTGAATGCCATTTTTTGATATCTGGAAACCTGATGGGATCGCCTTTTGACTTCCGCCTCCTGATATTTGGCTATGTATATAAAAAAACAGAGAGGGTGTTTTATTTAGTTATTCTTTAATTTAATAGGTTGGACGAACTATGCTATTTACGTATCTAACTGATTCCTCTTCTTTGACATACCTGATTTGTTCTTAAATGGACTTCTACGCGTGCCACTTGTCCTGTTGTGTTAGGCCCTTACGCCGGCTAGGTTTTAATTCCATTTTAGCTGCAATTTTTCGGCGCCAAAGTCCGCCATTCTCGCAGGGACTCGCGAGATCTCGCATGAGTTAGACTGCGTGTCCTTTTTGCTGTTCTAAAATGTTGAAAGGTTCCGCCATCTTATATTGGTCCCCTTAGATCAGGTTGCAGCTCCTGATTGTTGTTGAATTCATTTAGATTCAAAATATAACCCTCATATCTTAAATAAGAGCGCACGATTTTATTTTATAATGAGAATCTACTTATGTCTACAGTTATATGCTATTTACTTTTATCTCTCCCATTGTTGGAAATTATGGGATCTTTTTTTTTTAAATAAACAGCTTCTAAATTAATAAAAGGTTTTTTCTCTTATTTCAGGGTTTGAAAGTAGCACATGGATGGAACTTACCCATTCCAAAATGAAACAGTCATTTTGCTCTCTGTGGGATTAGTCATAGAGACGGAATTGATGATACTGGCGGGGAAACAGGGTGCTGCCATCTGCAGGCAATAGCTGACCATTACAGTTTTACATATGAAATTCGGTGCACATCTCTTGTAAGCTATCTCTCCCTTATTCTCCTGCCCTTACTGTTACAACATCTTCTTATCCCAATTGGTTAAATAAACTACTGTTATAGGATAGCTTGTTCCCACGGAATTTCGGCGTTGAGCCCATTAATTGCAGTACCCAGAAGGAAGATCCAATACACTTCTCTCATTTTGCGTATTTTATCTTGTTCTAATCCTGCTCTTGGGTGTATTCTTTCTAAGATTAACCACGCTATATTATCTGGTGTGTGATTATGTTCTACATAGTGGCTCACCATAGGGGCAGCTAATTTCTTAGTTCTTATCGCTGACCTGTGTTCCGTCAGTCTGACATTGAGGGCTCTGCTTGTCTGCCCTACATAACCTTTTTCGCAGGGGCAAATGATAAGATAAATTACATTTGTGCTTCTGCAGCTGTTTAGGTCAGTTGGTTGTATTAACTGTTTGTTAAAGGTAAAGCTCACCCCTTCTATTGCAGATTCACAGGATTTACAGGTGGAGCAGCTGTAATTTCCTACTACAGGTTTCATATTTGTTATTGATTGTTGCATAGTGGCTCACTATGTGGTCCTTGAGTGTTTTATTTCTTTTGTACGCAAAAATGGGCTTGGGTAGCTGATCTTGTTGGGGAACATTAACATTTAGTATGTGCCAGTTGGCACATACAATCTGTCTTATTCTTTCATTGATGTTTGAATGCTTTGTTACATATACCAATTGGGGAATATTTTTGCTCTTTTTTGGTTGTAACAAGCATTGGCGGTCGTAAAAACGGGCCCTTTTGAATGAGTCTCTTATTAGTTTCTTGGGATAACCTCTGGTCAGGAATTTTTCTTTCATTGTTAAGGCTTTGGTATCATAATCTTGTATATTCGTACAATTGCGCTTCAGCCTTAAGAATTCTCCAAATGGCACACTATTTTTTTGGGTGGCTGGATGGTAGCTATCATAGTGGAGGAGTGTATTTTTTGCAGTGGGTTTGACAAACAAGTCTACTATTAATGACCCATTTTGGTGTTTTATTACTACATCTAGGTAGTTTACTTGTTCTCTATCTGCGTGGTGTGTGAACCTGATGTTACTGTCACATGAGTCTATCCATTGTAGGAACTCCTCTAACATGTCTTCATTATCAGTCCAAATGAAGAACACGTCATCTATGTATCTGGCCCAGTTAGTCACAGACTCAGAAAATGGCGCAACTTCATTAAACACAAACTGAGCTTCAAAGTAGGCCATATAAATGTTGCCAATAGTAGGGGCACATGAGGCCCCCATACTGACTCCTTGTTGTTGTTTATACAACTTGCCATTGAATTCAAAAACATTGTCATTTAAGACAATGTTTCGGCACTCTAGAATGAATAAGCTAGGGCATTGAATCTCATATTTTTGTATAAACCAATGTGTAGCGTTTAATGCTCCTAAGATTGGAATGTTACTGTACAGTGCTACAATGTCCATTGTAACTAGGATGTGGGCTGTATTACAGTAAGATACATTTTCTACAAGGTTTATAATTTGCCTAGTGTCCTGCACATGCCCAGGAATGTTAGCAACATGTGGACATAAGATTGTGTCAATATATTTGGCCAGTGGTTCTGTTACTGAGCCAATAGTTGTTACAATTGGTCTCAAGGGTAGATCTTGTGTATCTTTATGCACCTTTGGGATGCCATAGATGCTTGCTAGTCTCGGACTCTCGACATTAAGGTATTCACATTCCTTATTGCATATTTCACCATTTCTGAGTGCCTGATTAGTCAATTTTTTGATCTTGTTTTTAGTCCGAGTTGTAGGATCTTTAGTTATTGGGGTGTAAAAGCGAGGGTCACTTAACATCTCTTCCATTTTGGACACATATTGTGACGTTTCATAGACCACAATACCTCCTCCCTTATCACATGCTTTCACCGTGATATTTTGATTGTTCTTTTTTTTTTTTTTTTTTAAATTTTATTTATTCATTGGTAAATTCAGAAAATCAAAGCAAATACTCAAAAAAGTCAATAATGCAAATAGATACATTAAGCATGGGATACAAAATAGGAACACGTTATATATTAAAATGAATAGTTAACATAGTACCTAGAGAGTATAGAACATTCGTGAATTAGAATAAGAAAAAAAGAACATGATACAACGAAAAAATACTGTAACAAAAAATAGATAATTAAATATTTACAAAATTTGGTTTCCGCTTTCGATACTATACCATCTAGTGATGGGCTCCCACAGCTGTTTCCCTATTGTCCTCATTTTCCTACCTCTTGTGAGATAGATTGCAGTTTCTTGTTTATAAATGGCAATAAACCGACTAAGCCACATATGAAAGGTGGGGGGCTCTACATCTTTCCATCTAGCTGCCAAAATTATTCGAAGCACTGCATATCCTAAAAAGATTACCGCCTGTTCTTCCCTGTTGTGATCCAAAGAATCATCATGACCTAATAGGAGCAATGTTATAGAATCTCTAATTTGATGCCCAAAGACCTGGGCCCAGTATTCCAGTATCATAGCCTTAATTGTTGCCAATGCCGGGCATTCAGAAAACATATGCAGGAGGTTTGCAAGTGGCTGGTTACATCTAGGGCAATGATCATCTGTCCTGAGCCCCCAAGCAAACAATTTAGCTGACGTATAGTATAGATTAAAAATGGTTCTGTAATATTGGGCCTTTAGATTAGAAGCTATAAAGTACTTTGCCGAAAGAACTAGTGAAAGATCTATATCTACGTTGGGGTTGGCTAGTTTTGTGGCCCAGGATTGTTCCGTACGCTCAATATCATCAGGGGCATTTGCCATAAACATCTGATATAGGACCCCAATTCTTGTGGACTTTTTCCCTATAATATCCAATAATGGTATGTTATCTAATAAGATTTTTGGTTTAATATTACAGATGTTAGATGAAATTTGATAGAATTTTAGAAAATCACGAGCGGGGATGTTATATCTTACTTGGAATGACTCAAACGATGATGGAATACTGTTACCCAAAAAATCGCCTATTGTTCTAATGCCTAAGAGCTCCCACCTTTGAAATCCAATATCATTAACAAGGGGAGAGAGAGTTTTGCAATGCCATAATGGTGTATATTTCGTAAATGTAGGTATATCCAGATATTTACAAATAGCTTTCCATACCGCCCGTGCATCTAAAACTGTCTTTAATTTGATTTTTTTGTAGTATGATGGTTCTACTTGTCTTAAAAACAGTCCCTTATATTTCTCACCTAAGCTTAGTTCGTATATTGATGGAATGTATGGAGCTATAGAGATTAAGACTCCAGATTTGGCAGTTAGAAGAGGGTCCATATGCTGTACTAATGTTGCCCAAAAATATAGTTTTAAGTTTGGTAGAGCCAGGCCACCTCTATTTTGGGGGAGCGCCAGCAGAGGAAGGGCCCGTCTTATTTTACCATAGCTCCACATAAACTTTGAGATAAGGGAATCTATAGTCTTAATAAGATGTTCTCCTGGTAGTAAGGGGATTGCTCTAAAGAAATATAGAACTCGTGGAAATATATTCATTTTAACATAATTAGCCCTTCCTATTATCGAAAGGTGCAGGCTGTCTATCCTTCTCAGGTCACTTTTGAATTTGTTAATAAGGGGGGAATAATTTAAGTCAGTAATCTTACCTACCTCGCCGACAGGCATACTCCTAGGTATGTGGCCTGTTTGACCCTAAGTATGCTCTCATGCTGAGTATTATTAGTGGCTAATACCATTGTTTTATCTCTATTCAAAGAGTACCCTGAATACATCCCAAATGCTTGCGTAATTGTCTCGATTTCAGAGATTGCTTCAGACGGATTGGTTGTTATAACGGCGACATCGTCAGCATATGCCATGACTTTAGTGGAGAAAGGCCCAGTAATAACTGGTTGAATTGCAGGTGAGGTTAATAGTTTCTGGATAAGGGGATCAATATACAGGGCAAATAATACCGGAGAGCAAGGGCAGCCCTGCCTTGTACCTCTTTGAACCCTGATAGACTCCGACTCATCACCAGCTATACAGATTTTGGCCGTGGGATTAATGTAGATGGCTTTAATAGCTTTAATAAAATTGTTTCCAAAATTTTTGTTTTCCCAAATATTCCAAAGAAACTGCCATGATACTCGATCGAATGCTTTTTCAGCATCGAGGAGGATCATCGACATCTCGCCCCCCGTGGCGCCCATGATGTCAAACAGGGTTATGGCTCTCCGAGTGTGGTCTGTAGTGCTCTTGCCGGGGATAAAGCCATGTTGCCACGGGGATACAAGGTGTTCGATGACCCCACTCAGTCGATTTGCAAGTATTTTAGCATATAGTTTTGAGTCTGAATTAATCAGGGATATAGGCCTGTATGAAGAAGGAAGGTGAGATGGTTTGCCCTTTTTATGGAAAATGACTATGTTTGTTTGCTTCCATGATTCTGGAGGGTTTGTGTCGTATTGTACTCCGAGAAACAAATCGAGCAGGAAAGGGGTTATTTGATCACCCAAAATTTTGTATAGATCTAGTGGGATCTTATCCGGACCAGCTGCTTTACCATTCGCCAAACCGGCTAGAGCAATCTCCACTTCGGTGAGCGTAATTTCTCTATCTAAATTAGCTTTGGTCTCATCATCAATAGCTTTATGTGAAGCCTGATCTGGGAGCCAATTATTTAAAAATGCTGTGATTATGTTATTAGAATGTGAGATTTCGCTGCTATAAAGTTTTTGATAGTATTTTTGAAATACTTTTGTAATCTCTTTAGGAGTTATATACTCTTTACCCTCAAATTCGATCTTCTTAATACTACCCAATGATTGTTTTTGACGGGTACGTAGTGCTAATTGCTTCCCCACATTTTCTCCTGATTCATACAGTCTATTCTTATTAGCCTGATAAGTTTCGGCAGCTTTTTGAATAAGTGTACTATTGATCTCATTTTTAAGAATCATTATTTTGTTTATGGTTTTCCCAGGATCTGAGGTAAAACCTACTAGCCCTCTTTGAGCCTGATTTATTTCCAAAGCATGATGAGTTTCAAGATTAGAGAGTTCTTGCATCATTTGTATATTAGTGTGCTTTTCCTTTTTTCGTTTATTAGCTACAAATGAGATCGTTTCTCCCCTCAATGCTGCCTTAAAACAGTCCCATACTATCAGACGGGGTGCGCTATACTGGTTACAATCGAAAAATGATTGGGCCCATAATTTAATATAAATTATATACTCCTGATTAACCAATAACCTCCTATCGAAAGTCCATTGGGGCGTTGACTTAACCAAACTGGCGGTATCAAAGATGAAGGTCAATGCATTGTGATCGGATATTGTTTTCGGGGATTTTGTTATTTCTAGAATGTCCCCTTCCTCTATAGATGACATAATATAATCAATTCGGACGTACTTATTGTGGGGGAAAGAAAAGTACGTGAAACCATCTATATTTGGCCCTTGGAGTAACCCCCAGACGTCCACTAGATTATGACTTTTCATCATCCGGCCTAATGCACTATATACCTTCGGTTTCCGCCCTTTATAATTTAGCGATAGGTGATTATCTAGGGGCAGCCCAATATCGATATTAAAGTCCCCGCACAGGATTAGAGAACCAGACCAAGAAGCCAGTTCTATTTCGAGCTCCTGAAAAATATCAGGATCATCAAGGTTTGAGCCATAAATTGCACAGATAGTAATGCCCAACTGCAGTTGAATTATGGCCCATCTACCTTGTTTGTCGGCTAATTTGTGGATTGGGGAGCCCAATATTGGTTTGGCTAAGATGGCCACCCCTCTAGTTTTAGATGTTTGAGAGGTAGTTACCATTAGATTATATCCAGGTAATTTGAGTAAATCTTTGTCTGTATATGCTATATGTGTCTCTTGAAGACATAATATATCAACTGGATTTTGGCGTGTTAATTGAAATAGCTGAGCCCTTTTATTTTTATGATTGAGGCCAGCCACATTCCATGAGCATAAACTTATTCTCCCCATTTACTAACAAGAAGACCTAGCCCAGGTTTAATGTATTGGATCCAAAGACCATAAATATACTTGATATGCATAGAACAGTTTTGCTTTTTGTTTTTTAGAATTTTATTTTTCCTTTGGCTGTGTTGGTTCACATCACGCCATGATCCTTGTGTGCATCTTAACTCGTGACTGAATTTACCAATTTTTTTTACATTTTCTCCCCCCTTGCCCCCCTTGCCCCCCTTGCCCCCCTTACCCGCCATTCCCCTCCCCGAATCCCTCCCCAAACCCCTCCCCCCACACGCCACCCTTTGAGGCGTATAGACTCTCATTAGAGTCTGTAGCGATGGAGAGACACCTCTGTGCCGTGCCATATTATTACTCCGTGTTTATCTAATGAGATATGTGCGGGCTAGCGGAGGAATATAAAACAAGAAACAGATATATCCTAAATAAAGTAATCAATTTAGGACCCTATTGAGCCCGCTGAGCTGAAAAAAAAGAACCCAAAAGTGCCAAACAGTAAATCATTGAAACAGCGATAGAAGCAGCATATTCAACAAAAATAATCATGTTCTAGATGACTATGGAAAAAAAATGGAAATTAGTGTCAGGCCTATAACTTCATAATTCATTTAAATCTACATATACCGTCTATGTCATTAGACGTAACCCGCCATCAACTATTATTAATTTTATACTTATGTCAGGCTATCAAGAAAGGCCTTTGCTTTGATTTCGAAAGTGAAAAATTTAACCTGACCATTATACAAAACTTTAAGTGTAGCCGGGTTATTCAGATAAACCTTGGCCTTTTTGTCTAGAAAGGGTTTAATTAACTGTCGGAGCCGCCATCTCCGCTCCACAGTTGTGTGACAAAAATCCGGCCTAACAAAATATGAAATATCTCCTCGAGAGCGGTGGGCATCAGGTCTCGCTTTCTCTGCAATAGCCTGGCGTAGGAGAAAGTTACCAAAATATATCAGTATCGCCCTAGGATATTTGCGTTGCGAGTTAGAAGCCCGTACAGTGGCCGGGGTTCTGTGGACACGTTGAACTTCCAGCTCCCAGTTCCATGAGGATAACTCGGGAAATGTATCTTTTAAAAGTTGAATCACAAAAGTGCGTACGTTGTCTCCCTCACTTTTCTCCGGAACCCCCAGTATTCGGAGGTTGTTGCGGCGCATACGATTTTCCATCTCCTCGAGCTTCCACTTTACGTCGATCAGTTCTGCATCGTGGGAATCAACCTGTTCTTTCACTACTGTTGCTTCAGCCTCGTTAACCACTATCCGATCTTCCATATCAGCCATTCTTGCGTTGGAGGCCGCCACAGTCTTAGAGAGCTTACGTACCACACCTTGTACCTTTTGTAGGGCTTGCTGTGCCTTCCGGCCATCTTTGGAGGTTTGTTCCCTATGGGATGCGATCGCCTGTAACACCGTATCCATTACCGATGTTAAAGTAGTGCTTTGCTCCTCCAAAAACGAGGGGCCCTGGCTGCTGAAGGTTGTTGCGGGAGCATAATCCCGATGAGGACCTGCCACACCATGGCGACTTCTTTTTTTTTTAATCACTGTGTGCCTTCCTGTAGCAGTTTCGCCCAATAGCTCATCCACATCGATATCTTGTGTGCTGGAGCTGGTGCCTGTGTGCAGATCAGATAGAGGGTCTAGATCGGAATCTAGGTCATGGTGCCATCCTAGATCCTCACGACCTTCAGAAATGGTGTAGAACTCTAATGGTTCCAGGTCCGTGTCTGAAGGGATCCCGGTCCCCCCAATGGGGTCTGGCATGAGTGCTATTGGCCCATCTTCATTTTCATTTTCTTTTCCACCTGACGTGGCTAATACAGGAGTGCCTTGTGCCTGAGCCAGCGTCTGTACTAGAGGAAGCGTAGAGATGTCCCCCACATTAGCCAAGTTGAGTGGTGCGAAGTGTGTTTCAGACTGTGGCTGGTTGGCGATATTGGCGATGTTGCCTGTGCACGTTATAGGACTATGTATAGCATCATCTTGTAGATGCAATTGTGTCTCCGGTTGTACAGTCACTGCTTGCAGAGTCTTGTTTGTAATAGGTGTTTCAGTTAAAACTGAGCCTGGGTCCTGAGTCTGTAAGTTTGCACCCGTTAGTACTGCTAAGGCTTGTGTTTGTGCCGGTTTAGTTACATTTTCTTTTTCTTTTTGACCTATAGTCTCTATGGTGAGGCCCCCTGAAGCATCAGATACCACTGCTGAACCTTGCCGTGATGTGGGCACGTCAGCTGTTGATGAAAGACTTACTGTGCTACTTGCCCCCTCCGGAGACTCTGGAGACTCGGAAAGGGTCGCTGCTGCTGCTGCTGGCTCTGGCGAATCCGCGCTGGAAAGCGCCGCCGGGGTTACTGGCGGCGCTGCAATCAGCGGTCCGCTTGTTGCGTGGTGAATGGAGGGGGAGGGTGCAGCTCCAGCCGGCGTTTTCCGAAGCAGGTCCACAACAGAGGGACCCGGACCTGGGGTGTTGGCAATTTTTGCCGCCTTGTGTAGCTTCTGTTGAGGCTGAGGCTGTCCTCCATCAGAGCCGATGATCTCATCCGTCAAGGATCCAGCGCGCCTCGCCCCTAGCTTTTGATCGCGGAGCGCTTGCTTGGCAGCCCGGGTCTTCGAGGCAGCTGCCACCGCAGCAGCGTTTTTCGGGGCCATCTGGGTGTCCTGCAATGTCAAACCAGTTACAAGGGAACTTTTAGGCTTGTCCTGCTCGCCAGCACGAAGTTGCATGAAGAGTCTTAGCACCGTAAGACCGAGGGCTGTTGCTATATAGTGTAGTAGCGGCCGTGATTCTGATGAAAACGCTGAGTCTTCTGGCACATCAAGGTAAGCACCAATCATTCTCCGTGCTTCATCCTTATACTATCGCAGTTATCCCAAGTTAATTACTTCAGGTATCACATGCAGCCGCTTGTACTGTTTTCAGCATGCTTCAGCTTGCTTCAGTATGCCTCAGTAGGTGCAGAAGGATCCTAACCTTCCTCGTAGCCCATTAGTTAGGCCCGGCACGAGAGAGTGTCTCACAGCGGTCTAGTGAGCCGCCGCCATCTTGCCTATATTTTGATTGTTCTTAATCATATTCATTGCTTTGTATTGGTTATTTGTAAAGTTAAAGTCTGATTTTGGGACATAGTTAGAGATATTGGTGAATTTTTCATTCATAATCTGCTCAAAAATTGCTACCTGAGGTGGTACTTGTTCTAGGGTTGGCGTGAACACAGACTTGGGTTTCAAACCTGATAGGTTGATTGGCTCCAAATCCTGATCTTTATTTTGGAAGAAGAATTTCAATCTTATTTTTCTAAGAAAAGTGTGTAAGTCTCTAAACAGATCGAACTTGTTTAGTCCTGAGTGCGGAGCAAATGAGAGACCTTTGGACAGTACTGTGATGGTGTCTGATGATAGCATGTGTGTTGTCAAATTAAATATGGGTAACTGATCTAGTTCCTCCAATAACGGTTGTTCCTTGTCTCTAGATATTGATCGTAGCCCATCAGAGGGTGGGACAAGACCATAACATATGTAGTAGATCGGCGTCTTGTTCAGGACATCTAGGACAGTTTGCTGCCACAGCGGGGAACATAGTCTGCAGCTGATGTGGTGTGAGATATGCTCTTTGGGTTATCATGTACTGTACTAATTTAAATTGGGAGTTTGTAGTAATCTATCTTCTATGTTATTATTGTGCATGCTCCCATATTGTCATTCCTTTCCTATGGTTACAGAATGTTTATGTTGGAATATTCTCTGTGTGCTCTGGTTAAGTGATAAAAGAACACACACAACGAATTGCAAGACTCAATGCTAAATTATTACAATATAGTTTTAAGGTGGCGCATATATCAGGTGGCAAGAACACATGGGCAGATTTTTTATCTAGATTTCCAATTCCAATATCTGCTCAAGAGTTAAACAAATATATGGATGAGGATCGTCTTATTGCAGCTATTGATGCTTGTTCAGTGGGATGTTTTACTGAATATGAATGGTTTTCAGCCTTGGAAGCAGATTCTACTCTTAAACAAGTTAAGAATCATATAGTTTCGGGTTGGCCTAAAGAGAAACATCTTGAAAAAGACTTACATCCGTTTTCAAAGATTGCTAATGAACTTACGGTGGAGGAAGGTGGTATGGTCATGAGAGGTGATAAGTTTGTTCCACCTGAGAAGCTGAGATATTGCATTATCAGGTTTGCACATGAGGGTCATTTGGGCCAAACTAACACTAAGAAGAGGATTATAAATTTTTATTGGTGGACGTCTATGGATCGGCAAATCAATTCTTTAGTTGAAGACTGTTTAACTTGTAATGCCAGTGATAAAGTGGTGAAAATTGTGTCTCCCCCTACACAAGAGGTTACTAGGCCAGATGGTCCTTGGTTAAAATTGGCAGTAGATTTTGTAGGACCATTCAACATTTTGCCTAGTAAATATCAATTTGCTTTGGTGGTTGCTGACTATTTCAGTAAATGGTGGGAAGTACACTTCATTCCTGATCCTAACTCGATGGAAGTTATAAAATGTTGTCAAAGTCTTTTTGCAAGGGAACATTTTCCAAAGGAAATAGTGTCAGACAATGGAGTTCAATTCACTTCTAGGGAAATGGTGAATTTTTTTATCGCATTCAGGAATTAATCATAGAAGGGTGGCAATATATCACCCACAGGCAAATGGTTCTATTCAGAGGACAAACCGTATTTTAGTAGAATGTATTCAGTGGGCGGTTTCATCTAAAATTGACATAAAAAAAGCAGTCCAAAGCATGTTGTGGGCTCATCGCACAACACCAAGTAATATAACTGGTTCAAGCCCCTTCAAATTATTGAGAAGACAGAAGCATCTTTCCATTTATGTCCTGCATGGATGAAAAAATGGGGTTCTGTTCTCAATATGAAGACAGGTGAATCAATTACTCAGTCTGAATTTGATTGTAGAAGAGTGAAAACAAATGGAAAAGATGGTGGCAGTAATCAGTTTAAGTTAAATAAGGTTCAGATTTTTGATTCCAAAATCAAAGTGGGTGATTGGGTCAAAATTAAATCCCCCCATAATGTGCCCAAAGGTTTATCTAAATTCAGCTCTCCGGTGAAAGTAGATGCTGTGGCTAGGTGTGCTGTTAGGGTCAATGGGAAGAATTGGTGGAATCTTTCACACATTTACAAATCGCCAGAGAAGGTTGTTTCACAGATGGGTATCAATCAATTCAAAAATGAAATTGATGACAAGGGAGGTTCAAACAGTAATTGTAAGTTAGAATATGTTCCTCCTAGGAGGAGTAGTAGGATCTGGGTTCTACCTAAACGGTTGGGTTTATGTTTTGTTTTGTTTAGGTATATTCTTTTTCAATGTTTCTTTGAGGAGGAATAGTAGGATCTGAGTTTATCTATGAAATGCATGTATTTTTGTTATTTATTTTCATTTTTCTTTTATTTTTCATTTGCATTATTTCTACATTTTATGTATTAGTCTATAGTATTTAGGTTTATATTTGCTTAACTTTTATTATTTAGTTTTAGTAAAGAAGGGAGATATTGTAGTAATCTATCTTCTATGTTTATTATTGTGCATGCTCCCATATTGTCATTCCTTTCCTATGGTTACAGAATGTTTATGTTGGAATATTCTCTGTGTGTTCTGGTTTGGCAGTTTCCTGTGAGCTGTTGGAACTAATGGTCATTAAAGTACATCTGACCTACTATTTGGAGTCACTTCAGAGTTGCACGAGACTCACCTCAGGTAGGCTTTTACTGAGGTCCATTCCTTGTCTGTCATATCCCTCCCTAGGTCCATATCCCATCAAACCTGTAACAGAATTATGGGGGAAGGCAGATGTGCCCTTATGCCCAGATATAACCAAGATGTTTCTTGCCTACCAGTGCCCATCAGGTACATCACGTGCAGCAGTCCATGTATTGGCTGTTCGGTTCTGGTGGGAGCTCAGTACCGTTTAAAATATCGTATCAGGTTAACAAGTAGGAGAAATTGCATGTCTGGGAGCCCCTATTCGTGAACAAAATCGTCATGAGTAAGTAGGGTACCATCTCCGTGTAGGGAACCTATAGTGGTCACTCCAACCTGTTCCCACCTGGAGAGCCTATGATGTGTCAGTAACCCAGAAGGGGAAGGAAGTCCCAGAAGTGGAATGTTAGGGGCATATGGTGTATTTTGTACTGTGTATTTCAGGGCCATTCTCCAATACCCCAATACCACTGCCACTTTCAGTACTTTTGGGGTTGCTGTCGGGGCGTGCACCATGGGGCAAAGCAGCACGTGTAACATTTCCTGCGCAATCATACTGGGAGTGTATGCTATCTCCTGTGAATTGCGGTCTGCTAGCCAATAAGAAAACCATTGCAGTCGGCTTGCCTTACAGTAAACCCTAAAATCTGGAGCTCCCATGCCACCTGAATCTGACTGTAAATGTAGTTTTGTCAGACTGAATTGATGTTGGTCAGCAAAATGTCTAATGTTTTTAAAGTAATCGTCGGGATTACCACCAGTAAGTTAGTGAAGAAGTATAGAATATATGGCAACATAACCATTTTAGCAATGTCTAGTGGCCCGGCCACTGATAGGGGAAGTGATGTCCAAAAGGCTATTTGGAACACAGAGAGGTGAACGCCCTTTGTAAGTTCCCATCTAAGAGGCCCCACTGAGTTCTATATACTCAGATTCCCAGGTACTTGATTGTATCAGGGGCAACAGCCACCTTTGCCTCACCAAAGGGGACTTCAAACTGCTGGGCTCCCTCCCTAAATGAGTAAGTCTGTGATTTATCAAAGTTGATGGCAAGCCCCATGATTGATTGGAATTGGGAGAAGATCTGGGCGACAGTGTACAAACCGCTCTGGAGGTCTGTAGTGTATTGTATAATATCTTCGGGATAGAGGGACAGTGTGTGCTTCACCCGGCCCATTGGGATTTCCCAGTGCACTGCATCGTGATGCAGCATGTGGGCGATAGGCTCCAGGGAAAGCAGGAAGAGCATAGGGGAAAGCGGGCACCACTGTCTTGTTCCTCGCTGTATCTTGTAGTGGCCTGAGAAGTGTGCTCCTGTGCGAGCCCTTGCCGTCAGTGAGGTATATAATAACTTGACACAGCGGATGAACCCCTGGAGTATCCCATATCATGTAAGGGCCGCCAGCATATATTCCCAGCATAGCTTATCAAAAGCCTCAAGTAGGTATAAGGAGAGGCACCCACGTTAAGGATCGATCTGGAATTACCCACATTATTTGGTAGAGTCTGTGTATATTTAGGGATGTACTCCAGCCGGACACAGAGCTGCATTGATCCGGGTATATGAGTTTTGGGAGAAAAGGGGAAGATAGCCTGCCTGGACTTTGCGTAATATTTTATACTCTGTGTTTAGGAGCGACAAGAGTCTATATGGTGTGATGTCTGTACAATCCCTGCCTGTTTTCAGCAGTGATGTCACTAGCTCTTGTACTGTGGTTGGGGGTAGAGCACCCTGTCCACCAATTGCGTTACAAAGGTGGCATAAAACTCCCCAGGTAGGCCATCTAATCCCAGGTTTCACTGCAGGGAAGGTCCCTGATAGCCTCTGGGATCTCTGTTGCAGTAATCGGTGCCTTCTGATTGTTTCTTCCAACTGCCACAGTCATCTGAATCGCATTTAAGAAAGCATTGATCGCTTTGGGTTCTGCTGTCTGGGAAGCCATGTATAAGTGTGCATAATGTTCCTGGAAGTCTTCATTCACTTCGAGCTGAGTGTCTAAGTGTGCATGCAAGGGATGTTGATCTCAAGAATGGGCAGTGAAGATGGGTCGCCCCAGATCAGACAAGCCCTGTTAGCCAGTGTGTGTATCTTCTGTGTGTATGTATGGAAGTCCACCACTTGGAGATGCTCTAGAAGCTCTGCGTACTCGACGTGCACATTCCACAGGCTCACCAAGCTCTCTGGAGTCGCTGCCACATCTCTCTAGAGTTCCCAGACTTGCTTCTACCCTCTTTAAGTCATGAAGTATAGTTTGTCTTGCACCAACCACAGAGCTAATTGCCACCCCCCTTTGTTACTACCTTAAATGTTCCCACTCTATTAGAGGGGTGGAGGCTGTAGTCATGTTAATCAAGAAATAAGTCACAATAGTGGTGGCAATATTGGCTTGGAAGGTGTCATCTTCCAACAAGAGGGGATTAAGTTGCTACATTGAGACAGGAGTAGGTATGTGAACCCACAACATAGTAAGTTCCAAAGAGTTGTGGTCAGACAGTGTTTTCCCCAAGTAGGTAGAGTGAGTGATTTGTGCCAGCAATACAGAGGAGTATAATATATGGTCTATGCTTGCATGTGCGTGAATGAAAAAAAGGAGTTTTCCCGCATTCCCGCATTTATACTGCACCATGATTCAGCTAGGGCCAACCCTGCAACCATATTGATAGGGCCTTGGCTTGTCGGATCGTTCCAGTCCACCAGCGCTGCACTGACTCGAGCCAGAAAGGCATTTTGCTCAGTGGTTGGGCATAAAGGCTCCCCAATGCTACATGTGTGTCATCCAGCTTGCCCCAGACTAAAGTGTGCCTGCAATTTGTATCAATACGTGTGTCTGGGGCCTTGAAGGGAACTCCCGCTCTGATCTGTACTGCCGCCCTCCCTCGCAAATGCAGCGTATGTAGTGTGGAATAACTGCCCTCTCCATTTCTTGCAGAGCTTGTGGGCCTCTGAGGATGTTAGGTGTGTCTCTTGTTGAAACACTATCTGGTATTTGCACCTTCAAATCTGGACATAGATTCAGTGGTTTTATGGACTAAGCCTATCCCCCTCATGTTCCAGGTTGAGAATTTATAGTCGAGTAATGTAGCCATGCGTAATTTGTATAACGGGGGTACTACTTCCTTGTGTTGCAAAAGGTAAGCATGGCAGGCACACCCATTGCATTCCCCATTACAATGAACATCAAAAGTCCCAAATCCATGGTCCAACGAATAAATTGTGTTTATCCAAACAAGAACCTTATAAGTCAACAACTGTGATAAGCTATGTACTAACGCATCTGGTGTTGTCTGAAATGCGGGAACATCCACATCGCCTAGTGTGGCCTTGGGATGTACCCTATGCTGAAGGGTCTCTGGGCCCACGACCCGATCACCCATCCCTTCCATAGGATCTAAGTGGCATCAAGAGTAGAATCTTCCCCTGCCGACACAGTAACATACAGATCTCAGATGTAGATTCCATTACTGTGCACGGACTGTGGTGTATGTGAGTAGCCAGTAATTACTGCAGCCACATCCAGTATATCACATGTGTACACATGCATGGAAAGTGGAAAGCTTAGCTCGAGCATCCCTTCAGTGTTATACGCAGGCATTAGTCACGTACCTTTATCATCCTAGTATTTCATTCACTGTTTGTAGGGTTATCAATGGAAATCAAGCTAGGCTGCTGACAGAGTCTGTGTGAGCTGTGCCATCTGACAATGTCCTGTCCTGAGCTGGTGACCTTGTGTCCCGCAGTGTGGCTGCAATCTGAAGCACCGCACATCTACCCTCCAGCCTCTGTTCCTGGATGGGTAGTGACTGAAGAAGGCTGGCGGAACAAAATTTGCGGTTCTCGCTCCTGTGTTTTGGAACTCCCTCCCTGTGGAACTCCGCATGACATCTTCTTACACAGAGTTTCGAAAAAGCCTTAAAACCCTGCTCTTCTCCCGAGCTTTCGCTGTCTAACTTCCTCTGCTCCTGCTATCACCTCGCAATCTGTAAAGCGCCATGAAACCGCGTGGTATAAGCGCGCTATACAAATGTTTTTATATTCAAATTCAAATTCAAATTCAAATTCTCACCGTGTTCATGTTGAGTGCCACTGCTTAACTCGTTTGCGCTGTGGATTATGTGTGGTCGGGTGTCTATGCTCATCCAGGATTGTGAGATCTGGGAAATTGTCCTCGATCCAGGACCACACCACTTCAGGGTTATCAAAGAAGTGACTTGTGCGCTTGTGTATGACTTTGAGGCGGGCCAGAAACAGGAGGGCATTTTTGAGGTTATGTTGTGTAGTTCCTATAGTACCCATGCAGGACCTGCATGTTTGGACAGCATGCACTGTGGGATTGGTGGCAGACTGGTTCCGTACACCCTCACAGAGAAATGTTAGCCTATTTGCATGTAAACTAGCTCACTGTTCCACTAGTGTCTCCTCTTATCGGGGAGAGATCAGTTTCTGGCAACCTTATATCATGACAACCCTGATCCCTCAAGCTCGTGGAAACAATGTACTAAGTTTTTGCTCACTCACTCGTGCTCCGTTAGTTTATCTCAGAGATACACAGAATAAACAGTCTGGGCGTTTGAATAAGAGTTTATTGAACAGTTGTTACTCTTGTGTAAAATATATATGCTCCAACAACCATTAGACAGTAGCAGAGATACATGATCAGCAGTAAAAATGAATATAAACAGATAGTACATCTCTATCGTTGTGCAATAAGCATGCATGACTACATGAATATAAACTGCATGATAAAAGTGCGCGTACTCATACAATGCCTATCTAGATGTACCTAACTGTACCTAGCATGTGAGCAGGTGTAACACCAATAATCCCTCTGGGATTTAGTCAAACCCCATTACCTGAAGTGTGAGAATGTCGGAGCCCTTCTTGTTCTCGAGGTGGACACCCCGCAAGGGATGTTCAGACCACAGTCAGCTAGAGCGTCTGCATGCAGGAGCCTCAGCGTCTCTGGTCAGTGTGTCGGCCTGGAAGTCTTGGTTCCCTCTAACTACTGCTAGCAAGAGGTGCTGTATTTATACAGAAAAGTATATAGAGTCCTTTTGTCCCTTGTTCTTGTGTCAGCCATTGTTGGGTATGAGGATGAAGTAGGTGATGAACCTTGTGCATAGATATTAGGAAGGTGGTGTATAGCCCCTGCCTGGTTTCCAAGTTGCCTTATGAATATTAATTCATGCTGTTTTATTCTAAAGATGAAGTAATAGAACACTATTGTTCAGGGAATCCCTCCTTCTGCACCCAGGCCTAGAACTAGGTAAAAGGTTCAGTCCACCAAAGGCGTTCCATACTTAAAAGGCTTTTTACTGTTTAATGTAGGCGAGGTGATGTAGGTGAAAGGGAATGAGCCGAAATGACTGCAGTCCGTTATAACATCACTGTATCTTTACTAGAAAGCACAACAAGGAAAACATGTGCTAAAGACCATTAACATGCTAAGCCCTGAAGAAGTCATAGGGGAAGAAACGCGTTGGCTATCAATTGCATGCTGTGTTTTTAAGAACAACTGATGAATAAAGAATAAAGAATACATTTTCAAAGGAAAAATGACTCGCACAATGATTTATAGAGAAGACATCACTTTGTTTTCCCTATTTGTGGAAAATGGACTATAATCTTCATTATTTGTATATTTGACTGTGAAGTTGAATCCTGAACCACGTTGTGTGTTTCGGTTTGAGGTTTTCTTTCCCCTTATGGAGGCGTAGAGGGGTCACTTCTCTGGTTCATTACACCACGCTCTAGATAAACTCTCACCACAATCATTCTGTGTTGATGAGTGCAGGACTTGTGTGCCTTGACCCTTCTTTGTGCTACTGTTACAGCCTCGATGGGTAGGCGCCTGTAAGCAGCAAGTGACGACTATGAGGGTCTGCAGTCCAGCAGGCAGCCGGAGCCAGGCACACTGCGGGTCCCAGAGATGCAAGAGGCTGCTGCTCAGCTCTTTCAGGTAGACACTAGCAGCGAACACAGACGGTCAAGCCCAGCACTCATCAGTCCCAGCTGAACAAAGCAGTGCCTTCATCCGGGCTCATGTAGTGGTCAGTGAGTTCCCCCCACAACAAATCTGCAACACGGGCTAGGCAGATGTCTCAGTTTGTCTGGTGATTCGGCATAGCTCGCTGGCCCAGACCAGGGAGCTATTCCCTCAGACGTCCGCCATCTTCGACTGTTGGCCCCACCCACCTATTTAGAATGTAATATTTATCTTAATTATATTTTGACTACTAAATTCTGGGATCAACATCCTTGCAGATTATTTGCTCAAGGGTAGGTCACCTTCTAAAACCTACACTGAAGCTCTGATCACTCTAAGTGTGATGCCAAAGATGGTGCCTGAGTTCTGTGAGAATTAAATATCATTCTCCTTATAAAAGCAACATAAAACTGTTTTCTAAAATCTTTGCTACAAACATAAATATGGTTCGTCCAAGCATGATCAATAAGAATATGAAGGGGTGTAGCCCCTCTTATTCAGCTGTGGGATCTAATACACATAGGCAGTTGTGAAATATGATGGCATCTGATTCATGACTCCATAGGCACATCACAACTCTCAAAAGAGTCATGGAAAAAATGTTCACTTATACATCTGAAAAAGAACAGGAAAATCACTTTACTTCTCATTTGATCTCACATTACAAGCTAGCCGAGCTGCACATTTTCATTTGTGCCACTTAAAAAGAATAAAGCATCCTATCGGCAATAATTATTTAAAGCTGCGGTTAAAACACTCGCAATCTTCAGAAGAGACTCTGGCAACACTGTCATATATGACTTCCCGGTGAATGCCCTGCTACCATTAAAAGCAGTGCTGCATTGCATAGCCAGATTGGTCAATGAGAAAATAAAATGTAACCATATCTCTCCAATCTTGGGGATTTCATTTGTCCGGGCTAGAGACTCAAATCAAATGTAAACTCAGTTGCCTTACATTCAAGTTCATCTTTGCACGCAACCTAGCTACCTAACTGATCTCCTGAACATTTCTGGTAGCTAAAGAAATTCCTTCAGCAAAGTCTCTCTCATTATCGAGCCTCTGAAATCAGTGGCGGCTCCTCCGCAATGGCTGAGGTGCACTGACTCAGAGCCAGCAGCTGAAAAATGAAATTATATTTTACTATTGTTTCATTTTTTTGCTTTTAGCCAAACCAGCGTGTGTAGGATGGGGCAGGGCTGAGGTGTGGGTGGCGCACTTCTGATTGCGAATGTCTGTCCGGCCAAACAGACAAAAGCAGTTATGTTTTTTTTTTCATCAGCTGAATTCTACAGCCGGATGGAGAAATGGCACATACTCCGGCCAAATTAGAATGAACTCCTCTCCATCTGGTACTCCATCTGAGACTTTCATGTATACATTATTTAGCCCACCTCCACAGGCAATTCTTGTTCACCTGATTTTGGATGATGTTTATCTACTTAAATACCTCCAAGTCACCATTTTCTCACTCATTCAATTGACCTCCCTCTTTACCTACCTACATTTTATGCTTGATTTTTGGGCAGTGTGGTTTATAAGAATATCTCTGCATATGCAGTTATTGTTCTGTTTGAAGTGGTCAAATATCAACTGTGGAAACAGCAGTATAGAAACATCACATAAATAACTAAAAGGAAATACATAGGTTATATTAATGGTAGACTGACTGAAAATATACAATTATGAGTATCAACCATAGACAAGGTCTATTTGGTTTCAGAAAGAGTTATAGATGTTTAAAATATATTATTTACAGTCCCTCGTCTAGAGTGGTACTATAATTGGAACCCAAACATACAATTTGTAATCCTAGCAGGCATAAGCCAAGAAAGCCCCTTTTCCCAGAGGGAAACATTACCTCTTGGGTATGAAGGAGAGAAATACACAATTTTAGCATGGTGAACTTGGCACCAGAGCATAAGTTTAATGGTGTCCTAAGAAATAAGATAGAGGTTACTCCATCTTTTTGTAAGGAGTTATGCATAGTGGCATCTATGCAATAAAGAAAGAGCCTGGAGTAAATCAAGTGATCAAGGGAGCTACTCCCGACACATTGCAATTAAAAAAAGACGACCAAGAAAAAAAATTCACTTATACCACTTGAGAACGTCTGCAAGGCATGTAAACATAACTTCTCAATCTGCTCCCATTCTGAAGTTCGAACTTATTAAATGTGATAAGGTAACCCAATGATAATATAATGGAGAACGAGGCCTTACAACAATGAAAAATGACTTTAGGTCTTTCTCACTGCCAGGGCATGTAAAACTTAAATATACATGTCCTACTTTTTTTAAATAGTCTGCACCTTGAACTCTGAGCCTCTAAGGTGACATACATGGATACATATATTTAATAAGGAAAAAGCTGAGTTTTGTGTGAGAAGCATGAATGTGCTTCAATTCCATTACAGTGAACTTGCCCCTTCATCTAAATGCACTGGAATCTCTCAGACATGTATCAGATAGGATAATCGTGCATCCATACTTACTGTGAATTAAATTGTGGTTTAATTAGAGGGTGGAGTCCAGGCCAAATGCTCTTGGATATCAAACTAGACAAAAAGCAAAAGGCAGGGAAATAGCAAGTATTCTGTTTGATAAGGTGAGAGGCAATAGCGAACTGCAATGAGAAAGAAGATCTACATAGGTGAATCTTATGAGAAGTGAGAACTTCTGTCCAAGCTGGCTCTAAGAATGGAGTCTCTGTGTGAAATGGTACTAGCAACACTTTTCTTGTAGGAACATTTATCATTTTCACGGGAGAGCACAATGATCTACACCCAGGGCATCAAGGTACATTTTAGAGGTAACTAGTGGCCATTGAAGTACTTCTATAAACACACTGTGATTGAGGTTGGACTTAGATAGTTCTGGTTCTACTCCTGGTGGACATGATAGCATACATGTAGCTTTGACATACACAGTCACGTAGTACATTCACTAGGGTTGAGATAATCCAATTTATGCAACTGGAGTTTTAACCATCTAACCCCTTTATGTCATGTTTCTCTAGAGTAGGAGTCGGGTAAGTCAGCATACGATGAGAGAAGTAAAATTAAATTAAAAAACAATAACAAAACCACTTACCTTGCGCTTGCCACATTGCTGAGTTGGCAATGTGGCGAGCACAAGGTAAGTGGTTTTATTTATTTTTTATTTCATTTTACTTCTCCCATCATATGCCGACTTGCCCGACCCCATCCCACTCCGCTCCACCCAACTCCACCCCACCCCACCTTTACGGTCTCACCTGTGCTAGCCGCCACAAAAGATTAGTTGCTCAACAATCGTTCCAGAGCTATCACTCTCAGGCACCTTGCAAGATCTTCCTTCTTGGTCCTTAATTCTCTTCAAAGTGATGTGATATCCTTTATTCAGGTGTTGATCATGTCTTCGACTCTACTTGTGACAGAATTGAATTGTTGTGCATGAAATCCAGTTTAATACTTACTGAGTCTTCTTTACCAGCCAGTGTAGATTTCATGTCTCTCATATCAATAAGAAGGGTGGCAAAGCGAGAGTTCTAAGGGGAACTCCAGCACTCCTGTGTCATATTGTACAGCCATTGCTAAAGAGAGCTTCTGTATGAGGGTGCCAGATGTATATGTTGTAAAAAATATCAAAACTTTTTGTTTTTTGCCCAACACATTCTCTCCATGGAAATTGATTCACTTTCAATGTGCTTCCAGTGAAAAGCAGGAGCCAGTCAAAACACAGGTGCTGTTTGCTGAACATTTATAAACATCAGGCATCCTTATCACTGGTTCTTTAACAGTTTGAATACATTTGCCAGCTTAAACAGTGTGTGTTTCCCCAACTAGACACCAGGGCATATATTACAGTAAGTGCATACTGTCCCTGTTTGTGCCATGGCACACTATTAATTAACATGGTGTGCCGGGGAAAGTGCACCCTATTAATGATAAGAAGCTGCCCAAGAAAGAGCAACACACTTCTGCTGCCCTTTGGGCAATGCATTTGTAAAAGAGAGATCTATGCTGCATCTTTCACTTTGCAGGTGGCACCCATATGTGCTTCAAGGGGGGGGGGGCAGAGATCCCTTTGCAGGCTGGTGCAGGGATTGTTTTCAGGGGGCACATGGACGGTGCACCATCTATCTGTGCCACAGTCAGTGCTCCTCCTGAAGCATCTTTGCCACTATGCCCACTGTTAGATCTGTCTGCCTTAGGGTGGTCTTCCCTCAAACCTTTTATTCACTTATTTTCATTTTGTGCTGAAATTCGTTTTTGGTTGTCTCAGATCTCAGTGCCCTCTGCTTATGCTAACTTTGTTAAAGTGCTTGTGCTTACTTGCTTAAAAATGGTTTATTTGGGTTACACCTGATTGGCATATTTAATTTACTTATAGGTCCCTTGTAGAGTGGTATATCATATACCCATGCCTGTAAATTAAATACTTCTAGTGGACCTTTTGCACTTATTGTGTCACCCACTTCAGTAGCACCTTAAGCATGTCTCAGGCCTGCCATTATAGCCCGAATGCAGTTTTAAGTTTTTAATTCAACTTAACAATATAACCCCTTGCCAAGTCTTACACTACTGCATTTAGGGCACCCCTAAAATAGGCCCTAGGTAGCTCATAGGGCAGGGCGCATTGTAATTAGGAGGATGGACATGTACTTTTACGTTTTACATATTGTGGTAGTGAAAAACTCCTCAATTTGTTTTTCACTATTGGGAGGCCCTGTCCCATAGGATAACATTGGGTTACCTTTTACATTGAACAATTGCTAACTTTTGATTGGGACTAGGAAAGCAGTTCATGTTTGGTGCCTATGAAATTGTAATGAAAAATCCTCTTTGATGGTAAAGTCGAATTTTCAATTACAATTTTGAAAATGACACTTTAAGAAAGATGGCATTTTCCTCCTTTTAGCCATTTGGTGCCTGTAGCCCTTGCTGGGTCACATGAATGGATACAGTTGACAGTTAGACTTTGTGAATTCCTCCTAGACAGTCACACAATAGAGAGATTAGGTGTGTCCTAATGTGCCATCTTGCTGGCAGGATGGGAGTGCGGAGCGCGACACTGCCCCTATTGCAACTGAATAGGCTATGTGTTGCCTTCACACAAACAGCTTAGTATCCCGCATTGTCACTGCAGCCAGCTTGGAGCCTGGGCAGGGGAGTCAGAAAATTCCATGCACTTCAAAGAAGAACCCTCTAGAAACTTCTCTCAACTTCAAAGGAAGAACTGGGTATAAAAATAGGGCCCTCAGACCCACTCTTCAGTTCACTGTTTGAACCTACAGAAGGACTCTCAGAGGACTGCCTCCTGCTGTGCAATATGCAAGACTGCTTTTCTGTACCTGGAATGACAGCCTTGCTGTCTGGAGCCTGCCTTGAACCCTCAGAGGCCAGCTTTACTGTTTGAGCCCTGCATCTTTACCTTAACCTATGACTACCAGACTGACTCCAAGGACTAGTTTGCTGGCTTCTTATTCAGAGCCACAGGGACATTAGAGACTCCCACCATCTTAAACCTGAACTTGAACCCAGCCTGAGTGAGTAAGGAACCCACAAGTGGTATCCCACCAGGCCTTAACCTTGGTTGTTGTGATAAAGGTGCCAGGATATCCAAGCTTCAAAAGTGAGGATTTGGGCATTTTCTGCCTAAAAATTGCCTTTAGAACCGAGGGAGGATCAGGAATAACCTGCTTGTCGATCTGTCTATGGTGCATCACCTGTCGGCCTGACTTTGCTGCTGCTCCCACTATGTTCTTCTCCGCATCAACAAATCTTGTTCACATGACTGAATAGCTCTGCTTTTGTGCATTGCTTCCAGAAAGTGAAACAAAGGAGGCCAAGGTGTGATCACTCTTGACAGGATGGCTGGGAAGGATGTGTACCATGTCCAGGTTACATTTCAAAGGGCTCTCCCTGCAGTGCACACAAAGGAACCTGACATCACGCCTGCTTTGCCTTTGCCGCTCTAGACAGTTTGAAGACAGAATAGGAAGAACTGACCAGAACTAGTTTTAGAGGTAGGGCTGAGAATTTCTCCACACAAAGGCTGGTAGCAGATTGAAAAATAGAACGTTCATAACCACTCATCAGATCACCCTTATACTTGTAGAAGATTCAGAAGAAGTACTGTCCTTCTGCTGGAAGGACTGCCTTGCTGTTCGAAGAAAGAAGTTTGGACCTGCTTGCCCAAATCCTAGGCTACCTCAGGTAACTCCAAGGATCAGTTGGTTGACTCCTGTGTGAGCTACAGGGACACAAAACGCTTCCAGAGGACCACCCAGCAACTGCCCAGCTGGCCAGCATCAACTGCACCTGCCTTCCCCTTCCTGAGCCTTCCTGCTTGGCAATGTGAGCGTGAGTTCTGATCCTCAATAGGTGCCATTTAAGGTCCTTGACCCTTAGCTGTCCTCATAGTGCTCTCCTCCCTGCCTAACTGAAGGTTCCATCAGACCTGATGTGAAGCAATGCAGGCCCCACAAAGCCATGGAGGTCTGAGCCAAAGGCTCTACCAGAACTGAAGCCAATGACAGAAGGCCTCACAGAACCATGTTGATCCCATCTGGGAGCTTCCCCTGATCTAACACAGAGCAACACCAAGCCCCTCAGCACTGACTTAAAGGTTTCCTCAGATACAACGCCAAGCAACGCAACCCCACAAAGCCTCAATTTGCAGCGGAAAGCTCCATCGGATCTAACACAGAGAGATGCAAAGCCTGGCAAACCAATGCTGCACAGACCTCACATCAAGGAGATAAGGTACCACTCCAAACAGGCTGAACTCGGTCCTGTACCCAGGCTGGGCCACATCGATGTTGGCCTGAACTTGTGACTTTGTCCCGGTCCTGCGTGACCAGATACCCACATTTTGCACTTTACCCCTTTTGGTGCTATTTTTACCTATAACATTAAAAAATCCTATCATTCTACTGATTGGAGTTTCATAGTTTTGGTGTAATTTTGTTCATTGACATATACGCTATTTTTCTTAATTGGTTTAGAATCTTTCTTAGGTTGTGTTTTCACTTTATTACTGTTTGTGTGCTGCATAAATACTTTAGACATTGACTCTAAGTTAAGCCTGACTGCTTTGTGACAAGAAACCAGAGGGATTAACACATATTAATTAAGTGACTTATTGTGGTTCACCTTGAAAAGGATTGTGTTTATTATTTGAGTGGGGCTTCCAACTAATAACCCTACTTCTAATACTCAGTTTTATGTGAGTATTTCCAAGCATATCTTTCTTCTGGATTTTGAGGATAGGAGGGCACGAGATGGGAAAGAGTACAATTGTGCAACACTGATTGGTAAGGCGGGCAAGGATTAGGGGTTCACTCTGCTAGACACCTAGATCAGCACACCATATCCCTCTACTGTCCCAAGGCCATGCTCCAAAAGGATGAAATGCTGCTTAGACTTTCCTGTGGAAAATCAAGTCTGAGGGTCTCAGGGCATTTATTGGGCCTCAGTTGTAGAGGCCAGTGTCTTTCACTTCTGGTGTCCTGGGGCAACCAAACTACAACCACTTAACTTTCCAAAATATTTTTTTTTAGCACTAAACTAGCAGAGTAGCGAGGCAGGGTAGTCCCAAGGCTTACTCAGCGAGGGGCTCTGGGGGAGAACTTCAGAACTTAGCAATGCAACCGATAACACAATAAATCAATGTTCAATCAATTATTTTTCTGTAAAAATAAAAAAAGTACTTTAATGAATACAAAACCTAATACTATGCACATCATTTTAAAATATGCAATACATGGCAGTTGGAAATGAGAATTAGGAAACTCTCTAAATGGCTTCACCAACTACAGGGAGAAGAAGTTAAAGAAAGTTCACAGTAACTAAAATACACCCTAAATGTGGACTAAACCACTATGAACATTTGATGGTTTATGTGCCATCAGAACCTAACCCCCAAAAACGCACTGCCCTCATATATACC
Organism: Lissotriton vulgaris; assembly: GCF_964263255.1. Classification (NCBI taxonomy): domain Eukaryota; kingdom Metazoa; phylum Chordata; class Amphibia; order Caudata; family Salamandridae; genus Lissotriton; species Lissotriton vulgaris. The sequence goes on from NC_141691.1 coordinate 1,255,374,308, forward strand.
AAAAGCAATATGTGTTATGCATCTATATCAAGGTAGACCTACAGGCTCTGTTAAAGGTTGTCAGCATACAATGATTTGATGTTTCAAAAAAAACAACAAGCACGGTTCACCTTTTTACACTTTTACCATAAACAAACCATTCCTAGGGACGTTGAAATGACCCATAGTAAACAATACAAAAACTGTGGACATTTCAATGAATTATATGTTTTTATCCTTAAACCAAGTTGCCTATCAACCTTTCAGGGCCAGGAAATTAGTTGCCTACATGTGCTCCAAAGGGTGAGGGGTGTGGTGGGGGGGGAGGGGCAGTGCTGCTTTTCACTCCCCACCTTTCAGAGGCACCAGCCCACTAATGTGCATATTTTTACAGCCTGCGCCGAGCTTCTTGGAGAGCAACTTTGGTCCCTGGAAATCCTTTTTAACTGACAGTCAATGCAGCCAATAAATAATTCCTTTTATTGTATTTTAAAATGTTTGATGCACCCACTGGTGTTGAAGCAGGTTCTCCTGCCCTTGGACCTTAATGTAATTTATCACTAGATTCCCAGGTTCTCATGTACCATAACGTTTGAATTGTATGACCATGTTCTAGCTAGCTTTGACAAAATGTTTTGAGATGGTAAACTTCAGGGGTGCAAGGCTGCAGGCTTTGTCTGAGGAGAGAGAGTCATCATTGGGGACAGTGGTGGCTCGCCAAGGAGTACTGCGATGCAACAAGCTCAAGGTAAATAGTTTTATTTATTTAATTACTTACTTTACTCCTGTCTGTCATATGTCTGAGTCCACTACCCCCATCTGCCCCTCCCCACCACCCCGCCTCCCCGCCTCCCCGCCTCACCCCGCTGCACTCCCTCTATGAGCCGCCACTGATTGGGGAGCCTTTTGTCTTAGCTGCAGTAAAGATTTCTATGTTTGGACATTTCTCTTTATTGGAAGTCGAAAATCTCCAGTGGAATGAGGCAGTAGGCTGTAGCCAAAGACAGTTCCACAAGCTCGGATACCCCTGTGGCAGGAAGGCAAAATTGGTTTTGACAGAAAACGGCAACTTTCTAAAAGTTGCATTGTTAAAATTGTAGCTTGCAAACTGACTGACTACACCATTAAAATCATTTTAAATTACAATTTATTTGAGTGGAAATATAATTTCTCTATCTGCTCCTAGTCTGAAGTTAGCACTCATTAAAGGTAATAAGGTAACCCCCCCTGATCAATGGGAGCAATAGTCCTTACGACACTCCTCAATGACCAAAGGATTTTGTTACGGGCAATACGAACAAACTCGCTTTCGCACCTGCCGGCAAGCTATCCTTGCATCAAAGAACCCAGAGAACCTGATGCTTAATTTTTCGGTTCACCAAGTTTGTCACAAGAGCGGCAAAAGGGTTTACCCAGAGGGAGAGCAAATGAGCCAACACTCATTAACTTGTAGTGGCCTGCCCTTGCAACTCTAGTGGAACTACAAGGTATGAAACTGAACTAAATCATTCTATATTTTCCACAGCTCGCAACGCTACCTTTGTGTACCAAGGACACGGTCTGCATGTTCAGTGGAATTTATGAAACTGCAGCAAGAACACCTATGTTGCAGTCAGGGTTACCACCGCCCAAAAAATAACTATTGGCCTCATATGTACCAAAAGCAATATGTGTTATTCATCTATATCAAGGTAGACCTACAGGCTCTGTTAAAGGATGTCAGCATACAATGATTTGATGTTTTGAAATAAACAACAAGCATGGTTCACCTTTTTACACTTTTACCATAAACAAACCATTCCTAGGGACTTTGAAATGACCCTTAGTAAACAATACAAAAACTGTGGACATTTCAATGAATGATATTTTGTTATCCTTAAACCAAGTTGCCTATCAACCTTTCAGGGCCGGGAAATTAGTTGCCTACATGTGCTCCAAAGGGTGGTGGGGGGGGGGGAGGCAGTGCTGCTTTTCACTCCCCACCTTTCAGAGGCACCAGCCCACAAATGTGCATATTTTTATGAGTATTGTTTTTTTCTAAATACGCTCTGTCTGGACTGCAGTAATTAGCCTCTGAGCAAAACAAGTCAGTGAAATGTCCTCATTCAGTGTAGTTCATATATCCTGTCGTCCTACAATTGGCCTGTGTTCAGCGTATTTTGCACATCGCTCTATAACCCATGTTAAAAAAAGATAAAGTTTGTCACTTGGATTGTATTAGGTCAGTCTCTGAGTAAGACAACCTTCCGAAATGATTGTGGTTAGTACTGTTATAGCAGGCGCTGTTCGTCCATTGGGGCGTGGGGGCGTAGCCTCCCTGCCCGAAGCTGCCCGCAGCTCCATCGGCGTCAATCATGTCAATGAATCAACATGACGTCTGACCGCCCTGCCCCTTCAGAGTCTGAAGGGTGGGCGGTCTGGCGTCATGTTGATTGATTGACATGATTGTACAGGCGGCAACACAAGTGCGCATGCGTGGGGACAGAGGGTGAATTTTTACCCGTGCCCACGCATGCGCACTTGTGTATTTGCGACATTGCGCATGCCCATTAGGAGCCCTAATGGGCGTGCTGCGAGCGAGAAGGTACCTGTGCCCCTGGCGCCAGGATTGGCCAGGGGCGCTGTGAGCCTGTGACATGTAGGGAGCAGAGCCCAGAGGTGGCGCGGACTGGGACCGGCAGCAAGGTAAGTGTGTGTGGTTTTCTTTTATTTTAAAGTGTTTGGTGCGAGCGTGCGTGTATGCATGAATGTTTGGTGGAGATAGTTGCGAATGGATGTGTTTGTGTGTATGCGTGTGTGAATACATTTCTTTGAGTGTTGTGTATGGAGAGGGGGGAGGGGGGGAGGAGGGGAGGGGGGGTCACCGCCGGCCTGAGTGGTCTGGGGCCCGCACTCGCAAATCAATTTGCGCCCACCACTTGAAAATTTCACCTGCAGCCCCTGTGTTATAGATCATACATTTACACAACTGGCCTGTGTTTTGCATACTTTGCACACAGTTTATAACTCATGTCAATAAAATTTTTATCTGTTACCTACATTACCCCTTACCATGTAGCTCAGCGGAATTCCTCCTGTTTGTATTCTGTAGATCTGTCTTTTTACAACAGGTTTGTGTTTTGCGTATCTTTGCACATTGTTTGATTCTTATGTGCAAAAGCCTGCTTAATTATGCATCACAACTGCCTTACCTGTTATTTAAATGGTTCAGCTGTACCCTCTCTGCTTGTATTTAGAGACGTTTTCCTTATTATATGGTTTTATTATTGGGTGGGTGCCACTCCGAGAGCGAGGATTAATTGCTGGCCGAAAACGGGCTGTTTTCTTCGGCCCGAGAATTCTATTTGTTTGGGAGCTATCGTCGGATACGGGTTGCTTGAGTGCCCGAGAGTGCTCTTTCTTTGAAGCGGGCTGCCTGCGCACTCAAGAGTGCTACCTACTGTGACTGCACCTGGGGCCAGGACTACATCACCCAGGGTGCACTGCTACACCACACCTGCCGCGACTGAAACAGGAGACGTGTTCTTGCGCTTAAAAGCGCCACCTCTCCTTCTGCGGCGCGGGGCGAAGGGCGGGCCTGTTTGTGCCTTTTAGTGCCTGAGAGGGACTGGACTGGGCATTCCCCCTAAGCAAAAGATACTTCCACGTACAAACACAGCCCGAACACTTGTTAAAAATAGTTTTGTTAGTCATTGACCATGTCATAAGTACATTCTGAAGCATTGTTTTCTATGGTCTCGTATATTTGTTGACCTAATATTTTATTTGTTGTCTTAGTATATGTGGGGTGTTCAACTAATCTTTTATTTCCATAACCCCCTTCCTTTTAATATATCCCGGAACTACACAAAGTGATTCGAATATGGGGAAAGGTTTGGTAGCATGAGGGCGCCCACAAACATGGCAAAAAAAGTTAGAAACGGGCACTTTCCCCAGCGCAACTGCTATTGATAGAATGTTGCAGAAAGCGCTGGGTGCAGTCTCATCAGCCATTGAATCTACAGAGAGACGTCTCTCACTCACTCCCGGTAATTTTATTGCTCCATATCCCCAGGGTTCACCAGATTTGACGGTGTCTTTCCCTTTAATAGCCTTGCCTGACTCTATTAGCATTGACAGGGCCGGCGCTAGGCATGGGCAGTGTGTGCAGCTGCCCAGGGCCTCGCGCTTGGCTGCTAGACAGGGGTCCACCACCGCTTCACTGTGAAAGAACACACTTTCACAGATTGCCCATCTGCTCCTGCTGGGCCCCCTCCCCGCACAATCACAATACAATACACATGCAAGTCTGGAGTCGACCTTGCTGATCACGGCGTGTTGGCATTCCTGGGGGTGCAGGGGTGGGGGGAAGGCAGAGCAGCCAGCCAGCATCACAGTGTCAGGGGCGGAACAGCACCTCTGTTAAGTACCGGCCATTCCCTGTCTGCATTTTGTTGCCAGGTGACAGAAGGCCCCCTTTGTTTCCAGGACCAGCCCACAGGTAAGGGAGGTGGGTGAGGGGAGGAGGGAGCAGCCAGATCAACTGGCTTTTGTTAACTAAATGTATGTAGAACTGCCAGTGCTAGGGCAGTGTTTTACGAATTGACTCACAGCTTCAAAGGCCCAGGGGAGGGGGCCCCCTTCCCCTGTGCCTCTATGCACCATAGAAAGCTGCAAGGTACTGGTGTGGGGGCCCCCTTTCTCTGGGCTAAGCACTATAGAAAGCTGCAAGGTCCATGTGTGGGGGCTCCCTTTCCCTGGGCCTCTAAGCACTATAGAAAGCTGCAAGGTCCAGGTGTGGGGGCCCCCTTTCCCTGGGCCTCTAAGCACTATAGAAAGCTGCAAGGTCCAGGTGTGGGGGCCACTTTCCCTGGGCCTTGTAGCCACTTTATTTGTTCTCCAGTGAAATGAATCCAAAAAATAAAAACAGTTGCTGGAAAGGTCGTCTTTTTTTCTGACATTTTTCTCTTCCAACCTGCAGCATCGGGATGGAGAGAAATAAAAGGTTCAAAATGTAAGTTTCTCCCAGTGGGGCAGTATGGTGTTCAATGAGGGAGAGGATGTGGCACTATGGTAAGAGCTGCCAAATTTGAAACTGGGGAACCGGGTTCAGCCTTCATGACCAGTCCACCAGACCACTCTCCTAAGAGAGCACATTTAGTAGGCCCCGAAAGACTTTAGAAAAATGGTGTCTGAGCACCAGCAGGTGGACCATAGCGGTGGCAAGTGTGGGTTAAACTTGAAGGCATGTCCATTACAACCCTTATTGAAGCTCAACTTGAGTCTTTTGGGCAGGCCTTCGAAGCAGCACACCCTAGTGACTGTCATTGAGGTCATAGGACCCTTGAGCAGGAAGGCTCTAGGGCGGTTCAACCTATGAGATCGCACTGAGTGCTGACTTCGGGTGGGGGAGTCATGTTTGCGAGTATATTATGTTTCTTAAAGCACTTGTTGCCTCCTTCCTGGCCTCCAACAATTTTGGCCACAATAAAATTGTCATGAATACTCCGATGATTAATGTTCTTCCTAGAGAGAGATAGAGTTTTGTCAAGTGGAAGTTTTGACTTCTTTAAAAGGTAGCGCAGAGGGTTAATGTGCCTACTGCAAAGAACATGTACCATGCAGATCACAAAATCCACATAATTTAAATAGGCCAATGGGTTACTGCTTTTGTCAGAGAGATGCTATTGTTACTTGCAGTTTATAAGTCAAAATCCTAATATTGAACAATGAGCTATTAACTGTCATAAGAGCTGCATGCAAACTACAAGGTATCATTTACAGCGTTATGGTTTTTTCCCCAGTCTTTGATTGTTCCAATGTTGCAAAAAGGGTTAATTTGGACATAAATCAATTCTAGTTATTAAATAGAACCCTGAACCATGGTATTACATTCTAAATTCAGAGTTTGTGTTTTTCCAGATCAATCACTAATACACTATACTGCCTACTAGTATGATTGTAATGTGACTCCTAGTCCTTTGTCTTATGTAACATTACCTATTGTGATTTACACACGTAGGATTGATTGTCTCCATGTAATGTGTGATATAAAGTTCTCTGACACCCTACACTGGTATCAGCGGCTCTGTAAATCAAATTAAATGTATCTGAGAGAGAGTGTAGTTATGGAGACTTGAGTGGCCCTGTTAAAGGGTGGTAGTGAGGGAATCCATGGCAGAGTCATTGAGGGTCACCAACATTGTCACACAGGGCTCCACCAGCGCTAAAGGCGGCCACTTCTACTTCCTATAGGTCTACCACCAAATCAAAAATGTTGATTTGACAACCCCTTGAATCTGAAGTTTACCTTCAAGTCAATGTATGATTTAGCAGTGGTCTTGGTTGTTTCAAGTCTTTTTTTATTTATGTACAATCTTTATTTGTTTGCAATGGTGTCTTGTAATTTTGTACTAGGTGTTGTGTTTTTGCACTTAACATAATTCTGGCGAGTAAAGACCCCACACACAAAAAAGATTGTCCTACATCTCTTAGCATGTGTATGCGGGATACTGGTGAGAGGATTTATGTTAAAACAAATTAAGAAGTATTAATGTCATCCTAAGGTAGCACAATAATGGCACAGAACGATAAGGGAGCCTTTTCAAATTTGCAATTATTTATATGGTGTGAGAGATTTTCTCTTGTGTCATTTTATATTTTGAATGATCCCGCCCCTCATTACCTCAACAGGATCCCCCCCCTTTATGAGGCAGAACTGGAAATTGAATCTTGCACTCATCTAGAAACAATCAGTTAACGAGGAGTAAACAATATACATTTTTGTGAGAACTGCACCTAGCTTTTCCATCCAATGTGACAAATGTAATCCATTTAATACAGTTTTAAAATATATGGACTTATTTTATATGTATATTTATCTTTTTGTCCATGTTACTGGTATCCAAGTTAGGTCTCTTCGGGATGCCAAATAAGATCAATTGTGCTGAGATGTCAATTTCAGTGATGTCACTTCTTGTGATGTTACCAAGGGCGGGTCCTCCACTCGGGCGGAGGAGCGTCGCCCTACTGCTTTCTCACAGTGCGAGAAGCAGAAACACAAAATTCTAAGACTCCCATTTTATGTTTCTGCTTGTCGCACTGCAAGAAAGCAGAAGTGTTTGGTTGGGGGTGGGCGGGTCTGCTTTAGGGCAGGGGAGGAGTCCCTTGCCCACTGCTAAGGGCGCTGACTGTTTGGCCGGCCCTCCAGGCCGACCAAACCAGTCATGGGCACTGCACCCTACATGGAGAAAAAGGCCTCCCCATAGGCGCCTGGCTGGTCGGCGTATCGACCAATCACAATGCTGCCATTGTAGCCTTGTGATTGGCTTAGGGAAAGGAGGCTGCCTGCTTCCTGTTCCTGCCAGAGGCAGGAAAGCAGGAGAGCAGGTCAGGAGCTGAGACGACTACGAGACCTGGGAAGGTAAGTTTATTTATTTTTTTAATTACCCGCCGCTCCGAACCCCTACAAGACCCCCCACCCGTGCATCATGCCGGGGGGTCTATGTTACATAGAAATTAGGGGGGCCTCACATCTTCCCTTTCACCCGGGGCCCCAGAAGTTCTAGGACCGGCCCTGAGCACTGAGGTTACGCGTGCCCAGCCACGAATACATGTATTCACACCTTCCCAATCCCCTACGAATAAAGGCCCAAAACGCATTAAGCAGACATATAAGCGCTCTTTTGACTCTCAGAAACGTAGATCTTCTAAATTACAACAAGCATTGGCCCCCGAAGATCAAGAGAACACTCATGAGGATATAGGTTCCGCCAACAACGTTTTTGCCCCGCTGGTTTGGGTTACGCATCTTCTAATAGATTTACAGTCACAGATTGAACAACGTATTAAATCCCAGTTCAAACTAGTGACTAGTCGACTGGACAAGGTGGTTTCACTGTTGAATGGCAAAGGTGTGGGTGGATGTAATACTCTTGTGAACAATGGGGCCGAAGGGATCGTTCATAACCCTCCCCAAATACATCAGGAGCCCCAAATGAGTCCTCCCACAAATGGTTCCCACACTGGTATTAGCATTTCTACTACTCACCATGTAAACACCTGTTCTCATGCTTCTGAGTCAAGGCAACATGGACAAATTAATTTACCCTCTATATGTCCACCACTTCAGAAACTAACACTCAGGCACGAAAATTGAACCAAACTCTGCAGCCACTAGCTCCCCAAGTCACCCGGGTTACTGGTGATAACGACCAACCCCAGTCCCCTTTGCCCTGCTTACATCTGCTCCCGGCTGCCTCTCCATATGTAGTTGTTCTTGCCGGAGTACCACCACTGGCTTCCGAGCGGAGTGAATCTTTCCCGAAGCTAAAGAATAAGATCATACATTTGCTAACTGGGAACAGACCACTTATCAGCTCGACACCAGGGAAAATACTCTTCGCACGAAGAGTCAGATGGTTAGGGATTATACATAAGGACATTACAGGGGATGCCGTGGTTGTCAACTTCAGAGATCCTGGGGTGGTGAATCATATTCTTGATTGGAGAGGTTTAGATTCAAAGGGCACAATTATTCCACTCCCTTTGGGTTATTTTTACCCCCCAGGAAAATGGTATGGATGTAATGGTTTAAATTCACCGACGAACAATCAACAAGGAGGGGGCTGTAATGTTACCCTCGAAAACAGATTTGGTCCTCTATCCCTTGTAGATTGACTACCATCTGCTCTGTTACCAGGACATGCCTGGACCGAGGATGATGAGGGTTTAGACGCGGTGGCGTATGTGCCATTGGGAGAGCCTCCCCCCAATGTCAATGGAGACTCTGAAGGTAGACAGATCACTGCAAACCCACCTATAGACCCCCAATGCCCAGTTACTTCAGCTGATCTATCTGGTTGCAGTATTGATGGGACAATGGTGATAGGGACTTCTTTGCCCCCATTCAATACTCCCTCAGAGGTGCCTTGTAATACCTTCCATTGTTCTTGGAATGTGACAGGGATAGCAAAGAACTTGGATGATCCAGAGTGGGGGGCACTTATGGACAAACATGATCTCTGTCTATTTCAAGAAACGTGGGCTCTGGCACCCCCACATAGAGTGGGCTATGCCACCTTCCACATACCAGTCTGTCAGGGAATGAGGGTGAGATCTTATGGGGGCCTCTGTATTTGGGTGGGTACCCACTTGGGTTGCTCTGTTAGGCAGCTGGAAACTCACTCCCCAGATATCCTTTGAATTTCTCTTGGCTTTCCGGATGGTCGAAAGATCGTACTGGTTAATGTCTACTTACGTCCCACTCCCCCTCGGAGGACTCGCCTACCTTGACTGGTCTCGATGAATTATTTTCTGTACTACCAGTTACGTTCCACAAAATCATAGGTGGCGATTCCAGCTGCCACTATGAACCCCTAGATGGGACTTTGTCGGTCACTAAGGAAGAGGAATCTGTTTGGTCCATTCCTGATTGCTCGATGTACCCAACTAATGGGTGGACATCTCTTGTTCTTAAGATTAATAGGTTTACCATATCTCACTCGCTCAGACCGTGTAATGGAAGATTTCCAGCAGATACTCCAGGAAAGGTCACCTATGATGGACAAGGGAGAGGAACCACTATAGATTACCTTCTGGTTACTGTAGAATTTTGGTCACACATAAAGGCCTTTAGTGTTATGCCGAGGATTGACAGTGACCACAACTTACTGTCAATGGAACTCCAGTACCCACTGGGGCAAATTTTAAGCACCACCACTGCAGAGCGCCCGCCCCTCCAAACTTGGCTATGGTAGGAGCTGGTAGACGTATCAGATGGGGTAGCATTATACAGTCAGCTGATAAGCTTGTTGATGTTTATATCAATGTTGTTCGAGTTTTTCAATTAGTGTTCAATCTCACAGTGGATAATCTAGGCCCGCTTACCACAAGGATATCCATTCTGACCTTATGACCAACTTGGCAACTCATTTTTTTCATCTTCCTTTACTAAAAAACGGTCTACTACCAAAACCCAATGGTTCACAAAAACCTGTAGGCTGGCAAAAAGAGCTCTTGTAAGCGAGGTGAAGCGAGGTACCAGTAACTCTATTAGAAAGGCACAAACTTTTTACAAAAGACTGTGCTTGAGGCTAAGTGAGACTGGGAGTCCGAGAGATGGGAAAGTATTCTGGGGGCCTTGACCTCAAGAGACTACAGGGCATTCTGGAATTTGGTGAGGAATGGTACAGAACAGGGACTACCAGCTATAATGACGAACATAAGTGAGGAGACCTGGATTCTGTATTTTAAATCCTTATATTCCCAAAGAGACAGCCCTTTAGCTAGTGAGATTCTTAGTCTTCCCCAGGAGTCTTTATCCACCAACGTCTTAGGCAATCCGGCCTATGAGGTTCCACCCTGCACTATGCCTGAGGTTCTTGAGACTCTAAGGTCATTACCATCTGGGAAAGCGCCAGGCCTGGATAGAATTCCGGGGGACCTGTTTCGAAGTGAGCAGAAGGTATGGGCTCCTTATATCTTGCTCCTGTTTAATGCTATACTCCAGGGCATGGAGATTCCACATACCTGGTTAGGAGCAGAGATCCTATATTGAAAAAGGGTTCCCCTCTAGACCCGGCGAACTATCGCCCAATTAGCTTAATTGACATTCTGCAGAAATTATTCGCCTGATTCCTGCTCTTAAGGATCCAGGCCTGGATCGACGAGTATCAGATCCTTACCCCCCTACAGGCGGGATTTTGCGCCAAGGTTTCAACAACTGACCAACTTTTTAGACTCCAGTTGGTCCACTGGAAAGTGGTAGTGTTGTGGGGAGGCAATTTGTATCTGATATTCGTGGATCTAAGATCTGCTTTCGATCTGGTCCAAAGAGACAGGCTTTGGGCCATACTGCAAGAAATGGGTATCCCTCCTTATCTTTGCCACATGTTACAACAACGTCACCATGGTAATTATGCAAGGGTGCGGTTTGGGAAAAATGGAGAACTCTCCGTGCCGTTCCCTGTAGAAAAAGGAGCTAGGCACGGGTGTGTGTTGGCCCCTACCCTTTTTTCCCTTTTCCTCAACGGCCTGATAGCTCATCTCCTAGGCACAAAGGACTTGGGTTCCCCCGTTCTGGCTGATCACAAGATACCAGCTCTAATGTTCGCTGATGATACGCTCCTTCTCTCTAAGGTATCTATGGGTATTCAGCAATTTTTGCAGAAATAGAAATCTTGAGATCAATCTATCTATAACCAAGTACATGGTTTTTCACACCAGAACTGTAAATTGTCCACATCCTATGGTGGGTTTGGCTCTGGAAAGAGCCTCCAAGTTTGATTACCTTGGAGTAACTTTGAATGACAGGATGGATTGGGGGACTCATCTAACTAAAGTAAACTTGAAGCTAGCTCAAGCCTCCGGGGGTATACTAAGGGTGTACAATGATTGCACATTCAAGACCTTGGGACCCCCGGTGGAAATCTACAGGTCCCAAGCTATGGGTGGAGCCCTTTATGCTGTTGAGCTATGGGGCCATATCAATGCTACTTCATTGGCAACAATAGAGAACGCCTTTTTGAGACATCTTTTAAAACTTCCACAGAGTACCCCATTGCAACCTTTACGCCTAGATCTGGGTTTGGTTTCTATCAGGGACACAATAGCAAATGGCCCTCTGTTCTATTGGAGACGCCTCTGGAGCTCCCCAGAGTCTATTTGCTACAAGGAGGAATTAAGGGATCTTTTGTCCAAACTGGGTCTGGGGAAGATCCCCTGGCTAAGTCACGTGAGACAGCTCTGCCATGCAATAGGGAGGGCAGATATCTGGCTAGTACCGGAGGAGACATGTCCCCTTATTACTAAAAAGGAACTCACCCAAGCTCTTAAGGAATATCGGTTGGCTGTCACGATTCATTCTGGCCCTCTAGGGACCTTGAGCTCTAGATTCCTAGACGTTAAGGCCAACTATTACTTTGAGCATTTTATGGACTACATCAAGCCCCTACTGGCAAAAAAACGTTATGTCCAATTTAGATATGGGACCTTGCCAGTGAGGGAGCACACTAATAAGTGTTCGGGATCCTGTTATTCCTCCTTGGGTTGCCCAGGATTTGACATCAGAGCGGAAACTGATTTGCATGTTCTATTTTTCTGCCCCTTATACACCAAAATCAGAGTTAAGTGGATTGTTCAGTTTTGAAAGAACTTGGCCCTCAGAGATTTTCGGGAGGTTTATAGGATTTTAAAATACGACACCTCTCCTCTGACCGTATTTGGGATTTCCAGATATTTATATGCAATGTGGTGTATCAGAAGTGCTAGAATAGAACTATTGAAATCGAAGGAGTAAAGGTAGTGACTATTTTATGTGACCCTCTGCTAATCTAACTGGGGGGTTATGTACATCTCTCTTATAACTGTGAAAATTATGTTAAATTTAACCTTTTTAAAACCTTGTGCAGACTGGTTTTTGGGATGATTTTTAAAGCAAAATTTTTAAATCACAAACATTTTATTTATTAGGCTATGTGGGCGCCGATTCCGATCCGGTAAAATGCGCTCCGAATCGTCGTACGGAGCAATTTTCCCCGTACGAATCGTACCCGTAAACGTCCCCGTACGTACGACGAAGTACGATCCGTACCAGGAGCCAAAGACCGTACGAGTCGTACAGGACTCCGTACGACTAAAATATCCGTACGAGTCTCACTCGGAACACGCTGTACGTGACATCGCTACGGTTCGCGGCTGGTTTTTACGACCCAGCAAGTACGATTCGTATCGGGTACGCACCGTACGACCCTTTTTTTTACGGGAGCTGGAAACAGCCGTAAACGCATAGTTCGCGCCAAAACAAGTACGGAACGCCCCCGTTGCGTACCCCCCATGATCGCCGGGGTACGCGCCGTACCCCTGCAATCATGTGGGGTACGCGCCGTACACCCAGCGTACATGGGGTACGCACCGTACCCCATGTACGGTGGGTGTACGGTGCGCACCCCATGTACGCTGGGTGTACGGCGCGTACCCCACATGATCGCAGGGGTACGGCGCGTACCCCGGCGATCATGGGGGGTACGCGGCGTACGGTGTGTATGTGATGGAGCGCTTTTCCGTACGAATCGCCCTTACCTGACGCGGACCGTACGAATAGCGTCCTGATCACCCAGTCCGGATCGTACTCGCCGGGTCGTACGGTGTGTTTACGAGTCGTACGGATTCGGCTACGAATACGAATCGTACGGGGGATTTATTTTACCGGATCGGAATCGAGCCCGTGGTGTTAGATTAACAACTTTGTATAATTGCTGTATAATATGGATTTTAATCTGTTGTAATGTACTGCGATTGAGCTTTTATGGCTTATAGCCGATAGTAAAGTTGTTTTTCACTAACTGACTGGTTTTATTATTGGTCACTGTACATTTTTTTTTTACTTTTGTAAGGGATTTAATTAACCAAACAATAAAATCGAATTGAATTGAAGTTTAGCTGTTTTTCACATGTAAAATTTAAACACACATGTTCTACTTTTTAAATATCATGCACCCTGCACTATGATCTTTTGGGACCTACCTTAGGGTTGCCTTATAACTACTAAAAAGGGCAATTTATGCCTGACAGAAGGTTTATTTTACAAGGTCAAAATGACAGTTTAAAACTGCACTCCATAGTGAGAACACTCCATACTGGGAACATTTCGTAGCATTTACTAGGGGTGTACAAGTAAATTAAATGTGTCAATTATACCACTTTTTAAGGAGAGGGCACAAGCACCCTAGCACTGGTTAGCGGGGGTAAAGTGCACAGAGTCCGAATTCCAACAAAAATGGGTTCAGCAAATAAGGAAGGAAAAGCAAAGGTTTGGTGGAATGCCTTGCTGAGGGTGCCAGGTCTAACACCCACACATGTTCAAGATGGAATAAGATAACCTCCAGCATGGAGTAAATCAAATGACCAAGAGAGAGACTCCTGACACAAAGCTATTCAGCAATTATGGCTTTGCGGTGACATTAATTATTCCACTTGAGCTCTTTTGCAAGACATTTTCCAAGACCATTCACACTTAATTTCTGTCCACACCTGGCATGCTAAAACATATTTGAGTTCAAACAATGCTGTTGTTACTAAGCTGAGACTTACAACATCTACAGGCAGTGTTGTAAAAATGTGAACATGCTAAGTCTGCACTAGTAAAGCATTGTACACAGCATTGTGTTGTGTACTCAAAGGAAGACGCTGACCACGCTGCAGTTACATTTCCGTGTCTTTATTAAAAAACGTGCAAAGGGTCCAGATGTGCTTCCTGTTGGATATCTTATCCACTTAGCCCGGGCCAGCAACTGCTGACTGCACTTTCTACACTGGGATCACTGACAGAACATTGACAGACAAAATATCGAGAGGACAAAATACCGAGGTCAAAATATCGACTGCAAAAATATCGACTTCCTATCTTCAAACAGGTAAGTACAAAAATATCGACTCCAAAATATCGAGTGTAAAAAATATAGACTGTCAAAATATAAAAAAATTTAAATGTCATAAAAGTAAATTAAAAGTAATATAATAATAAATTAAATTAATTTAAACATATTTAAAATACTTAAATAAACGTAAAATTGAGAAATAATTAATGTAACTTTTAAAAATATATATTTTTAATACATATATATATATACATATTATTTACAAAATATATACAATATTTTTAGGGTAGGATAGCGAAAGGGTTACATTTACTGTAACGACTCCAGTGAGTGCAACAGTAGGGAAAGCATTGGATAGCATAGCGGTAAAAATTACTATTCCCACTCCAGAGAGTGCAACAGTGGGGAAAGCCTTGGATAGCGTAGGGGTAAAAATTACTATTCCCACTCCAGAGAGTGCAACAGTAGGGAAAGCGTTGGATAGCGTAGGGGTTAAAATTACTATTCCAACTCCAGTGAGTGCAACAGTAGGGAAAGCGTTGGATAGCGTAGGGGTAAAAATTACTATTCCAACTCCAGAGAGTGCAGCAGTAGGGAAAGATTTGGATAGCGTAGGGGTAAAAATTACTATTCTCACTCCAGAGAGTGCAACAGTAGGGAAAGCGTTGGATAGCGTAGAGGTAAAAATTACTATTCCCACTCCAGAGAGTGCAAAAGTAGGGAAAGCGTTGGATAGCGTAGGGGTAAACATTACTATTCCCACTCCAGTGAGTGCAACAGTAGGGCAAACATTGGATAGCGTAGGGTAAAAATTACTATTACCACTCCAGAGAGTGCAACAGTAGGGAAAACGTTGGATAGCGTAGAGGTAAAAATTAGTCTTCCCACTCCAGTGAGTGCAACAGTGTGGAAAGTGTTGGATAGCGTAGGTGTTTAAATTACTATTACAAATCCAGTGAGTGTAACAATAGGGTGAGCTTTGAATAGCGTAGGAGTAAAAATTACTGTTCCAACTCCAGATAGTGCAACAGTAAGGAAAACATTGGATAGCGTAGGGGTAAAAATTACTATTACCACTCCAGAGAGTGCAACAGTAGGGAAAACGTTGGATAGCGTAGGGTAAAAATTACTATTCCCACTCCAGTGGGTGCAACAGTAGCAAAAGGGTTGGATAGCGTAGGGGTAAAATTTACTATTCCCACTCCAGTGAGTGCAACAGTAGGGAAAGCGTTGGATAGCATAAGGGTAAAATTACTATTCCAACTACAGTGAGTGCAATAGTAGGGCAAGTAAATACTTCTCATTTAAATATAAATAATATAAATATTAACACCAATTACAAATTAATTAAAATATTTTAAAATTGTGTAAAATATATTAAATAATCAATTTAAAATACAAATAAAAATTATTTAATAATCAAAATTACCTACTAATAGTAATTATTTACCTAACAAAAATAAAATATTTAACAATTTAAAAGTATTTTTAAAAGTTAACTCAATAATTTTTTTATTCAAAAATGTAATTACTTACAATTAAATGACTTCACAAGCTATTCCCCTAAAAATACACAACCCACTACAGAAATTAATTTAATAAAATTAACATAATTATCAATTATTCAATTACAATAAATAACAAAAATAATTTTAATTAATTACAAATCAATAATTAATTTACGATTAATTCAAATAAATACCAATAATTAAAATAACATATTTAAATAATTATAATTAAATTACTTCCCACCCTATTCCCCTATAAACCCACAACCTGCTACAGAAAATAAATTACTAAAATTAACATATTTATCAATTAATCAAATACATTTAATTAACAATCATATTTTAATTAATTGCCAATTAATAATTAATAAACAATTAATTATAAATAAATACCCAACAATTAAATTACATATTTAATTAATTATAATAAAATTAATTCCCACCCTATTCCCCTATAAACCCACAACCTGCTACATAAAAAAAAAAATATATTAACATGTATCAATTAATCAATTAAAATGAATTACTAATTATATTTTAATTAATTGCCGATTTTCAATTAATTAACAATTAATATTAAATAAATACCAATAACTAAAATAACATATTTAATTTATTATACTTAAATTGCTAACCACCCTATTCCCCTATAAACCCACAACCCACTACAGAAAATAAATTACAAAAAATAAAATATTAATCAATTAACCAATTAAAATTAATTAGCAATTATATTTTAATTAATGACCAATTAATAATAATTTAACAATGAATTCTAACTAAACACCAATAAATAAAAAAACATATTTAATTAATTGTAATTAAATTACTTCCCACCCTATTCCCCTATAAACTCACAACCCGCTACAGAATTATATTACCCAAAAAATAAACATTAATTTTAACTTACCTTAAATTCGATATTTTTGTTGTCCATATTCTGTCTAGTCGATATTATGTCCATTCTATATTTTTGATTCAATATTATTGCTATTCTAGTCGATATTAATTTTTTCTAGTTGATATTTTTGTAGTCTATATGATGTCTAGTCGATATTATGTCTATTCTATATTTTTGACTCGATATTATATCTAGTCGAAATTAAAAACTCGATATTTTGACTAGTTACCCTACACTGCAATGGGACACACAGACAGTATGATCAGCATGCAAAGCTAAGGACTGTCAGCCAGATGTAGGGGGCCTTAAATTTACCGATTCGGTATATTTACAGAATCAGTAAATTTACCGATTCTGTAAATTACCGAATCGGTAAATTTACCGAATCTCAAATTTGTGATGTAGGTGGCACTGAAAACAGTGCCACCGGCTCTTAAGAATTTGTTATTTACCATGACATACTATGTCATGGTAAATAACAAATTCCTGTGTACATGCACATCTGTGCATGTACACCTGTGCCATGTGTCACACATACATGCCCCAAGGACATGCATTTGTGCCACATGGCACACAAGCCAGAATCAGGGGTGCAACAGGGTGTCAAAGTGACACCCTGTCCCCCTTGCAAATTCGGTAATTTTACTGAATCGGTATTTACTGATTCGGTAATTGACATTGATTCCTATGGGCCTTAAGGCCCATAGGAATGAATGGCAATTACAGAATCGGTAAATACCGATTCATTAATTACCGAATCATACCGGTTCGGTAATTAATTCGGTAAAATTATCTACAACCTGATTGACAGTTCTTAAATACCGAATCGGTATGATTCGGTATTTAAGAATTGGTAATGTGGGATTACCTACATCGGGCCCTTGATGATCTCTAAGTTGTGGTCTTACGTGATGCAAAACCATGTCTGATGCTGGCATGTTCTTGTGCTGATACCTAATATTTTGAGAATATCAGTGTGGAAAAATGTGCAATCTTTCATGAATTATACAAGTTAGAATTTATAGTGTCTTAATGTGGTCTGATGCTTATGATGCAAAAAGGAGAAGAACCATTTATAGGATAATAACTGTACAATATTGTATTCATTACAGTGCTTTCTATCACTTGATGCAAAAAGGGCAAATGATGAATCGAATGTTGAACAACATCAAACACTCAGCCCCGTACAGAGATCTGGCCCTAATTCCATCGTTTTTTTTGCTCACCACGCCATACCAGTTTGAAGCCTGCCGTATGCAAAACAGTCTTGACCCTGCTCCCCATGGGAACAGTCCACACTTAACTGCTAGGTCAGGTCTTTCACAGATCAGAAACAAGCTACCTAGGACCATTTTCAAGATATCACCCTCACATCAGCCAAGATAGCTTGACTCCAGTGGCCTGGTAAGCATGGGACCCACGTATGGGCATATCCGTCCCACTTAGAGCAAGAAAGTACCCCCAGTGCAGAGATCTGGGCCTAAATCCCTAGTTTTTTGCTCACCAAACCATTCCAGTTTGGACCCAGCCATATGCAAATCAGTCTTGACCCTGCTCCCCATGGGAACAGTCCAGCCCGAACTGCCAGGCTAGGTCCTCTCCGGACCGAAACAAGCATTATAGGACCCGTGTCGGGGTATCACTCCTCATCCACCAGGGTAGCTTGACTCTGGTGGCAGTGCATATAGAGGTACGAGGGCGCATGAAGGTCTTTAAACCTGTGCTATGAAACATGAGACTCCGTCCACCTTATTAATGTCAAAGGAACTGCTAGGATTCAGGTAGCATATCTCACATTTAGGGTTTATCAGAAACCGGTAGCCCACTCCCCCATCTACCAACTGGACACCAGGACATCTCATCTGAAGGATCAGCTATTTAATGGGAGGCCTTCTGATGCATATTATTTCTGTTCTAGACCACAATTCAAGACATTAGTAGACCCAGGTAGGACAAATTAACAATGTTTCCCAATCACAAATAGAAATCTCCATCCATATGAGGGCAATTGATTTTTTTTTCTAATTAAGAATCATTTCCTCACTTTGAAACGTTGGTTCTGAAATGTTAAAAAGAATGCCAACAGGCCACCACTACATGCTGGTCTGCTGAAATTTAGTGTAGGCAATGGGTTTACTTTCAAAGTGATCCCCCCCAGCTGACACAAGTTCTAGGTTTGGTGGCGGCACTCCACCACAGTGTAATGCTGGGAAGCTACCGGCCAATAAATACATTGAGTGGCCTTTCATGCCTGCTTCTCTGAAACGTATGAAAATGTTAACATTGCCAAGTTAGGAGAAAGTTAAGGAAACCTATAACTAGTAAAAATAAACTCTGTATGAGCACGTCTATAAAATGAAGCATTGCAGATGGGCTGGGATTCAGTTTTGTTCATGTTCCAAGGAAGGAAGGAAAGTTGGGGGGAGGGAGAGGGAGAGGGAGAGAGAAAGGGAGAGGGAGAGGGAGAGGGAGAGGGAGATGGAGAGGGAGAGGGAGATGGAGAGGAAGAGGGAGAGGGAGAGGGAAAGGGAGAGGGAAAGGGAGAGGGAAAGGGAAAGGGAAAGGGAAAAGGAAAGGAAAAGGAAAAGGAAAAGGAAAAGGAAAAGGAAAGTAAAGTAAAGTAAAGTAAAGGAAAGGAAAGGAAAGGAAAGGAAAGGAAAGGAAAGGAAAGGAAAGGAAAGGAAAGGAAAGGAAAGGAAAGGAAAGGAAAGGAAAGGGAAGGGAAGGGAAGAAGGGAAGGGAAGAAGGAAGGAAGGATGGAAGGAAGGAAGGAAGGAAGGAAGGAAGGAAGGAAAGAAGGAAGGAAGGAAGGAAGGAAGGAAGGAAGGAAGGAAGGAAGGAAGGAAGGAAGGAAGGAAGGAAGACGCTACAGCCCAGGTGCAGTGTTGTTTTTTTCATAACTTTTGATTCCTGCGATGAAATCTACAAATCACACAGCTGATGATTAATTGCTTCATGTGCTCTGCCTACAAGAAAAGTGAGTTGCCTGAACACTAATGATGTCTATGCACATCTGCTGAGACAACGAGGAACATCTTGCTTGCTAGAATAATGAAGAACATTTATGCAGGGAAAATGGGATTGCTCTACTCAAGCTGTTCTTCAACCGCACGTGAAATCAGAAGTGAGCGACGGCTGAATCTTGCAATCAAATCTACACGTTGGCAGCTCAGGTTACGTTCCATCAGAGAACTTAACAACACAGTAACTGATGAAAGATGACCGAGCAGCCTTTGCCTGTCAGATCCTGAACCGCCAATGCTCTGGAATGGCACTTGTCCACACTGTGCTCTAAATTATCCATTGAAACATATATAACCATAAGTACTCAGCAGGTCTATGAACGTTGCTGTAACACTGTTCAGATGATATGTGAATTGTGCTAGGAGCACCGGGCCAGATGTAGGTAATCCCAGATTACCGATTCTTAAATACCGAATCATACCGATTCGGTATTTAAGAACTGGCAATCGGGATGTAGGTAATTTTACCGAATTAATTACCGAACCGGTATGATTCGGTAATTAATGAATTGGTATTTACCGATTCTGTAATTGCCATGGATTCCTATGGGCCTTGAGGCGCATAGGAATCACTGTCAATTACCGAATCGGTAAATACCGATTTGGTAAAATTACCGAATTTGCAAGGGGGACAGGGTGTCACTTTGACACCCTGTTGCACCCCTGATTCTGGCTTGTGTGCCATGTGGCACACATACATGCCACATGGCACAGGTGTACATGCACAGATGTGCATGTACACAGGAATTCGTTATTTACCATGACATAGTATGTCATGGTAAATAACAAATTCTTAAATGCCGGTGGCATTGTTTTCAGTGCCACCTACATCACAAATATGAGATTCGGTAAATTTACCGATTCGGTAATTTACAGAATCGTTACATTTACTGATTCTGTAAATATACCAAATCGGTAAATTTAAGGCCCCCTACATCTCAATCACCAAATACCGGTCGGTAACGGCCGAAATCGGCCGTTACCGACCGGTATTTGGTGGCCTACATCTGGCCCCAAGTCTTTTCTATGGACAAACAATAATTATGTAAACTTTGAACACAGGACACCAACCTGACGAAGTTACAGAGAATCTAAAGGCAAATCACCAGTGTAGATCAGGTGGTATAGCATGACCTTTTTTAACAAAGAGTGACATCAGCTGTCTTCCATTTTGCATCTTTGTGGACTCCTAAAACCAGACATTAGAAAAAGAGCTAGAGTTGGAAAACTCCACAAGAGCCTCCATCCTGAAAGTTCTTTCTTTTTTGGAACGTTTAATGGAATCCACTTGTTAGACCTGTCAGTCTTAGGGTGGTCTTCCCCAAAAACATTTTGCCTTACTCCTGCATTTTCTTAGCCATAGGACTCTACGCACTTTACCACTACTAACCAGTGCTACTGTGCTTGTTGTCTCTCCTTTAAACATGGTGAAATTGGCTTCCACCCAATTGGTACATTTAATTTACTTGTAAGTTCCTAGTAAAGTGGTAGTACATGTACCCAGGACCAGTTAATTAAATGCTACTAGTGAGTCTGCAGTACTGATTGTGCCTCTCACTTATGTAGCCACGTGACTCAGGCCTGCCACTGTAGGCTGTGTCTGCAGTCTCAACTGCCATTCTGACCTTTCAAAATAAAACCTTTTGCCAAGCCTAAACCTTCCTTTTTAATACATATAGTTCACCATAAGGTAGGTCCTAACCAGTCCAGAGGGCAGAGTACTATGTATTTAAAAAGTTCGATATATATACTTTTAAGTTTTACATGTCCGGATAGTGAAAATGTCTCAAATTCATTGTTCACTACTGCAAGGCGTGCCTCTCCATATGATATCATTGAATTAACATATTACATGTAATAGGTGATAACTTTAAATTGGAAGCAGGTAGAAATGTCAAATGCGGTGCCTAAATAATTATAATTGAAAACCTTTTTCATGGTAAAAGTCATGTTTTAAGTCACAATTCTGAAAATTGCACTTCTAGAAAATTAGCATTTTCTTGTCCCAACCATTTAGTACCTGAAACCTGTATCCTGGGTTCCATGACAAGGTGCAGCTGGCAGGTGGTCTTTGGGTATTGCTCCCAGACAGTGAAACAAATGTCAATAGGTATAAGTAGGATGGGCCTACATGACTTACAGGTGGAGAAGCTGTCTCCTACTACATTTACTCAATACAAAGGCTCTACCTGCG